>NC_090935.1:1336860881-1337485881 GCF_040938575.1 Ambystoma mexicanum | reverse complement strand
TGCCTGGTCATGCCCTGCCTTGGAGCCATATGTAGGCCAGACAAGGTACTGATAGCACCCAGGTACACATGACTGAGGCCATGTGTAAGCATTCTACTTACCATGTGTTCCTGCTTTCAGTCATCATCACTTCTAACAGCCATGAAGTGCAGCAAAGCCACAAGAATGCTGAAAACTCACTCCTTCCTGGTGCTGGAGCATTGTGAAAAGCCTCAATTTTCTGTGCCTGACCCTGTCCTACCTCAGAACCATCTGTAAGTCAGGCAAGGGGTTGTTTGGGCCCAGTAACCATGTGACTGTATACATGCCAATATTTTGCAACAAATAGGAGGGAGGTTTTGTCACAGAAAGGGAGAAAGTAAAAAATAGCAACATTTATGATAGAAAAATCAGGAGTCTCCCATCTTAATTGGCCGGGTTGGCATGTATGTGATTGAGTCACTGTTTAGCATTTTTGTTTACTTTGTGTTCCCCTGCTTCAGGGGCCCTCTTCTCTAACTGCAGTTAAATCCAGCAAAGCCACAAGACTACTAGATGCTCACTACATCATGGAATTGGTGTGTTGATAAGAGGCTCCATTTTCGTTGCCTGGCCCTGTCCTGCCTGAGAGTCCTTTATAGGTCAGGCTACGGACTGATTTCACCCAGAAATGATGTGCAAAAGTCCCAGTGTAAGAATCCTGTTTATTCTGTGTTCCCTCCTTCATCCACTCTCACTTCTAAATGTAGTGAAGCCAGGCAAGGTGAGAAAATAGTCCAACGCTTGCTCCTTCCTGCAGCTTGATCCTTGTAAAGAGGCTCCATTTTCTGTGCCTGGCCCTGTCCTGGATGTGAGGCATCGGTAAGTCAGGCAAAGGGCTGATTGCTTCCAGTAACCATTTGATTAAGCCCTGTGTAATTTTCCTGAATTCCCTGTCTTTCCACATTTCAGCACCCTCATTTCTAACTGCATTAGGTCCAGCAAAGCCACGCCAGCTCCCCACTTCTTCCTGTACATACATGCCAATGTATTGAAGCACCTGGGAGGGGCATTTCACCACAGAAAGCAGGATAAATAATGAATGTTCCCATAGGATTGCATTGGGGGTTAGAGTTATTTTAGGTGGTAGAAAGTAAAAATAGCAATATTTTTAATTGAAAAATCTGGAGTCTCTTCCTAAATCGGGAGTGTTGGCATGTATGCTGGAGCTGGAGCATTGTGAAGAGCCTCCATTTATTTGCCTGGCCATGCCCTGTCTTGGAGCCATCTGTAGGTCAGGCAAGGCAATGATAGCACCCAGGTACCACATGTCTGAGACCATGTATAAGCATTCTGCTTACCATGTGTTCCTGTTTCAGTCATCATCACTTCTAACAGCCATGAAGTCCAGCAAGGCCACAAGACTTCTGAATGCTCCCTCCTTCCTGGTGCTGGAGCATTTTGAAAAGCTTCCATTTTCTGTGCCTGACCCTGTCCTACCTCAGAACCATCTGTAAGTCAGGCAAGGGGTTGTTTGGGCTCAGTAACCATGTGACTGTATACATGCCAATATTTTGGAGCACCTAGAAGGGAGGCTTTGTCACAGAAAGGGAGAAAGTAAAAAATAGCAACATTTATGATAGAAAAATCAGGAGTCTCCCATCTTAATTGGCTGGGTTGGCATGTGTGTAATTGAGGCTCTGTATAGCATACTTCTTGTTTTGTGTTCCCCTCCTTCAGGGGCCCTCTTCTCTAACTGCAGTTAAGTCCAGCAAGGTCACATGACTACTAGATGCTCACTACATCATGGAATTGTGCGTTGGTAAGAGGCTCCATTTTCGGTGCCTGGCCCTATCCTACCTGAGAGTCATTTATAAGTCAGGCTACGGACTGATTGCACCTAAAAACGATGTGAAAAAGTCCCAGTGTAAGGATCCTGTTTATTCTGTGTTCCCTCCTTCATCCACACTCACTTCTAAATGTAGTGAAGCCAGGTGTGATGTCGGGCCCTCCGTGATGGTGGATGCTGTGCGGAAATCCCACACGTCCACTCAGCAAGGTGCATAAACCCAGACTGGTGCTCGCACCCCAGTTCCGGTGATTCCTTTATTTCCCTTCTCCCCGCCCCTGACACGTGACCGGGAGTCTTTCCAGCATGTGACACCACATTCCTCCCCAACTTGGAATGTTTTCTGCAATACTTAACGATAACATATCAAAACAGGTGTAGTCTATTCTAGTCTCTCTGAGCTTGTCTTGGCAGGCTCACACGCTGGTAGATTCCATCTACGACGTACCCTTGGAGGCGGGAGGATGGTCTTGGCTTTTCCCACAGGTGGTGTCGAGGATGGCTTCTCTCGGGATCTTCCGATGGAGGGCCTTCTGGCCTGGTTTCGTCTTCGTGCAGGTTGGGTGTCCTTGGCTCTCGGGGTAATTTATAGGCTCCGGGTGTCTCCTGGCCATGTGGCCGATGGGGCGATCTGGTCTCTTCAATTGGGGTTCTTTGGCTTTCTTCCCACAGCTCTGTCGGTACTCTCCTGGAGTGCGATATTTTCCTGGTCACTGTCTCACTCCCTCTGGTGGCAGTGATCATACTGTGATTCGCTGCACTGACTGTCCAGGGCTGGAACTCAAAGTTCAGGGACATTTTCTTGGGCATGGCTCGGTTTTTGACTAGTACAGTGTCTCTTGGTATCAGTTCTCGGTGGCTGGCCCGTCGATTGAGGCTCTTTTGTTCGTTCCTTTTAGACCTCCTTGCCTCTATGGCCAGTCTGGATCTGGTGCCATGCACTTCGGGTATATGGGGAGTTCTTGTCACGACCCTCGCCCATAACCCCCTCTGGCAAACCCATTGGCCAGGTGGAGTCAGGACTCGGGCCTCTAAAGCCTGGCATCGTCTTCAAGAGCTCTCATGGGGCCAGTCCTGGCGCCTAAGGTGCCAGGCTCATACACCATGAACAACAATGTGCTTGGGAACTACTTTATTGTATTGTAAGCCAACATGGAGGCATCCACATAGTCTGGTTCCTTAAGAACCAAGCTATGTGGTCTAGTGTTTTGGGTGTGGCAGGCCTGAAACTACTTTCCCTGGTAATACTTTACCTGGGCTATATAAACCACACCCTGACTGCAGAACATGCTTCGTGTTACTTTTCAGCTTGCAACGTGACGCTCACCGTGTCCAGCTATTCCCTCGAACCTCGGAGAAGCAGAACCTGCAAGGAGACAAAAGGAACATCATTAGCAGCAGCATCTTACCTGCAGTCTTCACCTTTAAACACTCGCAGCTTATGAGAACAGCTTCTTCGAATCTGCACGCCTCCCGGACAGAACGACCTGAAAGAGGAAGATAGAGGCAACATTAAAGAAAGCTGTAGAGACATTTACAAATTACGAACTGCCCAAAAGGCTTACCTGGCTGGTCGCCTCTCAGCTGGCACCACTCCGGACATTCCACTCGCGCTGAAGAACACTGCGACCTACAAGGAAGGAAAACACAGGTTATCAAAGGCAAGACTTTGCAGCGCTGCGTGTAGCACTTACTTACCGCATCATAGCGCTCTTAATGCGCCATCATTTACCAGCCTGGCTCAACCAAGCCAGTTCACCACGCTGAAGCTCCGCATACCTAAGGAAGAAAAAAGAGACATTTTAAACAAGAAAGGCATGCAAGATAGCAACAAAACTAAAGAACAGCAATAAGACCAACCTGAAAAATATCAAACAGGCCGGCGTCAGTGAAGTAACTGGACGGCACTCGCCCATGAAAGACAATGCGCCCCTGCAAAGAAGGCAGGACGGAGAGCACACCTAATTATACCACAAGGCAGAAACTTCCCCGCAGACCACATCAGGGCAAAGCTGAGAAGCATACCAGCGAGTAACTCGGCTGGGTGGCGCCCCTGTGGATACCAGGTGAGCGTAACAGTTCTGCTTGTATGGGTACCCCGAACATGAGTACCGCGGGGCTGATCCCATCCTCGTCGCGGGATTGAGGTCAGGTCTCAAGTTGTTGGTGAGTGCGTTCTTGGCGGCATCGTAGTTGTCCGCGTCTCCGTTGTCTCAGATGGCGTTGAGTGAGTAGGCGCAGCGCCGCTGCCCTGATGTTTAGAAGGAGGAAGGTGCACTTCTTTCTCGCTACTGTGATCTCCCTTGCATCGAGATGCATTTCAAATTGCTGCAGCCAGATCTCCCAGCGAAAGGCTGCTCCAGTGGTGAAAGGGTCAAAGAGCGGCATGAGGGTGGTGAGTGCTGGGTCAGAGTGCTCCAGATTGGCACTCCTCCCTGCTGACGGGCTTGCGCTGGCCCTCGAAGAGCTTGTGTTGGCACTGGACATGGTTGACGCTGTGGGGTAGGCTGCAGGGTTTCCTTTTGTGCAGGGAATGGGTGTCCCCCTTACTGCAGGTGCGACCACGTGCTCCTGAGGGTGTTATACGGGTGGTTGCAGGGGCGGCACCCTTCCCTGGGTGAGAGGGGCACTATGGTGTCCAGGACTTGTCCCTGTCCATGGGACTACACTCACTGATGTCTTGTTGCTGAAGTCTTTGGGTGTTTGAACAGCTTGTAGGCTGCTGTCATCTGGGCGTTGGAAATTGGTGGATGGTGATGCCTGGGCCTGAGTGGTGATGTCTGCCCGTGTGGAGCGTTAGAGGCTTCCGTGTGCGCTGTCATCCAGCATGGAGGTAGACCCCATGGAACGTTGGGAGTATGAAAGCGAGGCTCTGCTTCCTCGTTCGTCGATGGGGAAACCCATGGAACGTTGGGGGTCCCGGAACAAGGCCCCCGCTTCTGCGTTTATGTGTATGCGAGCCAGATTAGAAACTTCGGCTGGCCTTCCAGAACGTTGGAGACCTGAAAGTGAGGCTCTCTTTCCTGTATGGAGCGTCTGCCCACGGGTTGGAGATAAGTGTGTTAGCGCACAGGGAACGTGCTACCTCGTCACCAGTGTGATGTCGGGCCCTCTGTGATGGTCGAAGCCCGGCACGGGATGGTGGCCTGGCAAGGTCTGATGGCGCTGCGCTACGCTGTGCGGAAATCACATGCGTCCACTCAGTAAGGTGCATAAACCTGGACTGGCGCTCGCACGCCAGTTCCGTTGATTCCTTTATTTCTCTTCTCCCCACCCCTGACACGTGACTGGGAGTCTTTCAGGCACGTGACGCTACACCAGGCAAGGTGAGAAAATAGTCCAACGCTTGCTTCTTCCTGCAGCTTGATCCTTGTAAAGAGGCTCCATTTTCTGTGCCTGGCCCTGTCCTGGATATGAGCCATTGGCAAGTCAGGCAAGGGGCTGATTGCTTCCAGTAACCATTTGATTGAGGCCCTGTGTAATTTTCCTGACTTCCCTGTCTTTCCACATTTCAGCACTCTCATTTCTAACTACATTAGGTCCGGCAAAGCCACCCCAGCTCCTCACTCCTTCCTGTACATACATGCCAATGTTTTGAAGCACCTGGGAGGGGGACCACATGTCTGAGACCATGTACCACATGTCTGAGACCATGTATAAGCATTCTGCTTACCATGTGTTCCTGTTTCAGTCATCATCACTTCTAACAGCCATGAAGTCCAGCAAGGCCACAAGACTGCTGAATGCTCCCTCCTTCCTGGTGCTGGAGCATTTTGAAAAGCTTCCATTTTCTGTGCCTGACCCTGTCCTACCTCAGAACCATCTGTAAATCAGGCAAGGGGTTGTTTGGGCTCAGTAACCATGTGACTGTATACATGCCAATATTCTGGAGCACCTAGGAGGTAGGCTTTGTCACAGAAAGGGAGAAAGTAAAAATAGCAACATTTATGATAGAAAAATCAGGAGTCTCCCATCTTAATTGGCTGGGTTGGCATGTGTGTAATTGAGGCTATGTATAGCATTCTTCTTATTTTCTGTTCCCCTCATCCAGGGGCCCTCTTCTCTAACTGCAGTTAAGTCCAGCAAGGTCACATGACTACTAGATGCTCACTACATCATGGAATTGTGCGTTGGTAAGAAGCTCCATTTTCGGTGCCTGGCCCTGTCCTACCTGAGAGTCATTTATAAGTCAGGCTACGGACTGATTGCACCTAAAAACGATGTGAAAAAGTCCCAGTGTAAGGATCCTGTTTATTCTGTGTTCCCTCCTTCATCCACACTCACTTCTAAATGTAGTGAAGCCAGGTATGATGTCGGGCCCTCCGTGATGGTGGATGCTGTGCGGAAATCCCACATGTCCACTCAGCAAGGTGCATAAACCCGGACTGGCGCTCGCACCCCAGTTCCGGTGATTCCTTTATTTCCCTTCTCCCAGCCCCTGACATGTGACCGGGAGTCTTTCCAGCACGTGACACCACATTCCTCCCCAACTTGGAATGTTTTCCGCAATACTTAACGATAACATATCAAAACAGGTGTAGTCTATTCTAGTCTCTCTGAGCTTGCCTTGGCAGGCTCACACGCTGGTAGATTCCATCTACGACGTACCCTTGGAGGCGGGAGGATGGTCTTGGCTTTTCCCACAGGTGGTATCAAGGATGTCTTCTCTCGGGATCTTCCGCTGGAGGGCCTTCTGGCCTGGTTTCATCTTCGTGCAGGTTGGGTGTCCTTGGCTCTCGGGGTAATTTGTAGGCTCCGGGTGTCTCCTGGCCATGTGGCCGATGGGGCGATCTGGTCTCTTCAATTGGGGTTCTTTGGCTTTCTTCCCACAGCTCTGTCGGTACTCTCCTGGAGTTGTCATGATGCCTGCCTCCAAGGAGCCAAACCAGGCCCGGCACCCTCAGAGACAGACACCATGCATTCAAGGGAAGTCCCAGCAGACCCAGATGGGGGCCCTTTGGACTCAGTCCTGGCGCCGTTGGCATCAGGCTCATAGAGGACATCAGTCCTGGCGCCATCGGCGCCAGGCTCATACAGAAGTAGGTTGGGAGTAGTGCTTGGTGTAAACTTACCTGTGCAGACCATGCTGCAACTTCCAAGACTGGAAGGAACTATTTTTCTAGGGACTACTTGATCTCTAGGGTGTGACCGGTGGAGGAATACATATTTCTGGGGGAAGAATACATACCTGGAACTACTTGAAAGGCTATTTAAGCCACACCCAAGCAGCAGACCACGCTTCGCGTTGTTCTGCACTTAGCAGCTGGACGCGCACCGTGCCTGCTCCTGCCTTGGTCCTCCATCACGCCTGCCAGCATCCTGGAAACACCTAAAGAAGAAAAGGGAAGAGAACAGGTGAAAACAAGAACCTTACCTGATACTTCTGCACTCCAGAATTCTGCACGCCGACGATCCTGCAAAGAAGGCAAACATTTTAAACGCGCATCGCGTCGCGCGCAGCACGCTGCATTTCACTCACCTGCATGTGGCGTTTTCGAGTCCTGCGACGTCCATCCGGAGCTTCCACCGCCATCCAGCACCTATTGGAAGGAAGGAGAAAGAGAGGTGAGAAGGGAAACACGTATCTAAGTAGAACTTACCTGTGGTTCAATTCCCTCTCCGCCTTCGGGTTTGTGCCATACCTTTGGCATCTCAGCACCCCGGCCCCTAAGGGGAAAAGAAACAGACATTGTATTAGTGAGAGCATGTGAGAACATTAGCAATACGCTCACTCAAGACTTACCCATTTGCAAGAGAGACACAGCAGCTCTTTTCGGGTCGGCGCCTTACCTCCGGCATTGCCGTACCCCGGCCCCTATGGAGAAAAAAGACATTGGACATTAAAGGAGATACTTAAACTGCAAAGGAATCTCTCATCGGAATTCTTACCAGAATTTGGCTTCATCCAAATTGCCTGCAGCCCGGAATCTTCTCCAGCACCTGCGAAAGAAAAGAACAGATGAGTGAATATAAACCCAAACTTGCCATAAACATTTGCGGTACGACGGGAATGGACAAACTAGTTTAAACTCATCAATCCAGTGAAGTAACTGGAATCACAACGCGCCCCTGCATCAGAAGCAGGATGGAGAGCTTGTCATTTTGGTCCCTAAGGTGAGTCTTCGCAGGGAATCCCGAAAGGGTTTCACGGAGGGAGAGAAGGGAAGTGGGAGGTCGGAACATCACCCGCAGACTATTAACCCTTCTTTTTCACACACAGTGGGATATTCCTCCGAGCCAGAAAAGCCAGGTTGGGGAATCCAGTCCAGTCCATCTTCCGGGTCTTACGCATCTCTGCAGAAGAGGTCACAGCAGTCCCAGCCACGCCCGCGCCTCTGTGGGAGCCAGATGAGCGTTACAGGAGTGCGATATTTTCCTGGTCACTGTCTCACTCCCTCTGGTGGCAGTGATCATACTGTGATTCGCTGCACTGACTGTCCAGGGCTGGAACTCAAAGTTCAGGGACATTCTTGTGGCGTGGCTCGGTTTTTGACTAGTACAGTGTCTCCTGGTATCAGTTCTCGGTGGCTGGCCCGTCGATTGAGGCTCTTTTGTTCGTTCCTTTTAGACCTCCTTGCCTCTATGGCCAGGATGTCTGGATCTGGTGCCACCCACTTCGGGTGTATGGGGAGTTCTTGTCACGACCCTCGCCCATAACCCCCTCTGGCAAACCCATTGGCCAGGTGGAGTCAGGACTCGGGCCTCTAAAGCCTGGCATCCTCTTCAAAAGCCCTCATGGGGCCAGTCCTATGGCGCCAGGCTCATACACCATGAACAACAATGTGCTTGGGAACTACTTTATTGTATTGTAAGCCAACATGGAGGCATCCACATAGCCTGGTTCATTAAGAACCAAGCTATGTGGTCTAGTGTTTTGGGTGTGGCAGGCCTGGAACTACTTTCCCTGGTACTACTTTACCTGGGCTATATAAACCACACCCAGACTGCAGAACATGCTTTGTGTTACTTTTCAGCTTGCAATGTGATGCTCACCGTGTCCAGCTATTCCCTCGAACCTCGGAGAAGCAGAACCTGCAAGGAGACAAAACGAACATCATTAGCAGCAGCATCTTACCTGCAGTCTTCATCTTTAAACACTAGCAGCTAATGAGAACAGCTTCTTCGAATCTGCACGCCTCCCGGACAGAACGACCTGAAAGAGGAAGATAGAGGCAACATTAAAGAAAGCTGTAGAGACATTTACAAAATTACGAACTGCTCAACAGGCTTACCTGGCTGGTCGCCTCTCGGCTGGCACCACTCCGGACATTCCACTCGCGCTGAAGAACACCGTGACCTACAAGGAAGGAAAACACAGGTTATCAAAGGCAAGACTTTGCAGCGCTGCGCGTAGCACTTACTTACCGCATCATAGCGCTCTTAATGCGCCATCATTTACCAGCGGGGCTCAACCAAGCCAGTTCACCACGCTGAAGCTCTGCATACCTAGGGGAGAAAAAAGAGACATTTTAAACAAGAAAGGCATGCAGGATAGCAACAAAACTAAAGAACAGCAATAAGACCTACCTGAAAAATATCAAACGGCCGGCGTCAGTGAAGTAACTGGACGGCACTCGCCCATGAAAGACAATGCGCCCCTGCAAAGAAGGCAGGACGGAGAGCACGCCTAATTCTACCAAAAGGCAGAACCTTCCCCGCAGACCACATCAGGGCAAAGCTGTGAAGCATACTAGCTTGGCTGGGTGGCGTCCCTGTGGATACCAGGTGAGCGTAACAGTTCTGCTTGTATGGGTACCCCGAACATGAGTGCCGCGGGGCTGATCCCATCCTCGTCGCGGGATTGAGGTCAGGTCTCAAGTTGTTGGTGAGTGCGTTCTTGGCGGCATCGTAGTTGTCCACGTCTCCGTTGTCTCGGATGGCGTTGAGTAGGTGCAGCGCCGCTGCCCTGATGTTTAGAAGGAGGAAGGTGCATTTATTTCTCGCACTCTGATCTCCCCTGAGTCGAGATGCATTTCAAACTGCTGCAGCCAGATCTCCCAGCGAATGGCTGCTCCAGTGGTGAAAGGGTCAAAGGGCGGCATGAGAGTGGTGAGTGCTGGGTCAGGGTGCTCTGGATTGGCACTCCTCCCTGCTGACGGGCTTGCGCTGGCCCTCGAAGAGTTTGTGTTGGCACTGGACATGGTTGACATTGTGGGGTAGGCTGCAGGGTTTCCTTTTGTGCAGGGAATGGGTGTCCGCCTTACTGCAGGTGCGACCATGTGCTCCTGAGGGTGTTATACGGGTGGTTGCAGGGGCGGCACCCTTCCCTGGGTGAGAGGGGCACTATGGTGTCCAGGACTTGTCCCTGTCCATGGGACTACACTCACCAATGTCTTGTTGCTGAAGTCTTTGGGTGCTTGAACAGCTTATAGTCTGCTGTCATCTGGGCATTGGAAATTGGTGGATGGTGATGCCTGGGCCTGAGTGGTGATGTCTGCCCGTGTGGAGCGTTAGAGGCCTCCGTGTGCGCCGTCATCCAGCGTGGAGGTAGACCCCATTGAACGTTGGGAGTATGAAAGCAAGGCTCTGCTTCCTCGTTTGTCGATGGGGAAACCCATGGAACGTTGGGGGTCCTGGAACAAGACTCCCGCTTCTGCGTTTATGTGTATGCGAGCCAGATCAGAAACTCCGGCGGGCCTTCCAGAACGTTGGAGGCCTGAAAGTGAGGCTCTCTTTCCTGTATGGAGTGTCTGCCCACGGGTTGGAGATAAGTGTGTTAACGCACAGGGAATGTGCGACCTCGTCACCAGTGTGATGTCGGGCCCTCCGTGATGGTGGAGGCCCGGCACGGGATGGTGGCCTGGCAAGGCCTGATGGCGCTGCGGTACGCTGTGCGGAAATCACACGCGTCCACTCAGTAAGGTGCATAAACCTGGACTGGCGCTCGCACGCCAGTTCTGGTGATTCCTTTATTTCTCTTCTCCCCACCCCTGACACGTAAAGGGGAGTCTTTCAGGCATGTGACGCTACACCAGGCAAGGTGAGAAAATAGTCCAACGCTTGCTTCTTCCTGCAGCTTGATCCTTGTAAAGAGGCTCCATTTTCTGTGCCTGGCCCTGTCGTGGATATGAGCCATCGGCAAGTCAGGCAAGGGGCTGATTGCTTCCAGTAACCATTTGATTGAGGCCCTGTGTAATTTTCCTGACTTCCCTGTCTTTCCACATTTCAGCACCCTCATTTCTAACTACATTAGGTCCTGCAAAGCCACCCCGGCTCCTCACTTCTTCCTGTACATACATGCCAACGTTTTGAAGCACCTGGGAGGGGGATTTCACAACAGAAAGTGGGAGAAATAATGAATGTTCCCATTGGATTGCATTGGGGGTTAGAGTTATTTTAGGTGGGAGAAAATAAAAATTGCAATATTTTTAATTGAAAAATCCAGAGTCTCTTCCTAAATCGGGAGGGTTGGCATGTATGCTGGAGCTGGATCATTGTGAAGAGCCTCCATTTATTTGCCTGGCCATGCCCTGCCTTGGAGCCATCGGTAGGACAGGCAAGGGACTGATAGCACCCAGGTACCACATGACTGAGACCAAATGTAAGCATTCTACTTACAAGGTATTCCTGCTTTCAGGCATCATCACTTCTAACAGCCATGAAGTGCAGCAAGGCCACATGACTGCTGAATGCTCACTCCTTACTGGTGCTGGAGCATTGTGAAAAGCCTCAATTTTCTGTGCCTGACCCTGTCCTACCTCAGAACCATCTGTAAATCGGGCAAGGGGTGTTGGGCCCAGTGAGCATGTGACTGTATACATGCCAATATCCTTGAGCACCTAGGAGGGAGGCTTTGTCACAGAAAGGGAGAAAGTAAAAAATTGCAACATTTATGATAGAAAAGTCAGGAGTCTCCCATCTTAATTAGCCGGCTTGGCATGTATGTAATTGAGGCTGTGTGTAGCATTCTTCTTACTTTGTGTTCCCCTCCTTCAGGGTCCCTCTTCTCTAACTGCAGTTAAGTCCAGCAAGGCCACAAGACTACTAGATGCTCACTACATCATGGAATTGGTGCGTTGGTAAGAGGCTCCATTTTCAGTGCCTGGCCCTGTCCAAGCCTGAGAGTCATATATAGGTCAGGCTACGGACTGATTGCACCAAAAAACGATGTGAATAAGTCCCAGTGTAAGGATTCTGTTTATTCTGTGTTCCCTCCTTCATCCACACTCACTTCTAAATGTAGTGAAGCCAGGCAAGGTGTGAAAATAGTCTAACGCTTGCTTCTTCCTGCAGCTTGATCCTTGTAAAGAGGCTCCATTTTCTGTGCCTGGCCCTGTCGTGGATATGAGCCATCGGCAAGTCAGGCAAGGGGCTGATTGCTTTCACTAACCATTTGATTGAGGCCCTGTGTAATTTTCCTGACTTCCCTGTCTTTCCACACCTCAGCACCCTCATTTCTAACTACATTAGGTCCTGCAAAGCCACCCCAGCTCCTCACTTCTTCCTGTACATACATGCCAACGTTTTGAAGCACCTGGGAGGGGGATTTCACAACAGAAAGTGGGAGAAATAATGAATGTTCCCATAGGATTGCATTGGGGGTTAGAGTTATTTTAGGTGGGAGAAAATAAAAATTGCAATATTTTTAATTGAAAAATCTAGAGTCTCTTCCTTGATCGGGAGGGTTGGCATGTATGCTGGAGCTGGATCATTGTGAAGAGCCTCCATTTATTTGCCTGGCCATGCCCTGCCTTGGAGCCATCTGTAGGACAGGCAAGGGACTGATAGCACCGAGGTACCTAAGCATTCTACTTACCAGGTGTTCCTGCTTTCAGGCATCATCACTTCTAACAGCCATGAAGTCCAGCAAGGCCACAAGACTGCTGAATGCTCCCTCCTTCCTGGTGCTGGAGCATTTTGAAAAGCTTCCATTTTCTGTGCCTGACCCTGTCCTACCTCACCATCTGTAAGTCAGGCAAGGGGTTGTTTGGGCTCAGTAACCATGTGACTGTATATATGCAAATATTTTGGAGCACCTAGGAGGGAGGCTTTGTCCCAGAAAGGGAGAAAGTAAAAATAGCAACATTTATGATAGAAAAATCAGGAGTCTCCCATCTTAATTGGCTGGGTTGGCATGTGTGTAATTGAGGCTCTGTATAGCATTCTTATTATTTTGTGTTCCCCTCCTTCAGGGGCCCTCTTCTCTAACTGCAGTTAAGTCCAGCAAGGCCACAAGACTACTAGATGCTCACTACATCATGGAATTGGTGCGTTGGTAAGAGGCTCCATTTTCAGTGCCTGGCCCTGTCCTACCTGAGAGTCATTTATAAGTCAGGCTACTGACTGATTGCACCAAAAAACGATGTGAATAAGTCCCAGTGTAAGGATTCTGTTTATTCTGTGTGCCCTCATTCATCCACACTCACTTCTAAATGTAGTGAAGCCAGGCAAGGTGTGAAAATAGTCTAACGCTTGCTTCTTCCTGCAGCGTGATCCTTGTAAAGAGGCTCCATTTTCTGTGCCTGGCCCTGTCGTGGATATGAGCCATCGGCAAGTCAGGCAAGGGGCTGATTGCTTCCAGTAACCATTTGATTGAGGCCCTGTGTAATTTTCCTGACTTCCCTGTCTTTCCACATTTCAGCACCCTCATGTCTAACTACATTAGATCCTGCAAAGCCACCCCAGTTCCTCACTCCTTCCTGTACATACATGCCAATGTTTTGAAGCACCTGGGAGGGGGATTTCAACACAGAAAGCAGGATAAATAATGAATGTTCCCATAGGATTGCATTGGGGGTTAGAGTTATTTTAGGTGGTAGAAAGTAAAATAGCAATATTTTTAATTGAGAAATCCGGACTCTCTGCCTAAATCGGGAGGGTTGGCATGTATGCTGGAGCTGGAGCATTGTGAAGAGCCTCCATTTATTTGCCTGGCCATGCCCTGTCTTGGAGCCATCTGTAGTTCAGGCAAGGCAATGATAGCACCCAGGTACCACATGTCTGAGACCATGTATAAGCATTCTGCTTACCATGTGTTCCTGTTTCAGTCATCATCACTTCTAACAGCCATGAAGTCCAGCAAGGCCACAAGACTGCTGAATGCTCCCTCTTTCCTGGTGCTGGAGCATTTTGAAAAGCTTCCATTTTCTGTGCCTGACCCTGTCCTACCTCAGAACCATCTGTAAGTCAGGCAAGGGGTTGTTTGGGCTCAGTAACCATGTGACTGTATACATGCCAATATTTTGGAGCACCTAGGAGGGAGGCTTTGTCACAGAAAGGGAGAAAGTAAAAAATAGCAACATTTATGATAGAAAAATCAGGAGTCTCCCATCTTAATTGGCTGGGTTGGCATGTGTGTAATTGAGGCTCTGTATAGCATTCTTCTTATTTTGTGTTCCCCTCCTTCAGGGGCCCTCTTCTCTAACTGCAGTTAAGTCCAGCAAGGTCACATGACTACTAGATGCTCACTACATCATGGAATTGATGTGTTGGTAAGAGGCTCCATTTTCGGTGCCTGGCCTGCCCTGCCTGAGAGTCATGTATAGGTCAGGCTATGGACTGATTGCACCCAAACCCTATTTGAAAGAGTCCCAGTGTAAGGATTCTGTTTATTCTGTGTTCCTCCCTTCATCCACACTCACTTCTAAATGTAGTGAAGCCAGGCAAGGTGAGAAAATAGTCTAACACTTGCTTCTTCCTGCAGCTTGATCCTTGTAAAGAGGCTCCATTTTCTGTGCCGGGCCCTGTCCTGGACGTGAGCCATTGGCAAGTCAGGCAAGGGGCTGATTGGTTCCAGTAACCATTTGATTGAGGCCATGTGTAATTCTCCTGATTTCTCTGTCTTTCCACATTTCAGCACCCTCATTTCTAACTGCATTAAGTCCAGCAAAGCCACCCCCAGCTCCTCACTCCTTTCAGTACATACATGCCAACGTTTTGAAGCACCTGGGAGGGGGATTTCACAACAGAAACTGGGAGAAATAATGAATGTTCCCATAGGATTGCATTGGAGGTTAGAGTTACTTTAGGTGGGAGAAAATAAAAATTGCAATATTTTTAATTGAAAAATCCAGAGTCTCTTCCTAAATCGGGAGGGTTGGCATGTATGCTGGAGCTGGATCATTGTGAAGATCCTCCATTTATTTGCCTGGCCATGCCCTGCCTTGGAGCCATCAGTAGGACAGGCAAGGGACTGATAGCACCCAGGTACCACATGACTGAGACCATGTGTAAGCATTCTACTTACCAGGTGTTCCTGCTTTCAGGCATCATCACTTCTAACAGCCATGAAGTGCAGCAAGGCCACAAGACTGCTGAATGCTCACTCCTTACTGGTGCTGGAGCATTGTGAAAAGCCTACATTTTCTGTGCCTGACCCTGTCCTACCTCAGAACCATCTGTAAATCGGGCAAGGGGTGTTTGGGCCCAGTGAGCATGTGACTGTATACATGCCAATATTCTGGAGCACCTAGGAGGGAGGCTTTGTCACAGAAAGGGAGAAAGTAAAAAATTGCAACATTTATGATAGAAAAGTCAGGAGTCTCCCATCTTAATTAGCCGGCTTGCATACTTGCCAACCCTACCGATTTAGGCGGTAGGATACCGCTTTTTAAGCAGTCCTACCGCCTACCGATTTATTAGCAGCAAATACCGATTTTTTTTTTTTTTTTTTTTTTTAATATATTTTTTAAATTTTTTTTTTTTTTTGCCCACGCCAGCTCGGGGGAGCCTTTCAGGTGCTCCCCCGAGCTGGCATAGCGGGAGAAGGCGCAGCATGCAGGCTTTTGATGTAAAAGGCACCCACGGCGGTGAGCTAAGGGCACCCCTCCGCCGAGGGTGCCTTTCACAAAAGGCACCATTAGCCCCCAACCACGCCAACTCGGGGGAGTCTTTCAAGGGCTCCCCCGAGCTGGCGTGGTGGCAAAAGGCGTGGCAGGCACCTCATTGTCATTGAATGCACCCGCGGCGGCGGGCTCATTCAATGACAATGGGTTGCTGACGCGCCCTATTCCTATCATTACCTCCTCGCCTGACTATTTTTGAAACTTTAAGATTCCTACAGATTTTTGGTCACAGAATGTTGGCATGTATGGGCTTGGCATGTATGTAATTGAGGCTGTGTGTAGCATTCTTCTTACTTTGTGTTCCCCTCCTTCAGGGGCCCTCTTCTCTAACTGCAGTTAAGTCCAGCAAGGCCACAAGACTACTAGATGCTCACTACATCATGGAATTGGTGCGTTGGTAAGAGGCTCCATTTTCAGTGCCTGGCCCTGTCCTGCCTGAGAGTCATATATAGGTCAGGCTACGGACTGATTGCACCAAAAAACTATGTGAATAAGTCCCAGTGTAAGGATTCTGTTTATTCTGTGTGCCCTCATTCATCCACACTCACTTATAAATGTAGTGAAGCCAGGCAAGGTGTGAAAATAGTCTAACGCTTGCTTCTTCCTGCACCTTGATCCTTGTAAAGAGGCTCCATTTTCTGTGCCTGGCCCTGTCGTGGATATGAACCATCGGCAAGTCAGGCAAGGGGCTGATTGCTTCCAGTAACCATTTGATTGAGGCCCTGTGTAACTTTCCTGACTTCTCTGTTTTTCCACATTTCAGCACCCTCCTTTCTAACTACATTAGGTCCTGCAAAGCCACCCCAGCTCCTCACTTCTTCCTGTACATATATGCCAATGTTTTGAAGTACCTGGGAGGGGCATTTCACCACAGAAAGCAGGATAAATAATGAATGTTCCCATAGGATTTCATTGGGGGTTAGAGTTATTTTAGGTGGTAGAAAGTAAAAATAGCAATATTTTTAATTGAAAATTCTGGAGTCGCTGCCTAAATCGGGAGGGTTGCATTTATGCTGGAGCTGGAGCATTGTGAAGAGCCTCCATTTATTTGCCTGGCCATGCCCTGCCTTGGAGCCATCTGTAGGTCAGGCAAGGCAATGATAGCACCCAGGTACCACATGTCTGAGACCATGTATAAGCATTCTGCTTACCATGTGTTCCTGTTTCAGTCATCATCACTTCTAACAGCCATGAAGTCCAGCAAGGCCACAAGACTGCTGAATGCTCCCTCCTTCCTGGTGCTGGAGCATTTTGAAAAGCTTCCATTTTCTGTGCCTGACCCTGTCCTACCTCACCATCTGTAAGTCAGGCAAGGGGTTGTTTGGGCTCAGTAACCATGTGACTGTATATATGCAAATATTTTGGAGCACCTAGGAGGGAGGCTTTGTCCCAGAACGGGAGAAAGTAAAAAATAGCAACATTTATGATAGAAAAATCAGGAGTCTCCCATCTTAATTGGCTGGGTTGGCATGTGTGTAATTGAGGCTCTGTATAGCATTCTTATTATTTTGTGTTCCCCTCCTTCAGGGGCCCTCTTCTCTAACTGCAGTTAAGTCCAGCAAGGTCACATGACTACTAGATGCTCACTACATCATGGAATTGTGCGTTGGTAAGAGGCTCCATTTTCGGTGCCTGGCCCTGTCCTACCTGAGAGTCATTTATAAGTCAGGCTACGGACTGATTGCACCTAAAAACGATGTGAACGAGTCCCAGTGTAAGGATTCTGTTTATTCTGTGTTCCCCCTTCATCCACACTCACTTCTAAATGCAGTGAAGCCAGGCAAGGTGAGAAAATAGTCTAACGCTTGCTTCTTCCTGCAGCTTGATCCTTGTAAAGAGGCTCCATTTTCTGTGCCTGGCCCTGTCCCGGACGTGAGCCATTGGCAAGTCAGGCAAGGGGCTGATTGGTTCCAGTAACCATTTAATTGAGGCCATGTGTAATTCTCCTGATTTCTCTGTCTTTCCACATTTCAGCACCCTCATTTCTAACTGCATTAAGTCCAGCAAAGCCACCCCCAGCACCTCACTCCTTTCAGTACATACATGCCAACGTTTTGAAGCACCTGGGAGGGGGATTTCACAACAGAAACTGGGAGAAATAATGAATGTTCCCATAGGATTGCATTGGAGGTTAGATTTACTTTAGGTGGGAGAAAATAAAAATTGCAATATTTTTAATTGAAAAATCCAGAGTCTCTTCCTAAATCGGGAGGGTTGGCATGTATGCTGGAGCTGGATCATTGTGAAGATCCTCCATTTATTTGCCTGGCCATGCCCTGCCTTGGAGCCATCGGTAGGACAGGCAAGGGACTGATAGCACCCAGGTACCACATGACTGAGACCATGTGTAAGCATTCTACTTACCAGGTGTTCCTGCTTTCAGGCATCATCACTTCTAACAGCCATGAAGTGCAGCAAGGCCACAAGACTGCTGAATGCTCACTCCTTACTGGTGCTGGAGCATTGTGAAAAGCCTCAATGTTCTCTGCCTGACCCTGTCCTACCTCAGAACCATCTGTAAGTCAGGCAAGGGGCTATTTGGGCCCAGTAACTATGTGACTGTATACATGCCAATATTTTGGAGCGCCTAGGAGGGAGGGGTTGTCACAGAAAGGGAGAAAGTAAACAATAGCAACATTTATGATGGAAAAATCAGGAGTATCCCATATTAATTGGCCGGGTTGGCATGTATTTATTTCAGGCTCTGTGTAGCATTATTTTTACTCTGTGTTCCCCTCCTTCAGGGGCCCTCTTCTCTAACTGCAGTTAAGTCCAGCAAGGTCACATGACTACTAGATGCTCACTACATCATGGAATTGTGCGTTGGTAAGAGGCTCCATTTTCGGTGCCTGGCCCTGTCCTACCTGAGAGTCATTTATAAGTCAGGCTACGGACTGATTGCACCTAAAAACGATGTGAAAGAGTCCCAGTGTAAGGATTCTGTTTATTCTGTGTTCCCCCCTTCATCCACACTCACTTCTAAATGCAGTGAAGCCAGGCAAGGTGAGAAAATAGTCTAACGCTTGCTTCTTCCTGCAGCTTGATCCTTGTAAAGAGGCTTCATTTTCTGTGCCTGGCCCTGTCGTGGATATGAGCCATCGGCAAGTCAGGCAAGGGGCTGATTGCTTCCAGTAACCATTTGATTGAGGCCCTGTGTAATTTTCCTGACTTCCCTGTCTTTCCACATTTCAGCACCCTCATGTCTAACTACATTAGATCCTGCAAAGCCACCCCAGTTCCTCACTCCTTCCTGTACATACATGCCAATGTTTTGAAGCACCTGGGAGGGGGATTTCAACACAGAAAGCAGGATAAATAATGAATGTTCCCATAGGATTGCATTGGGGGTTAGAGTTATTTTAGGTGGTAGAAAGTAAAATAGCAATATTTTTAATTGAAAAATCCGGACTCTCTGCCTAAATCGGGAGGGTTGGCATGTATGCTGGAGCTGGAGCATTGTGAAGAGCCTCCATTTATTTGCCTGGCCATGCCCTGTCTTGG
Source organism: Ambystoma mexicanum (assembly GCF_040938575.1). Classification (NCBI taxonomy): domain Eukaryota; kingdom Metazoa; phylum Chordata; class Amphibia; order Caudata; family Ambystomatidae; genus Ambystoma; species Ambystoma mexicanum. The sequence goes on along the minus strand of NC_090935.1, from coordinate 1,337,466,789 downwards.
AGCCATCTGTAGGTCAGGCAAGGCAATGATAGCACCCAGGAACCACATGTCTGAGACATAGCTCTCAACTCACCCGCTTTTGGCGGGTGTCACCCGCCTTGTAAACAGGTGAGTCACCCGCCAAGCCTCGTACACGCCCATTCATTTCAATGGGCCTCTCACCCGCCAAACACAAAATCGGGTGATTTCACCCGCCTTTGCATCGAAAAAGGTTGAGAGCTGTGGTCTGAGACCATGTATAAGCATTCTGCTTACCATGTGTTCCTGTTTCAGTCATCATCACTTCTAACAGCCATGAAGTCCAGCAAGGCCACAAGACTGCTGAATGCTCCCTCCTTCCTGGTGCTGGAGCATTTTGAAAAGCTTCCATTTTCTGTGCCTGACCCTGTCCTACCTCAGAACCATCTGTAAGTCAGGCAAGGGGTTGTTTGGGCTCAGTAACCATGTGACTGTATACATGCCAATATTTTGGAGCACCTAGGAGGGAGGCTTTGTCACAGAAAGGGAAAAAGTAAAAAATAGCAACATTTATGATAGAAAAATCAGGAGTCTCCCATCTTAATTGGCTGGGTTGGCATGTGTGTAATTGAGGCTCTGTATAGCATTCTTCTTATTTTGTGTTCCCCTCCTTCAGGGGCCCTCTTCTCTAACTACAGTTAAGTCCAGCAAGGTCACATGACTACTAGATGCTCACTACATCATGGAATTGTGCGTTGGTAAGAGGCTCCATTTTCGGTGCCTGGCCCTGTCCTACCTGAGAGTCATTTATAAGTCAGGCTACGGACTGATTGCACCTAAAAACGATGTGAAAGAGTCCCAGTGTAAGGATTCTGTTTATTCTGTGTTCCCCCCTTCATCCACACTCACTTCTAAATGCAGTGAAGCCAGGCAAGGTGTGAAAATAGTCTAACGCTTGCTTCTTCCTGCAGCTTGATCCTTGTAAAGAGGCTTCATTTTCTGTGCCTGGCCCTGTCGTGGATATGAGCCATCGGCAAGTCAGGCAAGGGGCTGATTGCTTCCAGTAACCATTTGATTGAGGCCCTGTGTAATTTTCCTGACTTCCCTGTCTTTCCACATTTCAGCACCCTCATGTCTAACTACATTAGATCCTGCAAAGCCACCCCAGTTCCTCACTCCTTCCTGTACATACATGCCAATGTTTTGAAGCACCTGGGAGGGGGATTTCAACACAGAAAGCAGGATAAATAATGAATGTTCCCATAGGATTGCATTGGGGGTTAGAGTTATTTTAGGTGGTAGAAAGTAAAATAGCAATATTTTTAATTGAAAAATCCGGACTCTCTGCCTAAATCGGGAGGGTTGGCATGTATGCTGGAGCTGGAGCATTGTGAAGAGCCTCCATTTATTTGCCTGGCCATGCCCTGTCTTGGAGCCATCTGTAGGTCAGGCAAGGCAATGATAGCACCCAGGTACCACATGTCTGAGACATAGCTCTCAACTCACCCGCTTTTGGCGGGTGTCACCCGCCTTGTAAACAGGTGAGTCACCCGCCAAGCCTCGTACACGCCCATTCATTTCAATGGGCCTCTCACCCGCCAAACACAAAATCGGGTGATTTCACCCGCCTTTGCATCGAAAAAGGTTGAGAGCTGTGGTCTGAGACCATGTATAAGCATTCTGCTTACCATGTGTTCCTGTTTCAGTCATCATCACTTCTAACAGCCATGAAGTCCAGCAAGGCCACAAGACTGCTGAATGCTCCCTCCTTCCTGGTGCTGGAGCATTTTGAAAAGCTTCCATTTTCTGTGCCTGACCCTGTCCTACCTCAGAACCATCTGTAAGTCAGGCAAGGGGTTGTTTGGGCTCAGTAACCATGTGACTGTATACATGCCAATATTTTGGAGCACCTAGGAGGGAGGCTTTGTCACAGAAAGGGAGAAAGTAAAAAATAGCAACATTTATGATAGAAAAATCAGGAGTCTCCCATCTTAATTGGCTGGGTTGGCATGTGTGTAATTGAGGCTCTGTATAGCATTCTTCTTATTTTGTGTTCCCCTCCTTCAGGGGCCCTCTTCTCTAACTACAGTTAAGTCCAGCAAGGTCACATGACTACTAGATGCTCACTACATCATGGAATTGTGCGTTGGTAAGAGGCTCCATTTTCGATGCCTGGCCCTGTCCTACCTGTGAGTCATTTATAAGTCAGGCTACGGACTGATTGCACCTAAAAACGATGTGAAAGAGTCCCAGTGTAAGGATTCTGTTTATTCTGTGTTCCCCCCTTCATCCACACTCACTTCTAAATGCAGTGAAGCCAGGCAAGGTGAGAAAATAGTCTAACGCTTGCTTCTTCCTGCAGCTTGATCCTTGTAAAGAGGCTTCATTTTCTGTGCCTGGCCCTGTCGTGGATATGAGCCATCGGCAAGTCAGGCAAGGGGCTGATTGCTTCCAGTAACCATTTGATTGAGGCCCTGTGTAATTTTCCTGACTTCCCTGTCTTTCCACATTTCAGCACCCTCATGTCTAACTACATTAGATCCTGCAAAGCCACCCCAGTTCCTCACACCTTCCTGTACATACATGCCAATGTTTTGAAGCACCTGCATAGCTCTCAACTCACCCGCTTTTGGCGGGTGTCACCCGCCTTGAAAGCAGGTGAATCACCCACCAAGTCCCTCATACGCCCATTCACTTATATGGGCCTCTCACCCGCCAAAAAGAAAATCGGGTGTTTTCACCCGCCTTGGTGACAAAAAAGGTTGGGAGCTATGCACCTGGGAGGGGGATTTCAACACAGAAAGCAGGATAAATAATGAATGTTCCCATAGGATTGCATTGGAGGTTAGAGTTACTTTAGGTGGGAGAAAATAAAAATTGCAATATTTTTAATTGAAAAATCCAGAGTCTCTTCCTAAATCGGGAGGGTTGGCATGTATGCTGGAGCTGGATCATTGTGAAGATCCTCCATTTATTTGCCTGGCCATGCCCTGCCTTGGAGCCATCGGTAGGACAGGCAAGGGACTGATAGCACCCAGGTACCACATGACTGAGACCATGTGTAAGCATTCTACTTACCAGGTGTTCCTGCTTTCAGGCATCATCACTTCTAACAGCCATGAAGTGCAGCAAGGCCACAAGACTGCTGAATGCTCACTCCTTACTGGTGCTGGAGCATTGTGAAAAGCCTACATTTTCTGTGCCTGACCCTGTCCTACCTCAGAACCATCTGTAAATCGGGCAAGGGGTGTTTGGGCCCAGTGAGCATGTGACTGTATACATGCCAATATTCTGGAGCACCTAGGAGGGAGGCTTTGTCACAGAAAGGGAGAAAGTAAAAAATTGCAACATTTATGATAGAAAAGTCAAGAGTCTCCCATCTTAATTAGCCGGCTTGCATACTTGCCAACCCTACCGATTTAGGCGGTAGGATACCGCTTTTTAAGCAGTCCTACCGCCTACCGATTTATTAGCAGCAAATACCGTTTTTTTTTATTTTTATTTTTTTTAATTATTTTTTTAATTTTTTTTTTTTTTGCCCACGCCAGCTCGGGGGAGCCTTTCAGGTGCTCCCCCGAGCTGGCATAGCAGGAGAAGGCGCAGCATGCAGGCTTTTGATGTAAAAGGCACCCACGGCGGTGGGCTAAGGGCACCCCTCCGCCGAGGGTGCCTTTCACAAAAGGCACCATTAGCCCCCAACCACGCCAACTCGGGGGAGTCTTTCAAGGGCTCCCCCGAGCTGGCATGGTGGCAGAAGGCGTGGCAGGCACCTCATTGTCATTGAATGCACCCGCGGCGGCGGGCTCATTCAATGACAATGGGGTGCTGACGCGCCCTATTCCTATCATTACCTCCTCGCCTGACTATTTTTGAAACTTTAAGAGTCCTACAGATTTTTGGTCACAGAATGTTGGCATGTATGGGCTTGGCATGTATGTAATTGAGGCTGTGTGTAGCATTCTTCTTACTTTGTGTTCCCCTCCTTCAGGGGCCCTCTTCTCTAACTGCAGTTAAGTCCAGCAAGGTCACATGACTACTAGATGCTCACTACATCATGGAATTGTGCGTTGGTAAGAGGCTCCATTTTCAGTGCCTGGCCCTGTCCTGCCTGAGAGTCATATATAGGTCAGGCTACGGACTGATTGCACCAAAAAACGATGTGAATAAGTCCCAGTGTAAGGATTCTGTTTATTCTGTGTTCCCCCCTTCATCCACACTCACTTCTAAATGCAGTGAAGCCAGGCAAGGTGAGAAAATAGTCTAACGCTTGCTTCTTCCTGCAGCTTGATCCTTGTAAAGAGGCTCCATTTTCTGTGCCTGGCCCTGTCGTGGATATGAGCCATCGGCAAGTCAGGCAAGGGGCTGATTGCTTCCAGTAACCATTTGATTGAGGCCCTGTGTAATTTTCCTGACTTCCCTTTCTTTCCACATTTCAGCACCCTCATTTCTAACTACATTAGGTCCTGCAAAGCCACCCCAGCTCCTCACTTCTTCCTGTACATACATGCCAACGTTTTGAAGCACCTGGGAGGGGGATTTCACAACAGAAAGTGGGAGAAATAATGAATGTTCCCATAGGATTGCATTGGGGGTTAGAGTTATTTTAGGTGGGAGAAAATAAAAATTGCAATATTTTTAATTGAAAAATCCAGAGTCTCTTCCTAAATCGGGAGGGTTGGCATGTATGCTGGAGCTGGATCATTGTGAAGAGCCTCCATTTATTTGCCTGGCCATGCCCCGCCTTGGAGCCATCGGTAGGACAGGCAAGGGACTGATAGCACCGAGGTACCTAAGCATTCTACTTACCAGGTGTTCCTGCTTTCAGGCATCATCACTTCTAACAGCCATGAAGTCCAGCAAGGCCACAAGACTGCTGAATGCTCCCTCCTTCCTGGTGCTGGAGCATTTTGAAAAGCTTCCATTTTCTGTGCCTGACCCTGTCCTACCTCAGAACCATCTGTAAGTCAGGCAAGGGGTTGTTTGGGCTCAGTAACCATGTGACTGTATACATGCCAATATTTTGGAGCATCTAGGAGGGAGGCTTTGTCACAGAAAGGGAGAAAGTAAAAAAAAACAACATTTATGATAGAAAAATCAGGAGTCTCCCATCTTAATTGGCTGGGTTGGCATGTGTGTAATTGAGGCTCTGTATAGCATTCTTCTTATTTTGTGTTCCCCTCCTTCAGGGGCCCTCTTCTCTAACTGCAGTTAAGTCCAGCAAGGTCACATGACTACTAGATGCTCACTACATCATGGAATTGTGCGTTGGTAAGAGGCTCCATTTTCGGTGCCTGGCCCTGTCCTACCTGAGAGTCATTTATAAGTCAGGCTACGGACTGATTGCACCTAAAAACGATGTGAAAGAGTCCCAGTGTAAGGATTCTGTTTATTCTGTGTTCCCCCCTTCATCCACACTCACTTCTAAATGCAGTGAAGCCAGGCAAGGTGAGAAAATAACGCTTTCTTCTTCCTGCAGCTTGATCCTTGTAAAGAGGCTTCATTTTCTGTGCCTGGCCCTGTCGTGGATATGAGCCATCGGCAAGTCAGGCAAGGGGCTGATTGCTTCCAGTAACCATTTGATTGAGGCCCTGTGTAATTTTCCTGACTTCCCTGTCTTTCCACATTTCAGCACCCTCATGTCTAACTACATTAGATCCTGCAAAGCCACCCCAGTTCCTCACTCCTTCCTGTACATACATGCCAATGTTTTGAAGCACCTGGGAGGGGGATTTCAACACAGAAAGCAGGATAAATAATGAATGTTCCCATAGGATTGCATTGGGGGTTAGAGTTATTTTAGGTGGTAGAAAGTAAAATAGCAATATTTTTAATTGAGAAATCCGGACTCTCTGCCTAAATCGGGAGGGTTGGCATGTATGCTGGAGCTGGAGCATTGTGAAGAGCCTCCATTTATTTGCCTGGCCATGCCCTGTCTTGGAGCCATCTGTAGTTCAGGCAAGGCAATGATAGCACCCAGGTACCACATGTCTGAGACCATGTATAAGCATTCTGCTTACCATGTGTTCCTGTTTCAGTCATCATCACTTCTAACAGCCATGAAGTCCAGCAAGGCCACAAGACTGCTGAATGCTCCCTCTTTCCTGGTGCTGGAGCATTTTGAAAAGCTTCCATTTTCTGTGCCTGACCCTGTCCTACCTCAGAACCATCTGTAAGTCAGGCAAGGGGTTGTTTAGGCTCAGTAACTATGTGACTGTATAGATGCCAATATTTTGGAGCACCTAGGAGGGAGGCTTTGTCACAGAAAGGGAGAAAGTAAAAAATAGCAACATTTATGATAGAAAAATCAGGAGTCTCCCATCTTAATTGGCTGGGTTGGCATGTGTGTAATTGAGGCTCTGTATAGCATTCTTCTTATTTTGTGTTCCCCTCCTTCAGGGGCCCTCTTCTCTAACTGCAGTTAAGTCCAGCAAAGTCACATGACTACTAGATGCTCACTACATCATGGAATTGATGTGTTGGTAAGAGGCTCCATTTTCGGTGCCTGGCCTGTCCTGCCTGAGAGTCATGTATAGGTCAGGCTATGGACTGATTGCACCCAAACCCTATTTGAAAGAGTCCCAGTGTAAGGATTCTGTTTATTCTGTGTTCCTCCCTTCATCCACACTCACTTCTAAATGTAGTGAAGCCAGGCAAGGTGAGAAAATAGTCTAACGCTTGCTTCTTCCTGCAGCTTGATCCTTGTAAAGAGGCTCCATTTTCTGTGCCGGGCCCTGTCCTGGACGTGAGCCATTGGCAAGTCAGGCAAGGGGCTGATTGGTTCCAGTAACCATTTGATTGAGGCCATGTGTAATTCTCCTGATTTCTCTGTCTTTCCACATTTCAGCACCCTCATTTCTAACTGCATTAAGTCCAGCAAAGCCACCCCCAGCTCCTCACTCCTTTCAGTACATACATGCCAACGTTTTGAAGCACCTGGGAGGGGGATTTCACAACAGAAACTGGGAGAAATAATGAATGTTCTCATAGGATTGCATTGGAGGTTAGAGTTACTTTAGGTGGTAGAAAATAAAAATTGCAATATTTTTAATTGAAAAATCCAGAGTCTCTTCCTAAATCGGGAGGGTTGGCATGTATGCTGGAGCTGGATCATTGTGAAGATCCTCCATTTATTTGCCTGGCCATGCCCTGCCTTGGAGCCATCGGTAGGACAGGCAAGGGACTGATAGCACCCAGGTACCACATGACTGAGACCATGTGTAAGCATTCTACTTACCAGGTGTTCCTGCTTTCAGGCATCATCACTTCTAACAGCCATGAAGTGCAGCAAGGCCACAAGACTGCTGAATGCTCACTCCTTACTGGTGCTGGAGCATTGTGAAAAGCCTACATTTTCTGTGCCTGACCCTGTCCTACCTCAGAACCATCTGTAAATCGGGCAGGGGGTGTTGGGCCCAGTGAGCATGTGACTGTATACATGCCAATATTCTGGAGCACCTAGGAGGGAGGCTTTTTCACAGAAAGGGAGAAAGTAAAAAATTGCAACATTTATGATAGAAAAGTCAGGAGTCTCCCATCTTAATTAGCCGGCTTGCATACTTGCCAACCCTACCGATTTAGGCGGTAGGATACCGCTTTTTAAGCAGTCCTACCGCCTACCGATTTATTAGCAGCAAATACCGATTTTTTTTAAATTTTTTTTTTAAATATATATATTTTTTTTTTTTTTGCCCACGCCAGCTCGGGGGAGCCTTTCAGGTGCTCCCCCGAGCTGGCATAGCAGGAGAAGGTGCAGCATGCAGGCTTTTGATGTAAAAGGCACCCACGGATGTGAGCTAAGGGCACCCCTCCGCAGAGGGTGCCTTTCACAAAAGGCACCATTAGCCCCCAACCACGCCAACTCGGGGGAGTCTTTCAAGGGCTCCCCCGAGCTGGCGTGGTGGCAGAAGGCGTGGCAGGCACCTCATTGTCATTGAATGCACCCGCGGCGGCGGGCTCATTCAATGACAATGGGTTGCTGACGCGCCCTATTCCTATCATTACCTCCTCGCCTGACTATTTTTGAAACTTTAAGATTCCTTCAGATTTTTGGTCACAGAATGTTGGCATGTATGGGCTTGGCATGTATGTAATTGAGGCTGTGTGTAGCATTCTTCTTACTTTGCGTTCCCCTCCTTCAGGGGCCCTTTTCTCTAACTGCAGTTAAGTCCAGCAAGGCCACAAGACTACTAGATGCTCACTACATCATGGAATTGGTGCGTTGGTAAGAGGCTCCATTTTCAGTGCCTGGCCCTGTCCTGCCTGAGAGTCATATATAGGTCAGGCTACGGACTGATTGCACCAAAAAACTATGTGAATAAGTCCCAGTGTAAGGATTCTGTTTATTCTGTGTGCCCTCATTCATCCACACTCACTTCTAAATGTAGTGAAGCCAGGCAAGGTGTGAAAATAGTCTAACGCTTGCTTCTTCCTGCACCTTGATCCTTTTAAAGAGGCTCCATTTTCTGTGCCTGGCCCTGTCGTGGATATGAACCATCGGCAAGTCAGGCAAGGGGCTGATTGCTTCCAGTAACCATTTGATTGAGGCCCTGTGTAACTTTCCTGACTTCTCTGTTTTTACACATTTCAGCACCCTCATTTCTAACTACATTAGGTCCTGCAAAGCCACCCCAGCTCCTCACTTCTTCCTGTACATATATGCCAATGTTTTGAAGTACCTGGGAGGGGCATTTCACCACAGAAAGCAGGATAAATAATGAATGTTCCCATAGGATTGCATTGGGGGTTAGAGTTATTTTAGGTGGTAGAAAGTAAAAATAGCAATATTTTTAATTGAAAATTCTGGAGTCGCTGCCTAAATCGGGAGGGTTGCATTTATGCTGGAGCTGGAGCATTGTGAAGAGCCTCCATTTATTTGCCTGGCCATGCCCTGCCTTGGAGCGATCTGTAGGTCAGGCAAGGCAATGATAGCACCCAGGTTCCACATGTCTGAGACCATGTATAAGCATTGTGCTTACCATGTGTTCCTGTTTCAGTCATCATCACTTCTAACAGCCATGAAGTCCAGCAAGGCCACAAGACTGCTGAATGCTCCCTCCTTCCTGGTGCTGGAGCATTTTGAAAAGCTTCCATTTTCTGTGCCTGACCCTGTCCTACCTCACCATCTGTAAGTCAGGCAAGGGGTTGTTTGGGCTCAGTAACCATGTGACTGTATATATGCAAATATTTTGGAGCACCTAGGAGGGAGGCTTTGTCCCAGAACGGGAGAAAGTAAAAAATAGCAACATTTATGATAGAAAAATCAGGAGTCTCCCATCTTAATTGGCTGGGTTGGCATGTGTGTAATTGAGGCTCTGTATAGCATTCTTATTATTTTGTGTTCCCCTCCTTCAGGGGCCCTCTTCTCTAACTGCAGTTAAGTCCAGCAAGGTCACATGACTACTAGATGCTCACTACATCATGGAATTGTGCGTTGGTAAGAGGCTCCATTTTCGGTGCCTGGCCCTGTCCTACCTGAGAGTCATTTATAAGTCAGGCTACGGACTGATTGCACCTAAAAACGATGTGAACGAGTCCCAGTGTAAGGATTCTGTTTATTCTGTGTTCCCCCTTCATCCACACTCACTTCTAAATGCAGTGAAGCCAGGCAAGGTGAGAAAATAGTCTAACGCTTGCTTCTTCCTGCAGCTTGATCCTTGTAAAGAGGCTCCATTTTCTGTGCCTGGCCCTGTCCCGGACGTGAGCCATTGGCAAGTCAGGCAAGGGGCTGATTGGTTCCAGTAACCATTTAATTGAGGCCATGTGTAATTCTCCTGATTTCTCTGTCTTTCCACATTTCAGCACCCTCATTTCTAACTACATTAGATCCTACAAAGCCACCCCAGTTCCTCACTCCTTTCAGTACATACATGCCAATGTTTTGAAGCACCTGGGAGGGGGATTTCAACACAGAAAGCAGGATAAATAATGAATGTTCCCATAGGATTGCATTGGGGGTTAGAGTTATTTTAGGTGGTAGAAAGTAAAATAGCAATATTTTTAATTGAGAAATCCGGACTCTCTGCCTAAATCGGGAGGGTTGGCATGTATGCTGGAGATGGAGCATTGTGAAGAGCCTCCATTTATTTGCCTGGCCATGCCCTGCCTTGGAGCCATCTGTAGGTCAGGCAAGGCAATGATAGCACCCAGGTACCACATGTCTGAGACCATGTATAAGCATTCTGCTTACCATGTGTTCCTGTTTCAGTCATCATCACTTCTAACAGCCATGAAGTCCAGCAAGGCCACAAGACTGCTGAATGCTCCCTCCTTCCTGGTGCTGGAGCATTTTGAAAAGCTTCCATTTTCTGTGCCTGACCCTGTCCTACCTCACCATCTGTAAGTCAGGCAAGGGGTTGTTTGGGCTCAGTAACCATGTGACTGTATATATGCAAATATTTTGGAGCACCTAGGAGGGAGGCTTTGTCCCAGAACGGGAGAAAGTAAAAAATAGCAACATTTATGATAGAAAAATCAGGAGTCTCCCATCTTAATTGGCTGGGTTGGCATGTGTGTAATTGAGGCTCTGTATAGCATTCTTATTATTTTGTGTTCCCCTCCTTCAGGGGCCCTCTTCTCTAACTGCAGTTAAGTCCAGCAAGGTCACATGACTACTAGATGCTCACTACATCATGGAATTGTGCGTTGGTAAGAGGCTCCATTTTCGGTGCCTGGCCCTGTCCTACCTGAGAGTCATTTATAAGTCAGGCTACGGACTGATTGCACCTAAAAACGATGTGAACGAGTCCCAGTGTAAGATTTCTGTTTATTCTGTGTTCCCCCTTCATCCACACTCACTTCTAAATGCAGTGAAGCCAGGCAAGGTGAGAAAATAGTCTAACGCTTGCTTCTTCCTGCAGCTTGATCCTTGTAAAGAGGCTCCATTTTCTGTGCCTGGCCCTGTCCCGGACGTGAGCCATTGGCAAGTCAGGCAAGGGGCTGATTGGTTCCAGTAACCATTTAATTGAGGCCATGTGTAATTCTCCTGATTTCTCTGTCTTTCCACATTTCAGCACCCTCATTTCTAACTGCATTAAGTCCAGCAAAGCCACCCCCAGCTCCTCACTCCTTTCAGTACATACATGCCAACGTTTTGAAGCACCTGGGAGGGGGATTTCACAACAGAAACTGGGAGAAATAATGAATGTTCCCATAGGATTGCATTGGAGGTTAGAGTTACTTTAGGTGGGAGAAAATAAAAATTGCAATATTTTTAATTGAAAAATCCAGAGTCTCTTCCTAAATCGGGAGGGTTGGCATGTATGCTGGAGCTGGATCATTGTGAAGATCCTCCATTTATTTGCCTGGCCATGCCCTGCCTTGGAGCCATCGGTAGGACAGGCAAGGGACTGATAGCACCCAGGTACCACATGACTGAGACCATGTGTAAGCATTCTACTTACCAGGTGTTCCTGCTTTCAGGCATCATCACTTCTAACAGCCATGAAGTGCAGCAAGGCCACAAGACTGCTGAATGCTCACTCCTTACTGGTGCTGGAGCATTGTGAAAAGCCTCAATGTTCTCTGCCTGACCCTGTCCTACCTCAGAACCATCTGTAAGTCAGGCAAGGGGCTAGTTGGGCCCAGCAACTATGTGACTGTATACATGCCAATATTTTGGAGCGCCTAGGAGGGAGGGGTTGTCACAGAAAGGGAGAAAGTAAACAATAGCAACATTTATGATGGAAAAATCAGGAGTCTCCCATATTAATTGGCCGGGTTGGCATGTATTTAATTCAGGCTCTGTGTAGCATTATTTTTACTCTGTGTTCCCCTCCTTCAGGGGCCCTCTTCTCTAACTGCAGTTAAGTCCAGCAAGGTCACATGACTACTAGATGCTCACTACATCATGGAATTGTGCGTTGGTAAGAGGCTCCATTTTCGGTGCCTGGCCCTGTCCTACCTGAGAGTCATTTATAAGTCAGGCTACGGACTGATTGCACCTAAAAACGATGTGAAAGAGTCCCAGTGTAAGGATTCTGTTTATTCTGTGTTCCCCCCTTCATCCACACTCACTTCTAAATGCAGTGAAGCCAGGCAAGGTGAGAAAATAGTCTAACGCTTGCTTCTTCCTGCAGCTTGATCCTTGTAAAGAGGCTTCATTTTCTGTGCCTGGCCCTGTCGTAGGTATGAGCCATCGGCAAGTCAGGCAAGGGGCTGATTGCTTCCAGTAACCATTTGATTGAGGCCCTGTGTAATTTTCCTGACTTCCCTGTCTTTCCACATTTCAGCACCCTCATGTCTAACTACATTAGATCCTGCAAAGCCACCCCAGTTCCTCACTCCTTCCTGTACATACATGCCAATGTTTTGAAGCACCTGGGAGGGGGATTTCAACACAGAAAGCAGGATAAATAATGAATGTTCCCATAGGATTGCATTGGGGGTTAGAGTTATTTTAGGCGGTAGAAAGTAAAATAGCAATATTTTTAATTGAAAAATCCGGACTCTCTGCCTAAATCGGGAGGGTTGGCATGTATGCTGGAGCTGGAGCATTGTGAAGAGCCTCCATTTATTTGCCTGGCCATGCCCTGTCTTGGAGCCATCTGTAGTTCAGGCAAGGCAATGATAGCACCCAGGTACCACATGTCTGAGACCATGTATAAGCATTCTGCTTACCATGTGTTCCTGTTTCAGTCATCATCACTTCTAACAGCCATGAAGTCCAGCAAGGCCACAAGACTGCTGAATGCTCACTCCTTACTGGTGCTGGAGCATTGTGAAAAGCCTCAATGTTCTCTGCCTGACCCCGTCCTACCTCAGAACTATCTGTAAGTCAGGCAAGGGGTGTTTGGGCCCAGTAACCATGTGACTGTATACATGCCAATATTTTGGAGCGCCTAGGAGGGAGGCTTTGTCACAGAAAGGGAGAAAGTAAGAAATTGCAACATTTATGATAGAAAAATCAGGAGTCTCCCATCTTAATTGGCTGGCTTGGCATGTATGTAATTAAGGCTCTGTGTAGCATTCTTCTTACTTTGTGTTCCCCTCCTTAAGGGGCCCTCTTCTCTAACTGCAGTTAAGCCCAGCAAAGCCACAAGACTACTAGATGCTCACTACATCATGGAATTGGTGCGTTGGTAAGAAGCTCCATTTTCAGTGCCTGGCCCTGTCCTGCCTGAGAGTCATTTATAGGTCAGGCTACGGACTGATTGCACCAAAAAACGATGTGAATAAGTCCCAGTGTAAGGATTCTGTTTATTCTGTGTTCCCTCCTTCATCCACACTCACTTCTAAATGTAGTGAAGCCAGGCAAGGTGTGAAAATAGTCTAAAGCTTGCTTCTTCCTGCAGCTTGATCCTTGTAAAGAGGCTCCATTTTCTGTGCCTGGCCCTGTCGTGGATATGAGCCATCGGCAAGTCAGGCAAGGGGCTGATTGCTTCCAGTAACCATTTGATTGAGGCCCTGTGTAATTTTCCTGACTTCCCTGTCTTTCCACATTTCAGCACCCTCATTTCTAACTACATTAGGTCCTGCAAAGCCACCCCAGCTCCTCACCTTTTCCTGTACATACATGCCAACGTTTTGAAGCACCTGGGAGGGGGATTTCACAACAGAAAGTGGGAGAAATAATGAATGTTCCCATAGGATTGCATTGGGGGTTAGAGTTATTTTAGGTGGGAGAAAATAAAAATTGCAATATTTTTAATTGAAAAATCCAGAGTCCCTTCCTAAATCGGGAGGGTTGGCATGTATGCTGGAGCTGGATCATTGTGAAGAGCCTCCATTTATTTGCCTGGCCATGCCCTGGCTTGGAGCCATCGGTAGGACAGGCAAGGGACTGATAGCACCCAGGTACCACATGACTGAGACCATGTGTAAGCATTCTACTTACAAGGTGTTCCTGCTTTCAGGCATCATCACTTCTAACAGCCATGAAGTGCAGCAAGGCCACATGACTGCTGAATGCTCACTCCTTACTGGTGCTGGAGCATTGTGAAAAGCCTACATTTTCTTTGCCTGACCCTGTCCTACCTCAGAACCATCTGTAAATCGGGCAAGGGGTGTTTGGGCCCAGTGAGCATGTGACTGTATACATGCCAATATTCTGGAGCACCTAGGAGGGAGGCTTTGTCACAGAAAGGGAGAAAGTAAAAAATTGCAACATTTATGATAGAAAAATCAGGAGTCTCCCATTTTTAATTAGCCGGCTTGGCTTGTATGTAATTGAGGCTGTGTGTAGCATTCTTCTTACTTTGTGTTCCCCTCCCTCAGGGGCCCTCTTCTCTAACTGCAGTTAAGTCCAGCAAGGCCACAAGACTACTAGATGCTCACTACATCATGGAATTGGTGCGTTGGTAAGAGGCTCCATTTTCAGTGCCTGGCCCTGTCCTGCCTGAGAGTCATATATAGGTCAGGCTACGGACTGATTGCACCAAAAAACGATGTGAATAAGTCCCAGTGTAAGGATTATGTTTATTCTATGTGCCCTCATTCATCCACACTCACTTCTAAATGTAGTGAAGCCATGCAAGGTGTGAAAATAGCCTAACGCTTGCTTCTTCCTGCAGCTTGATCCTTGTAAAGAGGCTCCATTTTCTGTGCCTGGCCCTGTCGTGGATATGAGCCATCGGCAAGTCAGGCAAGGGGCTGATTGCTTCCAGTAACCATTTGATTGAGGCCCTGTGTAACTTTCCTGACTTCTCTGTCTTTCCACATTTCAGCACCCTCATTTCTAACTACACTAGGTCCTGCAAAGCCACACCAGCTCCTCACTTCTTCCTGTACATATATGCCAATGTTTTGAAGTACCTGGGAGGGGCATTTCACCACAGAAAGCAGGTTAAATAATGAATGTTCCCATAGGATTGCATTGGGGGTTAGAGTTATTTTAGGTGGTAGAAAGTAAAAATAGCAATATTTTTAATTGAAAAATCTGGAGTCGCTGCCTAAATCGGGAGGGTTGGCATGTATGCTGGAGCTGGAGCATTGTGAAGAGCCTCCATTTATTTGCCTGGCCATGCCCTGCCTTGGAGCCATCTGTAGGTCAGGCAAGGCAATGATAGCACCCAGGTACCACATGTCTGAGACCATGTATAAGCATTCTGCTTACCATGTGTTCCTGTTTCAGTCATCATCACTTCTAACAGCCATGAAGTCCAGCAAGGCCACAAGACTGCTGAATGCTCCCTCCTTCCTGGTGCTGGAGCATTTTGAAAAGCTTCCATTTCCTGTGCCTGACCCTGTCCTACCTCATAGCTCTCAACCATTTGTCTCGCAAAGGCGGGTGAAATCACCCGATTTTGTTTTTGGCGGGTGAGACGCCCATTGGAATTAATGGGCGTGCAGGAGGCTTGGCGGGTGAGTCAGCCCTTTGCAAGGCGGGTGTCACCCGCCAAAAGCGGGTGAGTTGAGAGCTATGCTACCTCACCATCTGTAAGTCAGGCAAGGGGTTGTTTGGGCTCAGTAACCATGTGACTGTATATATATGCAAATATTTTGGAGCACCTAGGAGGGAGGCTTTGTCCCAGAAAGGGAGAAAGTAAAAAATAGCAACATTTATGATAGAAAAATCAGGACTCTCCCATCTTAATTGGCTGGGTTGGCATGTGTGTAATTGAGGCTCTGTATAGCATTCTTATTATTTTGTGTTCCCCTCCTTCAGGGGCCCTCTTCTCTAACTGCAGTTAAGTCCAGCAAGGTCACATGACTACTAGATGCTCACTACATCATGGAATTGTGCGTTGGTAAGAGGCTCCATTTTCGGTGCCTGGCCCTGTCCTACCTGAGAGTCATTTATAAGTCAGGCTACGGACTGATTGCACCTAAAAACGATGTGAACGAGTCCCAGTGTAAGGATTCTGTTTATTCTGTGTTCCCCCTTCATCCACACTCACTTCTAAATGCAGTGAAGCCAGGCAAGGTGAGAAAATAGTCTAACGCTTGCTTCTTCCTGCAGCTTGATCCTTGTAAAGAGGCTCCATTTTCTGTGCCTGGCCCTGTCCCGGACGTGAGCCATTGGCAAGTCAGGCAAGGGGCTGATTGGTTCCAGTAACCATTTAATTGAGGCCATGTGTAATTCTCCTGATTTCTCTGTCTTTCCACATTTCAGCACCCTCATTTCTAACTGCATTAAGTCCAGCAAAGCCACCCCCAGCTCCTCACTCCTTTCAGTACATACATGCCAACGTTTTGAAGCACCTGGGAGGGGGATTTCACAACAGAAACTGGGAGAAATAATGAATGTTCCCATAGGATTGCATTGGAGGTTAGAGTTACTTTAGGTGGGAGAAAATAAAAATTGCAATATTTTTAATTGAAAAATCCAGAGTCTCTTCCTAAATCGGGAGGGTTGGCATGTATGCTGGAGCTGGATCATTGTGAAGATCCTCCATTTATTTGCCTGGCCATGCCCTGCCTTGGAGCCATCGGTAGGACAGGCAAGGGACTGATAGCACCGAGGTACCTAAGCATTCTACTTACCAGGTGTTCCTGCTTTCAGGCATCATCACTTCTAACAGCCATGAAGTCCAGCAAGGCCACAAGACTGCTGAATGCTCCCTCTTTCCTGGTGCTGGAGCATTTTGAAAAGCTTCCATTTTCTGTGAATGACCCTGTCCTACCTCAGAACCATCTGTAAGTCAGGCAAGGGGTTGTTTGGGCTCAGTAACCATGTGACTGTATACATGCCAATATTTTGGAGCACCTAGGAGGGAGGCTTTGTCACAGAAAAGGAGAAAGTAAAAAATAGCAACATTTATGATAGAAAAATCAGGAGTCTCCCATCTTAATTGGCTGGGTTGGCATGTGTGTAATTGAGGCTCTGTATAGCATTCTTCTTATTTTGTGTTCCCCTCCTTCAGGGGCCCTCTTCTCTAACTGCAGTTAAGTCCAGCAAGGTCACATGACTACTAGATGCTCACTACATCATGGAATTGTGCGTTGGTGAGAGGCTCCATTTTCGGTGCCTGGCCCTGTCCTACCTGAGAGTCATTTATAAGTCAGGCTACGGACTGATTGCACCTAAAAACGATGTGAAAGAGTCCCAGTGTAAGGATTCTGTTTATTCTGTGTTCCCCCCTTCATCCACACTCACTTATAAATGTAGTGAAGCCAGGCAAGGTGAGAAAATAGTCTAACGCTTGCTTCTTCCTGCAGCTTGATCCTTGTAAAGAGGCTCCATTTTCTGTGCCGGGCCCTGTCCTGGACGTGAGCCATTGGCAAGTCAGGCAAGGGGCTGATTGGTTCCAGTAACCATTTGATTGAGGCCATGTGTAATTCTCCTGATTTCTCTGTCTTTCCACATTTCAGCACCCTCATTTCTAACTGCATTAAGTCCAGCAAAGCCACCCCCAGCTCCTCACTCCTTTCAGTACATACATGCCAACGATTTGAAGCACCTGGGAGGGGGATTTCACAACAGAAAGTGGGAGAAATAATGAATGTTCCCATAGGATTGCATTGGAGGTTAGAGTTACTTTAGGTGGGAGAAAATAAAAATTGCAATATTTTTAATTGAAAAATCCAGAGTCTCTTCCTAAATCGGGAGGGTTGGCATGTATGCTGGAGCTGGATCATTGTGAAGATCCTCCATTTATTTGCCTGGCCATGCCCTGCCTTGGAGCCATCGGTAGGACAGGCAAGGGACTGATAGCACCCAGGTACCACATGACTGAGACCATGTGTAAGCATTCTACTTACCAGGTGTTCCTGCTTTCAGGCATCATCACTTCTAACAGCCATGAAGTGCAGCAAGGCCACAAGACTGCTGAATGCTCACTCCTTACTGGTGCTGGAGCATTGTGAAAAGCCTACATTTTCTGTGCCTGACCCTGTCCTACCTCAGAACCATCTGTAAATCGGGCAAGGGGTGTTTGGGTCCAGTGAGCATGTGACTGTATACATGCCAATATTCTGGAGCACCTAGGAGGGAGGCTTTGTCACAGAAAGGGAGAAAGTAAAAAATTGCAACATTTATGATAGAAAAGTCAAGAGTCTCCCATCTTAATTAGCCGGCTTGCATACTTGCCAACCCTACCGATTTAGGCGGTAGGATACCGCTTTTTAAGCAGTCCTACCGCCTACCGATTTATTAGCAGCAAATACCTTTTTTTTTTTTTTTTTTTTAATTATTTTTTAAATTTTTTTTTTTTTTTGCCCACGCCAGCTCGGGGGAGCCTTTCAGGTGCTCCCCTGAGCTGGCATAGCAGGAGAAGGCGCAGCATGCAGGCTTTTGATGTAAAAGGCACCCACGGCGGTGGGCTAAGGGCACCCCTCCGCCGAGGGTGCCTTTCACAAAAGGCACCATTAGCCCCCAACCACGCCAACTCGGGGGAGTCTTTCAAGGGCTCTCCCGAGCTGGCATGGTGGCAGAAGGCGTGGCAGGCACCTCATTGTCATTGAATGCACCCGCGGCGGCGGGCTCATTCAATGACAATGGGGTGCTGACGCGCCCTATTCCTATCATTACCTCCTCGCCTGACTATTTTTGAAACTTTAAGATTCCTACAGATTTTTGGTCACAGAATGTTGGCATGTATGGGCTTGGCATGTATGTAATTGAGGCTGTGTGTAGCATTCTTCTTACTTTGTGTTCCCCTCCTTCAGGGGCCCTCTTCTCTAACTGCAGTTAAGTCCAGCAAGGTCACATGACTACTAGATGCTCACTACATCATGGAATTGTGCGTTGGTGAGAGGCTCCATTTTCAGTGCCTGGCCCTGTCCTGCCTGAGAGTCATATATAGGTCAGGCTACGGACTGATTGCACCAAAAAACGATGTGAATAAGTCCCAGTGTAAGGATTCTGTTTATTCTGTGTTCCCCCCTTCATCCACACTCACTTCTAAATGCAGTGAAGCCAGGCAAGTTGAGAAAATAGTCTAACGCTTGCTTCTTCCTGCAGCTTGATCCTTGTAAAGAGGCTCCATTTTCTGTGCCTGGCCCTGTCGTGGATATGAGCCATCGGCAAGTCAGGCAAGGGGCTGATTGCTTCCAGTAACCATTTGATTGAGGCCCTGTGTAATTTTCCTGACTTCCCTGTCTTTCCACATTTCAGCACCCTCATTTCTAACTACATTAGGTCCTGCAAAGCCACCCCAGCTCCTCACTTCTTCCTGTACATACATGCCAACGTTTTGAAGCACCTGGGAGGGGGATTTCACAACAGAAAGTGGGAGAAATAATGAATGTTCCCATAGGATTGCATTGGGGGTTAGAGTTATTTTAGGTGGGAGAAAATAAAAATTGCAATATTTTTAATTGAAAAATCCAGAGTCTCTTCCTAAATCGGGAGGGTTGGCATGTATGCTGGAGCTGGATCATTGTGAAGAGCCTCCATTTATTTGCCTGGCCATGCCCTGCCTTGGAGCCATCGGTAGGACAGGCAAGGGACTGATAGCACCGAGGTACCTAAGCATTCTACTTACCAGGTGTTCCTGCTTTCAGGCATCATCACTTCTAACAGCCATGAAGTCCAGCAAGGCCACAAGACTGCTGAATGCTCCCTCCTTCCTGGTGCTGGAGCATTTTGAAAAGCTTCCATTTTCTGTGCCTGACCCTGTCCTACCTCAGAACCATCTGTAAATCAGGCAAGGGGTTGTTTGGGCTCAGTAACCATGTGACTGTATACATGCCAATATTTTGGAGCACCTAGGAGGGAGGCTTTGTCACAGAAAAGGAGAAAGTAAAAAATAGCAACATTTATGATAGAAAAATCAGGAGTCTCCCATCTTAATTGGCTGGGTTGGCATGTGTGTAATTGAGGCGCTGTATAGCATTCTTCTTATTTTGTGTTCCCCTCCTTCAGGGGCCCTCTTCTCTAACTGCAGTTAAGTCCAGCAAGGTCACATGACTACTAGATGCTCACTACATCATGGAATTGATGTGTTGGTAAGAGGCTCCATTTTCGGTGCCTGGCCTGTCCTGCCTGAGAGTCATGTATAGGTCAGGCTATGGACTGATTGCACCCAAACCCTATTTGAAAGAGTCCCAGTGTAAGGATTCTGTTTATTCTGTGTTCCTCCCTTCATCCACACTCACTTCTAAATGTAGTGAAGCCAGGCAAGGTGAGAAAATAGTCTAACGCTTGCTTCTTCCTGCAGCTTGATCCTTGTAAAGAGGCTCCATTTTCTGTGCCGGGCCCTGTCCTGGACGTGAGCCATTGGCAAGTCAGGCAAGGGGCTGATTGGTTCCAGTAACCATTTGATTGAGGCCATGTGTAATTCTCCTGATTTCTCTGTCTTTCCACATTTCAGCACCCTCATTTCTAACTGCATTAAGTCCAGCAAAGCCACCCCCAGCTCCTCACTCCTTTCAGTACATACATGCCAACGTTTTGAAGCACCCGGGAGGGGGATTTCACAACAGAAACTGGGAGAAATAATGAATGTTCCCATAGGATTGCATTGGAGGTTAGAGTTACTTTAGGTGGGAGAAAATAAAAATTGCAATATTTTTAATTGAAAAATCCAGAGTCTCTTCCTAAATCGGGAGGGTTGGCATGTATGCTGGAGCTGGATCATTGTGAAGATCCTCCATTTATTTGCCTGGCCATGCCCTGCCTTGGAGCCATCGGTAGGACAGGCAAGGGACTGATAGCACCCAGGTACCACATGACTGAGACCATGTGTAAGCATTCTACTTACCAGGTGTTCCTGCTTTCAGAAAACATCACTTCTAACAGCCATGAAGTGCAGCAAGGCCACAAGACTGCTGAATGCTCACTCCTTACTGGTGCTGGAGCATTGTGAAAAGCCTACATTTTCTGTGCCTGACCCTGTCCTACCTCAGAACCATCTGTAAATCGGGCAAGGGGTGTTTGGGCCCAGTGAGCATGTGACTGTATACATGCCAATATTCTGGAGCACCTAGGAGGGAGGCTTTGTCACAGAAAGGAAGAAAGTAAAAAATTGCAACATTTATGATAGAAAAGTCAAGAGTCTCCCATCTTAATTAGCCGGCTTGCATACTTGCCAAACCTACCGATTTAGGCGGTAGGATACCGCTTTTTAAGCAGTCCTACCGCCTACCGATTTATTAGCAGCAAATACCGTTTTTTTTAATTTTTATTTTTTTAAATTATTTTTTTAATTTTTTTTTTTTTGCCCACGCCAGCTCGGGGGAGCCTTTCAGGTGCTCCCCCGAGCTGGCATAGCAGGAGAAGGCGCAGCATGCAGGCTTTTGATGTAAAAGGCACCCACGGCGGTGGGCTAAGGGCACCCCTCCGCCGAGGGTGCCTTTCAAAAAAGGCACCATTAGCCCCCAACCACGCCAACTCGGGGGAGTCTTTCAAGGGCTCCCCCGAGCTGGCATGGTGGCAGAAGGCGTGGCAGGCACCTCATTGTCATTGAATGCACCCGCGGCGGCGGGCTCATTCAATGACAATGGGGTGCTGACGCGCCCTATTCCTATCATTACCTCCTCGCCTGACTATTTTTGAAACTTTAAGATTCCTACAGATTTTTGGTCACAGAATGTTGGCATGTATGGGCTTGGCATGTATGTAATTGAGGCTGTGTGTAGCATTCTTCTTACTTTGTGTTCCCCTCCTTCAGGGGCCCTCTTCTCTAACTGCAGTTAAGTCCAGCAAGGTCACATGA
This sequence comes from Ambystoma mexicanum, assembly GCF_040938575.1. NCBI lineage: Eukaryota > Metazoa > Chordata > Amphibia > Caudata > Ambystomatidae > Ambystoma > Ambystoma mexicanum. The sequence continues at coordinate 1,337,445,298 of NC_090935.1, read as the reverse complement.
CTACTAGATGCTCACTACATCATGGAATTGTGCGTTGGTAAGAGGCTCCATTTTCAGTGCCTGGCCCTGTCCTGCCTGAGAGTCATATATAGGTCAGGCTACGGACTGATTGCACCAAAAAACGATGTGAATAAGTCCCAGTGTAAGGATTCTGTTTATTCTGTGTTCCCCCCTTCATCCACACTCCATTCTAAATGCAGTGAAGCCAGGCAAGGTGAGAAAATAGTCTAACGCTTGCTTCTTCCTGCAGCTTGATCCTTGTAAAGAGGCTCCATTTTCTGTGCCTGGCCCTGTCGTGGATATGAGCCATCGGCAAGTCAGGCAAGGGGCTGATTGCTTCCAGTAACCATTTGATTGAGGCCCTGTGTAATTTTCCTGACTTCCCTGTCTTTCCACATTTCAGCACCCTCATTTCTAACTACATTAGGTCCTGCAAAGCCACCCCACCTCCTCACTTCTTCCTGTACATACATGCCAACGTTTTGAAGCACCTGGGAGGGGGATTTCACAACAGAAAGTGGGAGAAATAATGAATGTTCCCATAGGATTGCATTGGGGGTTAGAGTTATTTTAGGTGGGAGAAAATAAAAATTGCAATATTTTTAATTGAAAAATCCAGAGTCTCTTCCTAAATCGGGAGGGTTGGCATGTATGCTGGAGCTGGATCATTGTGAAGAGCCTCCATTTATTTGCCTGGCCATGCCCTGCCTTGGAGCCATCGGTAGGACAGGCAAGGGACTGATAGCACCGAGGTACCTAAGCATTCTACTTACCAGGTGTTCCTGCTTTCAGGCATCATCACTTCTAACAGCCATGAAGTCCAGCAAGGCCACAAGACTGCTGAATGCTCCCTCCTTCCTGGTGCTGGAGCATTTTGAAAAGCTTCCATTTTCTGTGCCTGACCCTGTCCTACCTCAGAACCATCTGTAAGTCAGGCAAGGGGTTGTTTGGGCTCAGTAACCATGTGACTGTATACATGCCAATATTTTGGAGCACCTAGGAGGGAGGCTTTGTCACAGAAAGGGAGAAAGTAAAAAAAAGCAACATTTATGATAGAAAAATCAGGAGTCTCCCATCTTAATTGGCTGGGTTGGCATGTGTGTAATTGAGGCTCTGTATAGCATTCTTCTTATTTTGTGTTCCCCTCCTTCAGGGGCCCTCTTCTCTAACTGCAGTTAAGTCCAGCAAGGTCACATGACTACTAGATGCTCACTACATCATGGAATTGTGCGTTGGTGAGAGGCTCCATTTTCGGTGCCTGGCCCTGTCCTACCTGAGAGTCATTTATAAGTCAGGCTACGGACTGATTGCACCTAAAAACGATGTGAAAGAGTCCCAGTGTAAGGATTCTGTTTATTCTGTGTTCCCCCCTTCATCCACACTCACTTATAAATGTAGTGAAGCCAGGCAAGGTGAGAAAATAGTCTAACGCTTGCTTCTTCCTGCAGCTTGATCCTTGTAAAGAGGCTCCATTTTCTGTGCCGGGCCCTGTCCTGGACGTGAGCCATTGGCAAGTCAGGCAAGGGGCTGATTGGTTCCAGTAACCATTTGATTGAGGCCATGTGTAATTCTCCTGATTTCTCTGTCTTTCCACAATTCAGCACCCTCATTTCTAACTGCATTAAGTCCAGCAAAGCCACCCCCAGCTCCTCACTCCTTTCAGTACATACATGCCAACGATTTGAAGCACCTGGGAGGGGGATTTCACAACAGAAAGTGGGAGAAATAATGAATGTTCCTATAGGATTGCATTGGAGGTTAGAGTTACTTTAGGTGGGAGAAAATAAAAATTGCAATATTTTTAATTGAAAAATCCAGAGTCTCTTCCTAAATCGGGAGGTTTGGCATGTATGCTGGAGCTGGATCATTGTGAAGATCCTCCATTTATTTGCCTGGCCATGCCCTGCCTTGGAGCCATCGGTAGGACAGGCAAGGGACTGATAGCACCCAGGTACCACATGACTGAGACCATGTGTAAGCATTCTACTTACCAGGTGTTCCTGCTTTCAGGCATCATCACTTCTAACAGCCATGAAGTGCAGCAAGGCCACAAGACTGCTGAATGCTCACTCCTTACTGGTGCTGGAGCATTGTGAAAAGCCTACATTTTCTGTGCCTGACCCTGTCCTACCTCAGAACCATCTGTAAATCGGGCAAGGGGTGTTTGGGCCCAGTGAGCATGTGACTGTATACATGCCAATATTCTGGAGCACCTAGGAGGGAGGCTTTGTCACAGAAAGGGAGAAAGTAAAAAATTGCAACATTTATGATAGAAAAGTCAAGAGTCTCCCATCTTAATTAGCCGGCTTGCATACTTGCCAACCCTACCGATTTAGGCGGTAGGATACCGCTTTTTAAGCAGTCCTACCGCCTACCGATTTATTAGCAGCAAATACCTTTTTTTTTAAATTATTTTTTAAATTTTTTTTTTTTTTTGCCCACGCCAGCTCGGGGGAGCCTTTCAGGTGCTCCCCCGAGCTGGCATAGCAGGAGAAGGCGCAGCATGCAGGCTTTTGATGTAAAAGGCACCCACGGCGGTGGGCTAAGGGCACCCCTCCGCCGAGGGTGCCTTTCACAAAAGGCACCATTAGCCCCCAACCACGCCAACTCGGGGGAGTCTTTCAAGGGCTCCCCCGAGCTGGCATGGTGGCAGAAGGCGTGGCAGGCACCTCATTGTCATTGAATGCACCCGCGGCGGCGGGCTCATTCAATGACAACGGGGTGCTGACGCGCCCTATTCCTATCATTACCTCCTCGCCTGACTATTTTTGAAACTTTAAGATTCCTACAGATTTTTGGTCACAGAATGTTGGCATGTATGGGCTTGGCATGTATGTAATTGAGGCTGTGTGTAGCATTCTTCTTACTTTGTGTTCCCCTCCTTCAGGGGCCCTCTTCTCTAACTGCAGTTAAGTCCAGCAAGGTCACATGACTACTAGATGCTCACTACATCATGGAATTGTGCGTTGGTAAGAGGCTCCATTTTCAGTGCCTGGCCCTGTCCTGCCTGAGAGTCATATATAGGTCAGGCTACGGACTGATTGCACCAAAAAACGATGTGAATAAGTCCCAGTGTAAGGATTCTGTTTATTCTGTGTTCCCCCCTTCATCCACACTCACTTCTAAATGCAGTGAAGCCAGGCAAGTTGAGAAAATAGTCTAACGCTTGCTTCTTCCTGCAGCTTGATCCTTGTAAAGAGGCTCCATTTTCTGTGCCTGGCCCTGTCGTGGATATGAGCCATCGGCAAGTCAGGCAAGGGGCTGATTGCTTCCAGTAACCATTTGATTGAGGCCCTGTGTAATTTTCCTGACTTCCCTGTCTTTCCACATTTCAGCACCCTCATTTCTAACTACATTAGGTCCTGCAAAGCCACCCCAGCTCCTCACTTCTTCCTGTACATACATGCCAACGTTTTGAAGCACCTGGGAGGGGGATTTCACAACAGAAAGTGGGAGAAATAATGAATGTTCCCATAGGATTGCATTGGGGGTTAGAGTTATTTTAGGTGGGAGAAAATAAAAATTGCAATATTTTTAATTGAAAAATCCAGAGTCTCTTCCTAAATCGGGAGGGTTGGCATGTATGCTGGAGCTGGATCATTGTGAAGAGCCTCCATTTATTTGCCTGGCCATGCCCTGCCTTGGAGCCATCGGTAGGACAGGCAAGGGACTGATAGCACCGAGGTACCTAAGCATTCTACTTACCAGGTGTTCCTGCTTTCAGGCATCATCACTTCTAACAGCCATGAAGTCCAGCAAGGCCACAAGACTGCTGAATGCTCCCTCCTTCCTGGTGCTGGAGCATTTTGAAAAGCTTCCATTTTCTGTGCCTGACCCTGTCCTACCTCAGAACCATCTGTAGATCAGGCAAGGGGTTGTTTGGGCTCAGTAACCATGTGACTGTATACATGCCAATATTTTGGAGCACCTAGGAGGGAGGCTTTGTCAAAGAAAAGGAGAAAGTAAAAAATAGCAACATTTATGATAGAAAAATCAGGAGTCTCCCATCTTAATTGGCTGGGTTGGCATGTGTGTAATTGAGGCTCTGTATAGCATTCTTCTTATTTTGTGTTCCCCTCCTTCAGGGGCCCTCTTCTCTAACTGCAGTTAAGTCCAGCAAGGTCACATGACTACTAGATGCTCACTACATCATGGAATTGTGCGTTGGTGAGAGGCTCCATTTTCGGTGCCTGGCCCTGTCCTACCTGAGAGTCATTTATAAGTCAGGCTACGGACTGATTGCACCTAAAAACGATGTGAAAGAGTCCCAGTGTAAGGATTCTGTTTATTCTGTGTTCCCCCCTTCATCCACACTCACTTATAAATGTAGTGAAGCCAGGCAAGGTGAGAAAATAGTCTAACGCTTGCTTCTTCCTGCAGCTTGATCCTTGTAAAGAGGCTCCATTTTCTGTGCCGGGCCCTGTCCTGGACGTGAGCCATTGGCAAGTCAGGCAAGGGGCTGATTGGTTCCAGTAACCATTTGATTGAGGCCATGTGTAATTCTCCTGATTTCTCTGTCTTTCCACATTTCAGCACCCTCATTTCTAACTGCATTAAGTCCAGCAAAGCCACCCCCAGCTCCTCACTCCTTTCAGTACATACATGCCAACGTTTTGAAGCACCTGGGAGGGGGATTTCACAACAGAAACTGGGAGAAATAATGAATGTTCCCATAGGATTGCATTGGAGGTTAGAGTTACTTTAGGTGGGAGAAAATAAAAATTGCAATATTTTTAATTGAAAAATCCAGAGTCTCTTCCTAAATCGGGAGGGTTGGCATGTATGCTGGAGCTGGATCATTGTGAAGATCCTCCATTTATTTGCCTGGCCATGCCCTGCCTTGGAGCCATCGGTAGGACAGGCAAGGGACTGATAGCACCCAGGTACCACATGACTGAGACCATGTGTAAGCATTCTACTTACCAGGTGTTCCTGCTTTCAGGCATCATCACTTCTAACAGCCATGAAGTGCAGCAAGGCCACAAGACTGCTGAATGCTCACTCCTTACTGGTGCTGGAGCATTGTGAAAAGCCTACATTTTCTGTGCCTGACCCTGTCCTACCTCAGAACCATCTGTAAATCGGGCAAGGGGTGTTTGGGCCCAGTGAGCACGTGACTGTATACATGCCAATATTCTGGAGCACCTAGGAGGGAGGCTTTGTCACAGAAAGGGAGAAAGTAAAAAATTGCAACATTTATGATAGAAAAGTCAAGAGTCTCCCATCTTAATTAGCCGGCTTGCATACTTGCCAAACCTACCGATTTAGGCGGTAGGATACCGCTTTTTAAGCAGTCCTACCGCCTACCGATTTATTAGCAGCAAATACCGTTTTTTTTTAATTTTTATTTTTTTAAATTATTTTTTTAATTTTTTTTTTTTTTGCCCACGCCAGCTCGGGGGAGCCTTTCAGGTGCTCCCCCGAGCTGGCATAGCAGGAGAAGGCGCAGCATGCAGGCTTTTGATGTAAAAGGCACCCACGGCGGTGGGCTAAGGGCACCCCTCCGCCGAGGGTGCCTTTCACAAAAGGCACCATTAGCCCCCAACCACGCCAACTCGGGGGAGTCTTTCAAGGGCTCCCCCGAGCTGGCATGGTGGCAGAAGGCGTGGCAGGCACCTCATTGTCATTGAATGCACCCGCGGCGGCGGGCTCATTCAATGACAATGGGGTGCTGACGCGCCCTATTCCTATTATTACCTCCTCGCCTGACTATTTTTGAAACTTTAAGATTCCTACAGATTTTTGGTCACAGAATGTTGGCATGTATGGGCTTGGCATGTATGTAATTGAGGCTGTGTGTAGCATTCTTCTTACTTTGTGTTCCCCTCCTTCAGGGGCCCTCTTCTCTAACTGCAGTTAAGTCCAGCAAGGTCACATGACTACTAGATGCTCACTACATCATGGAATTGTGCGTTGGTAAGAGGCTCCATTTTCAGTGCCTGGCCCTGTCCTGCCTGAGAGTCATATATAGGTCAGGCTACGGACTGATTGCACCAAAAAACGATGTGAATAAGTCCCAGTGTAAGGATTCTGTTTATTCTGTGTTCCCCCCTTCATCCACACTCCATTCTAAATGCAGTGAAGCCAGGCAAGGTGAGAATATAGTCTAACGCTTGCTTCTTCCTGCAGCTTGATCCTTGTAAAGAGGCTCCATTTTCTGTGCCTGGCCCTGTCGTGGATATGAGCCATCGGCAAGTCAGGCAAGGGGCTGATTGCTTCCAGTAACCATTTGATTGAGGCCCTGTGTAATTTTCCTGACTTCCCTGTCTTTCCACATTTCAGCACCCTCATTTCTAGCTACATTAGGTCCTGCAAAGCCACCCCAGCTCCTCACTTCTTCCTGTACATACATGCCAACGTTTTGAAGCACCTGGGAGGGGGATTTCACAACAGAAAGTGGGAGAAATAATGAATGTTCCCATAGGATTGCATTGGGGGTTAGAGTTATTTTAGGTGGGAGAAAATAAAAATTGCAATATTTTTAATTGAAAAATCCAGAGTCTCTTCCTAAATCGGGAGGGTTGGCATGTATGCTGGAGCTGGATCATTGTGAAGAGCCTCCATTTATTTGCCTGGCCATGCCCTGCCTTGGAGCCATCGGTAGGACAGGCAAGGGACTGATAGCACCGAGGTACCTAAGCATTCTACTTACCAGGTGTTCCTGCTTTCAGGCATCATCACTTCTAACAGCCATGAAGTCCAGCAAGGCCACAAGACTGCTGGCTGAATGCTCCCTCCTTCCTGGTGCTGGAGCATTTTGAAAAGCTTCCATTTTCTGTGCTTGACCCTGTCCTACCTCAGAACCATCTGTAAGTCAGGCAAGGGGTTGTTTGGGCTCAGTAACCATGTGACTGTATACATGCCAATATTTTGGAGCACCTAGGAGGGAGGCTTTGTCACAGAAAGGGAGAAAGTAAAAAAAAGCAACATTTATGATAGAAAAATCAGGAGTCTCCCATCTTAATTGGCTGGGTTGGCATGTGTGTAATTGAGGCTCTGTATAGCATTCTTCTTATTTTGTGTTCCCCTCCTTCAGGGGCCCTCTTCTCTAACTTCAGTTAAGTCCAGCAAGGTCACATGACTACTAGATGCTCACTACATCATGGAATTGTGCGTTGGTGAGAGGCTCCATTTTCGGTGCCTGGCCCTGTCCTACCTGAGAGTCATTTATAAGTCAGGCTACGGACTGATTGCACCTAAAAACGATGTGAAAGAGTCCCAGTGTAAGGATTCTGTTTATTCTGTGTTCCCCCCTTCATCCACACTCACTTATAAATGTAGTGAAGGCAGGCAAGGTGAGAAAATAGTCTAACGCTTGCTTCTTCCTGCAGCTTGATCCTTGTAAAGAGGCTCCATTTTCTGTGCCGGGCCCTGTCCTGGACGTGAGCCATTGGCAAGTCAGGCAAGGGGCTGATTGGTTCCAGTAACCATTTGATTGAGGCCATGTGTAATTCTCCTGATTTCTCTGTCTTTCCACATTTCAGCACCCTCATTTCTAACTGCATTAAGTCCAGCAAAGCCACCCCCAGCTCCTCACTCCTTTCAGTACATACATGCCAACGATTTGAAGCACCTGGGAGGGGGATTTCACAACAGAAAGTGGGAGAAATAATGAATGTTCCCATAGGATTGCATTGGAGGTTAGAGTTACTTTAGGTGGGAGAAAATAAAAATTGCAATATTTTTAATTGAAAAATCCAGAGTCTCTTCCTAAATCGGGAGGGTTGGCATGTATGCTGGAGCTGGATCATTGTGAAGATCCTCCATTTATTTGCCTGGCCATGCCCTGCCTTGGAGCCATCGGTAGGACAGGCAAGGGACTGATAGCACCCAGGTACCACATGACTGAGACCATGTGTAAGCATTCTACTTACCAGGTGTTCCTGCTTTCAGGCATCATCACTTCTAACAGCCATGAAGTGTAGCAAGGCCACAAGACTGCTGAATGCTCACTCCTTACTGGTGCTGGAGCATTGTGAAAAGCCTACATTTTCTGTGCCTGACCCTGTCCTACCTCAGAACCATCTGTAAATTGGGCAAGGGGTGTTTGGGCCCAGTGAGCATGTGACTGTATACATGCCAATATTCTGGAGCACCTAGGAGGGAGGCTTTGTCACAGAAAGGGAGAAAGTAAAAAATTGCAACATTTATGATAGAAAAGTCAAGAGTCTCCCATCTTAATTAGCCGGCTTGCATACTTTCCAACCCTACCGATTTAGGTGGTAGGATACCGCTTTTTAAGCAGTCCTACCGCCTACCGATTTATTAGCAGCAAATACCTTTTTTTTTTTTTTTTTTTTTTTTTTTTAAATTATTTTTTAAATTTTTTTTTTTTTTTGCCCACGCCAGCTCGGGGGAGCCTTTCAGGTGCTCCCCCGAGCTGGCATAGCAGGAGAAGGCGCAGCATGCAGGCTTTTGATGTAAAAGGCACCCACGGCGGTGGGCTAAGGGCACCCCTCCGCCGAGGGTGCCTTTCACAAAAGGCACCATTAGCCCCCAACCACGCCAACTCGGGGGAGTCTTTCAAGGGCTCCCCCGAGCTGGCATGGTGGCAGAAGGCGTGGCAGGCACCTCATTGTCATTGAATGCACCCGCGGCGGCGGGCTCATTCAATGACAATGGGGTGCTGACGCGCCCTATTCCTATCATTACCTCCTCGCCTGACTATTTTTGAAACTTTAAGATTCCTACAGATTTTTGGTCACAGAATGTTGGCATGTATGGGCTTGGCATGTATGTAATTGAGGCTGTGTGTAGCATTCTTCTTACTTTGTGTTCCCCTCCTTCAGGGGCCCTCTTCTCTAACTGCAGTTAAGTCCAGCAAGGTCACATGACTACTAGATGCTCACTACATCATGGAATTGTGCGTTGGTAAGAGGCTCCATTTTCAGTGCCTGGCCCTGTCCTGCCTGAGAGTCATATATAGGTCAGGCTACGGACTGATTGCACCAAAAAACGATGTGAATAAGTCCCAGTGTAAGGATTCTGTTTATTCTGTGTTCCCCCCTTCATCCACACTCACTTCTAAATGCAGTGAAGCCAGGCAAGTTGAGAAAATAGTCTAACGCTTGCTTCTTCCTGCAGCTTGGTCCTTGTAAAGAGGCTCCATTTTCTGTGCCTGGCCCTGTCGTGGATATGAGCCATCGGCAAGTCAGGCAAGGGGCTGATTGCTTCCAGTAACCATTTGATTGAGGCCCTGTGTAATTTTCCTGACTTCCCTGTCTTTCCACATTTCAGCACCCTCATTTCTAACTACATTAGGTCCTGCAAAGCCACCCCAGCTCCTCACTTCTTCCTGTACATACATGCCAACGTTTTGAAGCACCTGGGAGGGGGATTTCACAACAGAAAGTGGGAGAAATAATGAATGTTCCCATAGGATTGCATTGGGGGTTAGAGTTATTTTAGGTGGGAGAAAATAAAAATTGCAATATTTTTAATTGAAAAATCCAGAGTCTCTTCCTAAATCGGGAGGGTTGGCATGTATGCTGGAGCTGGATCATTGTGAAGAGCCTCCATTTATTTGCCTGGCCATGCCCTGCCTTGGAGCCATCGGTAGGACAGGCAGGGGACTGATAGCACCGAGGTACCTAAGCATTCTACTTACCAGGTGTTCCTGCTTTCAGGCATCATCACTTCTAACAGCCATGAAGTCCAGCAAGGCCACAAGACTGCTGAATGCTCCCTCCTTCCTGGTGCTGGAGCATTTTGAAAAGCTTCCATTTTCTGTGCCTGTCCCTGTCCTACCTCAGAACCATCTGTAAATCAGGCAAGGGGTTGTTTGGGCTCAGTAACCATGTGACTGTATACATGCCAATATTTTGGAGCACCTAGGAGGGAGGCTTTGTCACAGAAAAGGAGAAAGTAAAAAATAGCAACATTTATGATAGAAAAATCAGGAGTCTCCCATCTTAATTGGCTGGGTTGGCATGTGTGTAATTGAGGCTCTGTATAGCATTCTTCTTATTTTGTGTTCCCCTCCTTCAGGGGCCCTCTTCTCTGACTGCAGTTAAGTCCAGCAAGGTCACATGACTACTAGATGCTCACTACATCATGGAATTGTGCGTTGGTGAGAGGCTCCATTTTCGGTGCCTGGCCCTGTCCTACCTGAGAGTCATTTATAAGTCAGGCTACGGACTGATTGCACCTAAAAACGATGTGAAAGAGTCCCAGTGTAAGGATTCTGTTTATTCTGTGTTCCCCCCTTCATCCACACTCACTTATAAATGTAGTGAAGCCAGGCAAGGTGAGAAAATAGTCTAACGCTTGCTTCTTCCTGCAGCTTGATCCTTGTAAAGAGGCTCCATTTTCTGTGCCGGGCCCTGTCCTGGACGTGAGCCATTGGCAAGTCAGGCAAGGGGCTGATTGGTTCCAGTAACCATTTGATTGAGGCCATGTGTAATTCTCCTGATTTCTCTGTCTTTCCACATTTCAGCACCCTCATTTCTAACTGCATTAAGTCCAGCAAAGCCACCCCCAGCTCCTCACTCCTTTCAGTACATACATGCCAACGTTTTGAAGCACCTGGGAGGGGGATTTCACAACAGAAACTGGGAGAAATAATGAATGTTCCCATAGGATTGCATTGGAGGTTAGAGTTACTTTAGGTGGGAGAAAATAAAAATTGCAATATTTTTAATTGAAAAATCCAGAGTCTCTTCCTAAATCGGGAGGGTTGGCATGTATGCTGGAGCTGGATCATTGTGAAGATCCTCCATTTATTTGCCTGGCCATGCCCTGCCTTGGAGCCATCGGTAGGACAGGCAAGGGACTGATAGCACCCAGGTACCACATGACTGAGACCATGTGTAAGCATTCTACTTACCAGGTGTTCCTGCTTTCAGGCATCATCACTTCTAACAGCCATGAAGTGCAGCAAGGCCACAAGACTGCTGAATGCTCACTCCTTACTGGTGCTGGAGCATTGTGAAAAGCCTACATTTTCTGTGCCTGACCCTGTCCTACCTCAGAACCATCTGTAAATCGGGCAAGGGGTGTTTGGGCCCAGTGAGCATGTGACTGTATACATGCCAATATTCTGGAGCACCTAGGAGGGAGGCTTTGTCACAGAAAGGGAGAAAGTAAAAAATTGCAACATTTATGATAGAAAAGTCAAGAGTCTCCCATCTTAATTAGCCGGCTTGCATACTTGCCAAACCTACCGATTTAGGCGGTAGGATACCGCTTTTTAAGCAGTCCTACCGCCTACCGATTTATTAGCAGCAAATACCGTTTTTTTTAATTTTTATTTTTTTAAATTATTTTTTTAATTTTTTTTTTTTTTTGCCCACGCCAGCTCGGGGGAGCCTTTCAGGTGCTCCCCCGAGCTGGCATAGCAGGAGAAGGCGCAGCATGCAGGCTTTTGATGTAAAAGCCACCCACGGCGGTGGGCTAAGGGCACCCCTCCGCCGAGGGTGCCTTTCACAAAAGGCACCATTAGCCCCCAACCACGCCAACTCGGGGGAGTCTTTCAAGGGCTCCCCCGAGCTGGCATGGTGGCAGAAGGCGTGGCAGGCACCTCATTGTCATTGAATGCACCCGCGGCGGCGGGCTCATTCAATGACAATGGGGTGCTGACGCGCCCTATTCCTATTATTACCTCCTCGCCTGACTATTTTTGAAACTTTAAGATTCCTACAGATTTTTGGTCACAGAATGTTGGCATGTATGGGCTTGGCATGTATGTAATTGAGGCTGTGTGTAGCATTCTTCTTACTTTGTGTTCCCCTCCTTCAGGGGCCCTCTTCTCTAACTGCAGTTAAGTCCAGCAAGGTCACATGACTACTAGATGCTCACTACATCATGGAATTGTGCGTTGGTAAGAGGCTCCATTTTCAGTGCCTGGCCCTGTCCTGCCTGAGAGTCATATATAGGTCAGGCTACGGACTGATTGCACCAAAAAACGATGTGAATAAGTCCCAGTGTAAGGATTCTGTTTATTCTGTGTTCCCCCCTTCATCCACACTCCATTCTAAATGCAGTGAAGCCAGGCAAGGTGAGAAAATAGTCTAACGCTTGCTTCTTCCTGCAGCTTGATCCTTGTAAAGAGGCTCCATTTTCTGTGCCTGGCCCTGTCGTGGATATGAGCCATCGTTAAGTCAGGCAAGGGGCTGATTGCTTCCAGTAACCATTTGATTGAGGCCCTGTGTAATTTTCCTGACTTCCCTGTCTTTCCACATTTCAGCACCCTCATTTCTAACTACATTAGGTCCTGCAAAGCCACCCCAGCTCCTCACTTCTTCCTGTACATACATGCCAACGTTTTGAAGCACCTGGGAGGGGGATTTCACAACAGAAAGTGGGAGAAATAATGAATGTTCCCATAGGATTGCATTGGGGGTTAGAGTTATTTTAGGTGGGAGAAAATAAAAATTGCAATATTTTTAATTGAAAAATCCAGAGTCTCTTCCTAAATCGGGAGGGTTGGCATGTATGCTGGAGCTGGATCATTGTGAAGAGCCTCCATTTATTTGCCTGGCCATGCCCTGCCTTGGAGCCATCGGTAGGACAGGCAAGGGACTGATAGCACCGAGGTACCTAAGCATTCTACTTACCAGGTGTTCCTGCTTTCAGGCATCATCACTTCTAACAGCCATGAAGTCCAGAAAGGCCACAAGACTGCTGAATGCTCCCTCCTTCCTGATGCTGGAGCATTTTGAAAAGCTTCCATTTTCTGTGCCTGACCCTGTCCTACCTCAGAACCATCTGTAAATCAGGCAAGGGGTTGTTTGGGCTCAGTAACCATGTGACTGTATACATGCCAATATTTTGGAGCACCTAGGAGGGAGGCTTTGTCACAGAAAAGGAGAAAGTAAAAAATAGCAACATTTATGATAGAAAAATCAGGAGTCTCCCATCTTAATTGGCTGGGTTGGCATGTGTGTAATTGAGGCTCTGTATAGCATTCTTCTTATTTTGTGTTCCCCTCCTTCAGGGGCCCTCTTCTCTAACTGCAGTTAAGTCCAGCAAGGTCACATGACTACTAGATGCTCACTACATCATGGAATTGTGCGTTGGTAAGAGGCTCCATTTTCAGTGCCTGGCCCTGTCCTGCCTGAGAGTCATATATAGGTCAGGCTACGGACTGATTGCACCAAAAAACGATGTGAATAAGTCCCAGTGTAAGGATTCTGTTTATTCTGTGTTCCCCCCTTCATCCACACTCACTTATAAATGAAGTGAAGCCAGGCAAGGTGAGAAAATAGTCTAACGCTTGCTTCTTCCTGCAGCTTGATCCTTGTAAAGAGGCTCCATTTTCTGTGCCGGGCCCTGTCCTGGACTTGAGCCATTGGCAAGTCAGGCAAGGGGCTGATTGGTTCCAGTAACCATTTGATTGAGGCCATGTGTAATTCTCCTGATTTCTCTGTCTTTCCACATTTCAGCACCCTCATTTCTAACTGCATTAAGTCCAGCAAAGCCACCCCCAGCTCCTCACTCCTTTCAGTACATACATGCCAACGTTTTGAAGCACCTGTGAGGGGGATTTCACAACAGAAAGTGGGAGAAATAATGAATGTTCCCATAGGATTGCATTGGAGGTTAGAGTTACTTTAGGTGGGAGAAAATAAAAATTGCAATATTTTTAATTGAAAAATCCAGAGTCTCTTCCTAAATCGGGAGGGTTGGCATGTATGCTGGAGCTGGATCATTGTGAAGATCCTCCATTTATTTGCCTGGCCATGCCCTGCCTTGGAGCCATCGGTAGGACAGGCAAGGGACTGATAGCACCCAGGTACCACATGACTGAGACCATGTGTAAGCATTCGACTTACCAGGTGTTCCTGCTTTCAGGCATCATCACTTCTAACAGCCATGAAGTGCAGCAAGGCCACAAGACTGCTGAATGCTCACTCCTTACTGGTGCTGGAGCATTGTGAAAAGCCTACATTTTCTGTGCCTGACCCTGTCCTACCTCAGAACCATCTGTAAATCGGGCAAGGGGTGTTTGGGCCCAGTGAGCATGTGACTGTATACATGCCAATATTCTGGAGCACCTAGGAGGGAGGCTTTGTCACAGAAAGGGAGAAAGTAAAAAATTGCAACATTTATGATAGAAAAGTCAAGAGTCTCCCATCTTAATTAGCCGGCTTGCATACTTGCCAACCCTACCGATTTAGGCGGTAGGATACCGCTTTTTAAGCAGTCCTACCGCCTACCGATTTATTAGCAGCAAATACCGTTTTTTTAAATTTTTATTTTTTTTAATTATTTTTTTAATTTTTTTTTTTTTTGCCCACGCCAGCTCGGGGGAGCCTTTCAGGTGCTCCCCCGAGCTGGCATAGCAGGAGAAGGCGCAGCATGCAGGCTTTTGATGTAAAAGGCACCCACGGCGGTGGGCTAAGGGCACCCCTCCGCCGAGGGTGCCTTTCACAAAAGGCACCATTAGCCCCCAACCACGCCAACTCGGGGGAGTCTTTCAAGGGCTCCCCCAAGCTGGCATGGTGGCAGAAGGCGTGGCAGGCACCTCATTGTAATTGAATGCACCCGCGGCGGCGGGCTCATTCAATGACAATGGGGTGCTGACGCGCCCTATTCCTATCATTACCTCCTCGCCTGACTATTTTTGAAACTTTAAGATTCCTATAGATTTTTGGTCACAGAATGTTGGCATGTATGGGCTTGGCATGTATGTAATTGAGGCTGTGTGTAGCATTCTTCTTACTTTGTGTTCCCCTCCTTCAGGGGCCCTCTTCTCTAACTGCAGTTAAGTCCAGCAAGGTCACATGACTACTAGATGCTCACTACATCATGGAATTGTGCGTTGGTAAGAGGCTCCATTTTCAGTGCCTGGCCCTGTCCTGCCTGAGAGTCATATATAGGTCAGGCTACGGACTGTTTGAACCAAAAAACGATGTGAATAAGTCCCAGTGTAAGGATTCTGTTTATTCTGTGTTCCCCCCTTCATCCACACTCCATTCTAAATGCAGTGAAGCCAGGCAAGGTGAGAAAATAGTCTAACGCTTGCTTCTTCCTGCAGCTTGATCCTTGTAAAGAGGCTCCATTTTCTGTGCCTGGCCCTGTCGTGGATATGAGCCATCGGCAAGTCAGGCAAGGGGCTGATTGCTTCCAGTAACCATTTGATTGAGGCCCTCTGTAATTTTCCTGACTTCCCTGTCTTTCCACATTTCAGCACCCTCATTTCTAACTACATTAGGTCCTGCAAAGCCACCCCAGCTCCTCACTTCTTCCTGTACATACATGCCAACGTTTTGAAGCACCTGGGAGGGGGATTTCACAACAGAAAGTGGGAGAAATAATAAATGTTCCCATAGGATTGCATTGGGGGTTAGAGTTATTTTAGGTGGGAGAAAATAAAAATTGCAATATTTTTAATTGAAAAATCCAGAGTCTCTTCCTAAATCGGGAGGGTTGGCATGTATGCTGGAGCTGGATCATTGTGAAGAGCCTCCATTTATTTGCCTGGCCATGCCCTGCCTTGGAGCCATCGGTAGGACAGGCAAGGGACTGATAGCACCGAGGTACCTAAGCATTCTACTTACCAGGTGTTCCTGCTTTCAGGCATCATCACTTCTAACAGCCATGAAGTCCAGCAAGGCCACAAGACTGCTGAATGCTCCCTCCTTCCTGGTGCTGGAGCATTTTGAAAAGCTTCCATTTTCTGTGCCTGACCCTGTCCTACCTCAGAACCATCTGTAAGTCAGGCAAGGGGTTGTTTGGGCTCAGTAACCATGTGACTGTATACATGCCAATATTTTGGAGCACCTAGGAGGGAGGCTTTGTCACAGAAAGGGAGAAAGTAAAAAAAAGCAACATTTATGATAGAAAAATCAGGAGTCTCCCATCTTAATTGGCTGGGTTGGCATGTGTGTAATTGAGGCTCTGTATAGCATTCTTCTTATTTTGTGTTCCCCTCCTTCAAGGGCCCTCTTCTCTAACTGCAGTTAAGTCCAGCAAGGTCACATGACTACTAGATGCTCACTACATCATGGAATTGTGCGTTGGTGAGAGGCTCCATTTTCGGTGCCTGGCCCTGTCCTACCTGAGAGTCATTTATAAGTCAGGCTACGGACTGATTGCACCTAAAAACGATGTGAAAGAGTCCCAGTGTAAGGATTCTGTTTATTCTGTGTTCCCCCCTTCATCCACACTCACTTATAAATGTAGTGAAGCCAGGCAAGGTGAGAAAATAGTCTAACGCTTGCTTCTTCCTGCAGCTTGATCCTTGTAAAGAGGCTCCATTTTCTGTGCCGGGCCCTGTCCTGGACGTGAGCCATTGGCAAGTCAGGCAAGGGGCTGATTGGTTCCAGTAACCATTTGATTGAGGCCATGTGTAATTCTCCTGATTTCTCTGTCTTTCCACATTTCAGCACCCTCATTTCTAACTGCATTAAGTCCAGCAAAGCCACCCCCAGCTCCTCACTCCTTTCAGTACATACATGCCAACGATTTGAAGCACCTGGGAGGGGGATTTCACAACAGAAAGTGGGAGAAATAATGAATGTTCCCATAGGATTGCATTGGAGGTTAGAGTTACTTTAGGTGGGAGAAAATAAAAATTGCAATATTTTTAATTGAAAAATCCAGAGTCTCTTCCTAAATCGGGAGGGTTGGCATGTATGCTGGAGCTGGATCATTGTGAAGATCCTCCATTTATTTGCCTGGCCATGCCCTGCCTTGGAGCCATCGGTAGGACAGGCAAGGGACTGATAGCACCCAGGTACCACATGACTGAGACCATGTGTAAGCATTCTACTTACCAGGTGTTCCTGCTTTCAGGCATCATCACTTCTAACAGCCATGAAGTGTAGCAAGGCCACAAGACTGCTGAATGCTCACTCCTTACTGGTGCTGGAGCATTGTGAAAAGCCTACATTTTCTGTGCCTGACCCTGTCCTACCTCAGAACCATCTGTAAATCGGGCAAGGGGTGTTTCGGCCCAGTGAGCATGTGACTGTATACATGCCAATATTCTGGAGCACCTAGGAGGGAGGCTTTGTCACAGAAAGGGAGAAAGTAAAAAATTGCAACATTTATGATAGAAAAGTCAAGAGTCTCCCATCTTAATTAGCCGGCTTGCATACTTGCCAACCCTACCGATTTAGGCGGTAGGATACCGCTTTTTAAGCAGTCCTATCGCCTACCGATTTATTAGCAGCAAATACCTTTTTTTTTTTTTTTTTAAATTATTTTTTAAATTTTTTTTTTTTTTTGCCCACGCCAGCTCGGGGGAGCCTTTCAGGTGCTTCCCCGAGCTGGCATAGCAGGAGAAGGCGCAGCATGCAGGCTTTTGATGTAAAAGGCACCCACGGCGGTGGGCTAAGGGCACCCCTCCGCCGAGGGTGCCTTTCACAAAAGGCACCATTAGCCCCCAACCACGCCAACTCGGGGGAATCTTTCAAGGGCTCCCCCGAGCTGGCATGGTGGCAGAAGGCGTGGCAGGCACCTCATTGTCATTGAATGCACCCGCGGCGGCGGGCTCATTCAATGACAATGGGGTGCTGACGCGCCCTATTCCTATCATTACCTCCTCGCCTGACTATTTTTGAAACTTTAAGATTCCTACAGATTTTTGGTCACAGAATGTTGGCATGTATGGGCTTGGCATGTATGTAATTGAGGCTGTGTGTAGCATTCTTCTTACTTTGTGTTCCCCTCCTTCAGGGGCCCTCTTCTCTAACTGCAGTTAAGTCCAGCAAGGTCACATGACTACTAGATGCTCACTACATCATGGAATTGTGCGTTGGTAAGAGGCTCCATTTTCAGTGCCTGGCCCTGTCCTGCCTGAGAGTCATATATAGGTCAGGCTACGGACTGATTGCACCAAAAAACGATGTGAATAAGTCCCAGTGTAAGGATTCTGTTTATTCTGTGTTCCCCCCTTCATCCACACTCACTTCTAAATGCAGTGAAGCCAGGCAAGTTGAGAAAATAGTCTAACGCTTGCTTCTTCCTGCAGCTTGATCCTTGTAAAGAGGCTCCATTTTCTGTGCCTGGCCCTGTCGTGGATATGAGCCATCGGCAAGTCAGGCAAGGGGCTGATTGCTTCCAGTAACCATTTGATTGAGGCCCTGTGTAATTTTCCTGACTTCCCTGTCTTTCCACATTTCAGCACCCTCATTTCTAACTACATTAGGTCCTGCAAAGCCACCCCAGCTCCTCACTTCTTCCTGTACATACATGCCAACGTTTTGAAGCACCTGGGAGGGGGATTTCACAACAGAAAGTGGGAGAAATAATGAATGTTCCCATAGGATTGCATTGGGGGTTAGAGTTATTTTAGGTGGGAGAAAATAAAAATTGCAATATTTTTAATTGAAAAATCCAGAGTCTCTTCCTAAATCGGGAGGGTTGGCATGTATGCTGGAGCTGGATCATTGTGAAGAGCCTCCATTTATTTGCCTGGCCATGCCCTGCCTTGGAGCCATCGGTAGGACAGGCAAGGGACTGATAGCACCGAGGTACCTAAGCATTCTACTTACCAGGTGTTCCTGCTTTCAGGCATCATCACTTCTAACAGCCATGAAGTCCAGCAAGGCCACAAGACTGCTGAATGCTCCCTCCTTCCTGGTGCTGGAGCATTTTGAAAAGCTTCCATTTTCTGTGCCTGACCCTGTCCTACCTCAGAACCATCTGTAAATCAGGCAAGGGGTTGTTTGGGCTCAGTAACCATGTGACTGTATACATGCCAATATTTTGGAGCACCTAGGAGGGAGGCTTTGTCACAGAAAAGGAGAAAGTAAAAAATAGCAACATTTATGATAGAAAAATCAGGAGTCTCCCATCTTAATTGGCTGGGTTGGCATGTGTGTAATTGAGGCTCTGTATAGCATTCTTCTTATTTTGTGTTCCCCTCCTTCAGGGGCCCTCTTCTCTAACTGCAGTTAAGTCCAGCAAGGTCACATGACTACTAGATGCTCACTACATCATGGAATTGTGCGTTGGTGAGAGGCTCCATTTTCGGTGCCTGGCCCTGTCCTACCTGAGAGTCATTTATAAGTCAGGCTACGGACTGATTGCACCTAAAAACGATGTGAAAGAGTCCCAGTGTAAGGATTCTGTTTATTCTGTGTTCCCCCCTTCATCCACACTCACTTCTAAATGTAGTGAAGCCAGGCAAGGTGAGAAAATAGTCTAACGCTTGCTTCTTCCTGCAGCTTGATCCTTGTAAAGAGGCTCCATTTTCTGTGCCGGGCCCTGTCCTGGACGTGAGCCATTGGCAAGTCAGGCAAGGGGCTGATTGGTTCCAGTAACCATTTGATTGAGGCCATGTGTAATTCTCCTGATTTCTCTGTCTTTCCACATTTCAGCACCCTCATTTCTAACTGCATTAAGTCCAGCAAAGCCACCCCCAGCTCCTCACTCCTTTCAGTACATACATGCCAACGTTTTGAAGCACCTGGGAGGGGGATTTCACAACAGAAACTGGGAGAAATAATGAATGTTCCCATAGGATTGCATTGGAGGTTAGAGTTACTTTAGGTGGGAGAAAATAAAAATTGCAATATTTTTAATTGAAAAATCCAGAGTCTCTTCCTAAATCGGGAGGGTTGGCATGTATGCTGGAGCTGGATCATTGTGAAGATCCTCCATTTATTTGCCTGGCCATGCCCTGCCTTGGAGCCATCGGTAGGACAGGCAAGGGACTGATAGCACCCAGGTACCACATGACTGAGACCATGTGTAAGCATTCTACTTACCAGGTGTTCCTGCTTTCAGGCATCATCACTTCTAACAGCCATGAAGTGCAGCAAGGCCACAAGACTGCTGAATGCTCACTCCTTACTGGTGCTGGAGCATTGTGAAAAGCCTACATTTTCTGTGCCTGACCCTGTCCTACCTCAGAACCATCTGTAAATCGGGCAAGGGGTGTTTGGGCCCAGTGAGCACGTGACTGTATACATGCCAATATTCTGGAGCACCTAGGAGGGAGGCTTTGTCACAGAAAGGGAGAAAGTAAAAAATTGCAACATTTATGATAGAAAAGTCAAGAGTCTCCCATCTTAATTAGCCGGCTTGCATACTTGCCAAACCTACCGATTTAGGCGGTAGGATACCGCTTTTTAAGCAGTCCTACCGCCTACCGATTTATTAGCAGCAAATACCGTTTTTTTTAATTTTTATTTTTTTAAATTATTTTTTTAATTTTTTTTTTTTTTGCCCACGCCAGCTCGGGGGAGCCTTTCAGGTGCTCCCCCGAGCTGGCATAGCAGGAGAAGGCGCAGCATGCAGGCTTTTGATGTAAAAGGCACCCACGGCGGTGGGCTAAGGGCACCCCTCCGCCGAGGGTGCCTTTCACAAAAGGCACCATTAGCCCCCAACCACGCCAACTCGGGGGAGTCTTTCAAGGGCTCCCCCGAGCTGGCATGGTGGCAGAAGGCGTGGCAGGCACCTCATTGTCATTGAATGCACCCGCGGCGGCGGGCTCATTCAATGACAATGGGGTGCTGACGCGCCCTATTCCTATTATTACCTCCTCGCCTGACTATTTTTGAAACTTTAAGATTCCTACAGATTTTTGGTCACAGAATGTTGGCATGTATGGGCTTGGCATGTATGTAATTGAGGCTGTGTGTAGCATTCTTCTTACTTTGTGTTCCCCTCCTTCAGGGGCCCTCTTCTCTAACTGCAGTTAAGTCCAGCAAGGTCACATGACTACTAGATGCTCACTACATCATGGAATTGTGCGTTGGTAAGAGGCTCCATTTTCAGTGCCTGGCCCTGTCCTGCCTGAGAGTCATATATAGGTCAGGCTACGGACTGATTGCACCAAAAAACGATGTGAATAAGTCCCAGTGTAAGGATTCTGTTTATTCTGTGTTCCCCCCTTCATCCACACTCCATTCTAAATGCAGTGAAGCCAGGCAAGGTGAGAAAATAGTCTAACGCTTGCTTCTTCCTGCAGCTTGATCCTTGTAAAGAGGCTCCATTTTCTGTGCCTGGCCCTGTCGTGGATATGAGCCATCGGCAAGTCAGGCAAGGGGCTGATTGCTTCCAGTAACCATTTGATTGAGGCCCTGTGTAATTTTCCTGACTTCCCTGTCTTTCCACATTTCAGCACCCTCATTTCTAGCTACATTAGGTCCTGCAAAGCCACCCCAGCTCCTCACTTCTTCCTGTACATACATGCCAACGTTTTGAAGCACCTGGGAGGGGGATTTCACAACAGAAAGTGGGAGAAATAATGAATGTTCCCATAGGATTGCATTGGGGGTTAGAGTTATTTTAGGTGGGAGAAAATAAAAATTGCAATATTTTTAATTGAAAAATCCAGAGTCTCTTCCTAAATCGGGAGGGTTGGCATGTATGCTGGAGCTGGATCATTGTGAAGAGCCTCCATTTATTTGCCTGGCCATGCCCTGCCTTGGAGCCATCGGTAGGACAGGCAAGGGACTGATAGCACCGAGGTACCTAAGCATTCTACTTACCAGGTGTTCCTGCTTTCAGGCATCATCACTTCTAACAGCCATGAAGTCCAGCAAGGCCACAAGACTGCTGGCTGAATGCTCCCTCCTTCCTGGTGCTGGAGCATTTTGAAAAGCTTCCATTTTCTGTGCTTGACCCTGTCCTACCTCAGAACCATCTGTAAGTCAGGCAAGGGGTTGTTTGGGCTCAGTAACCATGTGACTGTATACATGCCAATATTTTGGAGCACCTAGGAGGGAGGCTTTGTCACAGAAAGGGAGAAAGTAAAAAAAAGCAACATTTATGATAGAAAAATCAGGAGTCTCCCATCTTAATTGGCTGGGTTGGCATGTGTGTAATTGAGGCTCTGTATAGCATTCTTCTTATTTTGTGTTCCCCTCCTTCAGGGGCCCTCTTCTCTAACTTCAGTTAAGTCCAGCAAGGTCACATGACTACTAGATGCTCACTACATCATGGAATTGTGCGTTGGTGAGAGGCTCCATTTTCGGTGCCTGGCCCTGTCCTACCTGAGAGTCATTTATAAGTCAGGCTACGGGCTGATTGCACCTAAAAACGATGTGAAAGAGTCCCAGTGTAAGGATTCTGTTTATTCTGTGTTCCCCCCTTCATCCACACTCACTTATAAATGTAGTGAAGCCAGGCAAGGTGAGAAAATAGTCTAACGCTTGCTTCTTCCTGCAGCTTGATCCTTGTAAAGAGGCTCCATTTTCTGTGCCGGGCCCTGTCCTGGACGTGAGCCATTGGCAAGTCAGGCAAGGGGCTGATTGGTTCCAGTAACCATTTGATTGAGGCCATGTGTAATTCTCCTGATTTCTCTGTCTTTCCACATTTCAGCACCCTCATTTCTAACTGCATTAAGTCCAGCAAAGCCACCCCCAGCTCCTCACTCCTTTCAGTACATACATGCCAACGATTTGAAGCACCTGGGAGGGGGATTTCACAACAGAAAGTGGGAGAAATAATGAATGTTCCCATAGGATTGCATTGGAGGTTAGAGTTACTTTAGGTGGGAGAAAATAAAAATTGCAATATTTTTAATTGAAAAATCCAGAGTCTCTTCCTAAATCGGGAGGGTTGGCATGTATGCTGGAGCTGGATCATTGTGAAGATCCTCCATTTATTTGCCTGGCCATGCCCTGCCTTGGAGCCATCGGTAGGACAGGCAAGGGACTGATAGCACCCAGGTACCACATGACTGAGACCATGTGTAAGCATTCTACTTACCAGGTGTTCCTGCTTTCAGGCATCATCACTTCTAACAGCCATGAAGTGTAGCAAGGCCACAAGACTGCTGAATGCTCACTCCTTACTGGTGCTGGAGCATTGTGAAAAGCCTACATTTTCTGTGCCTGACCCTGTCCTACCTCAGAACCATCTGTAAATTGGGCAAGGGGTGTTTGGGCCCAGTGAGCATGTGACTGTATACATGCCAATATTCTGGAGCACCTAGGAGGGAGGCTTTGTCACAGAAAGGGAGAAAGTAAAAAATTGCAACATTTATGATAGAAAAGTCAAGAGTCTCCCATCTTAATTAGCCGGCTTGCATACTTGCCAACCCTACCGATTTAGGTGGTAGGATACCGCTTTTTAAGCAGTCCTACCGCCTACCGATTTATTAGCAGCAAATACCTTTTTTTTTTTTTTTTTTTTTTTTTTTTTTTAAATTATTTTTTAAATTTTTTTTTTTTTTTGCCCACGCCAGCTCGGGGGAGCCTTTCAGGTGCTCCCCCGAGCTGGCATAGCAGGAGAAGGCGCAGCATGCAGGCTTTTGATGTAAAAGGCACCCACGGCGGTGGGCTAAGGGCACCCCTCCGCCGAGGGTGCCTTTCACAAAAGGCACCATTAGCCCCCAACCACGCCAACTCGGGGGAGTCTTTCAAGGGCTCCCCCGAGCTGGCATGGTGGCAGAAGGCGTGGCAGGCACCTCATTGTCATTGAATGCACCCGCGGCGGCGGGCTCATTCAATGACAATGGGGTGCTGACGCGCCCTATTCCTATCATTACCTCCTCGCCTGACTATTTTTGAAACTTTAAGATTCCTACAGATTTTTGGTCACAGAATGTTGGCATGTATGGGCTTGGCATGTATGTAATTGAGGCTGTGTGTAGCATTCTTCTTACTTTGTGTTCCCCTCCTTCAGGGGCCCTCTTCTCTAACTGCAGTTAAGTCCAGCAAGGTCACATGACTACTAGATGCTCACTACATCATGGAATTGTGCGTTGGTAAGAGGCTCCATTTTCAGTGCCTGGCCCTGTCCTGCCTGAGAGTCATATATAGGTCAGGCTACGGACTGATTGCACCAAAAAACGATGTGAATAAGTCCCAGTGTAAGGATTCTGTTTATTCTGTGTTCCCCCCTTCATCCACACTCACTTCTAAATGCAGTGAAGCCAGGCAAGTTGAGAAAATAGTCTAACGCTTGCTTCTTCCTGCAGCTTGATCCTTGTAAAGAGGCTCCATTTTCTGTGCCTGGCCCTGTCGTGGATATGAGCCATCGGCAAGTCAGGCAAGGGGCTGATTGCTTCCAGTAACCATTTGATTGAGGCCCTGTGTAATTTTCCTGACTTCCCTGTCTTTCCACATTTCAGCACCCTCATTTCTAACTACATTAGGTCCTGCAAAGCCACCCCAGCTCCTCACTTCTTCCTGTACATACATGCCAACGTTTTGAAGCACCTGGGAGGGGGATTTCACAACAGAAAGTGGGAGAAATAATGAATGTTCCCATAGGATTGCATTGGGGGTTAGAGGTATTTTAGGTGGGAGAAAATAAAAATTGCAATATTTTTAATTGAAAAATCCAGAGTCTCTTCCTAAATCGGGAGGGTTGGCATGTATGCTGGAGCTGGATCATTGTGAAGAGCCTCCATTTATTTGCCTGGCCATGCCCTGCCTTGGAGCCATCGGTAGGACAGGCAGGGGACTGATAGCACCGAGGTACCTAAGCATTCTACTTACCAGGTGTTCCTGCTTTCAGGCATCATCACTTCTAACAGCCATGAAGTCCAGCAAGGCCACAAGACTGCTGAATGCTCCCTCCTTCCTGATGCTGGAGCATTTTGAAAAGCTTCCATTTTCTGTGCCTGACCCTGTCCTACCTCAGAACCATCTGTAAATCAGGCAAGGGGTTGTTTGGGCTCAGTAACCATGTGACTGTATACATGCCAATATTTTGGAGCACCTAGGAGGGAGGCTTTGTCACAGAAAAGGAGAAAGTAAAAAATAGCAACATTTATGATAGAAAAATCAGGAGTCTCCCATCTTAATTGGCTGGGTTGGCATGTGTGTAATTGAGGCTCTGTATAGCATTCTTCTTATTTTGTGTTCCCCTCCTTCAGGGGCCCTCTTCTCTAACTGCAGTTAAGTCCAGCAAGGTCACATGACTACTAGATGCTCACTACATCATGGAATTGTGCGTTGGTGAGAGGCTCCATTTTCGGTGCCTGGCCCTGTCCTACCTGAGAGTCATTTATAAGTCAGGCTACGGACTGATTGCACCTAAAAACGATGTGAAAGAGTCCCAGTGTAAGGATTCTGTTTATTCTGTGTTCCCCCCTTCATCCACACTCACTTATAAATGAAGTGAAGCCAGGCAAGGTGAGAAAATAGTCTAACGCTTGCTTCTTCCTGCAGCTTGATCCTTGTAAAGAGGCTCCATTTTCTGTGCCGGGCCCTGTCCTGGACTTGAGCCATTGGCAAGTCAGGCAAGGGGCTGATTGGTTCCAGTAACCATTTGATTGAGGCCATGTGTAATTCTCCTGATTTCTCTGTCTTTCCACATTTCAGCACCCTCATTTCTAACTGCATTAAGTCCAGCAAAGCCACCCCCAGCTCCTCACTCCTTTCAGTACATACATGCCAACGTTTTGAAGCACCTGTGAGGGGGATTTCACAACAGAAAGTGGGAGAAATAATGAATGTTCCCATAGGATTGCATTGGAGGTTAGAGTTACTTTAGGTGGGAGAAAATAAAAATTGCAATATTTTTAATTGAAAAATCCAGAGTCTCTTCCTAAATCGGGAGGGTTGGCATGTATGCTGGAGCTGGATCATTGTGAAGATCCTCCATTTATTTGCCTGGCCATGCCCTGCCTTGGAGCCATCGGTAGGACAGGCAAGGGACTGATAGCACCCAGGTACCACATGACTGAGACCATGTGTAAGCATTCGATTTACCAGGTGTTCCTGCTTTCAGGCATCATCACTTCTAACAGCCATGAAGTGCAGCAAGGCCACAAGACTGCTGAATGCTCACTCCTTACTGGTGCTGGAGCATTGTGAAAAGCCTACATTTTCTGTGCCTGACCCTGTCCTACCTCAGAACCATCTGTAAATCGGGCAAGGGGTGTTTGGGCCCAGTGAGCATGTGACTGTATACATGCCAATATTCTGGAGCACCTAGGAGGGAGGCTTTGTCACAGAAAGGGAGAAAGTAAAAAATTGCAACATTTATGATAGAAAAGTCAAGAGTCTCCCATCTTAATTAGCCGGCTTGCATACTTGCCAACCCTACCGATTTAGGCGGTAGGATACCGCTTTTTAAGCAGTCCTACCGCCTACCGATTTATTAGCAGCAAATACCTTTTTTTTTTTTTTTTTTTAAAATTATTTTTTACATTTTTTTTTTTTTTTGCCCACGCCAGCTCGGGGGAGCCTTTCAGGTGCTCCCCCGAGCTGGCATAGCAGGAGAAGGCGCAGCATGCAGGCTTTTGATGTAAAAGGCACCCACGGCGGTGGGCTAAGGGCACCCCTCCACCGAGGGTGCCTTTCACAAAAGGCACCATTAGCCCCCAACCACGCCAACTCGGGGGAGTCTTTCAAGGGCTCCCCCGAGCTGGCATGGTGGCAGAAGGCGTGGCAGGCACCTCATTGTCATTGATTGCACCCGCGGCGGCGGGCTCATTCAATGACAATGGGGTGCTGACGCGCCCTATTCCTATCATTACCTCCTCGCCTGACTATTTTTGAAACTTTAAGATTCCTACAGATTTTTGGTCACAGAATGTTGGCATGTATGGGCTTGGCATGTATGTAATTGAGGCTGTGTGTAGCATTCTTCTTACTTTGTGTTCCCCTCCTTCAGGGGCCCTCTTCTCTAACTGCAGTTAAGTCCAGCAAGGTCACATGACTACTAGATGCTCACTACATCATGGAATTGTGCGTTGGTAAGACGCTCCATTTTCAGTGCCTGGCCCTGTCCTGCCTGAGAGTCATATATAGGTCAGGCTACGGACTGATTGCACCAAAAAACGATGTGAATAAGTCCCAGTGTAAGGATTCTGTTTATTCTGTGTTCCCCCCTTCATCCACACTCACTTCTAAATGCAGTGAAGCCAGGCAAGTTGAGAAAATAGTCTAACGCTTGCTTCTTCCTGCAGCTTGATCCTTGTAAAGAGGCTCCATTTTCTGTGCCTGGCCCTGTCGTGGATATGAGCCATCGGCAAGTCAGGCAAGGGGCTGATTGCTTCCAGTAACCATTTGATTGAGGCCCTGTGTAATTTTCCTGACTTCCCTGTCTTTCCACATTTCAGCACCCTCATTTCTAACTACATTAGGTCCTGCAAAGCCACCCCAGCTCCTCACTTCTTCCTGTACATACATGCCAACGTTTTGAAGCACCTGGGAGGGGGATTTCACAACAGAAAGTGGGAGAAATAATGAATGTTCCCATAGGATTGCATTGGGGGTTAGAGTTATTTTAGGTGGGAGAAAATAAAAATTGCAATATTTTTAATTGAAAAATCCAGAGTCTCTTCCTAAATCGGGAGGGTTGGCATGTATGCTGGAGCTGGATCATTGTGAAGAGCCTCCATTTATTTGCCTGGCCATGCCTGCCTTGGAGCCATCGGTAGGACAGGCAAGGGACTGATAGCACCGAGGTACCTAAGCATTCTACTTACCAGGTGTTCCTGCTTTCAGGCATCATCACTTCTAACAGCCATGAAGTCCAGCAAGGCCACAAGACTGCTGAATGCTCCCTACTTCCTGGTGCTGGAGCATTTTGAAAAGCTTCCATTTTCTGTGCCTGACCCTGTCCTACCTCAGAACCATCTGTAAATCAGGCAAGGGGTTGTTTGGGCTCAGTAACCATGTGACTGTATACATGCCAATA
Source organism: Ambystoma mexicanum (assembly GCF_040938575.1). Lineage (NCBI taxonomy): Eukaryota > Metazoa > Chordata > Amphibia > Caudata > Ambystomatidae > Ambystoma > Ambystoma mexicanum. The sequence goes on along the minus strand of NC_090935.1, from coordinate 1,337,417,800 downwards.
TTTTGGAGCACCTAGGAGGGAGGCTTTGTCACAGAAAAGGAGAAAGTAAAAAATAGCAACATTTATGATAGAAAAATCAGGAGTCTCCCATCTTAATTGGCTGGGTTGGCATGTGTGTAATTGAGGCTCTGTATAGCATTCTTCTTATTTTGTGTTCCCCTCCTTCAGGGGCCCTCTTCTCTAACTGCAGTTAAGTCCAGCAAGGTCACATGACTACTAGATGCTCACTACATCATGGAATTGTGCGTTGGTGAGAGGCTCCATTTTCGGTGCCTGGCCCTGTCCTACCTGAGAGTCATTTATAAGTCAGGCTACGGACTGATTGCACCTAAAAACGATGTGAAAGAGTCCCAGTGTAAGGATTCTGTTTATTCTGTGTTCCCCCCTTCATCCACACTCACTTATAAATGTAGTGAAGCCAGGCAAGGTGAGAAAATAGTCTAACGCTTGCTTCTTCCTGCAGCTTGATCCTTGTAAAGAGGCTCCATTTTCTGTGCCGGGCCCTGTCCTGGACGTGAGCCATTGGCAAGTCAGGCAGGGGGCTGATTGGTTCCAGTAACCATTTGATTGAGGCCATGTGTAATTCTCCTGATTTCTCTGTCTTTCCACATTTCAGCACCCTCATTTCTAACTGCATTAAGTCCAGCAAAGCCACCCCCAGCTCCTCACTCCTTTCAGTACATACATGCCAACGTTTTGAAGCACCTGGGAGGGGGATTTCACAACAGAAACTGGGAGAAATAATGAATGTTCCCATAGGATTGCATTGGAGGTTAGAGTTACTTTAGGTGGGAGAAAATAAAAATTGCAATATTTTTAATTGAAAAATCCAGAGTCTCTTCCTAAATCGGGAGGGTTGGCATGTATGCTGGAGCTGGATCATTGTGAAGATCCTCCATTTATTTGCCTGGCCATGCCCTGCCTTGGAGCCATCGGTAGGACAGACAAGGGACTGATAGCACCCAGGTACCACATGACTGAGACCATGTGTAAGCATTCTACTTACCAGGTGTTCCTGCTTTCAGGCATCATCACTTCTAACAGCCATGAAGTGCAGCAAGGCCACAAGACTGCTGAATGCTCACTCCTTACTGGTGCTGGAGCATTGTGAAAAGCCTACATTTTCTGTGCCTGACCCTGTCCTACCTCAGAACCATCTGTAAATCGGGCAAGGGGTGTTTGGGCCCAGTGAGCATGTGACTGTATACATGCCAATATTCTGGAGCACCTAGGAGGGAGGCTTTGTCACAGAAAGGGAGAAAGTAAAAAATTGCAACATTTATGATAGAAAAGTCAAGAGTCTCCCATCTTAATTAGCCGGTTTGCATACTTGCCAAACCTACCGATTTAGGCGGTAGGATACCGCTTTTTAAGCAGTCCTACCGCCTACCGATTTATTAGCAGCAAATACCGTTTTTTTAAATTTTTATTTTTTTAAATTATTTTTTTTATTTTTTTTTTTTTGCCCACGCCAGCTCGGGGGAGCCTTTCAGGTGCTCCCCCGAGCTGGCATAGCAGGAGAAGGCGCAGCATGCAGGCTTTTGATGTAAAAGGCACCCACGGCGGTGGGCTAAGGGCACCCCTCCGCCGAGGGTGCCTTTCACAAAAGGCACCATTAGCCCCCAACCACGCCAACTCGGGGGAGTCTTTCAAGGGCTCCCCCAAGCTGGCATGGTGGCAGAAGGCGTGGCAGGCACCTCATTGTAATTGAATGCACCCGCGGCGGCGGGCTCATTCAATGACAATGGGGTGCTGACGCGCCCTATTCCTATCATTACCTCCTCGCCTGACTATTTTTGAAACTTGAAGATTCCTATAGATTTTTGGTCACAGAATGTTGGCATGTATGGGCTTGGCATGTATGTAATTGAGGCTGTGTGTAGCATTCTTCTTACTTTGTGTTCCCCTCCTTCAGGGGCCCTCTTCTCTAACTGCAGTTAAGTCCAGCAAGGTCACATGACTACTAGATGCTCACTACATCATGGAATTGTGCGTTGGTAAGAGGCTCCATTTTCAGTGCCTGGCCCTGTCCTGCCTGAGAGTCATATATAGGTCAGGCTACGGACTGTTTGAACCAAAAAACGATGTGAATAAGTCCCAGTGTAAGGATTCTGTTTATTCTGTGTTCCCCCCTTCATCCACACTCCATTCTAAATGCAGTGAAGCCAGGCAAGGTGAGAAAATAGTCTAACGCTTGCTTCTTCCTGCAGCTTGATCCTTGTAAAGAGGCTCCATTTTCTGTGCCTGGCCCTGTCGTGGATATGAGCCATCGGCAAGTCAGGCAAGGGGCTAATTGCTTCCAGTAACCATTTGATTGAGGCCCTCTGTAATTTTCCTGACTTCCCTGTCTTTCCACATTTCAGCACCCTCATTTCTAACTACATTAGGTCCTGCAAAGCCACCCCAGCTCCTCACTTCTTCCTGTACATACATGCCAACGTTTTGAAGCACCTGGGAGGGGGATTTCACAACAGAAAGTGGGAGAAATAATAAATGTTCCCATAGGATTGCATTGGGGGTTAGAGTTATTTTAGGTGGGAGAAAATAAAAATTGCAATATTTTTAATTGAAAAATCCAGAGTCTCTTCCTAAATCGGGAGGGTTGGCATGTATGCTGGAGCTGGATCATTGTGAAGAGCCTCCATTTATTTGCCTGGCCATGCCCTGCCTTGGAGCCATCGGTAGGACAGGCAAGGGACTGATAGCACCGAGGTACCTAAGCATTCTACTTACCAGGTGTTCCTGCTTTCAGGCATCATCACTTCTAACAGCCATGAAGTCCAGCAAGGCCACAAGACTGCTGAATGCTCCCTCCTTCCTGGTGCTGGAGCATTTTGAAAAGCTTCCATTTTCTGTGCCTGACCCTGTCCTACCTCAGAACCATCTGTAAGTCAGGCAAGGGGTTGTTTGGGCTCAGTAACCATGTGACTGTATACATGCCAATATTTTGGAGCACCTAGGAGGGAGGCTTTGTCACAGAAAGGGAGAAAGTAAAAAAAAGCAACATTTATGATAGAAAAATCAGGAGTCTCCCATCTTAATTGGCTGGGTTGGCATGTGTGTAATTGAGGCTCTGTATAGCATTCTTCTTATTTTGTGTTCCCCTCCTTCAGGGGCCCTCTTCTCTAACTGCAGTTAAGTCCAGCAAGGTCACATGACTACTAGATGCTCACTACATCATGGAATTGTGCGTTGGTGAGAGGCTCCATTTTCGGTGCCTGGCCCTGTCCTACCTGAGAGTCATTTATAAGTCAGGCTACGGACTGATTGCACCTAAAAACGATGTGAAAGAGTCCCAGTGTAAGGATTCTGTTTATTCTGTGTTCCCCCCTTCATCCACACTCACTTATAAATGTAGTGAAGCCAGGCAAGGTGAGAAAATAGTCTAACGCTTGCTTCTTCCTGCAGCTTGATCCTTGTAAAGAGGCTCCATTTTCTGTGCCGGGCCCTGTCCTGGACGTGAGCCATTGGCAAGTCAGGCAAGGGGCTGATTGGTTCCAGTAACCATTTGATTGAGGCCATGTGTAATTCTCCTGATTTCTCTGTCTTTCCACATTTCAGCACCCTCATTTCTAACTGCATTAAGTCCAGCAAAGCCACCCCCAGCTCCTCACTCCTTTCAGTACATACATGCCAACGATTTGAAGCACCTGGGAGGGGGATTTCACAACAGAAAGTGGGAGAAATAATGAATGTTCCCATAGGATTGCATTGGAGGTTAGAGTTACTTTAGGTGGGAGAAAATAAAAATTGCAATATTTTTAATTGAAAAATCCAGAGTCTCTTCCTAAATCGGGAGGGTTGGCATGTATGCTGGAGCTGGATCATTGTGAAGATCCTCCATTTATTTGCCTGGCCATGCCCTGCCTTGGAGCCATCGGTAGGACAGGCAAGGGACTGATAGCACCCAGGTACCACATGACTGAGACCATGTGTAAGCATTCTACTTACCAGGTGTTCCTGCTTTCAGGCATCATCACTTCTAACAGCCATGAAGTGTAGCAAGGCCACAAGACTGCTGAATGCTCACTCCTTACTGGTGCTGGAGCATTGTGAAAAGCCTACATTTTCTGTGCCTGACCCTGTCCTACCTCAGAACCATCTGTAAATCGGGCAAGGGGTGTTTCGGCCCAGTGAGCATGTGACTGTATACATGCCAATATTCTGGAGCACCTAGGAGGGAGGCTTTGTCACAGAAAGGGAGAAAGTAAAAAATTGCAACATTTATGATAGAAAAGTCAAGAGTCTCCCATCTTAATTAGCCGGCTTGCATACTTGCCAACCCTACCGATTTAGGCGGTAGGATACCGCTTTTTAAGCAGTCCTATCGCCTACCGATTTATTAGCAGCAAATACCTTTTTTTTTTTTTTTTTTTTTAAATTATTTTTTAAATTTTTTTTTTTTTTTGCCCACGCCAGCTCGGGGGAGCCTTTCAGGTGCTTCCCCGAGCTGGCATAGCAGGAGAAGGCGCAGCATGCAGGCTTTTGATGTAAAAGGCACCCACGGCGGTGGGCTAAGGGCACCCCTCCGCCGAGGGTGCCTTTCACAAAAGGCACCATTAGCCCCCAACCACGCCAACTCGGGGGAATCTTTCAAGGGCTCCCCCGAGCTGGCATGGTGGCAGAAGGCGTGGCAGGCACCTCATTGTCATTGAATGCACCCGCGGCGGCGGGCTCATTCAATGACAATGGGGTGCTGACGCGCCCTATTCCTATCATTACCTCCTCGCCTGACTATTTTTGAAACTTTAAGATTCCTACAGATTTTTGGTCACAGAATGTTGGCATGTATGGGCTTGGCATGTATGTAATTGAGGCTGTGTGTAGCATTCTTCTTACTTTGTGTTCCCCTCCTTCAGGGGCCCTCTTCTCTAACTGCAGTTAAGTCCAGCAAGGTCACATGACTACTAGATGCTCACTACATCATGGAATTGTGCGTTGGTAAGAGGCTCCATTTTCAGTGCCTGGCCCTGTCCTGCCTGAGAGTCATATATAGGTCAGGCTACGGACTGATTGCACCAAAAAACGATGTGAATAAGTCCCAGTGTAAGGATTCTGTTTATTCTGTGTTCCCCCCTTCATCCACACTCACTTCTAAATGCAGTGAAGCCAGGCAAGTTGAGAAAATAGTCTAACGCTTGCTTCTTCCTGCAGCTTGATCCTTGTAAAGAGGCTCCATTTTCTGTGCCTGGCCCTGTCGTGGATATGAGCCATCGGCAAGTCAGGCAAGGGGCTGATTGCTTCCAGTAACCATTTGATTGAGGCCCTGTGTAATTTTCCTGACTTCCCTGTCTTTCCACATTTCAGCACCCTCATTTCTAACTACATTAGGTCCTGCAAAGCCACCCCAGCTCCTCACTTCTTCCTGTACATACATGCCAACGTTTTGAAGCACCTGGGAGGGGGATTTCACAACAGAAAGTGGGAGAAATAATGAATGTTCCCATAGGATTGCATTGGGGGTTAGAGTTATTTTAGGTGGGAGAAAATAAAAATTGCAATATTTTTAATTGAAAAATCCAGAGTCTCTTCCTAAATCGGGAGGGTTGGCATGTATGCTGGAGCTGGATCATTGTGAAGAGCCTCCATTTATTTGCCTGGCCATGCCCTGCCTTGGAGCCATCGGTAGGACAGGCAAGGGACTGATAGCACCGAGGTACCTAAGCATTCTACTTACCAGGTGTTCCTGCTTTCAGGCATCATCACTTCTAACAGCCATGAAGTCCAGCAAGGCCACAAGACTGCTGAATGCTCCCTCCTTCCTGGTGCTGGAGCATTTTGAAAAGCTTCCATTTTCTGTGCCTGACCCTGTCCTACCTCAGAACCATCTGTAAATCAGGCAAGGGGTTGTTTGGGCTCAGTAACCATGTGACTGTATACATGCCAATATTTTGGAGCACCTAGGAGGGAGGCTTTGTCACAGAAAAGGAGAAAGTAAAAAATAGCAACATTTATGATAGAAAAATCAGGAGTCTCCCATCTTAATTGGCTGGGTTGGCATGTGTGTAATTGAGGCTCTGTATAGCATTCTTCTTATTTTGTGTTCCCCTCCTTCAGGGGCCCTCTTCTCTAACTGCAGTTAAGTCCAGCAAGGTCACATGACTACTAGATGCTCACTACATCATGGAATTGTGCGTTGGTGAGAGGCTCCATTTTCGGTGCCTGGCCCTGTCCTACCTGAGAGTCATTTATAAGTCAGGCTACGGACTGATTGCACCTAAAAACGATGTGAAAGAGTCCCAGTGTAAGGATTCTGTTTATTCTGTGTTCCCCCCTTCATCCACACTCACTTATAAATGTAGTGAAGCCAGGCAAGGTGAGAAAATAGTCTAACGCTTGCTTCTTCCTGCAGCTTGATCCTTGTAAAGAGGCTCCATTTTCTGTGCCGGGCCCTGTCCTGGACGTGAGCCATTGGCAAGTCAGGCAAGGGGCTGATTGGTTCCAGTAACCATTTGATTGAGGCCATGTGTAATTCTCCTGATTTCTCTGTCTTTCCACATTTCAGCACCCTCATTTCTAACTGCATTAAGTCCAGCAAAGCCACCCCCAGCTCCTCACTCCTTTCAGTACATACATGCCAACGTTTTGAAGCACCTGGGAGGGGGATTTCACAACAGAAACTGGGAGAAATAATGAATGTTCCCATAGGATTGCATTGGAGGTTAGAGTTACTTTAGGTGGGAGAAAATAAAAATTGCAATATTTTTAATTGAAAAATCCAGAGTCTCTTCCTAAATCGGGAGGGTTGGCATGTATGCTGGAGCTGGATCATTGTGAAGATCCTCCATTTATTTGCCTGGCCATGCCCTGCCTTGGAGCCATCGGTAGGACAGGCAAGGGACTGATAGCACCCAGGTACCACATGACTGAGACCATGTGTAAGCATTCTACTTACCAGGTGTTCCTGCTTTCAGGCATCATCACTTCTAACAGCCATGAAGTGCAGCAAGGCCACAAGACTGCTGAATGCTCACTCCTTACTGGTGCTGGAGCATTGTGAAAAGCCTACATTTTCTGTGCCTGACCCTGTCCTACCTCAGAACCATCTGTAAATCGGGCAAGGGGTGTTTGGGCCCAGTGAGCATGTGACTGTATACATGCCAATATTCTGGAGCACCTAGGAGGGAGGCTTTGTCACAGAAAGGGAGAAAGTAAAAAATTGCAACATTTATGATAGAAAAGTCAAGAGTCTCCCATCTTAATTAGCCGGCTTGCATACTTGCTAAACCTACCGATTTAGGTGGTAGGATACCGCTTTTTAAGCAGTCCTACCGCCTACCGATTTATTAGCAGCAAATACCGTTTTTTTTAATTTTTATTTTTTTAAATTATTTATTTTTTTTTTTTTTTTTTGCCCACGCCAGCTCGGGGGAGCCTTTCAGGTGCTCCCCCGAGCTGGCATAGCAGGAGAAGGCGCAGCATGCAGGCTTTTGATGTAAAAGGCACCCACGGCAGTGGGCTAAGGGCACCCCTCCGCCGAGGGTGCCTTTCACAAAAGGCACCATTAGCCCCCAACCACGCCAACTCGGGGGAGTCTTTCAAGGGCTCCCCCGAGCTGGCATGGTGGCAGAAGGCGTGGCAGGCACCTCATTGTCATTGAATGCACCCGCGGCGGCGGGCTCATTCAATGACAATGGGGTGCTGACGCGCCCTATTCCTATCATTACCTCCTCGCCTGACTATTTTTGAAACTTTAAGATTCCTACAGATTTTTGGTCACAGAATGTTGGCATGTATGGGCTTGGCATGTATGTAATTGAGGCTGTGTGTAGCATTCTTCTTACTTTGTGTTCCCCTCCTTCAGGGGCCCTCTTCTCTAACTGCAGTTAAGTCCAGCAAGGTCACATGACTACTAGATGCTCACTACATCATGGAATTGTGCGTTGGTAAGAGGCTCCATTTTCAGTGCCTGGCCCTGTCCTGCCTGAGAGTCATATATAGGTCAGGCTACGGACTGATTGCACCAAAAAACTATGTGAATAAGTCCCAGTGTAAGGATTCTGTTTATTCTGTGTTCCCCCCTTCATCCACACTCCATTCTAAATGCAGTGAAGCCAGGCAAGGTGAGAAAATAGTCTAACGCTTGCTTCTTCCTGCAGCTTGATCCTTGTAAAGAGGCTCCATTTTCTGTGCCTGGCCCTGTCGTGGATATGAGCCATCGGCAAGTCAGGCAAGGGGCTGATTGCTTCCAGTAACCATTTGATTGAGGCCCTGTGTAATTTTCCTGACTTCCCTGTCTTTCCACATTTCAGCACCCTCATTTCTAACTACATTAGGTCCTGCAAAGCCACCCCAGCTCCTCACTTCTTCCTGTACATACATGCCAACGTTTTGAAGCACCTGGGAGGGGGATTTCACAACAGAAAGTGGGAGAAATAATGAATGTTCCCATAGGATTGCATTGGGGGTTAGAGTTATTTTAGGTGGGAGAAAATAAAAATTGCAATATTTTTAATTGAAAAATCCAGAGTCTCTTCCTAAATCGGGAGGGTTGGCATGTATGCTGGAGCTGGATCATTGTGAAGAGCCTCCATTTATTTGCCTGGCCATGCCCTGCCTTGGAGCCATCGGTAGGACAGGCAAGGGACTGATAGCACCGAGGTACCTAAGCATTCTACTTACCAGGTGTTCCTGCTTTCAGGCATCATCACTTCTAACAGCCATGAAGTGCAGCAAGGCCACAAGACTGCTGAATGCTCACTCCTTACTGGTGCTGGAGCATTGTGAAAAGCCTACATTTTCTGTGCCTGACCCTGTCCTACCTCAGAACCATCTGTAAATCGGGCAAGGGGTGTTTGGGCCCAGTGAGCATGTGACTGTATACATGCCAATATTCTGGAGCACCTAGGAGGGAGGCTTTGTCACAGAAAGGGAGAAAGTAAAAAATTGCAACATTTATGATAGAAAAGTCAAGAGTCTCCCATCTTAATTAGCCGGCTTGCATACTTGCCAAACCTACCGATTTAGGCGGTAGGATACCGCTTTTTAAGCAGTCCTACCGCCTACCGATTTATTAGCAGCAAATACCGTTTTTTTTAATTTTTATTTTTTTAAATTATTTTTTTAATTTTTTTTTTTTTGCCCACGCCAGCTCGGGGGAGCCTTTCAGGTGCTCCCCCGAGCTGGCATAGCAGGAGAAGGCGCAACATGCAGGCTTTTGATGTAAAAGGCACCCACGGCGGTGGGCTAAGGGCACCCCTCCGCCGAGGGTGCCTTTCACAAAAGGCACCATTAGCCCCCAACCACGCCAACTCGGGGGAGTCTTTCAAGGGCTCCCCCGAGCTGGCATGGTGGCAGAAGGCGTGGCAGGCACCTCATTGTCATTGAATGCACCCGCGGCGGCGGGCTCATTCAATGACAATGGGGTGCTGACGCGCCCTATTCCTATCATTACCTCCTCGCCTTACTATTTTTGAAACTTTAAGATTCCTACAGATTTTTGGTCACAGAATGTTGGCATGTATGGGCTTGGCATGTATGTAATTGAGGCTGTGTGTAGCATTCTTCTTACTTTGTGTTCCCCTCTTTCAGGGGCCCTCTTCTCTAACTGCAGTTAAGTCCAGCAAGGTCACATGACTACTAGATGCTCACTACATCATGGAATTGTGCGTTGGTAAGAGGCTCCATTTTCAGTGCCTGGCCCTGTCCTGCCTGAGAGTCATATATAGGTCAGGCTACGGACTGATTGCACCAGAAAACGATGTGAATAAGTCCCAGTGTAAGGATTCTGTTTATTCTGTGTTCCCCCCTTCATCCACACTCCATTCTAAATGCAGTGAAGCCAGGCAAGGTGAGAAAATAGTCTAACGCTTGCTTCTTCCTGCAGCTTGATCCTTGTAAAGAGGCTCCATTTTCTGTGCCTGGCCCTGTCGTGGATATGAGCCATCGGCAAGTCAGGCAAGGGGCTGATTGCTTCCAGTAACCATTTGATTGAGGCCCTGTGTAATTTTCCTGACTTCCCTGTCTTTCCACATTTCAGCACCCTCATTTCTAACTACATTAGGTCCTGCAAAGCCACCCCAGCTCCTCACTTCTTCCTGTACATACATGCCAACGTTTTGAAGCACCTGGGAGGGGGATTTCACAACAGAAAGTGGGAGAAATAATGAATGTTCCCATAGGATTGCATTGGGGGTTAGAGTTATTTTAGGTGGGAGAAAATAAAAATTGCAATATTTTTAATTGAAAAATCCAGAGTCTCTTCCTAAATCGGGAGGGTTGGCATGTATGCTGGAGCTGGATCATTGTGAAGAGCCTCCATTTATTTGCCTGGCCATGCCTGCCTTGGAGGCATCGGTAGGACAGGCAAGGGAATGATAGCACCGAGGTACCTAAGCATTCTACTTACCAGGTGTTCCTGCTTTCAGGCATCATCACTTCTAACAGCCATGAAGTCCAGCAAGGCCACAAGACTGCTGAATGCTCCCTCCTTCCTGGTGCTGGAGCATTTTTGAAAAACTTCCATTTTCTGTGCCTGACCCTGTCCTACCTCAGAACCATCTGTAAATCAGGCAAGGGGTTGTTTGGGCTCAGTAACCATGTGACTGTATACATGCCAATATTTTGGAGCACCTAGGAGGGAGGCTTTGTCACAGAAAAGGAGAAAGTAAAAAATAGCAACATTTATGATAGAAAAATCAGGAGTCTCCCATCTTAATTGGCTGGGTTGGCATGTGTGTAATTGAGGCTCTGTATAGCATTCTTCTTATTTTGTGTTCCCCTCCTTCAGGGGCCCTCTTCTCTAACTGCAGTTAAGTCCAGCAAGGTCACATGACTACAAGATGCTCACTACATCATGGAATTGTGCGTTGGTGAGAGGTTCCATTTTCGGTGCCTGGCCCTGTCCTACCTGAGAGTCATTTATAAGTCAGGCTACGGACTGATTGCACCTAAAAACAATGTGAAAGAGTCCCAGTGTAAGGATTCTGTTTATTCTGTGTTCCCCCCTTCATCCACACTCACTTATAAATGTAGTGAAGCCAGGCAAGGTTAGAAAATAGTCTAACGCTTGCTTCTTCCTGCAGCTTGATCCTTGTAAAGAGGCTCCATTTTCTGTGCCGGGCCCTGTCCTGGACGTGAGCCATTGGCAAGTCAGGCAAGGGGCTGATTGGTTCCAGTAACCATTTGATTGAGGCCATGTGTAATTCTCCTGATTTCTCTGTCTTTCCACATTTCAGCACCCTCATTTCTAACTGCATTAAGTCCAGCAAAGCCACCCCCAGCTCCTCACTCCTTTCAGTACATACATGCCAACGTTTTGAAGCACCTGGGAGGGGGATTTCACAACAGAAACTGGGAGAAATAATGAATGTTCCCATAGGATTGCATTGGAGGTTAGAGTTACTTTAGGTGGGAGAAAATAAAAATTGCAATATTTTTAATTGAAAAATCCAGAGTCTCTTCCTAAATCGGGAGGGTTGGCATGTATGCTGGAGCTGGATCATTGTGAAGATCCTCCATTTATTTGCCTGGCCATGTCCTGCCTTGGAGCCATCGGTAGGACAGGCAAGGGACTGATAGCACCCAGGTACCACATGACTGAGACCATGTGTAAGCATTCTACTTACCAGGTGTTCCTGCTTTCAGGCATCATCACTTCTAACAGCCATGAAGTGCAGCAAGGCCACAAGACTGCTGAATGCTCACTCCTTACTGGTGCTGGAGCATTGTGAAAAGCCTACATTTTCTGTGCCTGACCCTGTCCTACCTCAGAACCATCTGTAAATCGGGCAAGGGGTGTTTGGGCCCAGTGAGCATGTGACTGTATACATGCCAATATTCTGGAGCACCTAGGAGGGAGGCTTTGTCACAGAAAGGGAGAAGGTAAAAAATTGCAACATTTATGATAGAAAAGTCAAGAGTTTCCCATCTTAATTAGCCGGCTTGCATACTTGCCAAACCTACCGATTTAGGCGGTAGGATACCGCTTTTTAAGCAGTCCTACCGCCTACCGATTTATTAGCAGCAAATACCGTTTTTTTAATTTTTATTTTTTTAAATTATTTTTTTAATTTTTTTTTTTTTTGCCCACGCCAGCTCGGGGGAGCCTTTCAGGTGCTCCCCCGAGCTGGCATAGCAGGAGAAGGCGCAGCATGCAGGCTTTTGATGTAAAAGGCACCCACGGCGGTGGGCTAAGGGCACCCCTCCGCTGAGGGTGCATTTCACAAAAGGCACCATTAGCCCCCAACCACGCCAACTCGGGGGAGTCTTTCAAGGGCTCCCCCGAGCTGGCATGGTGGCAGAAGGCGTGGCAGGCACCTCATTGTAATTGAATGCACCCGCGGCGGCGGGCTCATTCAATGACAATGGGGTGCTGACGCGCCCTATTCCTATCATTACCTCCTCGCCTGACTATTTTTGAAACTTTAAGATTCCTACAGATTTTTGGTCACAGAATGTTGGCATGTATGGGCTTGGCATGTATGTAATTGAGGCTGTGTGTAGCATTCTTCTTACTTTGTGTTCCCCTCCTTCAGGGGCCCTCTTCTCTAACTGCAGTTAAGTCCAGCAAGGTCACATGACTACTAGATGCTCACTACATCATGGAATTGTGCGTTGGTAAGAGGCTCCATTTTCAGTGCCTGGCCCTGTCCTGCCTGAGAGTCATATATAGGTCAGGCTACGGACTGTTTGAACCAAAAAACGATGTGAATAAGTCCCAGTGTAAGGATTCTGTTTATTCTGTGTTCCCCCCTTCATCCACACTCCATTCTAAATGCAGTGAAGCCAGGCAAGGTGAGAAAATAGTCTAACGCTTGCTTCTTCCTGCTGCTTGATCCTTGTAAAGAGGCTCCATTTTCTGTGCCTGGCCCTGTCGTGGATATGAGCCATCGGCAAGTCAGGCAAGGGGCTGATTGCTTCCAGTAACCATTTGATTGAGGCCCTCTGTAATTTTCCTGACTTCCCTGTCTTTCCACATTTCAGCACCCTCATTTCTAACTACATTAGGTCCTGCAAAGCCACCCCAGCTCCTCACTTCTTCCTGTACATACATGCCAACGTTTTGAAGCACCTGGGAGGGGGATTTCACAACAGAAAGTGGGAGAAATAATAAATGTTCCCATAGGATTGCATTGGGGGTTAGAGTTATTTTAGGTGGGAGAAAATAAAAATTGCAATATTTTTAATTGAAAAATCCAGAGTCTCTTCCTAAATCGGGAGGGTTGGCATGTATGCTGGAGCTGGATCATTGTGAAGAGCCTCCATTTATTTGCCTGGCCATGCCCTGCCTTGGAGCCATCGGTAGGACAGGCAAGGGACTGATAGCACCGAGGTACCTAAGCATTCTACTTACCAGGTGTTCCTGCCTTCAGGCATCATCACTTCTAACAGCCATGAAGTCCAGCAAGGCCACAAGACTGCTGAATGCTCCCTCCTTCCTGGTGCTGGAGCATTTTGAAAAGCTTCCATTTTCTGTGCCTGACCCTGTCCTACCTCAGAACCATCTGTAAGTCAGGCAAGGGGTTGTTTGGGCTCAGTAACCATGTGACTGTAGACATGCCAATATTTTGGAGCACCTAGGAGGGAGGCTTTGTCACAGAAAGGGAGAAAGTAAAAAAAAGCAACATTTATGATAGAAAAATCAGGAGTCTCCCATCTTAATTGGCTGGGTTGGCATGTGTGTAATTGAGGCTCTGTATAGCATTCTTCTTATTTTGTGTTCCCCTCCTTCAGGGGCCCTCTTCTCTAACTGCAGTTAAGTCCAGCAAGGTCACATGACTACTAGATGCTCACTACATCATGGAATTGTGCGTTGGTGAGAGGCTCCATTTTCGGTGCCTGGCCCTGTCCTACCTGAGAGTCATTTATAAGTCAGGCTACGGACTGATTGCACCTAAAAACGATGTGAAAGAGTCCCAGTGTAAGGATTCTGTTTATTCTGTGTTCCCCCCTTCATCCACACTCACTTATAAATGTAGTGAAGCCAGGCAAGGTGAGAAAATAGTCTAACGCTTGCTTCTTCCTGCAGCTTGATCCTTGTAAAGAGGCTCCATTTTCTGTGCCGGGCCCTGTCCTGGACGTGAGCCATTGGCAAGTCAGGCAAGGGGCTGATTGGTTCCAGTAACCATTTGATTGAGGCCATGTGTAATTCTCCTGATTTCTCTGTCTTTCCACATTTCAGCACCCTCATTTCTAACTGCATTAAGTCCAGCAAAGCCACCCCCAGCTCCTCACTCCTTTCAGTACATACATGCCAACGATTTGAAGCACCTGGGAGGGGGATTTCACAACAGAAAGTGGGAGAAATAATGAATGTTCCCATAGGATTGCATTGGAGGTTAGAGTTACTTTAGGTGGGAGAAAATAAAAATTGCAATATTTTTAATTGAAAAATCCAGAGTCTCTTCCTAAATCGGGAGGGTTGGCATGTATGCTGGAGCTGGATCATTGTGAGGATCCTCCATTTATTTGCCTGGCCATGCCCTGCCTTGGAGCCATCGGTAGGACAGGCAAGGGACTGATAGCACCCAGGTACCACATGACTGAGACCATGTGTAAGCATTCTACTTACCAGGTGTTCCTGCTTTCAGGCATCATCACTTCTAACAGCCATGAAGTGCAGCAAGGCCACAAGACTGCTGAATGCTCACTCCTTACTGGTGCTGGAGCATTGTGAAAAGCCTACATTTTCTGTGCCTGACCCTGTCCTACCTCAGAACCATCTGTAAATCGGGCAAGGGGTGTTTGGGCCCAGTGAGCATGTAACTGTATACATGCCAATATTCTGGAGCACCTAGGAGGGAGGCTTTGTCACAGAAAGGGAGAAAGTAAAAAATTGCAACATTTATGATAGAAAAGTCAAGAGTCTCCCATCTTAATTAGCCGGCTTGCATACTTGCCAACCCTACCGATTTAGGCGGTAGGATAGCGCTTTTTAAGCAGTCCTATCGCCTACCGATTTATTAGCAGCAAATACCTTTTTTTTTTTAAATTATTTTTTAATTTTTTTTTTTTTTTTGCCCACGCCAGCTCGGGGGAGCCTTTCAGGTGCTTCCCCCAGCTGGCATAGCAGGAGAAGGCGCAGCATGCAGGCTTTTGATGTAAAAGGCACCCACGGCGGTGGGCTAAGGGCACCCCTACGCCGAGGGTGCCTTTCACAAAAGGCACCATTAGCCCCCAACCACGCCAACTCGGGGGAGTCTTTCAAGGGCTCCCCCGAGCTGGCATGGTGGCAGAAGGCGTGGCAGGCACCTCATTGTCATTGAATGCACCCGCGGCGGCGGGCTCATTCAATGACAATGGGGTGCTGACGCGCCCTATTCCTATCATTACCTCCTCGCCTGACTATTTTTGAAACTTTAAGATTCCTACAGATTTTTGGTCACAGAATGTTGGCATGTATGGGCTTGGCATGTATGTAATTGAGGCTGTGTGTAGCATTCTTCTTACTTTGTGTTCCCCTCCTTCAGGGGCCCTCTTCTCTAACTGCAGTTAAGTCCAGCAAGGTCACATGACTACTAGATGCTCACTACATCATGGAATTGTGCGTTGGTAAGAGGCTCCATTTTCAGTGCCTGGCCCTGTCCTGCCTGAGAGTCATATATAGGTCAGGCTACGGACTGATTGCACCAAAAAACGATGTGAATAAGTCCCAGTGTAAGGATTCTGTTTATTCTGTGTTCCCCCCTTCATCCACACTCACTTCTAAATGCAGTGAAGCCAGGCAAGTTGAGAAAATAGTCTAACGCTTGCTTCTTCCTGCAGCTTGATCCTTGTAAAGAGGCTCCATTTTCTGTGCCTGGCCCTGTCGTGGATATGAGCCATCGGCAAGTCAGGCAAGGGGCTGATTGCTTCCAGTAACCATTTGATTGAGGCCCTGTGTAATTTTCCTGACTTCCCTGTCTTTCCACATTTCAGCACCCTCATTTCTAACTACATTAGGTCCTGCAAAGCCACCCCAGCTCCTCACTTCTTCCTGTACATACCTGCCAACGTTTTGAAGCACCTGGGAGGGGGATTTCACAACAGAAAGTGGGAGAAATAATGAATGTTCCCATAGGATTGCATTGGGGGTTAGAGTTATTTTAGGTGGGAGAAAATAAAAATTGCAATATTTTTAATTGAAAAATCCAGAGTCTCTTCCTAAATCGGGAGGGTTGGCATGTATGCTGGAGCTGGATCATTGTGAAGAGCCTCCATTTATTTGCCTGGCCATGCCCTGCCTTGGAGCCATCGGTAGGACAGGCAAGGGACTGATAGCACCGAGGTACCTAAGCATTCTACTTACCAGGTGTTCCTGCTTTCAGGCATCATCACTTCTAACAGCCATGAAGTCCAGCAAGGCCACAAGACTGCTGAATGCTCCCTCCTTCCTGGTGCTGGAGCATTTTGAAAAGCTTCCATTTTCTGTGCCTGACCCTGTCCTACCTCAGAACCATCTGTAAATCAGGCAAGGGGTTGTTTGGGCTCAGTAACCATGTGACTGTATACATGCCAATATTTTGGAGCACCTAGGAGGGAGGCTTTGTCACAGAAAAGGAGAAAGTAAAAAATAGCAACATTTATGATAGAAAAATCAGGAGTCTCCCATCTTAATTGGCTGGGTTGGCATGTGTGTAATTGAGGCTCTGTATAGCATTCTTCTTATTTTGTGTTCCCCTCCTTCAGGGGCCCTCTTCTCTAACTGCAGTTAAGTCCAGCAAGGTCACATGACTACTAGATGCTCACTACATCATGGAATTGTGCGTTGGTGAGAGGCTCCATTTTCGGTGCCTGGCCCTGTCCTACCTGAGAGTCATTTATAAGTCAGGCTACGGACTGATTGCACCTAAAAACGATGTGAAAGAGTCCCAGTGTAAGGATTCTGTTTATTCTGTGTTCCCCCCTTCATCCACACTCACTTATAAATGTAGTGAAGCCAGGCAAGGTGAGAAAATAGTCTAACGCTTGCTTCTTCCTGCAGCTTGATCCTTGTAAAGAGGCTCCATTTTCTGTGACGGGCCCTGTCTTGGACGTGAGCCATTGGCAAGTCAGGCAAGGGGCTGATTGGTTCCAGTAACCATTTGATTGAGGCCATGTGTAATTCTCCTGATTTCTCTGTCTTTCCACATTTCAGCACCCTCATTTCTAACTACATTAGGTCCTGCAAAGCCACCCCAGCTCCTCACTTCTTCCTGTACATACATGCCAACGTTTTGAAGCACCTGGGAGGGGGATTTCACAACAGAAACTGGGAGAAATAATGAATGTTCCCATAGGATTGCATTGGGGGTTAGAGTTATTTTAGGTGGGAGAAAATAAAAATTGCAATATTTTTAATTGAAAAATCCAGAGTCTCTTCCTAAATCGGGAGGGTTGGCATGTATGCTGGAGCTGGATCATTGTGAAGAGCCTCCATTTATTTGCCTGGCCATGCCCTGCTTTGGAGCCATCGGTAGGACAGGCAAGGGACTGATAGCACCGAGGTACCTAAGCATTCTACTTACCAGGTGTTCCTGCTTTCAGGCATCATCACTTCTAACAGCCATGAAGTGCAGCAAGGCCACAAGACTGCTGAATGCTCACTCCTTACTGGTGCTGGAGCATTGTGAAAAGCCTACATTTTCTGTGCCTGACCCTGTCCTACCTCAGAACCATCTGTAAATCGGGCAAGGGGTGTTTGGGCCCAGTGAGCATGTGACTGTATACATGCCAATATTCTGGAGCACCTAGGAGGGAGGCTTTGTCACAGAAAGGGAGAAAGTAAAAAATTGCAACATTTATGATAGAAAAGTCAAGAGTCTCCCATCTTAATTAGCCGGCTTGCATACTTGCCAACCCTACCGATTTAGGCGGTAGGATACCGCTTTTTAAGCAGTCCTACCGCCTACCGATTTATTAGCAGCAAATACCTTTTTTTTTTTTTTAATTATTTTTTTAATTTTTTTTTTTTTTGCCCACGCCAGCTCGGGGGAGCCTTTCAGGTGCTCCCCCGAGCTGGCATAGCAGGAGAAGGCGCAGCATGCAGGCTTTTGATGTAAAAGGCACCCACGGCGGTGGGCTAAGGGCACCCCTCCGCCGAGGGTGCCTTTCACAAAAGGCACCATTAGCCCCCAACCACGCCAACTCGGGGGAGTCTTTCAAGGGCTCCCCCGAGCTGGCATGGTGGCAGAAGGCGTGGCAGGCACCTCATTGTCATTGAATGCACCCGCGGCGGCGGGCTCATTCAATGACAATGGGGTGCTGACGCGCCCTATTCCTATCATTACCTCCTCGCCTGACTATTTTTGAAACTTTAAGATTCCTACAGATTTTTGGTCACAGAATGTTGGCATGTATGGGCTTGGCATGTATGTAATTGAGGCTGTGTGTAGCATTCTTCTTACTTTGTGTTCCCCTCCTTCAGGGGCCCTCTTCTCTAACTGCAGTTAAGTCCAGCAAGGTCACATGACTACTAGATGCTCACTACATCATGGAATTGTGCGTTGGTAAGAGGCTCCATTTTCAGTGCCTGGCCCTGTCCTGCCTGAGAGTCATATATAGGTCAGGCTACGGACTGATTGCACCAAAAAACGATGTGAATAAGTCCCAGTGTAAGGATTCTGTTCATTCTGTGTTCCCCCCTTCATCCACACTCACTTCTAAATGCAGTGAAGCCAGGCAAGTTGAGAAAATAGTCTAACGCTTGCTTCTTCCTGCAGCTTGATCCTTGTAAAGAGGCTCCATTTTCTGTGCCTGGCCCTGTCGTGGATATGAGCCATCGGCAAGTCAGGCAAGGGGCTGATTGCTTCCAGTAACCATTTGATTGAGGCCCTGTGTAATTTTCCTGACTTCCCTGTCTTTCCACATTTCAGCACCCTCATTTCTAACTACATTAGGTCCTGCAAAGCCACCCCAGCTCCTCACTTCTTCCAGTACATACATGCCAACGTTTTGAAGCACCTGGGAGGGGGATTTCACAACAGAAAGTGGGAGAAATAATGAATGTTCCCATAGGATTGCATTGGGGGTTAGAGTTATTTTAGGTGGGAGAAAATAAAAATTGCAATATTTTTAATTGAAAAATCCAGAGTCTCTTCCTAAATCGGGAGGGTTGGCATGTATGCTGGAGCTGGATCATTGTGAAGAGCCTCCATTTATTTGCCTGGCCATGCCCTGCCTTGGAGCCATCGGTAGGACAGGCAAGGGACTGATAGCACCGAGGTACCTAAGCATTCTACTTACCAGGTGTTCCTGCTTTCAGGCATCATCACTTCTAACAGCCATGAAGTCCAGCAAGGCCACAAGACTGCTGAATGCTCCCTCCTTCCTGGTGCTGGAGCATTTTGAAAAGCTTCCATTTTCTGTGCCTGACCCTGTCCTACCTCAGAACCATCTGTAAATCAGGCAAGGGGTTGTTTGGGCTCAGTAACCATGTGACTGTATACATGCCAATATTTTGGAGCACCTAGGAGGGAGGCTTTGTCACAGAAAGGGAGAAAGTAAATAAAAGCAACATTTATGATAGAAAAATCAGGAGTCTCCCATCTTAATTGGCTGGGTTGGCATGTGTGTAATTGAGGCTCTGTATAGCATTCTTCTTATTTTGTGTTCCCCTCCTTCAGGGGCCCTCTTCTCTAACTGCAGTTAAGTCCAGCAAGGTCACATGACTACTAGATGCTCACTACATCATGGAATTGTGCGTTGGTGAGAGGCTCCATTTTCGGTGCCTGGCCCTGTCCTACCTGAGAGTCATTTATAAGTCAGGCTACGGACTGATTGCACCTAAAAACGATGTGAAAGAGTCCCAGTGTAAGGATTCTGTTTATTCTGTGTCCCCCCCTTTCATCCACACTCACTTATAAATGTAGTGAAGCCAGGCAAGGTGAGAAAATAGTCTAACGCTTGCTTCTTCCTGCAGCTTGATCCTTGTAAAGAGGCTCCATTTTCTGTGCCGGGCCCTGTCCTGGACGTGAGCCATTGGCAAGTCAGGCAAGGGGCTGATTGGTTCCAGTAACCATTTGATTGAGGCCATGTGTAATTCTCCTGATTTCTCTGTCTTTCCACATTTCAGCACCCTCATTTCTAACTGCATTAAGTCCAGCAAAGCCACCCCCAGCTCCTCACTCCTTTCAGTACATACATGCCAACGTTTTGAAGCACCTGGGAGGGGGATTTCACAACAGAAACTGGGAGAAATAATGAATGTTCCCATAGGATTGCATTGGAGGTTAGAGTTACTTTAGGTGGGAGAAAATAAAAATTGCAATATTTTTAATTGAAAAATCCAGAGTCTCTTCCTAAATCGGGAGGGTTGGCATGTATGCTGGAGCTGGATCATTGTGAAGATCCTCCATTTATTTGCCTGGCCATGCCCTGCCTTGGAGCCATCGGTAGGACAGGCAAGGGACTGATAGCACCCATGTACCACCTGACTGAGACCATGTGTAAGCATTCTACTTACCAGGTGTTCCTGCTTTCAGGCATCATCACTTCTAACAGCCATGAAGTGCAGCAAGGCCACAAGACTGCTGAATGCTCACTCCTTACTGGTGCTGGAGCATTGTGAAAAGCCTACATTTTCTGTGCCTGACCCTGTCCTACCTCAGAACCATCTGTAAATCGGGCAAGGGGTGTTTGGGCCCAGTGAGCATGTGACTGTATACATGCCAATATTCTGGAGCACCTAGGAGGGAGGCTTTGTCACAGAAAGGGAGAAAGTAAAAAATTGCAACATTTATGATAGAAAAGTCAAGAGTCTCCCATCTTAATTAGCCGGCTTGCATACTTGCCAACCCTACCGATTTAGGCGGTAGGATACCGCTTTTTAAGCAGTCCTACCGCCTACCGATTTATTAGCAGCAAATACCTTTTTTTTTTTTTTTTTTTTAAATTATTTTTTAAATTTTTTTTTTGCCCACGCCAGCTCGGGGGAGCCTTTCAGGTGCTCCCCCGAGCTAGCATAGCAGGAGAAGGCGCAGCATGCAGGCTTTTGATGTAAAAGGCACCCACGGCGGTGGGCTAAGGGCACCCCTCCGCCGAGGGTGCCTTTCACAAAAGGCACCATTAGCCCCCAACCACGCCAACTCAGGGGAGTCTTTCAAGGGCTCCCCCGAGCTGGCATGGTGGCAGAAGGCGTGGCAGGCACCTCATTGTCATTGAATGCACCCGCGGCGGCGGGCTCATTCAATGACAATGGGGTGCTGACGCGCCCTATTCCTATCATTACCTCCTCGCCTGACTATTTTTGAAACTTTAAGATTCCTACAGATTTTTGGTCACAGAATCTTGGCATGTATGGGCTTGGCATGTATGTAATTGAGGCTGTGTGTAGCATTCTTCTTACTTTGTGTTCCCCTCCTTCAGGGGCCCTCTTCTCTAACTGCAGTTAAGTCCAGCAAGGTCACATGACTACTAGATGCTCACTACATCATGGAATTGTGCGTTGGTAAGAGGCTCCATTTTCAGTGCCTGGCCCTGTCCTGCCTGAGAGTCATATATAGGTCAGGCTACGGACTGATTGCACCAAAAAACGATGTGAATAAGTCCCAGTGTAAGGATTCTGTTTATTCTGTGTTCCCCCCTTCATCCACACTCACTTCTAAATGCAGTGAAGCCAGGCAAGTTGAGAAAATAGTCTAACGCTTGCTTCTTCCTGCAGCTTGATCCTTGTAAAGAGGCTCCATTTTCTGTGCCTGGCCCTGTCGTGGATATGAGCCATCGGCAAGTCAGGCAAGGGGCTGATTGCTTCCAGTAACCATTTGATTGAGGCCCTGTGTAGTTTTCCTGACTTCCCTGTCTTTCCACATTTCAGCACCCTCATTTCTAACTACATTAGGTCCTGCAAAGCCACCCCAGCTCCTCACTTCTTCCTGTACATACATGCCAACGTTTTGAAGCACCTGGGAGGGGGATTTCACAACAGAAAGTGGGAGAAATAATGAATGTTCCCATAGGATTGCATTGGGGGTTAGAGTTATTTTAGGTGGGAGAAAATAAAAATTGCAATATTTTTAATTGAAAAATCCAGAGTCTCTTCCTAAATCGGGAGGGTTGGCATGTATGCTGGAGCTGGATCATTGTGAAGAGCCTCCATTTATTTGCCTGGCCATGCCCTGCCTTGGAGCCATCGGTAGGACAGGCAAGGGACTGATAGCACCGAGGTACCTAAGCATTCTACTTACCAGGTGTTCCTGCTTTCAGGCATCATCACTTCTAACAGCCATGAAGTCCAGCAAGGCCACAAGACTGCTGAATGCTCCCTCCTTCCTGGTGCTGGAGCATTTTGAAAAGCTTCCATTTTCTGTGCCTGACCCTGTCCTACCTCAGAACCATCTGTAAATCAGGCAAGGGGTTGTTTGGGCTCAGTAACCATGTGACTGTATACATGCCAATATTTTGGAGCACCTAGGAGGGAGGCTTTGTCACAGAAAAGGAGAAAGTAAAAAATAGCAACATTTATGATAGAAAAATCAGGAGTCTCCCATCTTAATTGGCTGGGTTGGCATGTGTGTAATTGAGGCTCTGTATAGCATTCTTCTTATTTTGTGTTCCCCTCCTTCAGGGGCCCTCTTCTCTAACTGCAGTTAAGTCCAGCAAGGTCACATGACTACTAGATGCTCACTACATCATGGAATTGTGCGTTGGTGAGAGGCTCCATTTTCGGTGCCTGGCCCTGTCCTACCTGAGAGTCATTTATAAGTCAGGCTACGGACTGATTGCACCTAAAAACGATGTGAAAGAGTCCCAGTGTAAGGATTCTGTTTATTCTGTGTTCCCCCCTTCATCCACACTCACTTATAAATGTAGTGAAGCCAGGCAAGGTGAGAAAATAGTCTAACGCTTGCTTCTTCCTGCAGCTTGATCCTTGTAAAGAGGCTCCATTTTCTGTGCCGGGCCCTGTCCTGGACGTGAGCCATTGGCAAGTCAGGCAAGGGGCTGATTGGTTCCAGTAACCATTTGATTGAGGCCATGTGTAATTCTCCTGATTTCTCTGTCTTTCCACATTTCAGCACCCTCATTTCTAACTGCATTAAGTCCAGCAAAGCCACCCCCAGCTCCTCATTCCTTTCAGTACATACATGCCAACGTTTTGAAGCACCTGGGAGGGGGATTTCACAACAGAAACTGGGAGAAATAATGAATGTTCCCATATGATTGCATTGGAGGTTAGAGTTACTTTAGGTGGGAGAAAATAAAAATTGCAATATTTTTAATTGAAAAATCCAGAGTCTCTTCCTAAATCGGGAGGGTTGGCATGTATGCTGGAGCTGGATCATTGTGAAGATCCTCCATTTATTTGCCTGGCCGTGCCCTGCCTTGGAGCCATCGGTAGGACAGGCAAGGGACTGATAGCACCCAGGTACCACATGACTGAGGCCATGTGTAAGCATTCTACTTACCAGGTGTTCCTGCTTTCAGGCATCATCACTTCTAACAGCCATGAAGTGCAGCAAGGCCACAAGACTGCTGAATGCTCACTCCTTACTGGTGCTGGAGCATTGTGAAAAGCCTACATTTTCTGTGCCTGACCCTGTCCTACCTCAGAACCATCTGTAAATCGGGCAAGGGGTGTTTGGGCCCAGTGAGCATGTGACTGTATACATGCCAATATTCTGGAGCACCTAGGAGGGAGGCTTTGTCACAGAAAGGGAGAAAGTAAAAAATTGCAACATTTATGATAGAAAAGTCAAGAGTCTCCCATCTTAATTAGCCGGCTTGCATACTTGCCAAACCTACCGATTTAGGCGGTAGGATACCGCTTTTTAAGCAGTCCTACCGCCTACCGATTTATTAGCAGCAAATACCGTTTTTTTTAATTTTTATTTTTTTAAATTATTTTTTTAATTTTTTTTTTTTTGCCCACGCCAGCTCGGGGAGCCTTTCAGGTGCTCCCCCGAGCTGGCATAGCAGGAGAAGGCGCAGAATGCAGGCTTTTGATGTAAAAGGCACCCACGGCGGTGGGCTAAGGGCACCCCTCCGCCGAGGGTGCCTTTCACAAAAGGCACCATTAGCCCCCAACCACGCCAACTCGGGGGAGTCTTTCAAGGGCTCCCCCGAGCTGGCATGGTGGCAGAAGGCGTGGCAGGCACCTCATTGTCATTGAATGCACCCGCGGCGGCGGGCTCATTCAATGACAATGGGGTGCTGACGCGCCCTATTCCTATCATTACCTCCTCGCCTGACTATTTTTGAAACTTTAAGATTCCTACAGATTTTTGGTCACAGAATGTTGGCATGTATGGGCTTGGCATGTATGTAATTGAGGCTGTGTGTAGCATTCTTCTTACTTTGTGTTCCCCTCCTTCAGGGGCCCTCTTCTCTAACTGCAGTTAAGTCCAGCAAGGTCACATGACTACTAGATGCTCACTACATCATGGAATTGTGCGTTGGTAAGAGGCTCCATTTTCAGTGCCTGGCCCTGTCCTGCCTGAGAGTCATATATAGGTCAGGCTACGGACTGATTGCACCAAAAAACGATGTGAATAAGTCCCAGTGTAAGGATTCTGTTTATTCTGTGTTCCCCACTTCATCCACACTCCATTCTAAATGCAGTGAAGCCAGGCAAGGTGAGAAAATAGTCTAACGCTTGCTTCTTCCTGCAGCTTGATCCTTGTAAAGAGGCTCCATTTTCTGTGCCTGGCCCTGTCGTGGATATGAGCCATCGGCAAGTCAGGCAAGGGGCTGATTGCTTCCAGTAACCATTTGATTGAGGCCCTGTGTAATTTTCCTGACTTCCCTGTCTTTCCACATTTCAGCACCCTCATTTCTAACTACATTAGGTCCTGCAAAGCCACCCCAGCTCCTCACTTCTTCCTGTACATACATGCCAACGTTTTGAAGCACCTGGGAGGGGGAGTTCACAACAGAAAGTGGGAGAAATAATGAATGATCCCATAGGATTGCATTGGGGGTTAGAGTTATTTTAGGTGGGAGAAAATAAAAATTGCAATATTTTTAATTGAAAAATCCAGAGTCTCTTCCTAAATCGGGAGGGTTGGCATGTATGCTGGAGCTGGATCATTGTGAAGAGCCTCCATTTATTTGCCTGGCCATGCCCTGCCTTGGAGCCATCGGTAGGACAGGCAAGGGACTGATAGCACCGAGGTACCTAAGCATTCTACTTACCAGGTGTTCCTGCTTTCAGGCATCATCACTTCTAACAGCCATGAAGTCCAGCAAGGCCACAAGACTGCTGAATGCTCCCTCCTTCCTGGTGCTGGAGCATTTTGAAAAGCTTCCATTTTCTGTGCCTGACCCTGTCCTACCTCAGAACCATCTGTAAGTCAGGAAAGGGGTTGTTTGGGCTCAGTAACCATGTGACTGTATACATGCCAATATTTTGGAGCACCTAGGAGGGAGGCTTTGTCACAGAAAGGGAGAAAGTAAAAAAAAGCAACATTTATGATAGAAAAATCAGGAGTCTCCCATCTTAATTGGCTGGGTTGGCATGTGTGTAATTGAGGCTCTGTATAGCATTCTTCTTATTTTGTGTTCCCCTCCTTCAGGGGCCCTCTTCTCTAACTGCAGTTAAGTCCAGCAAGGTCACATGACTACTAGATGCTCACTACATCATGGAATTGTGCGTTGGTGAGAGGCTCCATTTTCGGTGCCTGGCCCTGTCCTACCTGAGAGTCATTTATAAGTCAGGCTACGGACTGATTGCACCTAAAAACGATGTGAAAGAGTCCCAGTGTAAGGATTCTGTTTATTCTGTGTTCCCCCCTTCATCCACACTCACTTATAAATGTAGTGAAGCCAGGCAAGGTGAGAAAATAGTCTAACGCTTGCTTCTTCCTGCAGCTTGATCCTTGTAAAGAGGCTCCATTTTCTGTGCCGGGCCCTGTCCTGGACGTGAGCCATTGGCAAGTCAGGCAAGGGGCTGATTGGTTCCAGTAACCATTTGATTGAGGCCATGTGTAATTCTCCTGATTTCTCTGTCTTTCCACATTTCAGCACCCTCATTTCTAACTGCATTAAGTCCAGCAAAGCCACCCCCAGCTCCTCACTCCTTTCAGTACATACATGCCAACGATTTGAAGCACCTGGGAGGGGGATTTCACAACAGAAAGTGGGAGAAATAATGAATGTTCCCATAGGATTGCATTGGAGGTTAGAGTTACTTTAGGTGGGAGAAAATAAAAATTGCAATATTTTTAATTGAAAAATCCAGAGTCTCTTCCTAAATCGGGAGGGTTGGCATGTATGCTGGAGCTGGATCATTGTGAAGATCCTCCATTTATTTGCCTGGCCATGCCCTGCCTTGGAGCCATCGGTAGGACAGGCAAGGGACTGATAGCACCCAGGTACCACATGACTGAGACCATGTGTAAGCATTCTACTTACCAGGTGTTCCTGCTTTCAGGCATCATCACTTCTAACAGCCATGAAGTGCAGCAAGGCCACAAGACTGCTGAATGCTCACTCCTTACTGGTGCTGGAGCATTGTGAAAAGCCTACATTTTCTGTGCCTGACCCTGTCCTACCTCAGAACCATCTGTAAATCGGGCAAGGGGTCTTTGGGCCCAGTGAGCATGTGACTGTATACATGCCAATATTCTGGAGCACCTAGGAGGGAGGCTTTGTCCCAGAAAGGGAGAAAGTAAAAAATTGCAACATTTATGATAGAAAAGTCAAGAGTCTCCCATCTTAATTAGCCGGCTTGCATACTTGCCAACCCTACCGATTTAGGCGGTAGTGTGGAAATCGATATAATATTATGACCCCAATCGCATCGTTTAAATGTATGTTGGCCTACGCCAAGCTGTCTAAAGGATACTATGTACATAGGTTCTGCGGCAAGGTCTTGACCTTAATGTATCGTGTAAGCCGCCATCTTGGATCTAGCCGCCATTTTAGGTACTCTTGCAGTGTGGAAGTCACCCTGAATCACAAAATGGAGGCCGAATGACATTTCGAGTAAGACTTCGGCCATGGTGACCTCCGCACACGTGAATGAATAATATGTCCGCAGGCTACTTGTTAGGGTCATGAACTAAGACCCTGTCCTCTGTTTAACCTATGTGTAAATATGTTACCGTATCAGCGGAACTGATCTAATGTATGGAAATTGTGTGTTCGACCTGGCTACGAACCCTAGCCATGGTTCCAGAAATGGTTAACTTGTAAGAGGGCTGGCCAATGCAGTACTAAATGTATAAAAACCCAAGCATCCCGATGATCGGTCTCTCCCACTTTCAGTGCAAACCTAACGTTGAAGGTTCGTGTGTTAGTCAGAGAGCCGAATAGCTATTCGCATGTCAATTGACTTTGGTAACTTTGTAACTTTGAAATAAAGCGCTTTGTATGTCCTTTGTAACCTGTGTTGGTGTGTTTCCTTTTGGGCTTCCCGGCCTCATGTCAATTTCTCTGTTTCCACAGTTGGCGCCCGAATAGGGACCCTCAAGATTGATGCCGGATCATTGAAGGTTGACGCAGACTATCGAATCGGGATCGGACGGTGTGATTCTGCGGGCCCGACCGATCGAGACGCGATACCTCGGCAGCGCTGCACGATCCGATCCTTGGGCGATAGTCGTGCGGTCTGACACGGCATCTTGACGAGGGTCCAATTCCGAGGCGGGCAGATTTGCCGAAACCACCGAACGCAGGTAAAATTTGTTAGTTGAAGTCCTTTGTAAACCGTACGGTCCTCCTTAGGTTTGGTCAGGTGCAGTCGTGACCCGGCTCTTAATTTAACCCTGACAATTTGAATTTGGCGTATTGTATCTGCAGACACAATTATTGGACCAGGTAACACCAATTTTTTGAGAAATGCCTGGGAAATTGTCTAGCTGCTTTAGGGTTCTGTTCCGCAGCGATCGACAATCTTTGGAATTTAGCCGTCCGGCACCACAGGAGGGGTCGCCGGCGTGTACTATGTACTGTAAGTATGGCATTGGTAGTATTGTATTTAATGACATTTGGCACAGACAGACCAGAAATGCCTCCGAATTTCAGTGGCCAATCAATGGTAGCTTTGAGATTCCCCGTATTGAATACTTAGAGTCGATCTTGCTTAAAAAGAAGGCTAGGCCAGCAGCCTTTGATGTGTTACAAAATTGGAAAAAGGAAGCATTACAGCAGCTTAAAAGTAGGGATAAACATGCACGACGTCATAAAACGAATGCCGAAAAGGCATTGTTGTATGACAAGGAAAAACGATTAGATGAAACCCAGAAGATGGATAGAGCTTTCTCGCTCGGGGTCCAGAAAATTTACCCCTCTAAAGATTTCCATGTTTCCGAGGAGTTTATTGAGAAAATATTAAACGAACGGAGGCCTGATTCTTCAGCGCCACCTCCGTATGCTCCCGTTGTGGGCACCTTGCCCGTTCCTGCTATTGCTCCTATCGTTATTCCTACTCCTCCTGCGCAGCCTACTGCCCCTAGTTCTTTGGTTGTCGCTCCTCTGTCTATTTCGTCTATTACATTACCTCTTTCCCCTGCACCCTTGTTAGGTTCACCTACACCTCCGATTCTGGGGAGTCCCGTGTTCACTAAATCAGATCCCGGTGCAGGGTCGAAAATTGTGACTCGTAGTACTGTTCCTGCGGGCAGGAAACAGGAACTATTTGCTTGGGCTAAACATTGCATGGAAAAAGGTGATCAAACTGATGTACTTTCAACATTATCTAATTTGCACGATTTTCCCGAGAAAAACGTTTTTATTGAAGGACTGGGGATTCATTTAGGTGTAATGTGGGGTAGATTGCAGACTTCGGATCTCCCACAAGGGGTGAGAGATCTGAATGCCTTGGCACTTTCAAGGGATACAGAGCAGAAAGTATATGGACATGTTGACAGATTGTTTGCGTTTAGGAGGGATTTTGAAAGGTTACAAAACGAGGATGATGAGGACGACAGGATGTATGCACAAAAACGGTTCCTTTCGTGCCGAAGTTCAGCACCTGAGGAAGTACGAATTTGTACCAAAGACGCGATTCGATGGATCTCGGATTCATCGATACCGCCAGATGAGGTGTATGACACATATAGTCAATACACGGTAGAGATGCAAAGGAAGGTAATCCAAGTGATGGTACAGCACTTACAGGAGGAATGTATAAGGAAGAAGGTTGGTTGCCCCATAGAGTTATTGGGTATTTGTAAAAGAGCTTTTTCGCCCGACACTTCTACAGCTGCTTTAGCGCTCGATTTGGCCCTATTGCTCAGTAAGCGGTCGGAGGTCCCTATATCTCAGTTGCCTATGAGAGAGGTCCCTCCGACCTTTGTCCCAAAAGTAGAAATCCCCGCCAACGCGGCGACTGGTGCTGCCGCGGTGGATATCCCTGCACATTACGTATCACAGTTTGTTCACGTCCCGTTCTCTCGACAGGAAGTGAACACGATTAGACAATCAGTCCCTGATATCAGGAAGAACCCGACAGGGTTTTACAAAGAAATAGAATCCGTTTTGCAGTCTTCTGTGTTCACCTTAAGTGACATGGATTTATTGTTTCCAGTGCTTTTACCTGTTGATGTATGGAAACAGGTACGAACAATAGATGATGTGCCGGGGTTAGGGGATACATGGGTAAACTTAACTAGAATAGATGGGGAACGACCAGCTGGTGAGAAACCACCCCAGGTAATACTCACTTTACCTGATAGAATAGTTGCCAAATTAAAAACTATAATCCCAGAAAAAAGGATTATTTGGGACAAGCTTACCGCCTGCGTCCAAGGGAAAACTGAAGGTACTACTGAATTCTTTAATAGATTCGAACAGGTGTTCTCCGACTTCAGTGGACAGGATTTAGGTACAGAGTCGGGGAAGAGGTTGTTTGTGGACAAATTTGTGCGTGGATTGTTGCCCGACATCCAGTCACAAATTATGTCCTCAGAGAGCGCTTGGCAGGCAAAATCTCAGTCAGAGGTCTTGCATATGGCTCAGTATTACGAGAATCGGGTTAATAACGAAAAAGAAAAAATCGAAAAAAGAAGGGGTGACCTAAAGACTAAGGTATAGTTGCAGCAAATTGTCAGAAACCCCAGAGGAGGTACGACACAGACTAGAGGTCAGTACATTCCAAGAGGAAATACTCCTCCAAATTCTATAAATATTAATCAGTGTGCTTATTGCCGCCAGGAAGGTCACTGGCGAGCACAGTGCCCTGCCCTTCGTCAGAGGTCAGGAGGCACATTTGGAGGTATGGGTAGGCGACCAAGGGGCCGCCCCGGAGCAGGAGGCCCTGATAGGGGTCAGCTTCTACAAGATCCCCAGCAACCTTTTTCACGGGAAAATCAGACTCCGAGTATGGACTCGAGAAATATATTTGATCACCCTTCCGCCGCCTATCTTTCTGAGGAACTTCCCTTTGATGAAGTTCTGCCTTACTAGGATTGCCCGAAGCAGCGTTTGGAACCTTTACCTATTCCCGTTATTCAGAAGGGCCCCTATGTTGAATTATTGGTGGGGAATAGGAAACATCAGTTCTTGATCGACACTGGAGCACAAAAGTGCTCCATCGACCATTCGAGGATTCCAAACATCCCACTGTCAGGGCAAACAAACGTCTCTATAGGGTTCTCTGGCATACCAACTGTTTGTCCGGTTTCTGCGCCGGTATCCGTTTCTTTGGGTCCTTTTACAGACCAGTGCCCTTTTCTTCTTACTTCAAACTGTGGAGAAAATTTGCTGGGGTTGAATTTGTTGAAGAAACTGAATGCAGTGATTCATTGTTCCCCTGACGGAATAAGATTAACAGTTTCACCACAGCAACCCTTTAACTCCCAATACTTGACCCGACCTCTACCTCCCGAATTTGACATTGTCCCAGAATGTTTGTGGGCAATAGACGATAATGATGTCGGGATATTGCATATCGATCCTGTTAAGATAATATTGAAACATGGGGTTAAGCTACCGCGCATTCCGCAATATAAAATTTCAATTGAAGGAGAGCGCGCTCTGAAATGCATTGTCTCCGATTTTGTACATCGTGGAGTGATCAAAGAGATTACAGGTAGCTTATGTAATAGCCCGATCTTGCCAGTATATAAGAAAGGCGACAATGCAATTCCGTACCGGTTTATAATAGATCTTCGTGCTATTAACCGGGTGGTAGCCCCACAATTTCCAATCGTGCCTGATGTAACAACGATCTTAACAATGATCCCTGCTACGGCTACACACTTTAGTGTCGTAGATTTAAAAAACGCCTTCTTTAGTATTCCGATACATGAGGAGAGCAGGTATTTGTTTGCGTTCACCTTGGGGGGACGCTCGTTTACATTCACAAGGGCACCTCAAGGGTATACTGAAAGTCCTAGTATCTATAGTAGAGCCTTAAAAGAGCAGCTCGACACCCTTGAATTACCATCTACTTGCACGCTGCTTCAATACGTAGACGATTTGCTCCTGGCTGCAGACTCTGAGAAAGCTTGTAAAGAAGGCACTATATTGTTGCTTGTTCATTTAGCTGAAAATGGTCACAAAGCTTCACTTAAGAAATTTCAATATTGTTGTCAGGAGGTTGCCTATCTAGGCTACCTCCTGTCAAAGGAGGGGAGAAGATTGACATCTGAACGAATAAAACACATTTCTGGCATGTCTGTCCCAAAAACACAGAAGGAAGTCAGAGCCCTGATAGGGATGGCGTCCTACTGTAGACTGTGGATCCCGAACTTTGCCCTAGTGGTAAAACCGATGTTGGCTTTGACGAAGAAGGGCATTTCTCTGCCATTGCCATGGGAATCGGAACATCAACGATCATTTGAGCTTCTCAAAGCCGCGCTGTGTTCAGCACCGGTTCTGGGTACACCAAATTACGATAAGGCCTTTGTGTTGTTTGTGCATGAATGTAATGGATGTGCTTTGTCTGTGTTAACACAGGAACATGGAGGGAAGAATAGGCCGTGCGGCTATTATTCCTCCGCCCTCGATCCTGTTGCATGCGCTTTGCCACGATGTCTGCGCGCTGTTGCTGCTGCCGCTGCGTCTGTAAAACAGAGTGAGGGGATGGTCCTAGGCCACGATTTAATTTTGATGGTACCTCACTCTGTCGATATTCTATTGAATAAAACTCAAACACAACACCTTACTTCTGCCCGGTTGACCAGGTACGAATTAGTTCTATTTGCTCCTCATATCCAAATTAAAAGGTGTTGTGTTCTCAATCCGGCTGAACTTTTGCC
This sequence comes from Ambystoma mexicanum, assembly GCF_040938575.1. NCBI lineage: Eukaryota > Metazoa > Chordata > Amphibia > Caudata > Ambystomatidae > Ambystoma > Ambystoma mexicanum. The sequence continues at coordinate 1,337,385,764 of NC_090935.1, read as the reverse complement.
TCTCCCGCAAACTACTGCTTGCGGCGATGACGGATCACATGACTGCCTGTATGCCACCGAACAAGAAACAAAGGGCAGAATAGACCTCTCAGATACTCCTTTGGAGAATGCGGAAGGGGAGCTGTTTTGTGATGGCTCCTGTTTTAAACTTCCGAATGGCACGTCTACAGCTGCTTATGCAGTTACTACCTTGAACAAGATCGTAGAAACTAAAAGGATTCCGCATAACTCCGCGCAGGCCGCAGAGATTATAGCGTTGACCCGCGCTTGTGAGCTCTCCCAAGGGCATAGAGTTAACATTTATACGGATAGTCAGTACGCCTTTGGGGTGGCTCACAATTTCGGAAAACTGTGGTCGGAAAGAGGGTTTCTGACCTCACACGGGACCAAGATTCAGCATGGTCCCTTAATAGTACAACTACTTTTAGCGCTCTCACTCCCTGAACAATCAGCAATCATGAAATGTGCAGCACATCGCAAGGTCATAGACAATGTGGGAAGAGGAAATGCTTTTGCAGATTTGATAGCTAGACAAACAGCTACAGACCTTAGCACAGACATGTACACCTCGGGGGAAGTGAGAGATGGTTGTATAATAGATGAAGGCATTGGGTCTGTGCGAGATATTCAGACTGATGCCTCTGTTGAAGAATCTAGGAAATGGGCTGAAGGCATGGGGAAATTGGATGACGAAGGGTGTTGGGTGGACGCATCTGACGGGAAATGGTTGCTTCCTGATTCTTATGTATTAGCAATGGTCACGATGGCACACGGTCCAACACATGTGTGTGCCCAGCAAATTGCGAAGATATTACAGCAGGTTTGGGTGAATGATAAAATTTTGGAAACTGCAAAAAGACTCGTCCAGAACTGCATGATTTGCCTGCAGCATAATGTGGGTAAAGGGACAGTGACTCCAAGGGGAAGTTTCGGGCCCCCCTCTGTCCCCTTTGAAACCATTCACCTTGATTTTATTGAAATGGAGCGATGTAATAACTTGAAATATGTTCTTGTTATCATTTGTGCTTTTAGCAAATGGGTCGAGGCTTTCCCCGTCAAAGATGCTACCGCCATGACCACCGCAAAGATCTTGGTAAAAGACTATTTTCCTCGATTTGGGCTCCCGAGGATAATTTGGTCGGACAACGGCCCCCACTTCATCGCAGCCGTAATGTTGCAAATATGTGTTGCCTTAGGGATAGAGAAACGTTTTCATTCAGCTAGGCACCCTCAAAGTGCGGGGTTGGTAGAAAGACACAATGGTATTTTGAAAAACAAACTTGCAAAAACATGTGCCGACACTAAATTAAAATGGCCAGATGCTTTACCTATTGTGTTGTTAGCTATGCGCACCACACCCCAGACTAGAACTGGGCTCTCTCCATTCGAGGTAGTAATGGGAAGGCCTGCTAATATTTGGGGTCTCCCTAAACCTAAAGCCCTGAGGGATGTGGAGAATGTATTGCTCAAAGACTATTGTAATCAATTGACTAAAAATCTGTATTTCATTTACCACCAGGTGAATGCTGCCTTACCTGTACGGTTTACGGGCCCAGGACACGATATATTGCCCGGCAGCTGGGTCCTGGTGAAGGCCTACGAAAGGTCTTCCTGTCTCGCGCCTCGCTGGCGGGGACCCTACCAGGTTTTATTGGTCACCAGGACGGCAGTGCGGGTGGCAGGAAAGAAGAACTGGATACATGCAACACATATCAAGAAGATCCCTCACCCGACGCCACACGTTACAGAAGAAACAGAACCCCTCGCTGGTGCTACACTCTCTGATCTCGGAGTAGCAGGCAGCGTTGTGAGTGCGCCGGAGAAGTTCTCTGAGCCTGAGGAGCTCGGGGAGCCGTCCATTTTGTCTCCGCACTCCCTTGATCAATCACTTCCGGAAAACCTTGTTTCGAGCTCTGCGACTTCCGTCGCTACTGATACGACGCTCCCCTCAGGGAGCGACGATACTTTGCTTTTGGATTCAACAAACTTGGGTACCATCCGGTACAACCTTCGACCACGCAAATAAAATCGCCGCACGAGTATCGTGCATCTGGAAGAAAAAGGAGTGATTGAAATACTATCGTCTTCCCTTTTTTTGGAACAAAGAAAAGGGGGGGTTCTGTTGGCCAGGGTTGGGAAGGACTAAGAAGTCGTGCGGCCGAAGTGCCGCCAGCAACGAACATTGGGGCCGTCGATCGGGATAACCATGATGCCTGCCGCCTTCACCGCTGCTCCTCGTATTGAACTATTAGATAAGGAGGTGACCAATTCGAACAATGGACAATGTGCCTGGGCCCCGAAAACGTACTGTTGTGTTCTCGTTTTGATTATTGTTAGTTTTGCAACTGCTGCTGTGGGACTTTGGTACTTTGAAGAAATTTATCCTTTGAAGCCTCTGTTACCGACCAAAATTGTACCAACTGTTTTGACTCCCTCTGTACACCTTCACACTCTGTCCCCTAGGGACTCTCGGCATAGACAGAAATATTATAATAACACTTTGATGATAGTGATGAATGCTACGCATGCTATTTTTAATAGGAGTAATTGTTGGGTCTGCACTCACTTACCACAACATGGGAACAAGGGACTGGGATGGTATATACATCCCTTACCTCTAACAACCTCTTGCTATGCCTCTCTTAGAGCACTCTTTTTTGGCCGATGGAATGATAGCATCTCAGGGAACTTCGATGGGACTAATTTGAATGAATTTGAAAAACGTGAATTGACTCCCCTGGGATGCTCGCTTTTCGCAAATAGGAGTAGACCTAATATCGCTTCTATTAGGCCGTCTGATAAACTTTCTTTTCCTTTTCAAAATCTAGTTTCTTTCAAGATGGCTCCGATAGGCAATAAGGATGCCATGCCTCCTTCTTATTCTGTAAATCACAGTCCTGATTCTGTCCCTTTCTGTGTACAAAGAAACGGCACTAGGCCAATGGGAGATTTCGAGCCTTGTATAAATATTGTAAATTTGACTGGGGAAAATAGGCCTTTGTATGTAGGGGGACCGGTTTATTTTGTGTGTGGTAGTTTAGCTTTTCCCTGGTTGCCCAAGGATTGGCAGGGGACTTGTTATTTAGGGATATTGTTACCAGGTGTATTTATAGCCAGTACCTTAGAGATATCTAAGGCTCTCCCGCGACGGGATAATGATGGAGATACCCCTGGACAAGTGTTCGGGGATATAGCGAAATCAGTAGTTCCCTTCTGGGGACAAATAGCAAATTCAGAAAACATCAGGGGATTAGCGAGGGTGTTGGAGAAAACAATCAACCGGACCACGGACATACTTTACAATATGACCTTAGAGCAAAAGGCGATAAGATTGGTAGCACTCCAAAATCGAATGGCATTAGATGTCATTTTAGCTGAACGAGGTGGAGTATGTAAATTAGTGGGGTCCGCTTGCTGTGTTTTCGTACCAGATTCTTCACCAACAATATTCAAAGCAATTCAGAATTTACACACTCTTAGTTCTGAAGTCCATATCCCTGTAGGAGACTGGAGCCTTAGTACTTGGTTTTGGGATTCTCTACGATCTTGGGGGTGGAAGGTGCTTTCTGTTATTTTAGGTATTTTTGGGACTCTGTTATTCCTTTGCTGCTGTTTTCAATGCCTCCCAAGTATATGCGGAATGATAGGGGGATGTTGTGCCCAAGTTATGAGCGCAATAGGGCGTAGAATATATACCCCGAAGACAGCATCTAAAGAATTCATGTTGCAAGAAGTTCTTATGAACAACTTTATGGCTATTGACATTTCAGACAATGATGCAGAACCTATGGATGCTAATGCCCTCAAGTATTTTCAAAAGTATTAGGAAATAATGTTTTAGCACTTGGCATAGGCCAAAAGGAGGGTCTGTGGAAATCGATATAATATTATGACCCCAATCGCATCGTTTAAATGTATGTTGGCCTACGCCAAGCTGTCTAAAGGATACTATGTACATAGGTTCCGTGGCAAGGTCTTGACCTTAATGTATCGTGTAAGCCGCCATCTTGGATCTAGCCGCCATTTTAGGTACTCTTGCAGTGTGGAAGTCACCCTGAATCACAAAATGGAGGCCGAATGACATTTCGAGTAAGACTTCGGCCATGGTGACCTCCGCACACGTGAATGAATAATATGTCCGCAGGCTACTTGTTAGGGTCATGAACTAAGACCCTGTCCTCTGTTTAACCTATGTGTAAATATGTAACCGTATCAGCGGAACTGATCTAATGTATGGAAATTGTGTGTTCGACCTGGCTACGAACCCTAGCCATGGTTCCAGAAATGGTTAACTTGTAAGAGGGCTGGCCAATGCAGTACTAAATGTATAAAAACCCAAGCATCCCGATGATCGGTCTCTCCCACTTTCAGTGCGAACCTAACGTTGAAGGTTCGTGTGTTAGTCAGAGAGCCGAATAGCTATTCGCATGTCAATTGACTTTGGTAACTTTGTAACTTTGAAATAAAGCGCTTTGTATGTCCTTTGTAACCTGTGTTGGTGTGTTTCCTTTTGGGCTTCCCGGCCTCATGTCAATTTCTCTGTTTCCACAGTAGGATACCGCTTTTTAAGCAGTCCTACCGCCTACCGATTTATTAGCAGCAAATACCGTTTTTTTTAATTTTTATTTTTTTAAATTATTTTTTTAATTTTTTTTTTTGCCCACGCCAGCTCGGGGGAGCCTTTCAGGTGCTCCCCCGAGCTGGCATAGCAGGAGAAGGCGCAGCATGCAGGCTTTTGATGTAAAAGGCACCCACGGCGGTGGGCTAAGGGCACCCCTCCGCCGAGGGTGCCTTTCACAAAAGGCACCATTAGCCCCCAACCACGCCAACTCGGGGGAGTCTTTCAAGGGCTCCCCCGAGCTGGCATGGTGGCAGAAGGCGTGGCAGGCACCTCATTGTCATTGAATGCACCCGCGGCGGCGGGCTCATTCAATGACAATGGGGTGCTGACGCGCCCTATTCCTATCATTACCTCCTCGCCTGACTATTTTTGAAACTTTAAGATTCCTACAGATTTTTGGTCACAGAATGTTGGCATGTATGGGCTTGGCATGTATGTAATTGAGGCTGTGTGTAGCATTCTTCTTACTTTGTGTTCCCCTCCTTCAGGGGCCCTCTTCTCTAACTGCAGTTAAGTCCAGCAAGGTCACATGACTACTAGATGCTCACTACATCATGGAATTGTGCGTTGGTAAGAGGCTCCATTTTCAGTGCCTGGCCCTGTCCTGCCTGAGAGTCATATATAGGTCAGGCTACGGACTGATTGCACCAAAAAACGATGTGAATAAGTCCCAGTGTAAGGATTCTGTTTATTCTGTGTTCCCCCCTTCATCCACACTCCATTCTAAATGCAGTGAAGCCAGGCAAGGTGAGAAAATAGTCTAACGCTTGCTTCTTCCTGCAGCTTGATCCTTGTAAAGAGGCTCCATTTTCTGTGCCTGGCCCTGTCGTGGATATGAGCCATCGGCAAGTCAGGCAAGGGGCTGATTGCTTCCAGTAACCATTTGATTGAGGCCCTGTGTAATTTTCCTGACTTCCCTGTCTTTCCACATTTCAGCACCCTCATTTCTAACTACATTAGGTCCTGCAAAGCCACCCCAGCTCCTCACTTCTTCCTGTACATACATGCCAACGTTTTGAAGCACCTGGGAGGGGGATTTCACAACAGAAAGTGGGAGAAATAATGAATGTTCCCATAGGATTGCATTGGGGGTTAGAGTTATTTTAGGTGGGAGAAAATAAAAATTGCAATATTTTTAATTGAAAAATCCAGAGTCTCTTCCTAAATCGGGAGGGTTGGCATGTATGCTGGAGCTGGATCATTGTGAAGAGCCTCCATTTATTTGCCTGGCCATGCCCTGCTTTGGAGCCATCGGTAGGACAGGCAAGGGACTGATAGCACCGAGGTACCTAAGCATTCTACTTACCAGGTGTTCCTGCTTTCAGGCATCATCACTTCTAACAGCCATGAAGTGCAGCAAGGCCACAAGACTGCTGAATGCTCACTCCTTACTGGTGCTGGAGCATTGTGAAAAGCCTACATTTTCTGTGCCTGACCCTGTCCTACCTCAGAACCATCTGTAAATCGGGCAAGGGGTGTTTGGGCCCAGTGAGCATGTGACTGTATACATGCCAATATTCTGGAGCACCTAGGAGGGAGGCTTTGTCACAGAAAGGGAGAAAGTAAAAAATTGCAACATTTATGATAGAAAAGTCAAGAGTCTCCCATCTTAATTAGCCGGCTTGCATACTTGCCAACCCTACCGATTTAGGCGGTAGGATACCGCTTTTTAAGCAGTCCTACCGCCTACCGATTTATTAGCAGCAAATACCTTTTTTTTTTTTTTAATTATTTTTTTAATTTTTTTTTTTTTTGCCCACGCCAGCTCGGGGGAGCCTTTCAGGTGCTCCCCCGAGCTGGCATAGCAGGAGAAGGCGCAGCATGCAGGCTTTTGATGTAAAAGGCACCCACGGCGGTGGGCTAAGGGCACCCCTCCGCCGAGGGTGCCTTTCACAAAAGGCACCATTAGCCCCCAACCACGCCAACTCGGGGGAGTCTTTCAAGGGCTCCCCCGAGCTGGCATGGTGGCAGAAGGCGTGGCAGGCACCTCATTGTCATTGAATGCACCCGCGGCGGCGGGCTCATTCAATGACAATGGGGTGCTGACGCGCCCTATTCCTATCATTACCTCCTCGCCTGACTATTTTTGAAACTTTAAGATTCCTACAGATTTTTGGTCACAGAATGTTGGCATGTATGGGCTTGGCATGTATGTAATTGAGGCTGTGTGTAGCATTCTTCTTACTTTGTGTTCCCCTCCTTCAGGGGCCCTCTTCTCTAACTGCAGTTAAGTCCAGCAAGGTCACATGACTACTAGATGCTCACTACATCATGGAATTGTGCGTTGGTAAGAGGCTCCATTTTCAGTGCCTGGCCCTGTCCTGCCTGAGAGTCATATATAGGTCAGGCTACGGACTGATTGCACCAAAAAACGATGTGAATAAGTCCCAGTGTAAGGATTCTGTTTATTCTGTGTTCCCCCCTTCATCCACACTCACTTCTAAATGCAGTGAAGCCAGGCAAGTTGAGAAAATAGTCTAACGCTTGCTTCTTCCTGCAGCTTGATCCTTGTAAAGAGGCTCCATTTTCTGTGCCTGGCCCTGTCGTGGATATGAGCCATCGGCAAGTCAGGCAAGGGGCTGATTGCTTCCAGTAACCATTTGATTGAGGCCCTGTGTAGTTTTCCTGACTTCCCTGTCTTTCCACATTTCAGCACCCTCATTTCTAACTACATTAGGTCCTGCAAAGCCACCCCAGCTCCTCACTTCTTCCTGTACATACATGCCAACGTTTTGAAGCACCTGGGAGGGGGATTTCACAACAGAAAGTGGGAGAAATAATGAATGTTCCCATAGGATTGCATTGGGGGTTAGAGTTATTTTAGGTGGGAGAAAATAAAAATTGCAATATTTTTAATTGAAAAATCCAGAGTCTCTTCCTAAATCGGGAGGGTTGGCATGTATGCTGGAGCTGGATCATTGTGAAGAGCCTCCATTTATTTGCCTGGCCATGCCCTGCCTTGGAGCCATCGGTAGGACAGGCAAGGGACTGATAGCACCGAGGTACCTAAGCATTCTACTTACCAGGTGTTCCTGCTTTCAGGCATCATCACTTCTAACAGCCATGAAGTCCAGCAAGGCCACAAGACTGCTGAATGCTCCCTCCTTCCTGGTGCTGGAGCATTTTGAAAAGCTTCCATTTTCTGTGCCTGACCCTGTCCTACCTCAGAACCATCTGTAAATCAGGCAAGGGGTTGTTTGGGCTCAGTAACCATGTGACTGTATACATGCCAATATTTTGGAGCACCTAGGAGGGAGGCTTTGTCACAGAAAAGGAGAAAGTAAAAAATAGCAACATTTATGATAGAAAAATCAGGAGTCTCCCATCTTAATTGGCTGGGTTGGCATGTGTGTAATTGAGGCTCTGTATAGCATTCTTCTTATTTTGTGTTCCCCTCCTTCAGGGGCCCTCTTCTCTAACTGCAGTTAAGTCCAGCAAGGTCACATGACTACTAGATGCTCACTACATCATGGAATTGTGCGTTGGTGAGAGGCTCCATTTTCGGTGCCTGGCCCTGTCCTACCTGAGAGTCATTTATAAGTCAGGCTACGGACTGATTGCACCTAAAAACGATGTGAAAGAGTCCCAGTGTAAGGATTCTGTTTATTCTGTGTTCCCCCCTTCATCCACACTCACTTATAAATGTAGTGAAGCCAGGCAAGGTGAGAAAATAGTCTAACGCTTGCTTCTTCCTGCAGCTTGATCCTTGTAAAGAGGCTCCATTTTCTGTGCCGGGCCCTGTCCTGGACGTGAGCCATTGGCAAGTCAGGCAAGGGGCTGATTGGTTCCAGTAACCATTTGATTGAGGCCATGTGTAATTCTCCTGATTTCTCTGTCTTTCCACATTTCAGCACCCTCATTTCTAACTGCAATAAGTCCAGCAAAGCCACCCCCAGCTCCTCATTCCTTTCAGTACATACATGCCAACGTTTTGAAGCACCTGGGAGGGGGATTTCACAACAGAAACTGGGAGAAATAATGAATGTTCCCATAGGATTGCATTGGAGGTTAGAGTTACTTTAGGTGGGAGAAAATAAAAATTGCAATATTTTTAATTGAAAAATCCAGAGTCTCTTCCTAAATCGGGAGGGTTGGCATGTATGCTGGAGCTGGATCATTGTGAAGATCCTCCATTTATTTGCCTGGCCATGCCCTGCCTTGGAGCCATCGGTAGGACAGGCAAGGGACTGATAGCACCCAGGTACCACATGACTGAGACCATGTGTAAGCATTCTACTTACCAGGTGTTCCTGCTTTCAGGCATCATCACTTCTAACAGCCATGAAGTGCAGCAAGGCCACAAGACTGCTGAATGCTCACTCCTTACTGGTGCTGGAGCATTGTGAAAAGCCTACATTTTCTGTGCCTGACCCTGTCCTACCTCAGAACCATCTGTAAATCGGGCAAAGGGTGTTTGGGCCCAGTGAGCATGTGACTGTATACATGCCAATATTCTGGAGCACCTAGGAGGGAGGCTTTGTCACAGAAAGGGAGAAAGTAAAAAATTGCAACATTTATGATAGAAAAGTCAAGAGTCTCCCATCTTAATTAGCCGGCTTGCATACTTGCCAAACCTACCGATTTAGGCGGTAGGATACCGCTTTTTAAGCAGTCCTACCGCCTACCGATTTATTAGCAGCAAATACCGTTTTTTTTAATTTTTATTTTTTTAAATTATTTTTTTAATTTTTTTTTTTTTGCCCACGCCAGCTCGGGGAGCCTTTCAGGTGCTCCCCCGAGCTGGCATAGCAGGAGAAGGCGCAGAATGCAGGCTTTTGATGTAAAAGGCACCCACGGCGGTGGGCTAAGGGCACCCCTCCGCCGAGGGTGCCTTTCACAAAAGGCACCATTAGCCCCCAACCACGCCAACTCGGGGGAGTCTTTCAAGGGCTCCCCCGAGCTGGCATGGTGGCAGAAGGCGTGGCAGGCACCTCATTGTCATTGAATGCACCCGCGGCGGCGGGCTCATTCAATGACAATGGGGTGCTGACGCGCCCTATTCCTATCATTACCTCCTCGCCTGACTATTTTTGAAACTTTAAGATTCCTACAGATTTTTGGTCACAGAATGTTGGCATGTATGGGCTTGGCATGTATGTAATTGAGGCTGTGTGTAGCATTCTTCTTACTTTGTGTTCCCCTCCTTCAGGGGCCCTCTTCTCTAACTGCAGTTAAGTCCAGCAAGGTCACATGACTACTAGATGCTCACTACATCATGGAATTGTGCGTTGGTAAGAGGCTCCATTTTCAGTGCCTGGCCCTGTCCTGCCTGAGAGTCATATATAGGTCAGGCTACGGACTGATTGCACCAAAAAACGATGTGAATAAGTCCCAGTGTAAGGATTCTGTTTATTCTGTGTTCCCCACTTCATCCACACTCCATTCTAAATGCAGTGAAGCCAGGCAAGGTGAGAAAATAGTCTAACGCTTGCTTCTTCCTGCAGCTTGATCCTTGTAAAGAGGCTCCATTTTCTGTGCCTGGCCCTGTCGTGGATATGAGCCATCGGCAAGTCAGGCAAGGGGCTGATTGCTTCCAGTAACCATTTGATTGAGGCCCTGTGTAATTTTCCTGACTTCCCTGTCTTTCCACATTTCAGCACCCTCATTTCTAACTACATTAGGTCCTGCAAAGCCACCCCAGCTCCTCACTTCTTCCTGTACATACATGCCAACGTTTTGAAGCACCTGGGAGGGGGAGTTCACAACAGAAAGTGGGAGAAATAATGAATGTTCCCATAGGATTGCATTGGGGGTTAGAGTTATTTTAGGTGGGAGAAAATAAAAATTGCAATATTTTTAATTGAAAAATCCAGAGTCTCTTCCTAAATCGGGAGGGTTGGCATGTATGCTGGAGCTGGATCATTGTGAAGAGCCTCCATTTATTTGCCTGGCCATGCCCTGCCTTGGAGCCATCGGTAGGACAGGCAAGGGACTGATAGCACCGAGGTACCTAAGCATTCTACTTACCAGGTGTTCCTGCTTTCAGGCATCATCACTTCTAACAGCCATGAAGTCCAGCAAGGCCACAAGACTGCTGAATGCTCCCTCCTTCCTGGTGCTGGAGCATTTTGAAAAGCTTCCATTTTCTGTGCCTGACCCTGTCCTACCTCAGAACCATCTGTAAGTCAGGAAAGGGGTTGTTTGGGCTCAGTAACCATGTGACTGTATACATGCCAATATTTTGGAGCACCTAGGAGGGAGGCTTTGTCACAGAAAGGGAGAAAGTAAAAAAAAGCAACATTTATGATAGAAAAATCAGGAGTCTCCCATCTTAATTGGCTGGGTTGGCATGTGTGTAATTGAGGCTCTGTATAGCATTCTTCTTATTTTGTGTTCCCCTCCTTCAGGGGCCCTCTTCTCTAACTGCAGTTAAGTCCAGCAAGGTCACATGACTACTAGATGCTCACTACATCATGGAATTGTGCGTTGGTGAGAGGCTCCATTTTCGGTGCCTGGCCCTGTCCTACCTGAGAGTCATTTATAAGTCAGGCTACGGACTGATTGCACCTAAAAACGATGTGAAAGAGTCCCAGTGTAAGGATTCTGTTTATTCTGTGTTCCCCCCTTCATCCACACTCACTTATAAATGTAGTGAAGCCAGGCAAGGTGAGAAAATAGTCTAACGCTTGCTTCTTCCTGCAGCTTGATCCTTGTAAAGAGGCTCCATTTTCTGTGCCGGGCCCTGTCCTGGACGTGAGCCATTGGCAAGTCAGGCAAGGGGCTGATTGGTTCCAGTAACCATTTGATTGAGGCCATGTGTAATTCTCCTGATTTCTCTGTCTTTCCACATTTCAGCACCCTCATTTCTAACTGCATTAAGTCCAGCAAAGCCACCCCCAGCTCCTCACTCCTTTCAGTACATACATGCCAACGATTTGAAGCACCTGGGAGGGGGATTTCACAACAGAAAGTGGGAGAAATAATGAATGTTCCCATAGGATTGCATTGGAGGTTAGAGTTACTTTAGGTGGGAGAAAATAAAAATTGCAATATTTTTAATTGAAAAATCCAGAGTCTCTTCCTAAATCGGGAGGGTTGGCATGTATGCTGGAGCTGGATCATTGTGAAGATCCTCCATTTATTTGCCTGGCCATGCCCTGCCTTGGAGCCATCGGTAGGACAGGCAAGGGACTGATAGCACCCAGGTACCACATGACTGAGACCAGGTGTAAGCATTCTACTTACCAGGTGTTCCTGCTTTCAGGCATCATCACTTCTAACAGCCATGAAGTGCAGCAAGGCCACAAGACTGCTGAATGCTCACTCCTTACTGGTGCTGGAGCATTGTGAAAAGCCTACATTTTCTGTGCCTGACCCTGTCCTACCTCAGAACCATCTGTAAATCGGGCAAGGGGTCTTTGGGCCCAGTGAGCATGTGACTGTATACATGCCAATATTCTGGAGCACCTAGGAGGGAGGCTTTGTCCCAGAAAGGGAGAAAGTAAAAAATTGCAACATTTATGATAGAAAAGTCAAGAGTCTCCCATCTTAATTAGCCGGCTTGCATACTTGCCAACCCTACCGATTTAGGCGGTAGTGTGGAAATCGATATAATATTATGACCCCAATCGCATCGTTTAAATGTATGTTGGCCTACGCCAAGCTGTCTAAAGGATACTATGTACATAGGTTCTGCGGCAAGGTCTTGACCTTAATGTATCGTGTAAGCCGCCATCTTGGATCTAGCCGCCATTTTAGGTACTCTTGCAGTGTGGAAGTCACCCTGAATCACAAAATGGAGGCCGAATGACATTTCGAGTAAGACTTCGGCCATGGTGACCTCCGCACACGTGAATGAATAATATGTCCGCAGGCTACTTGTTAGGGTCATGAACTAAGACCCTGTCCTCTGTTTAACCTATGTGTAAATATGTTACCGTATCAGCGGAACTGATCTAATGTATGGAAATTGTGTGTTCGACCTGGCTACGAACCCTAGCCATGGTTCCAGAAATGGTTAACTTGTAAGAGGGCTGGCCAATGCAGTACTAAATGTATAAAAACCCAAGCATCCCGATGATCGGTCTCTCCCACTTTCAGTGCAAACCTAACGTTGAAGGTTCGTGTGTTAGTCAGAGAGCCGAATAGCTATTCGCATGTCAATTGACTTTGGTAACTTTGTAACTTTGAAATAAAGCGCTTTGTATGTCCTTTGTAACCTGTGTTGGTGTGTTTCCTTTTGGGCTTCCCGGCCTCATGTCAATTTCTCTGTTTCCACAGTTGGCGCCCGAATAGGGACCCTCAAGATTGATGCCGGATCATTGAAGGTTGACGCAGACTATCGAATCGGGATCGGACGGTGTGATTCTGCGGGCCCGACCGATCGAGACGCGATACCTCGGCAGCGCTGCACGATCCGATCCTTGGGCGATAGTCGTGCGGTCTGACACGGCATCTTGACGAGGGTCCAATTCCGAGGCGGGCAGATTTGCCGAAACCACCGAACGCAGGTAAAATTTGTTAGTTGAAGTCCTTTGTAAACCGTACGGTCCTCCTTAGGTTTGGTCAGGTGCAGTCGTGACCCGGCTCTTAATTTAACCCTGACAATTTGAATTTGGCGTATTGTATCTGCAGACACAATTATTGGACCAGGTAACACCAATTTTTTGAGAAATGCCTGGGAAATTGTCTAGCTGCTTTAGGGTTCTGTTCCGCAGCGATCGACAATCTTTGGAATTTAGCCGTCCGGCACCACAGGAGGGGTCGCCGGCGTGTACTATGTACTGTAAGTATGGCATTGGTAGTATTGTATTTAATGACATTTGGCACAGACAGACCAGAAATGCCTCCGAATTTCAGTGGCCAATCAATGGTAGCTTTGAGATTCCCCGTATTGAATACTTAGAGTCGATCTTGCTTAAAAAGAAGGCTAGGCCAGCAGCCTTTGATGTGTTACAAAATTGGAAAAAGGAAGCATTACAGCAGCTTAAAAGTAGGGATAAACATGCACGACGTCATAAAACGAATGCCGAAAAGGCATTGTTGTATGACAAGGAAAAACGATTAGATGAAACCCAGAAGATGGATAGAGCTTTCTCGCTCGGGGTCCAGAAAATTTACCCCTCTAAAGATTTCCATGTTTCCGAGGAGTTTATTGAGAAAATATTAAACGAACGGAGGCCTGATTCTTCAGCGCCACCTCCGTATGCTCCCGTTGTGGGCACCTTGCCCGTTCCTGCTATTGCTCCTATCGTTATTCCTACTCCTCCTGCGCAGCCTACTGCCCCTAGTTCTTTGGTTGTCGCTCCTCTGTCTATTTCGTCTATTACATTACCTCTTTCCCCTGCACCCTTGTTAGGTTCACCTACACCTCCGATTCTGGGGAGTCCCGTGTTCACTAAATCAGATCCCGGTGCAGGGTCGAAAATTGTGACTCGTAGTACTGTTCCTGCGGGCAGGAAACAGGAACTATTTGCTTGGGCTAAACATTGCATGGAAAAAGGTGATCAAACTGATGTACTTTCAACATTATCTAATTTGCACGATTTTCCCGAGAAAAACGTTTTTATTGAAGGACTGGGGATTCATTTAGGTGTAATGTGGGGTAGATTGCAGACTTCGGATCTCCCACAAGGGGTGAGAGATCTGAATGCCTTGGCACTTTCAAGGGATACAGAGCAGAAAGTATATGGACATGTTGACAGATTGTTTGCGTTTAGGAGGGATTTTGAAAGGTTACAAAACGAGGATGATGAGGACGACAGGATGTATGCACAAAAACGGTTCCTTTCGTGCCGAAGTTCAGCACCTGAGGAAGTACGAATTTGTACCAAAGACGCGATTCGATGGATCTCGGATTCATCGATACCGCCAGATGAGGTGTATGACACATATAGTCAATACACGGTAGAGATGCAAAGGAAGGTAATCCAAGTGATGGTACAGCACTTACAGGAGGAATGTATAAGGAAGAAGGTTGGTTGCCCCATAGAGTTATTGGGTATTTGTAAAAGAGCGTTTTCGCCCGACACTTCTACAGCTGCTTTAGCGCTCGATTTGGCCCTATTGCTCAGTAAGCGGTCGGAGGTCCCTATATCTCAGTTGCCTATGAGAGAGGTCCCTCCGACCTTTGTCCCAAAAGTAGAAATCCCCGCCAACGCGGCGACTGGTGCTGCCGCGGTGGATATCCCTGCACATTACGTATCACAGTTTGTTCACGTCCCGTTCTCTCGACAGGAAGTGAACACGATTAGACAATCAGTCCCTGATATCAGGAAGAACCCGACAGGGTTTTACAAAGAAATAGAATCCGTTTTGCAGTCTTCTGTGTTCACCTTAAGTGACATGGATTTATTGTTTCCAGTGCTTTTACCTGTTGATGTATGGAAACAGGTACGAACAATAGATGATGTGCCGGGGTTAGGGGATACATGGGTAAACTTAACTAGAATAGATGGGGAACGACCAGCTGGTGAGAAACCACCCCAGGTAATACTCACTTTACCTGATAGAATAGTTGCCAAATTAAAAACTATAATCCCAGAAAAAAGGATTATTTGGGACAAGCTTACCGCCTGCGTCCAAGGGAAAACTGAAGGTACTACTGAATTCTTTAATAGATTCGAACAGGTGTTCTCCGACTTCAGTGGACAGGATTTAGGTACAGAGTCGGGGAAGAGGTTGTTTGTGGACAAATTTGTGCGTGGATTGTTGCCCGACATCCAGTCACAAATTATGTCCTCAGAGAGCGCTTGGCAGGCAAAATCTCAGTCAGAGGTCTTGCATATGGCTCAGTATTACGAGAATCGGGTTAATAACGAAAAAGAAAAAATCGAAAAAAGAAGGGGTGACCTAAAGACTAAGGTATAGTTGCAGCAAATTGTCAGAATCCCCAGAGGAGGTACGACACAGACTAGAGGTCAGTACATTCCAAGAGGAAATACTCCTCCAAATTCTATAAATATTAATCAGTGTGCTTATTGCCGCCAGGAAGGTCACTGGCGAGCACAGTGCCCTGCCCTTCGTCAGAGGTCAGGAGGCACATTTGGAGGTATGGGTAGGCGACCAAGGGGCCGCCCCGGAGCAGGAGGCCCTGATAGGGGTCAGCTTCTACAAGATCCCCAGCAACCTTTTTCACGGGAAAATCAGACTCCGAGTATGGACTCGAGAAATATATTTGATCACCCTTCCGCCGCCTATCTTTCTGAGGAACTTCCCTTTGATGAAGTTCTGCCTTACTAGGATTGCCCGAAGCAGCGTTTGGAACCTTTACCTATTCCCGTTATTCAGAAGGGCCCCTATGTTGAATTATTGGTGGGGAATAGGAAACATCAGTTCTTGATCGACACTGGAGCACAAAAGTGCTCCATCGACCATTCGAGGGTTCCAAACATCCCACTGTCAGGGCAAACAAACGTCTCTATAGGGTTCTCTGGCATACCAACTGTTTGTCCGGTTTCTGCGCCGGTATCCGTTTCTTTGGGTCCTTTTACAGACCAGTGCCCTTTTCTTCTTACTTCAAACTGTGGAGAAAATTTGCTGGGGTTGAATTTGTTGAAGAAACTGAATGCAGTGATTCATTGTTCCCCTGACGGAATAAGATTAACAGTTTCACCACAGCAACCCTTTAACTCCCAATACTTGACCCGACCTCTACCTCCCGAATTTGACATTGTCCCAGAATGTTTGTGGGCAATAGACGATAATGATGTCGGGATATTGCATATCGATCCTGTTAAGATAATATTGAAACATGGGGTTAAGCTACCGCGCATTCCGCAATATAAAATTTCAATTGAAGGAGAGCGCGCTCTGAAATGCATTGTCTCCGATTTTGTACATCGTGGAGTGATCAAAGAGATTACAGGTAGCTTATGTAATAGCCCGATCTTGCCAGTATATAAGAAAGGCGACAATGCAATTCCGTACCGGTTTATAATAGATCTTCGTGCTATTAACCGGGTGGTAGCCCCACAATTTCCAATCGTGCCTGATGTAACAACGATCTTAACAATGATCCCTGCTACGGCTACACACTTTAGTGTCGTAGATTTAAAAAAACGCCTTCTTTAGTATTCCGATACATGAGGAGAGCAGGTATTTGTTTGCGTTCACCTTGGGGGGACGCTCGTTTACATTCACAAGGGCACCTCAAGGGTATACTGAAAGTCCTAGTATCTATAGTAGAGCCTTAAAAGAGCAGCTCGACACCCTTGAATTACCATCTACTTGCACGCTGCTTCAATACGTAGACGATTTGCTCCTGGCTGCAGACTCTGAGAAAGCTTGTAAAGAAGGCACTATATTGTTGCTTGTTCATTTAGCTGAAAATGGTCACAAAGCTTCACTTAAGAAATTTCAATATTGTTGTCAGGAGGTTGCCTATCTAGGCTACCTCCTGTCAAAGGAGGGGAGAAGATTGACATCTGAACGAATAAAACACATTTCTGGCATGTCTGTCCCAAAAACACAGAAGGAAGTCAGAGCCCTGATAGGGATGGCGTCCTACTGTAGACTGTGGATCCCGAACTTTGCCCTAGTGGTAAAACCGATGTTGGCTTTGACGAAGAAGGGCATTTCTCTGCCATTGCCATGGGAATCGGAACATCAACGATCATTTGAGCTTCTCAAAGCCGCGCTGTGTTCAGCACCGGTTCTGGGTACACCAAATTACGATAAGGCCTTTGTGTTGTTTGTGCATGAATGTAATGGATGTGCTTTGTCTGTGTTAACACAGGAACATGGAGGGAAGAGTAGGCCGTGCGGCTATTATTCCTCCGCCCTCGATCCTGTTGCATGCGCTTTGCCGCGATGTCTGCGCGCTGTTGCTGCTGCCGCTGCGTCTGTAAAACAGAGTGAGGGGATGGTCCTAGGCCACGATTTAATTTTGATGGTACCTCACTCTGTCGATATTCTATTGAATAAAACTCAAACACAACACCTTACTTCTGCCCGGTTGACCAGGTACGAATTAGTTCTATTTGCTCCTCATATCCAAATTAAAAGGTGTTGTGTTCTCAATCCGGCTGAACTTTTGCCTCTCCCGCAAACTACTGCTTGCGGCGATGACGGATCACATGACTGCCTGTATGCCACCGAACAAGAAACAAAGGGCAGAATAGACCTCTCAGATACTCCTTTGGAGAATGCGGAAGGGGAGCTGTTTTGTGATGGCTCCTGTTTTAAACTTCCGAATGGCACGTCTACAGCTGCTTATGCAGTTACTACCTTGAACAAGATCGTAGAAACTAAAAGGATTCCGCATAACTCCGCGCAGGCCGCAGAGATTATAGCGTTGACCCGCGCTTGTGAGCTCTCCCAAGGGCATAGAGTTAACATTTATACGGATAGTCAGTACGCCTTTGGGGTGGCTCACAATTTCGGAAAACTGTGGTCGGAAAGAGGGTTTCTGACCTCACACGGGACCAAGATTCAGCATGGTCCCTTAATAGTACAACTACTTTTAGCGCTCTCACTCCCTGAACAATCAGCAATCATGAAATGTGCAGCACATCGCAAGGTCATAGACAATGTGGGAAGAGGAAATGCTTTTGCAGATTTGATAGCTAGACAAACAGCTACAGACCTTAGCACAGACATGTACACCTCGGGGGAAGTGAGAGATGGTTGTATAATAGATGAAGGCATTGGGTCTGTGCGAGATATTCAGACTGATGCCTCTGTTGAAGAATCTAGGAAATGGGCTGAAGGCATGGGGAAATTGGATGACGAAGGGTGTTGGGTGGACGCATCTGACGGGAAATGGTTGCTTCCTGATTCTTATGTATTAGCAATGGTCACGATGGCACACGGTCCAACACATGTGTGTGCCCAGCAAATTGCGAAGATATTACAGCAGGTTTGGGTGAATGATAAAATTTTGGAAACTGCAAAAAGACTCGTCCAGAACTGCATGATTTGCCTGCAGCATAATGTGGGTAAAGGGACAGTGACTCCAAGGGGAAGTTTCGGGCCCCCCTCTGTCCCCTTTGAAACCATTCACCTTGATTTTATTGAAATGGAGCGATGTAATAACTTGAAATATGTTCTTGTTATCATTTGTGCTTTTAGCAAATGGGTCGAGGCTTTCCCCGTCAAAGATGCTACCGCCATGACCACCGCAAAGATCTTGGTAAAAGACTATTTTCCTCGATTTGGGCTCCCGAGGATAATTTGGTCGGACAACGGCCCCCACTTCATCGCAGCCGTAATGTTGCAAATATGTGTTGCCTTAGGGATAGAGAAACGTTTTCATTCAGCTAGGCACCCTCAAAGTGCGGGGTTGGTAGAAAGACACAATGGTATTTTGAAAAACAAACTTGCAAAAACATGTGCCGACACTAAATTAAAATGGCCAGATGCTTTACCTATTGTGTTGTTAGCTATGCGCACCACACCCCAGACTAGAACTGGGCTCTCTCCATTCGAGGTAGTAATGGGAAGGCCTGCTAATATTTGGGGTCTCCCTAAACCTAAAGCCCTGAGGGATGTGGAGAATGTATTGCTCAAAGACTATTGTAATCAATTGACTAAAAATCTGTATTTCATTTACCACCAGGTGAATGCTGCCTTACCTGTACGGTTTACGGGCCCAGGACACAATATATTGCCCGGCAGCTGGGTCCTGGTGAAGGCCTACGAAAGGTCTTCCTGTCTCGCGCCTCGCTGGCGGGGACCCTACCAGGTTTTATTGGTCACCAGGACGGCAGTGCGGGTGGCAGGAAAGAAGAACTGGATACATGCAACACATATCAAGAAGATCCCTCACCCGACGCCACACGTTACAGAAGAAACAGAACCCCTCGCTGGTGCTACACTCTCTGATCTCGGAGTAGCAGGCAGCGTTGTGAGTGCGCCGGAGAAGTTCTCTGAGCCTGAGGAGCTCGGGGAGCCGTCCATTTTGTCTCCGCACTCCCTTGATCAATCACTTCCGGAAAACCTTGTTTCGAGCTCTGCGACTTCCGTCGCTACTGATACGACGCTCCCCTCAGGGAGCGACGATACTTTGCTTTTGGATTCAACAAACTTGGGTACCATCCGGTACAACCTTCGACCACGCAAATAAAATCGCCGCACGAGTATCGTGCATCTGGAAGAAAAAGGAGTGATTGAAATACTATCGTCTTCCCTTTTTTTGGAACAAAGAAAAGGGGGGGTTCTGTTGGCCAGGGTTGGGAAGGACTAAGAAGTCGCGCGGCCGAAGTGCCGCCAGCAACGAACATTGGGGCCGTCGATCGGGATAACCATGATGCCTGCCGCCTTCACCGCTGCTCCTCGTATTGAACTATTAGATAAGGAGGTGACCAATTCGAACAATGGACAATGTGCCTGGGCCCTGAAAACGTACTGTTGTGTTCTCGTTTTGATTATTGTTAGTTTTGCAACTGCTGCTGTGGGACTTTGGTACTTTGAAGAAATTTATCCTTTGAAGCCTCTGTTACCGACCAAAATTGTACCAACTGTTTTGACTCCCTCTGTACACCTTCACACTCTGTCCCCTAGGGACTCTCGGCATAGACAGAAATATTATAATAACACTTTGATGATAGTGATGAATGCTACGCATGCTATTTTTAATAGGAGTAATTGTTGGGTCTGCACTCACTTACCACAACATGGGAACAAGGGACTGGGATGGTATATACATCCCTTACCTCTAACAACCTCTTGCTATGCCTCTCTTAGAGCACTCTTTTTTGGCCGATGGAATGATAGCATCTCAGGGAACTTCGATGGGACTAATTTGAATGAATTTGAAAAACGTGAATTGACTCCCCTGGGATGCTCGCTTTTCGCAAATAGGAGTAGACCTAATATCGCTTCTATTAGGCCGTCTGATAAACTTTCTTTTCCTTTTCAAAATCTAGTTTCTTTCAAGATGGCTCCGATAGGCAATAAGGATGCCATGCCTCCTTCTTATTCTGTAAATCACAGTCCTGATTCTGTCCCTTTCTGTGTACAAAGAAACGGCACTAGGCCAATGGGAGATTTCGAGCCTTGTATAAATATTGTAAATTTGACTGGGGAAAATAGGCCTTTGTATGTAGGGGGACCGGTTTATTTTGTGTGTGGTAGTTTAGCTTTTCCCTGGTTGCCCAAGGATTGGCAGGGGACTTGTTATTTAGGGATATTGTTACCAGGTGTATTTATAGCCAGTACCTTAGAGATATCTAAGGCTCGCCCGCGACGGGATAATGATGGAGATACCCCTGGACAAGTGTTCGGGGATATAGCGAAATCAGTAGTTCCCTTCTGGGGACAAATAGCAAATTCAGAAAACATCAGGGGATTAGCAAGGGTGTTGGAGAAAACAATCAACCGGACCACGGACATACTTTACAATATGACCTTAGAGCAAAAGGCGATAAGATTGGTAGCACTCCAAAATCGAATGGCATTAGATGTCATTTTAGCTGAACGAGGTGGAGTATGTAAATTAGTGGGGTCCGCTTGCTGTGTTTTCGTACCAGATTCTTCACCAACAATATTCAAAGCAATTCAGAATTTACACACTCTTAGTTCTGAAGTCCATATCCCTGTAGGAGACTGGAGCCTTAGTACTTGGTTTTGGGATTCTCTACGATCTTGGGGGTGGAAGGTGCTTTCTGTTATTTTAGGTATTTTTGGGACTCTGTTATTCCTTTGCTGCTGTTTTCAATGCCTCCCAAGTATATGCGGAATGATAGGGGGATGTTGTGCCCAAGTTATGAGCGCAATAGGGCGTAGAATATATACCCCGAAGACAGCATCTAAAGAATTCATGTTGCAAGAAGTTCTTATGAACAACTTTATGGCTATTGACATTTCAGACAATGATGCAGAACCTATGGATGCTAATGCCCTCAAGTATTTTCAAAAGTATTAGGAAATAATGTTTTAGCACTTGGCATAGGCCAAAAGGAGGGTCTGTGGAAATCGATATAATATTATGACCCCAATCGCATCGTTTAAATGTATGTTGGCCTACGCCAAGCTGTCTAAAGGATACTATGTACATAGGTTCCGTGGCAAGGTCTTGACCTTAATGTATCGTGTAAGCCGCCATCTTGGATCTAGCCGCCATTTTAGGTACTCTTGCAGTGTGGAAGTCACCCTGAATCACAAAATGGAGGCCGAATGACATTTCGAGTAAGACTTCGGCCATGGTGACCTCCGCACACGTGAATGAATAATATGTCCGCAGGCTACTTGTTAGGGTCATGAACTAAGACCCTGTCCTCTGTTTAACCTATGTGTAAATATGTAACCGTATCAGCGGAACTGATCTAATGTATGGAAATTGTGTGTTCGACCTGGCTACGAACCCTAGCCATGGTTCCAGAAATGGTTAACTTGTAAGAGGGCTGGCCAATGCAGTACTAAATGTATAAAAACCCAAGCATCCCGATGATCGGTCTCTCCCACTTTCAGTGCGAACCTAACGTTGAAGGTTCGTGTGTTAGTCAGAGAGCCGAATAGCTATTCGCATGTCAATTGACTTTGGTAACTTTGTAACTTTGAAATAAAGCGCTTTGTATGTCCTTTGTAACCTGTGTTGGTGTGTTTCCTTTTGGGCTTCCCGGCCTCATGTCAATTTCTCTGTTTCCACAGTAGGATACCGCTTTTTAAGCAGTCCTACCGCCTACCGATTTATTAGCAGCAAATACCTTTTTTTTTTTTTTTTTTTTTAATTATTTTTTAAATTTTTTTTTTTTTTTGCCCACGCCAGCTCGGGGGAGCCTTTCAGGTGCTCCCCCGAGCTGGCATAGCAGGAGAAGGCGCAGCATGCAGGCTTTTGATGTAAAAGGCACCCACGGCGGTGGGCTAAGGGCACCCCTCCGCCGAGGGTGCCTTTCACAAAAGGCACCATTAGCCCCCAACCACGCCAACTCGGGGGAGTCTTTCAAGGGCTCCCCCGAGCTGGCATGGTGGCAGAAGGCGTGGCAGGCACCTCATTGTCATTGAATGCACCCGCGGCGGCGGGCTCATTCAATGACAATGGGGTGCTGACGCGCCCTATTCCTATCATTACCTCCTCGCCTGACTATTTTTGAAACTTTAAGATTCCTACAGATTTTTGGTCACAGAATGTTGGCATGTATGGGCTTGGCATGTATGTAATTGAGGCTGTGTGTAGCATTCTTCTTACTTTGTGTTCCCCTCCTTCAGGGGCCCTCTTCTCTAACTGCAGTTAAGTCCAGCAAGGTCACATGACTACTAGATGCTCACTACATCATGGAATTGTGCGTTGGTAAGAGGCTCCATTTTCAGTGCCTGGCCCTGTCCTGCCTGAGAGTCATATATAGGTCAGGCTACGGACTGATTGCACCAAAAAACGATGTGAATAAGTCCCAGTGTAAGGATTCTGTTTATTCTGTGTTCCCCCCTTCATCCACACTCACTTCTAAATGCAGTGAAGCCAGGCAAGTTGAGAAAATAGTCTAACGCTTGCTTCTTCCTGCAGCTTGATCCTTGTAAAGAGGCTCCATTTTCTGTGCCTGGCCCTGTCGTGGATATGAGCCATCGGCAAGTCAGGCAAGGGGCTGATTGCTTCCAGTAACCATTTGATTGAGGCCCTGTGTAATTTTCCTGACTTCCCTGTCTTTCCACATTTCAGCACCCTCATTTCTAACTACATTAGGTCCTGCAAAGCCACCCCAGCTCCTCACTTCTTCCTGTACATACATGCCAACGTTTTGAAGCACCTGGGAGGGGGATTTCACAACAGAAAGTGGGAGAAATAATGAATGTTCCCATAGGATTGCATTGGGGGTTAGAGTTATTTTAGGTGGGAGAAAATAAAAATTGCAATATTTTTAATTGAAAAATCCAGAGTCTCTTCCTAAATCGGGAGGGTTGGCATGTATGCTGGAGCTGGATCATTGTGAAGAGCCTCCATTTATTTGCCTGGCCATGCCCTGCCTTGGAGCCATCGGTAGGAAAGGCAAGGGACTGATAGCACCGAGGTACCTAAGCATTCTACTTACCAGGTGTTCCTGCTTTCAGGCATCATCACTTCTAACAGCCATGAAGTCCAGCAAGGCCACAAGACTGCTGAATGCTCCCTCCTTCCTGGTGCTGGAGCATTTTGAAAAGCTTCCATTTTCTGTGCCTGACCCTGTCCTACCTCAGAACCATCTGTAAATCAGGCAAGGGGTTGTTTGGGCTCAGTAACCATGTGACTGTATACATGCCAATATTTTGGAGCACCTAGGAGGGAGGCTTTGTCACAGAAAAGGAGAAAGTAAAAAATAGCAACATTTATGATAGAAAAATCAGGAGTCTCCCATCTTAATTGGCTGGGTTGGCATGTGTGTAATTGAGGCTCTGTATAGCATTCTTCTTATTTTTGTGTTCCCCTCCTTCAGGGGCCCTCTTCTCTAACTGCAGTTAAGTCCAGCAAGGTCACATGACTACTAGATGCTCACTACATCATGGAATTGTGCGTTGGTGAGAGGCTCCATTTTCGGTGCCTGGCCCTGTCCTACCTGAGAGTCATTTATAAGTCAGGCTACGGACTGATTGCACCTAAAAACGATGTGAAAGAGTCCCAGTGTAAGGATTCTGTTTATTCTGTGTTCCCCCCTTCATCCACACTCACTTATAAATGTAGTGAAGCCAGGCAAGGTGAGAAAATAGTCTAACGCTTGCTTCTTCCTGCAGCTTGATCCTTGTAAAGAGGCTCCATTTTCTGTGCCGGGCCCTGTCCTGGACGTGAGCCATTGGCAAGTCAGGCAAGGGGCTGGTTGGTTCCAGTAACCATTTGATTGAGGCCATGTATAATTCTCCTGATTTCTCTGTCTTTCCACATTTCAGCACCCTCATTTCTAACTGCATTAAGTCCAGCAAAGCCACCCCCAGCTCCTCACTCCTTTCAGTACATACATGAGAACGTTTTGAAGCACCTGGGAGGGGGATTTCACAACAGAAACTGGGAGAAATAATGAATGTTCCCATAGGATTGCATTGGAGGTTAGAGTTACTTTAGGTGGGAGAAAATAAAAATTGCAATATTTTTAATTGAAAAATCCAGAGTCTCTTCCTAAATCAGGAGGGTTGGCATGTATGCTGGAGCTGGATCATTGTGAAGATCCTCCATTTATTTGCCTGGCCATGCCCTGCCTTGGAGCCATCGGTAGGACAGGCAAGGGACTGATAGCACCCAGGTACCACATGACTGAGACCATGTGTAAGCATTCTACTTACCAGGTGTTCCTGCTTTCAGGCATCATCACTTCTAACAGCCATGAAGTGCAGCAAGGCCACAAGACTGCTGAATGCTCACTCCTTACTGGTGCTGGAGCATTGTGAAAAGCCTACATTTTCTGTGCCTGACCCTGTCCTACCTCAGAACCATCTGTAAATCGGGCAAAGGGTGTTTGGGCCCAGTGAGCATGTGACTGTATACATGCCAATATTCTGGAGCACCTAGGAGGGAGGCTTTGTCACAGAAAGGGAGAAAGTAAAAAATTGCAACATTTATGATAGAAAAGTCAAGAGTCTCCCATCTTAATTAGCCGGCTTGCATACTTGCCAAACCTACCGATTTAGGCGGTAGGATACCGCTTTTTAAGCAGTCCTACCGCCTACCGATTTATTAGCAGCAAATACCGTTTTTTTTAATTTTTATTTTTTTTAATTATTTTTTTAATTTTTATTTTTTTTGCCCACGCCAGCTCGGGGGAGCCTTTCTAGTGCTCCCCCGAGCTGGCATAGCAGGAGAAGGCGCAGCATGCAGGCTTTTGATGTAAAAGGCACCCACGGCGGTGGGCTAAGGGCACCCCTCCGCCGAGGGTGCCTTTCACAAAAGGCACCATTAGCCCCCAACCACGCCAACTCGGGGGAGTCTTTCAAGGGCTCCCCCGAGCTGGCATGGTGGCAGAAGGCGTGGCAGGCACCTCATTGTCATTGAATGCACCCGCGGCGGCGGGCTCATTCAATGACAATGGGGTGCTGACGCGCCCTATTCCTATCATTACCTCCTCGCCTGACTATTTTTGAAACTTTAAGATTCCTACAGATATTTGGTCACAGAATGTTGGCATGTATGGGCTTGGCATGTATGTAATTGAGGCTGTGTGTAGCATTCTTCTTACTTTGTGTTCCCCTCTTTCAGGGGCCCTCTTCTCTAACTGCAGTTAAGTCCAGCAAGGTCACATGACTACTAGATGCTCACTACATCATGGAATTGTGCGTTGGTAAGAGGCTCCATTTTCAGTGCCTGGCCCTGTCCTGCCTGAGAGTCATATATAGGTCAGGCTACGGACTGATTGCACCAAAAAACGATGTGAATAAGTCCCAGTGTAAGGATTCTGTTTATTCTGTGTTCCCCCCTTCATCCACACTCCATTCTAAATGCAGTGAAGCCAGGCAAGGTGAGAAAATAGTCTAACGCTTGCTTCTTCCTGCAGCTTGATCCTTGTAAAGAGGCTCCATTTTCTGTGCCTGGCCCTGTCGTGGATATGAGCCATCGGCAAGTCAGGCAAGGGGCTGATTGCTTCCAGTAACCATTTGATTGAGGCCCTGTGTAATTTTCCTGACTTCCCTGTCTTTCCACATTTCAGCACCCTCATTTCTAACTACATTAGGTCCTGCAAAGCCACCCCAGCTCCTCACTTCTTCCTGTACATACATGCCAACGTTTTGAAGCACCTGGGAGGGGGATTTCACAACAGAAAGTGGGAGAAATAATGAATGTTCCCATAGGATTGCATAGGGGGTTTGAGTTATTTTAGGTGGGAGAAAATAAAAATTGCAATATTTTTAATTGAAAAATCCAGAGTCTCTTCCTAAATCGGGAGGGTTGGCATGTATGCTGGAGCTGGATCATTGTGAAGAGCCTCCATTTATTTGCTTGGCCATGCCCTGCCTTGGAGCCATCGGTAGGACAGGCAAGGGACTGATAGCACCGAGGTACCTAAGCATTCTACTTACCAGGTGTTCCTGCTTTCAGGCATCATCACTTCTAACAGCCATGAAGTCCAGCAAGGCCACAAGACTGCTGAATGCTCCCTCCTTCCTGGTGCTGGAGCATTTTGAAAAGCTTCAATTTTCTGTGCCTGACCCTGTCCTACCTCAGAACCATCTGTAAGTCAGGCAAGGGGTTGTTTGGGCTCAGTAACCATGTGAATGTATACATGCCAATATTTTGGAGCACCAAGGAGGGAGGCTTTGTCACAGAAAGGGAGAAAGTAAAACAAAGCAACATTTATGATAGAAAAATCAGGAGTCTCCCATCTTAATTGGCTGGGTTGGCATGTGTGTAATTGAGGCTCTGTATAGCATTCTTCTTATTTTGTGTTCCCCTCCTTCAGGGGCCCTCTTCTCTAACTGCAGTTAAGTCCAGCAAGGTCACATGACTACTAGATGCTCACTACATCATGGAATTGTGCGTTGGTGAGAGGCTCCATTTTCGGTGCCTGGCCCTGTCCTACCTGAGAGTCATTTATAAGTCAGGCTACGGACTGATTGCACCTAAAAACGATGTGAAAGAGTCCCAGTGTAAGGATTCTGTTTATTCTGTGTTCCCCCCTTCATCCACGCTCACTTATAAATGTAGTGAAGCCAGGCAAGGTGAGAAAATAGTCTAACGCTTGCTTCTTCCTGCAGCTTGATCCTTGTAAAGAGGCTCCATTTTCTGTGCCGGGCCCTGTCCTGGACGTGAGCCATTGGCAAGTCAGGCAAGGGGCTGATTGGTTCCAGTAACCATTTGATTGAGGCCATGTGTAATTCTCCTGATTTCTCTGTCTTTCCACATTTCAGCACCCTCATTTCTAACTGCATTAAGTCCAGCAAAGCCACCCCCAGCTCCTCACTCCTTTCAGTACATACATGCCAACGATTTGAAGCACCTGGGAGGGGGATTTCACAACAGAAAGTGGGAGAAATAATGAATGTTCCCATAGGATTGCATTGGAGGTTAGAGTTACTTTAGGTGGGAGAAAATAAAAATTGCAATATTTTTAATTGAAAAATCCAGAGTCTCTTCCTAAATCGGGAGGGTTGGCATGTATGCTGGAGCTGGATCATTGTGAAGATCCTCCATTTATTTGCCTGGCCATGCCCTGCCTTGGAGCCATCGGTAGGACAGGCAAGGGACTGATAGCACCCAGGTACCACATGACTGAGACCATGTGTAAGCATTCTACTTACCAGGTGTTCCTGCTTTCAGGCATCATCACTTCTAACAGCCATGAAGTGCAGCAAGGCCACAAGACTGCTGAATGCTCACTCCTTACTGGTGCTGGAGCATTGTGAAAAGCCTACATTTTCTGTGCCTGACCCTGTCCTACCTCAGAACCATCTGTAAATCGGGCAAGGGGTGTTTGGGCCCAGTGAGCATGTGACTGTATACATGCCAATATTCTGGAGCACCTAGGAGGGAGGCTTTGTCACAGAAAGGGAGAAAGTAAAAAATTGCAACATTTATGATAGAAAAGTCAAGAGTCTCCCATCTTAATTAGCCGGCTTGCATACTTGCCAACCCTACCGATTTAGGCGGTAGGATACCGCTTTTTAAGCAGTCCTACCGCCTACCGATTTATTAGCAGCAAAAACCTTTTTTTTTTTTTTTTTTTTAAATTATTTAAAAAATTTTTTTTTTTTTTGCCCACGCCAGCTCGGGGGAGCCTTTCAGGTGCTCCCCCGAGCTGGCATAGCAGGAGAAGGCGCAGCATGCAGGCTTTTGATGTAAAAGGCACCCACGGCGGTGGGCTAAGGGCACCCCTCCGCCGAGGGTGCCTTTCACAAAAGGCACCATTAGCCCCCAACCACGCCAACTCGGGGGAGTCTTTCAAGGGCTCCCCCGAGCTGGCATGGTGGCAGAAGGCGTGGCAGGCACCTCATTGTCATTGAATGCACCCGCGGCGGCGGGCACATTCAATGACAATGGGGTGCTGACGCGCCCTATTCCTATCATTACCTCCTCGCCTGACTATTTTTGAAACTTTAAGATTCCTACAGATTTTTGGTCACAGAATGTTGGCATGTATGGGCTTGGCATGTATGTAATTGAGGCTGTGTGTAGCATTCTTCTTACTTTGTGTTCCCCTCCTTCAGGGGCCCTCTTCTCTAACTGCAGTTAAGTCCAGCAAGGTCACATGACTACTAGATGCTCACTACATCATGGAATTGTGCGTTGGTAAGAGGCTCCATTTTCAGTGCCTGGCCCTGTCCTGCCTGAGAGTCATATATAGGTCAGGCTACGGACTGATTGCACCAAAAAACGATGTGAATAAGTCCCAGTGTAAGGATTCTGTTTATTCTGTGTTCCCCCTTCATCCACACTCACTTCTAAATGCAGTGAAGCCAGGCAAGTTGAGAAAATAGTCTAACGCTTGCTTCTTCCTGCAGCTTGATCCTTGTAAAGAGGCTCCATTTTCTGTGCCTGGCCCTGTCGTGGATATGAGCCATCGGCAAGTCAGGCAAGGGGCTGATTGCTTCCAGTAACCATTTGATTGAGGCCCTGTGTAATTTTCCTGACTTCCCTGTCTTTCCACATTTCAGCACCCTCATTTCTAACTACATTAGGTCCTGCAAAGCCACCCCAGCTCCTCACTTCTTCCTGTACATACATGCCAACGTTTTGAAGCACCTGGGAGGGGGATTTCACAACAGAAAGTGGGAGAAATAATGAATGTTCCCATAGGATTGCATTGGGGGTTAGAGTTATTTTAGGTGGGAGAAAATAAAAATTGCAATATTTTTAATTGAAAAATCCAGAGTCTCTTCCTAAATCGGGAGGGTTGGCATGTATGCTGGAGCTGGATCATTGTGAAGAGCCTCCATTTATTTGCCTGGCCATGCCCTGCCTTGGAGCCATCGGTAGGACAGGCAAGGGACTGATAGCACCGAGGTACCTAAGCATTCTACTTACCAGGTGTTCCTGCTTTCAGGCATCATCACTTCTAACAGCCATGAAGTCCAGCAAGGCCACAAGACTGCTGAATGCTCCCTCCTTCCTGGTGCTGGAGCATTTTGAAAAGCTTCCATTTTCTGTGCCTGACCCTGTCCTACCTCAGAACCATCTGTAAATCAGGCAAGGGGTTGTTTGGGCTCAGTAACCATGTGACTGTATACATGCCAATATTTTGGAGCACCTAGGAGGGAGGCTTTGTCACAGAAAAGGAGAAAGTAAAAAATAGCAACATTTATGATAGAAAAATCAGGAGTCTCCCATCTTAATTGGCTGGGTTGGCATGTGTGTAATTGAGGCTCTGTATAGCATTCTTCTTATTTTGTGTTCCCCTCCTTCAGGGGCCCTCTTCTCTAACTGCAGTTAAGTCCAGCAAGGTCACATGACTACTAGATGCTCACTACATCATGGAATTGTGCGTTGGTGAGAGGCTCCATTTTCGGTGCCTGGCCCTGTCCTACCTGAGAGTCATTTATAAGTCAGGCTACGGACTGATTGCACCTAAAAACTATGTGAAAGAGTCCCAGTGTAAGGATTCTGTTTATTCTGTGTTCCCCCCTTCATCCACACTCACTTATAAATGTAGTGAAGCCAGGCAAGGTGAGAAAATAGTCTAACGCTTGCTTCTTCCTGCAGCTTGATCCTTGTAAAGAGGCTCCATTTTCTGTGCCGGGCCCTGTCCTGGACGTGAGCCATTGGCAAGTCAGGCAAGGGGCTGATTGGTTCCAGTAACCATTTGATTGAGGCCATGTGTAATTCTCCTGATTTCTCTGTCTTTCCACATTTCAGCACCCTCATTTCTAACTGCATTAAGTCCAGCAAAGCCACCCCCAGCTCCTCACTCCTTTCAGTACATACATGCCAACGTTTTGAAGCACCTGGGAGGGGGATTTCACAACAGAAAGTGGGAGAAATAATGAATGTTCCCATAGGATTGCATTGGAGGTTAGAGTTACTTTAGGTGGGAGAAAATAAAAATTGCAATATTTTTAATTGAAAAATCCAGAGTCTCTTCCTAAATCGGGAGGGTTGGCATGTATGCTGGAGCTGGATCATTGTGAAGATCCTCCATTTATTTGCCTGGCCATGCCCTGCCTTGGAGCCATCGGTAGGACGGGCAAGGGACTGATAGCACCCAGGTACCACATGACTGAGACCATGTGTAAGCATTCTACTTACCAGGTGTTCCTGCTTTCAGGCATCATCACTTCTAACAGCCATGAAGTGCAGCAATGCCACATGACTGCTGAATGCTCACTCCTTACTGGTGCTGGAGCATTGTGAAAAGCCTCAATGTTCTCTGCCTGACCCTGTCCTACCACAGAGCTATCTGTAAGTCAGGCAAGGGGTGTTTGGGCCCAGTAACCATGTGACTGTATACATGCCAATATTCTGGAGCACCTAGGAGGGAGGCTTTGTCACAGAAAGGGAGAAAGTAAGAAATTGCAACATTTGTGATAGAAAAATCAGGAGTCTCCCATCTTAATTGGCTGGGTTGGCATGTGTGTAATTGAGGCTCTGTATAGCATTCTTCTTATTTTGTGTTCCCCACCTTCAGGGGCCCTCTTCTCCAACTGCAGTTAAGTCCAGCAAGGACCCATGACTACTAGATGCTCACTAGATCATGGAATTGATGTGTTGGTAAGAGGCTCCATTTTCGGTGCCTAGCCTGTCCTGCCTGAGAGTCATGTATAGGTCAGGCTATGGACTGATTGCACCCAAACCCTATGTGAAAGAGTCCCAGTGTAAGGATTCTGTTTATTTTGTGTTGACCCCTTCATCCACACTCACTTCTAAATGTAGTGAAGCCAGGCAAGGTGAGAAAATAGTCTAACGCTTGCTTCTTCCTGCAGCTTGATCCTTGTAAAGAGGCTCCATTTTCTGTGCCTGGCCCTGTCCTGGACGTGAGCCATCGGCAAGTCAGGCAAGGGGCTGATTGGTTCCAGTAACCATTTGATTGAGGCCATGTGTAACTCTCCTGATTTCTCTGTCTTTCCACATTTCAGCACCCTCATTTCTAACTGCAATAAGTCAAGCAAAGCCACCCCCAGCTCCTCACTCCTTCCAGTACATTCATGCCAACGTTTTGAAGCACCTGGGAGGGGGATTTCACAACAGAAAGTGGGAGAAATAATGAATGTTCCCATAGGATTGCATGGGAGGTTAGAGTTACTTTAGGTGGGAGAAAATAAAAATTGCAATATTTTTAATTGAAAAATCCAGAGTCTCTTCCTAAATCGGGAGGGTTGGCATGTTTGCTGGAGCTGGATCATTGTGAAGATCCTCCATTTATTTGCCTGGCCATGCCCTGCCTTGGAGCCATCGGTAGGACAGGCAAGGGACTGATAGCACCCAGGTACCACATGACTGAGACCATGTGTAAGCATTCTACTTACCAGGTGTTCCTGCTTTCAGGCATCATCACTTCTAACAGCCATGAAGTGCAGCAAGGCCACATGACTGCTGAATGCTCACTCCTTACTGGTGCTGGAGCATTGTGAAAAGCCTCAATGTTCTCTGCCTGACTCTGTCCTACCTCAGAACTATCTGTAAGTCAGGCAAGGGGTGTTTGGGCCCAGTAACCATGTGACTGTATACATGCCAATATTCTGGAGCACCTAGGAGGGAGGCTTTGTCACGGAAAGGGAGAAAGT
Source organism: Ambystoma mexicanum (assembly GCF_040938575.1). NCBI lineage: Eukaryota > Metazoa > Chordata > Amphibia > Caudata > Ambystomatidae > Ambystoma > Ambystoma mexicanum. The sequence continues at coordinate 1,337,353,657 of NC_090935.1, read as the reverse complement.
AAGAAATTGCAACATTTATGATAGAAAAATCAGGAGTCGCCCATCTTGATTGGCCGGCTTGGCATGTATGTAATTGAGGCTCTGTGTAGCATTCGTCTTACTTTGTGTTCCCCTCCTTCAGGGGCCCTCTTCTCTAACTGCAGTTAAGTCCAGCAAAGCCACAAGACTACTAGATGCTTACTACATCATGGAATTGGTGCGTTGGTAAGAGGCTCCATTTTCAGTGCCTGGCCCTGTCCTGCCTGAGAGTCATTTATAGGTCAGGCTACGGACTGATTGCACCAAAAAACGATGTGAATAAGTCCCAGTGTAAGGATTCTGTTTATTCTGTGTTCCCTCCTTCATCCACACTCACTTCTAAATGCAGTGAAACCAGGCAAGGTGAGAAAATAGTCTAACGCTTGCTTCTTCCTGCAGCTTGATCCTTGTAAAGAGGCTCCATTTTCTGTGCCTAGCCCTGTCGTGGATATGAGCCATCGGCAACTAAGGCAAGGGGCTGATTGCTTCCAGTAATCATTTGATTGAGGCCCTGTGTAATTTTCCTGACTTCCCTGTCTTTCCACATTTCAGCACCCTCATGTCTAACTACATTAGGTCCTGCAAAGCCACCCCAGCTCCTCACTTCTTCCTGTACATACATGCCAATGTTTTGAAGCACCTGTGAGGGGCATTTCACCACAGAAAGCAGGATAAATAATGAATGTTCCCATAGGATTGCATTGGGGGTTAGAGTTATTTTAGGTGGTAGAAAGTAAAAATAGCAATATTTTTAATTGAAAAATCTGGAGTCTCTGCCTAAATCGGGAGGGTTGGCATGTATGCTGGAGCATTGTGAACAGCCTCCATTTATTTGCCTGGCCATGCCCTGTCTTGTAGCCATCTGTAGGTCAGGCATGGCAATGATAGCACCCAAGTACCACATGTCTGAGACCATGTATAAGCATTCTGTTTACCATGTGTTCCTGTTTCAGTCATCATCACTTCTAACAGCCATGAAGTCCAGCAAGGCCACAAGACTGCTGAATGCTCCCTCCTTCCTGGTGCTGGAGCATTTTGAAAAGCTTCCATTTTTTGTGCCTGACCCTGTCCTACCTCAGAACCATCTGTAAGTCAGGCAAGGGGTTGTTTGGGCTCAGTAACCATGTGACTGTATACATGCCAATATTTTGGAGCACCTAGGAGGGAGGCTTTGTCACAGAAAGGGAGAAAGTAAAAAAAGCAACATTTATGATAGAAAAATCAGGAGTCTCCCATCTTAATTGGCTGGGTTGGCATGTGTGTAATTGAGGCTCTGTATAGCATTCTTCTTATTTTGTGTTCCCCTCCTTCAGGGCCCTCTTCTCCAACTGCAGTTAAGTCCAGCAAGGTCACATGACTACTAGATGCTAACTACATCATGGAATTGATGTGTTGGTAAGAGGCTCCATTTTCGGTGCCTAGCCTGTCCTGCCTGAGAGTCATGTATAGGTCAGGCTATGGACTGATTGCACCCAAACCCTATGTGAAAGAGTCCCAGTGTAAGGATTCTGTTTATTCTGTGTTCCCCCCTTCATCCACACTCACTTCTAAATGTAGTGAAGCCAGGCAAGGTGAGAAAATAGTCTAACGCTTGCTTCTTCCTGCAGCTTGATCCTTGTAAAGAGGCTCCATTTTCTGTGCCGGGCCCTGTCCTGGACGTGAGCCATTGGCAAGTCAGGCAAGGGGCTGATTGGTTCCAGTAACCATTTGATTGAGGCCATGTGTAATTCTCCTGATTTCTCTGTCTTTCCACATTTCAGCACCCTCATTTCTAACTGCATTAAGTCCAGCAAAGCCACCCCCAGCTCCTCACTCCTTCCAGTACATACATGCCAACGTTTTGAAGCACCTGGGAGGGGGATTTCACAACAGAAAGTGGGAGAAATAATGAATGTTCCCATAGGATTGCATTGGAGGTTAGAGTTACTTTAGGTGGGAGAAAATAAAAATTACAATATTTTTAATTGAAAAATCCAGAGTCTCTTCCTAAATCGGGAGGGTTGGCATGTATGCTGGAGCTGGATCATTGTGAAGATCCTCCATTTATTTGCCTGGCCCTGCCCTGCCTTGGAGCCATCGGTAGGATGGGCAAGGGACTGATAGCACCCAGGTACCACATGACTGAGACCATGTGTAAGCATTCTACTTACCAGGTGTTCCTGCTTTCAGGCATCATCACTTCTAACAGCCATGAAGTGCAGCAAGGCCACATGACTGCTGAATGCTCACTCCTTACTGGTGCTGGAGCATTGTGAAAAGCCTCAATGTTCTCTGCCTGACCCTGTCCTACCTCAGAACTATCTGTAAGTCAGGCAAGGGGTGTTTGGGCCCAGTAACCATGTGACTGTATACATGCCAATATTCTGGAGCACCTAGGAGGGAGGCTTTGTCACAGAAAGGGAGAAAGTAAGAAATTGCAACATTTATGATAGAAAAATCAGGAGTCTCCCATTTTAATTGGCCGGATTGGCATGTATGTAATTGAGGCTCTGTGTAGCATTCTTCTTACTTTGTGTTCCCCTCCTTCAGGGGCCCTCTTCTCTAACTGCAGTTAAGTCCAGCAAAGCCACAAGACTACTAGATGCTCACTACATCATGGAATTGGTGCGTTGGTAAGAGGCTCCATTTTCAGTGCCCGGCCCTGTCCTACCTGAGAGTCATTTATAGGTCAGGCTACGGACTGATTGCACCAAAAAACGATGTGAATAAGTCCCAGTGTAAGGATTCTGTTTATTCTGTGTTCCCTCCTTCATCCACACTCACTTCTAAATGTAGTGAAGGCACGCAAGGTGAGAAAATAGTCTAACGCTTGCTTCTTTCTGCAGCTTGATCCTTGGAAAATAGGCTCCATTTTCTGTGCCTGGCCCTGTCGTGGATATGAGCCATCGGCAAGTCAGGCAAGGGGCTGATTGCTTCCAGTAACCATTTGATTGAGGCCCTGTGTAATTTTCCTGACTTCCCTGTCTTTCCACATTTCACCACCCTCATTTCTAACTACATCAGGTCCTGCAAAGCCACCCCAGCTCCTCACTTCTTCCTGTACATACATGCCAATGTTTTGAAGCACCTGGGAGGGGCATTTCACCACAGAAAGCAGGATAAATAATGAATGACCCATAGGAGTGCATTGGGGGTCAGAGTTATTTTAGGTGGTAGAAAGTAAAAATAGCAATATTTTTAATTGAAAAATCTGGAGTCTCTGCCTAAATCGGGAGGGTTGGCATGTATGCCGGAGCTGGAGCATTGTGAAGAGCCTCCATTTATTTGCCTGGCCATGCCCTGTCTTGGAGCCATCTGTAGGTCAGGCAAGGCAATGATAGCACCCTGGTACCACATGTCTGAGACCAGGGATAAGCATTCTGCTTACCATGTGTTCCTGTTTCAGTCATCATCACTTCTAACAGCCATGAAGTCCAGCAAGGCCACCAGACTTCTGAATGCTCATTCCTTCCTGTTGCTGGAGCATTTTGAAAAGCCTCCATTTTCTGTGCCTGACCCTGTCCTACCTCAGAACCATCTGTAAGTCAGGCAAGGGGTTGTTTGGGCTCAGTAACCATGTGACTGTATACATGCCAATATTTTGGAGCACCTAGGAGGGAGGCTTTGTCACAGAAAGGGAGAAAGTAAAAAATAGCAACATTTATGATAGAAAAATCAGGAGTCTCCCATCTTAATTGGCTGGGTTGGCATGTGTGTAATTGAGGCTCTGTATAGCATTCTTCTTATTTTGTGTTCCCCTCCTTCAGGGGCCCTCTTCTCTAACTGCAGTTAAGTCCAGCAAGGTCACATGACTACTAGATGCTCACTACATCATGGAATTGTGCGTTGGTAAGAGGCTCCATTTTCGGTGCCTGGCCCTGTCCTGCCTGAGAGTCATTTATATGTCAGGCTACGGACTAATTGCACCCAAAAACGATTTAAAAAGTCCCAGTGTAAGGATCCTGTTTATTCTGTGTTCCCCCCTTCATCCACACTCACTTCTAAATTTATTGACGCCAGGCAAGGTGAGAAAATTGTCCAACGCTTGCTCCTTCCTGCAGTTTGATCCTTGTAAAGAGGCTCCATTTTCTTTGCCTGGCCCTGTCCTGGATGTGAGCTATCGTCAAGTCAGGTACGGGTCTGATTGGTTCCAGTAACCATTTGATTGAGGCCCTGTGTAGTTTTTCTGATTTCCCTGTCTTTCCACATTTCAGCACCCTCATTCCTAACTGCATTAGGTCCAGCAAAGCCACCCCAGCTCCTCACTCCTTCCTGCACATACATGCCATTGTTTTGAAGCACCTGGGAGGGGGATTTCACCACAGAAAGCGGGAGAAATAATGAATGTTCCCATAAGATTGCATTGGGTGTTAGAGTTATTTTAGGTGGGAGAAAATAAAAATATCAATATCTTTAATTAAAAAATCTGGAGTCTCTGTCTAAATCGGGAGGGTTGGCGTGTATGCTGGAGCATTGTGAAGAGCCTCCATTTATTTGCCTGGCCATGCCCTGCCTTGGAGCCATCTGTAGGTCAGGCAAGGCTCTGATAGCACCCAGGTACCACATGTCTGCGACCATGTATAAGCATTTTGCTTACCACGTGTTCCTGCTTTCAGTCTTCATCACTCCTAACAGCCATGAAGTCCAGCAAGGCCACAAGACTGCTGAATGCTCACTCCTTCCTGGTGCTGGAGCATTGTGAAGAGCCTCCATTTATTTGCCTGGCCATGCCCTGCCTTGGAGCCATCTGTAGGTCAGGCAAGGCACTGAACGCACCCAGGTACTACATGTCTGAGACCTTGTATAAGCATTCTGCTTACCATCATCACTTGTAACATTCAGATTTTCAACACATTCGTTCCAGAAAGTCATAATTTTATTAAAGACACGGAGGCGAAGGATCATGCTTTCTCTACAACTTTACTGACCAGCAGCAAAGAAAAAACCAATAAACATGTAACACAAAACTAATAAAAACTACCATAACCATGTTTTTAGAACTACTTTGTAGTTCATTTCTTATTGGTCCTTAAACTGACCATGTGATATTTCCAACCAATCAACAACTCCTTAGTCCTTAAAACCTCCTGTCCTACTTCTATTCCTCCTCTTTCTTTGTCCAGTCGAGGTAGCGTCCGGTGCATTTTTGAAATTCCATCCGTTCCATGCCAATCCTAGTTCAATTCCCGGATTGCTTGTTGTCTGCCGCCATCCCTATAGAAAGTATAAATTAAAAGGTGACTATAAACCGAAACAAGGGTGGGACAATCGTAAATTCAACTACACAGTATTAACCTTCTCTTCTTGTTCATTTTACATCATTACCATGTTAATGTATTCATCATGCATTATTTCATTAATCATAGGAAAACCTGTAAACATTTCAGTATTTTATAATACATTACATTCTTACGATTGATAGGGTGGGATAATCCTTCACCTCCGTGTCTTTAATAGAATTATGACTTTCTGGAACAAATGTTTTGAAAATCTGAATTCTACGTCAAGACCGGAGGCTCGGAATATGCTTGTTCAAAGCTTACTACTAACGATGTTGCACTTTCCATAGGTTTGTAATAGAAGGTTTTAAAAGTCAATTCATTCGACCAATCTGCCTACCTCATAATGTCCTCTACTCTGGCTCCTATGTTAAAAGCTTTGGTAGCCATCGCTCCTCTAGTTGAATGGGCGCCATATTTCACTATATCAATGCCCGATTGTACCATCACCCATCTAAGCCATCTGGCTATGGTAGCCGGTGTAATGGCTTTAAATGGTTTACAAATCGCAATCAATAATTGTGACACTCCTGGAGGTCTTACTTCCCTTGTCATATCCTCATATGCTGCTAAGCATCTGACCAGACACAATTTCGGTTGTCCCGGGAAGGCTTCATAAGAAATGGATCTCAAACCTGTTTTGGTCCTTCTTGTTATGGGAAAGGTCACTCCGTTGGAGATATACTTTTCCCGATGACCTCCAGTGCTCTAATGTCTGAGGATCTCTTACAAGCTAAAAGACATAAAAGCATGGCTAGCTTGCATGAAATAGCTTTCCTGGATAGTTCCTGATTATCCGGCCATGCTAGAAATAATTTAAAGACTCTGTCTAAGTCCCATACTTGGTTATATTTTTCACTAGGGGGTCTAGTCATTTTTACTCCCCTTACTAGTCTACAGATTAATGGGTGTTCCCCTACTGCCAATCCTTCTACCCTAGGATGTCCTGCCGATATGGCGTACTTGGCCGTGTTTATGGTCCTGTATGCCTTTCCTTGAGCTGCTAGCTGTGCTAAGAAATTAGCTACGTGTACTACATCTGTTTCGTCGGGATGAATGTTCCTCTCCAGACACCAGCTACTCCATCTAGCATCTAGCCCATGCTGATTTATATGCCCTGTGTTTCCCTGGAGCCCATGCAATCAGGTTGAGTCTCCCTGACATCACTAGTGGATGGCTGAGATCTCCGGGATCTCGAATAATGAAATCGTCGTTGGGTAATGCCACCGGGTTGTGGTGTGACAATTCCAGTAGACTGGGAAACCACACCTGCCGCCTCCAGTCTGGCGTAACTAGTACTAGGGATGCTCTCTGGCGTCTCACCTGTGCTAGCGTTCTCGCTATCATGGAGAAAGAGGGAAACATGTAGTTCATCTGGTGGCCCCATGATTGTAGGAAGGCATCTGTTGCCTCTGCCTCTGGGTCCGGTCTCCAGCTGAAGAACCGGGGTAATTGTTTGTTTTGTCTTGATGCAAATAGATCTATCTTGCATGGCCCCCAGCGAGCCATTAGTTCTTGAAACACTACCTCGTCCAGTTTTCAATTGCTGGCATCCCTGAGGTATCTGGAGTTCCAATCGATGGGCCACCTCGTTCTGATGGCCCGGCAGATATTCCGCCGTCACTGAGACTCTCCTCTGAAGGCAGAGTTCCCAGAAGTCTTTTGCCAGTTCCGCCAGTAGTCTGGACCTTCTCCCGCCCAGCCTGTTTATGTACCTGACTGCCGAGACATTGTCCATTTTTAGCAGGACACAACATAGCAGGACACAACATTGTGCTCTCTCCTGAGTCCAGCATTTCACTGCAAAGGACCCTGCTAGCAACTCCAGGCAGTTGATATGGAGATTTGTCTCTTGATCTGACCACCTGCCCCGTCGACAGGTTCCTGCATCAGGCTCCCCAACCCCAGCTGCTTGCGTCGGACTCGATGACTAGGTACAGGGATGAACCAAATATCGCTCTCCCGTTCCATGCATCCATGTGGAGTAGGCACTATTCCAATTCTTCCCTTGCTTCTTGGGAGATGGCCACCTTTGCTTCATAAGAAGCGCCCCTCCTGATGTGATTGATCTTCAACCTCTGGAGTGCCCTGTAATGTAGCGGTCCTGGGAATATTGCTTGGATTGATGCCGCTAGGCGGCCCACTAATCTTGCAATGTCCCTCAGCGACAGTTCTCCCTTTGCTAGTGTGTGTCTTAGCTGTTTTTTTTTATATAGTTCACCTTGGGAATGGGTAGACTGAGAGCTCCCTGAGTAGAGTCCACTATGAATCCCAGGAATTCCATTGACTGTTCTGGTACTACCCTGGATTTTTACCAATTTATTAGAAACCCTAGACTCTCTAACAATTTTATTGTTGTCTGTACCTGTTCTAATAGTGTTTCTCTCTCTTGGCACATCAGACATATGTCGTCTAGATAGATTGTAAGTCTTATCCCTTGACTTCTGAGGTGTGTCACAACTGGTTTCATCATCTTGGTGAAACACCATGGTGCTGAAGCTAGGCCGAAGGGCAGGCATCGAAATTCCCATGTTGTTTTTTCCCAGACGAATCTCAGAAATCTGCAGTGTTCCTCTGCTATGGGAGTAGTCAGGTATGCATCTTTTAAATCTATCCTGGCTAGCCAGTCTCCCTGAATTAAGGTATCTCTTAGCAGGTGTATCCCTTCCATCTTGAAGTGTCTGTACACCACGTATTCGTTTAGGCCTTTCAGGTTTATAATTGGTCTTGTCTTGTGTTTCCCGTTTACTAGGAAAATATTGCTTATGTATCCCTTTGATTGAACTGTTATGAGTCTTATAGCTCTTTTGCTTTCTAGTCCTCGCAATTCTCCTTCCAGTAATAATTTGTCCTCTCTGTTCATTTCTAGACCCCTTGGGGGGTTCCCCTGATGTGGTGTCTCTAGAAAGTCTATGTGAAAACCTTGTGCAGTTTGTATTACCCAGGTATCTCCCGATATAGCCAGCCCATTTTGTAAAAACTGTGCTGTCCTCCCCCCTACTTCTGGAGTACTTAGGTGTCGATATACTGTTCTCACCTGGGTTGTTTTGCTGACGTTCCCCTTGTCGCCAGTTTCTGCCTCTTCCTCTACTCCTTGATGGAAAGAAAGGCGTTTGTCTACAATCCTCTTGCTCTTGCCACTGTGCTCTGTCTTGATAGGATCTATTATAATGGAATCGGCCAGCTGAGCTACCCCTGCCTCTGCTGGCCTGTCCAAAAATGTGCCTCACAAACACTCTTTTGAGAGAGGCTTGTGCCTTGTCCAATGCCGGATAGGAATTTGCAAATTTGGTTAGCTCCTTCATAAAGGAGTCCCCAAATAATTTTCCTTTCGCAGTTGACGCTGATTCCGAGGAGGCCAAGTCACTCAACTTCGGATCAATTTTCACCAACAAAGATCTCCTTCTTTCTGTGGTGATGGCGTGGTTGGTGTTTCCCAACATGCATATTGCCCTCTGGGCTCACCCGATTAGAATTGACGGGTCTATCGGCTCTCCTTTCACTCTGGCTTCCTCTCCAATCTGGAGAATTTTTGTGAGGGGTCCTGTCATGTCTAGCATCTTGTCTTGGCATGACCGCCACGATCTATCCAGACCCTTCCTCACGTCTTTCATGTATTTGCTCATGAATGTAATCATCTTTTTGGCCCTCATTACAAGTCAGGCGGTGGACCATGGTGCTATTAGCACCATGGTCCATGCCGGATTCCGCCATGGTGGATGGCGGAATTACCGCCCCATTCCAAGGTGAGTGGGGCGGTAATTCCCCATTCACCATTTGCCCTTCCCCATTCCCATTTTTGCCCCATAGGGCATAATGGGATGGGGAAGGCACTAATTACGGCACCGTAAATTACGGTGCCGTAATTAGCACCAAGGTCGCTTAGCGACTTGGACTTTAACGCCTGCAAAAAGCAGGCGTTAAAGTGTGAATCAGGCGTTAAGGGTTTAACGGCGCCGACGCTCTTTACGGCGCCGTTAACCTCTTAATGCCTGACTTGTAATGAGGGCCTTTGTCTATTTTGGGTGTATCCGCTGCACCCTGTGGGAGGTGAGGTCTGGGGCATTCCGCTCTAATCTTACTCCTAGCCTCTTTGGCTATTGGTGCTCTCAAGCGCTTCTTTAGATAGGCCGCTATTCTTTTCGGTGGCTCCCATTTGGATGACTTAGGGTGAATTAGTGCCTCTGGATCGAAGTCATTGTCCCCTGCACCATTCTCCTCTGTCTCCTCTTTTTTTTTTCTTAGGCGCTTTGTGGCCTTCTTCCTCAGAAAAGGATATGGAAAGTACTTCTTCCTCTTCTGAGTATTCTTCCTCCCAGTCATTCCTCACCCTCATCCGAGGTATCTGAGGATCTTTCCTGTTCCCTGTTAGGCCCCGCTTTTCCTCTTATCCTTCTCCTTTTACCACCCTTCTTCCTTGGTGGTGTGCCCGGGGGGGGTGGGCTTCCTCTGCCCTGCGGGCTGCTTTTCTGCCCCCTTTAGATCTTTCCTGTACCTTAAGCCCTTTGATTTCCTCCAGGCCCTCTGAGAACTTGAGCCAGTCCTCCATCAGAGCTATCTGCTGTGGTCCATGTCCCAGTGAGAACCCCAGGGCTTTTTGGAGGACCTGAGTCATCTCCGTATGGCTCCTCTTTTGGCTAATGCTAGCCTTCCCCTCATCACTGGAGGAGCTCATGTTTACACAGAAACACTGGGGAATTCAATAGTATATATGTATACCAGGATTTTTCTATATTCCCTCTGTAATGAGAGATATAAATATATATGTATATATATATATACATATATATACATATATATTTGTGTTGATCACCTGGTTTGTTAAATATATATGTTATGTATGCCAAATATCAGGTTTTACTTGGGACTGTGTCCGTATTATAGTGCAGTACCTTAGAATGGCCGGCAGGGGTGCTGTCGTGTTGCTGACAGAACGCTGCGCTCTGACAGAACGTTGCACTCTGAAGCGGAACAAAATATAATTATAGATCTCTCCGATCTGTACACAAAGCTAGTGCTCGTAGACTCGCGTTTCAAATACTCCGTAACGTCTCAGAAATAAGAGAGGGAGAGAGAGAGAGAGAGAGAGAGAGCGCTGGAACTATGCTGTTCCGTCGCGCTCTCCCTCTTCCGTGAATGCAGTGCCCTCTATGTCGGGTCTTTGAAGTTGCGGTCGCCGGAGCACCAGGCCCGTCCCAGCCACAACTCCAAAGAAACCGATGAAACTTATGCGGATATGCTCCGCCGATTGTCAGCAGGGAGCGCATGTGCGCTAATAATATAAACAGACACTCTTCACAACTCTCACATGAATGTAAGGAAAATAAAAGGCACTTAACTCGCTGCCGAGCAGCAAAGAAAAAGGAGCAATAGAAGTAGGACAGGAGGTTTTAAGAACTAAGGACTTGTTGATTGGTTGGAAATATCACATAGTCAGTTTAAGGACCAATAAGAAATGAACTACAAAGACTCTAAAAACATGGTTATGGTAGTTTTTATTAGTTTTGTGTTACATGTTTATTGGTTTTTCTTTGCTGCTGATCAGTAAAGTTGTAGAGAAAGCATAATATGAGCCTCCGGTCTTGACATAGAATACCTAATCCCCCACACTATCGTGAGATGGGGGTTTAGATTCTATTAAAGACAAGGAGGCGAATATTATGCATTAGATTTCTTTACTCTGACATACACAGCAGCAAAGAAATAAAACATTTTTATAAAACTTCTGAACATTTTTTGTAACACAACTTCAACAAATACATTTATAAATGTCCCATTCCAAAATGGCGGACAGGTCATGCCCTTTTGGTAGCCAATGGGCATGCAGCCCAGTCCAGAAATGTCCCTTTCTCCAATGACAAATCCTCTTTCTGATGCTGTCCTTTAAGATAATTCACTGCAGCCATCCTTCACACGATTCCCAGAACGAAGAATCCATGTACCAGGCGAACTTGAACCTTCTCCATAGAATCAGAGCCGATCTCCTTAAAGCAAGGCTTCTCATCCGAAATCTGAAACAACCATAACACAATTAGGGCGGGTGGGAGGGATAATATTCGCCTCCTTGTCTTTAATAGAATCTAAACCCCCATCTCACGCTAGTGTGGGGGATTAGGTATTCTATGGCAAGACAGGAGGCTCCTATGATGCAAGTTCAAAGCCCTTGCAGAACATTAACCGCTACATGAGCAATGCGTTTAAGATAAAATGTTTTGAAAGTTGACTCTCTTGACCAATCAGCTGCTTTAAGGATCTGTTCTAGGCTGCCTCCCAAAAAGGCAGTCTTAGAGGCCATAGCACCCCTAACAGAATGGGGACCAAAAGAGGAAGTGTCAACACCCGCCTCCCGCATAACCCACTTAATCCATCTGGCTAAAGTGGAAGGGGATACTGGTTTATATGGTTTCCTATAGGAAATCAACAGCTGAGAGGTATTAGGAGGTCGCAGATTTTCAGTTTTTAACTCAAAACATTTTAAACATGCTATAACACAGCATTTATTGTTTCCAGGGAAGGCGGGATAAGAAATCGAGGATGTCATACACTTTGTTCTTCTTGAAATAAAAAAGGTAACTCCCTGCAGGGTAAACATTTTGTTATCCACATCTAAAGCTCTGATATCGGACACTCTTTTAATAGACACCAGGCACAGCAGCATTGCTAATTTGGAAAAAAGTTGTTGCAAAGACAGATCTTCGTTAGGGGGCCAGGCTCCAAAGAGATCCAATACTAAATTAACATCCCAAAGAACTGAATTTTTAGGCGTGGAGGGATTTTTAATACGAATAGACTTGAGAGCTCTACGTACCAAGAAGTGTCTACCCACTGCTTCCCCTTTAACTAACAGATGACCTGCAGAGATAGCGGACCTGAAGCCATTAATGGTCCTGTAAGCTTTACCTTCTTTAAATAAACCTACTAAGAAATTAACCACTTCTGCAGGAGGGGCAGAAATGGGATTGAGGTGCCTAACCACACACCAGCTAGACCAGCGGTTCCACGCTGAAGAGTATCCCACTTTGGTAGAGGGGGCCCAAGAGTCTCTGATGACTGACATAGAGTCCTGCGAAAGGCCTCGGAAGCACCAGGAAGTGCTGAAATCTTCCACGCCATAAGGGAGAGGTGCCCCTGAAGGACCAACTCGTGAGGAAAACCCCCGGGTTCGTTAGTAACTGAGGATGACAGGGAAGAAGACGGGGAATGTCTACTGAGAGCTCTAGGAGAGCCGGAAACCATATCTGGGAAGGCCAAAAGGGGGTTAGAATCACTAACATGACCTCCTGCCTGCGTACTTGTACCAATACTCTGGCTATCATTGCAAATGGAGGGAAGGCATACAGCCTCTGACCTGACCAATCCTGAAGAAAAGCATCGGTAGCTAGAGCGCCAGGATCTGGTCTCCAACTGAAGAACCTGCGCACCTGACAGTTTAGCCTCGAGGCAAACAGATCTACTGTAAACGGACCCCAAAGGTATTCTATCTTAGCAAAGAGGTCCCTGTGTAACATCCAGTCTCTCTTGTCTTGGAGGTGTCTGGTTTTCCAATCCGCTACCTTGTTGCTGATGCCCGGAAGGTACTCTGCCCTCAACACAATATTGTGGTCCTGTCATGATCTCTGCTTCCAAAAGGTCAGGGTTTTCCCAACTCCTTTGGAAGCAGATCCATAACCCAGGTTCCGAGGGCCAACCAGTCCCAATTGGGACCTTTTGGACCCAGTCCTGGCGCCAGTGGCACCAGGCTCATAAATGTGCCCAGTCCCAGCGCTGGAAGCGCCGGGCTCATGATGCTTGGGTGGACTTACCTGCAGCAGACCATGCTGCTTACTTGCCTGCCAGCTGAGCCTCTGATCCTCTTCTGTTTGGAACTACTTTTCCTGTTGGGTGGGGCAGGAGCCACTCCCTAGATTCAGAACACTGGAACTCTTCTGGAAAGCAGGAACTCTTTTCTTACCTAGTCGTGGCTGTGGAAGGAGACACCTAAGCACTACAGGAGGCTATTTAAACCACACCCGGTGGATGAATCTTGCTTTGCGTTATTCTGCATCCTCTGCAGCAGAACGCTCATCGTGTCTTCTGCATCGGATCCTGGGCCTAAGGAAAAAGGCTTACCATCCTGAATCCAGTCTTCAGCAACACCTATAAAGACAAGAAAGAACAGGTTAGCATTCCGGCATCTGAAAGACAAAGGCTTACCTACTCTTCGTGCGCTCCGGAGGTCTTCACACTGCATTCCGGCATCTGAAAGACAAAAGCTTACCGACTCTTCGCACGCTCCGGAGGCCTTCGGCGCTGCATCCTGCATCTGAAAGACAAAACAAGGTGCGTTTAAAGACATTGGGGAACTTTGATACTCACGTGCCATTACTCCTTTCCACATCAACCCCAGTGGGTATTCCGGCACCCTGCAGCCGCTCCGAACTCGTACCTGCAAAATAAAAGACAGTTAGAGCGCATCGTGAAGCAGGCAACAAGCGCTTACTTACGTGCTTCCAAGCGCTTCTATTCATCATACGGACTCCATCTTCAACTCACTTCAGCCCGTCATCCGCCATCGCCGGAACCTGCAAAACAAGAGACATCATTGCTAAAGACTTTAAAGACAATAGAATTACTTGAAAGTTACCGTTCGTGCAGTAAACGATGGACAGCAGTCCTCTGAAGTCAAGAGGCCTGCGCTACCGATCCAGTGAAGAAACTGGTTACAGCACCCTGCCCCGAGGCAGATGGAGAGCTCGGCATTCACTTACCTAAGGTGAGAGCGTTAACCTTTGGGGGTCTACAGGAGAGCAAAAAAGGGAAGAGATAGGGACACCCCAATAACCCCAGTTCATTAATCCCATATTTTCTGTCTGCAGACATCTTACTCTTGAAGTCAGGCATACAGTGCACAGAGGTCCAGCCCAAAGAGCCAACCGGGTGCTACACATCACCTTTGAAGATACGGTAGTCGCCCAGTCAAGACCGGCGCCTCTGCGAGAATCAGGTGAGCGTTACAGAACGCAAAGCCTACCGCAAAACTCTCGCCCAGGCGCTATGGAAACCTCGGATACTGACCATCTAGCCCGGTTACTTGGGGAACTAAGGGCAGAAGTGCATGCAGCTCGTCAGGAAACGAATGCTCTAAGAAGGGAACTAATTATTTCCAAGGAGAGAACAGACGGTCTTGCTAGACAATTGCTACAGTCACAAGCCGGACAAACCCCGTTACCCGCATCAGGGGCAAATCTTCCTTCAACATCCTCTATGAATCCAGTGCAGATCAACCTACCTGGGAATGTACCTCTGGCTCCGCCCGAACGATTTTCTGGTGACCCAAAGAGGTTTGCAGTATTTATCAATCAGTGCCGGTTGCACTTCTTATGCCGGCCAGCAGCCTTTCCAACTGATCAAGCTAAAGTAGCTTTTGTACTTTCGTACCTTAGTGGCAATGCGGCAGACTGGTCGATCCCTCTAGTTAATCAAGATGATCCGGTTCTCCATGATTTTCAAGCCTTTCAGCTTAGTATGGAAAAACTGTTCGCAAGACATTCACAGGGGCAGGCCTTGGACAATGAGCTTCTTTCGTTGCGACAGGGTAATCAAGACCTTTTGGCTTATATTGCATCTTTCAATAGACTAATAGTGGAAACTCAATGGCCTGAGGACAAAAGGATTACGCTGTTTTACAGAGGTCTACGTGGAGAGCTCAAAGACGTTTTAGCCCAAGTAGTGAATCCCCCACAAGACTGTTCGGATTATATAGACTTGGTCGTTCAAATAGATCATAGACTGCAGAACAGGAAGGCCGACCGTTCCAAGTTTGATGCTCGAGTATTTTCCAAACCGCCAACTCCTTCCAAAGGAGTAGACTCCGGGGAACCCATGCAAATTGGGGGTCTGAAAGGTCCTCTAACACAAAAGGAGCGGGAAAGGAGAAAACAGTTGCAATTATGCCTATATTGCGGAAACTCAGGGCACTTTCTTTGAGACTGTCCGGTGAAACCTGCCAAGAAGGCAGTAGGAGCTGCAGTTACCAAAGTTACAAACTCTGAGCAGGGAAACTACCTCGCCGACAAGAATAGAGGTCCTCTTGCCGAGCGTGAAAACCAGTTCCGTGACCTCGCATTTCGTGATACCTATGGTCCTCATTAGCCCTGATAATCCGGATCGATTACATGCAATTGAAGCTTACGTCGACAGCGGTGCCATCGGCAATTATGTGGATCATGAAATGGTTTTGAGGATGAATCTAACTCTTTGTCCCAAGGCTGTAAAGGACGTCATTACTACAGTGGATGGTACGGAGATAGCCTCCGGGCCAGTAACGCATACCACTCAAGAGGTGACGCTAGTAAGTCAAGATGGACACCATGAGAAGATCGTGTTCGATGTGATCAAGGCCCCTCAGTTTCAGATTATTCTAGGAATACCTTGGTTAGAGAAACACAATCCTCTGATCGATTGGCGAGCAAGAACGGTCCAGTTTCCAGAATGTGTCTCTACTTGTCACCCTCCACCTGGTGTTGCACTGGCAGCAATTTCTTCAGAGACTCCCCAGTTACCTCCCGAATACCTTGAATACCAAGATGTTTTCCGGAAGGATCAGGCTAACACTCTACCTCCTCATATGTCTTATGACTGCCAGATAGACCTGATACCTGGATCTACTCCTCCTTGTAGTAGAATGTATGCCCTCACCGAGCCTGAGAACCTTCACCTTCGACAATACCTGGATCAATACCTGGCGAATGGGTTTATTCGTCCTTCCAAGTCCCCTGCTTCTTCAGCTTTGTTCTTCGTTCCAAAAAAGGAAGGAGACCTTAGAACATGTATCGATTATCGCTCCCTGAACCAGATCACCGTTAAGAATAGATATCCGTTATCTTTGATCCCTGAACTCCTGGACCAAGTCAGAAAAGCATGCATATATACAAAGCTGGATCTTAGAGGAGCTTACCACTTGGTACGAGTAAAAGAGGGCGATGAATGGAAGACTGCCTTCCGCACCAAGTATGGGCTATTTGAATATCAGGTCATGCCCTTCGGACTTTGCAATGCCCCGGCCGCCTTTCAATAGTTTATGAACGATGTCCTCAGAGAGCTCATAGATGTGTGTGTTGTTGTTTACATTGACGACATCCTCGTTTATTCTTCATCGGAATCTGAACATCGGAAACACGTGAAAATGGTCCTCGAAAGATTGCGTCAACACAAACTTTTCGCTAAGTTGGAAAAATGTGTTTTCAACGTGACTGAAGTTGAATTCTTGGGATTCATATTATCACCTGGCGGAGTACGTATGGATTCAAAGAAGGTCGATGCAGTTCTCAAATGGCCATCACCATCCTCCGTAAAAGGTG
The DNA here is from genome assembly GCF_040938575.1 of Ambystoma mexicanum. Lineage (NCBI taxonomy): Eukaryota > Metazoa > Chordata > Amphibia > Caudata > Ambystomatidae > Ambystoma > Ambystoma mexicanum. The sequence goes on along the minus strand of NC_090935.1, from coordinate 1,337,337,042 downwards.
TGCAAAGCATGTTAGGCTTCGCTAACTTTTACCGCAGGTTTATCCCCGAATTCTCTCGAATAGTCCAGCCCATCACTGCCTTGTTAAAGAAAAACAAACGTTTTGAATGGTCTACCGAGGCGGGACAAGCTTTCCAGGATTTGAAGACTAAATTTATCTCTGCACCAATCTTAAAACACCCTCGCCCCGAACTCCCCTACATCGTGGAAACTGATGCTTCAAGCCTTGCCATGGGGGCAGTTCTATCACAAAAGGACCCGGTAACCAATCAGTTGCATCCCGAGGCATTTTGGTCCCGCAAATTCTCGCCTCCTGAAATCAATTACACGATTACTAACAAGGAACTTCTGGCTATCAAGTCTGCCTTTAAGGCTTGGCGGCATTATCTGCTGGGGGCCCGACACACCGTTACTGTGATTACGGATCACCGAAACCTGCAATATTTGAAAACCGCAAAAGCCCAATCCTCTAGACAACTCCATTGGGCATTATTCTTTGCCGAGTTTGACTTCATAATTACCTATCGACCTGGTACAAAGAACGGTAAAGCTGATGCCCTTTCTCGGATGGGAGTGGAAGAACACTTGATCAACCCTAAACCTGTACCAATCATTCCCGAACAAAGAATTCTGGGTGTAATCGCCACAGAATCCATAGAGGAAGTTAAGGATAAAGCCAGGCAACTTGTAACTCCAGCAGACATACAAAATTGGCATCTGCAGGGAAAGGACTTTGCAGTAAAGGACAACTTATTGTATTTCCAAGAACGATTATACCTACCCAGCACAGATTTACAGGAAAAAGTCATCTCCTGTTATCACGATTCTTTAATGGAAGGTCATCCCGGTATGGCCAAGACCTCAGAAAAGATCAAGCGCTACTTCTGGTGGCCGTCTTGGAAAAAAGATATTAGAGACTTTATAATGTCTTGTGGAGTATGCGCCCAAAACAAGAGTCAAAAGGAAAGACCAGCAGGCCTCTTACGCCCTATTGACATCCCACCTCGCCCTTGGCATACGCTTTCTATGGACTTCATCACCAATCTACCTCCATGCTCCGGATACAATACGATTCTAGTAATCGTGGACTTATTCTCCAAGATGGCGCATTTCATTCCGCTCAAAGGCTTGCCAACAGCAGCAACTCTGGCCCGAGAATTTCTCGAAAACATCGTCCGACTACACGGTTTTTCTTCGGTTCTAATTTCGGATCGAGGTAGTCAATTTATTTCTCATTTTTGGCGAAGTTGCTGTCGGTCGGCTCAAATTGATGTGAGACTATCGACCAGTCACCACCCTCAGACCGACGGACAAACCGAGAGGACCAATCAAACTCTGGAACAGTATTTACGCTGCATGCTGCAACAAACTGAAAAAACTTGGAAAGACATCCTTTGGATAGCCGAATATGCCTACAATAACTCTGTCCATTCGGGAACTGGGAAAACACCGTTTTTTCTTTTGTACGGCAGTCACCCTCGAACCTCGGAGTTGGATCCCCTCCAAGATCTTGAAACACCAGCAGTAGACTACCTGCATTCTACAATCACCCAAGCCTTTAAGGAAGCTGTTTCTCACCTTCAAAGGGCTAAAGAACAATACAAGAAAGGAGCAGATCAACATCGGAAGGAAGCCCCTCAATATCAAGTAGGGGACCAAGTCTGGTTATCCACCAAATATCTACCTCTAAAAGGGCCACGCACATTCAACCCAAGATACCTTGGTCCCTATTCCATCACTACCATAATAAACCCAGTAGCGGTCAAGTTGGACTTGCCCCCTCACATGAAGATACATCCGGTCTTCCACGTCTCTCTATTAAAACCCGTGCAACCTCAAACCCGACTAACTAAATCTCCAAAACCCATCCTAGTTGATGGAGAACTCGAGTTTGAAGTCAAAAGCATTCTGGACTCCAAGATCTCCAAATCTAAACTATTTTACCTAATTGACTGGAAAGGCTACGGCCCCCAAGAGAGATCCTGGGAACCTGCTGAATATGTCCACGCTCCTCGCCTAATCAAAAGATTTCACCGAACATTTCCTGACAAGCCAAAACCCCCGGAGAAGCCCGGTTTGGGAGGGGCCTTGAGGGGAGGTACTGTCATGATCTCTGCTTCCAAAAGGTCAGGGTTTTCCCAACTCCCTTGGAAGCAGATCCATAACCCAGGTTCCGAGGGCCAACCAGTCCCAATTGGGACCTTTTGGACCCAGTCCTGGCGCCAGCGGCACCAGGCTCATAAATGTGCCCAGTCCCAGCGCTGGAAGCGCCGGGCTCATGATGCTTGGGTGGACTTACCTGCAGCAGACCATGCTGCTTACTTGCCTGCCAGCTGAGCCTCTGATCCTCTTCTGTTTGGAACTACTTTTCCTGTTGGGTGGGGCAGGAGCCACTCCCTAGATTCAGAACACTGGAACTCTTCTGGAAAGCAGGAACTCTTTTCTTACCTAGGCGTGGCTGTGGAAGGAGACACCTAAGCACTACAGGAGGCTATTTAAACCACACCCGGTGGATGAATCTTGCTTTGCGTTATTCTGCATCCTCTGCAGCAGAACGCTCATCGTGTCTTCTGCATCGGATCCTAGGCCTAAGGAAAAAGGCTTACCATCCTGAATCCAGTCTTCAGCAACACCTATAAAGACAAGAAAGAAAAGGTTAGCATTCCGGCATCTGAAAGACAAAGGCTTACCTACTCTTCGTGCGCTCCGGAGGTCTTCACACTGCATTCCGGCATCTGAAAGACAAAAGCTTACCGACTCTTCGCACGCTCCGGAGGCCTTCGGCGCTGCATCCTGCATCTGAAAGACAAAACAAGGTGCGTTTAAAGACATTGGGGAACTTTGATACTCACGTGCCATTACTCCTTTCCACATCAACCCCAGTGGGTATTCCGGCACCCTGCAGCCGCTCCGAACTCGTACCTGCAAAATAAAAGACAGTTAGAGTGCATCTGAAGCAGGCAACAAGCGCTTACTTACGTGCTTCCAAGCGCTTCTATTCATCATACGGACTCCATCTTCAACTCACTTCAGCCCGTCATCCGCCATCGCCGGAACCTGCAAAACAAGAGACATCATTGCTAAAGACTTTAAAGACAATAGAATTACTCGAAACTTACCGTTCGTGCAGTAAACGACGGACAGCAGTCCTCTGAAGTCAAGAGGCCTGCGCTACCGATCCAGTGAAGAAACTGGTTACAGCACCCTGCCCCGACGCAGATGGAGAGCTCGGCATTCACTTACCCAAGGTGAGAGCGTTAACCTTTGGGGGTCTACAGGAGAGCAAAAAAGGGAAGAGATAGGGACACCCCAATAACCTCAGTTCATTAATCCCATATTTTCTGTCTGCAGACATCTTACTCTTGAAGTCAGGCATACAGTGCACAGAGGTCCAGCCCAAAGAGCCAACCGGGTGCTACACATCACCTTTGAAGATACGGTAGTCGCCCAGTCAAGACCGGCGCCTCTGCGAGAATCAGGTGAGCGTTACAGGTCCAGACAGAAATGCCAAAACTGCTTCGCCAGATCCGCTAGGACCTTGGACCTGGTTCCTCCCAGACGATTGACATATCTCACTGCTGAGACATTGTCCATGCGTAGGAGCACACAGCAATTCCCCTGATCTTTGAGGAAACTGCGGACTGCAAAAGAACCCGCTAACAATTCCAGGCAATTGATATGGAGATCCCTCTCTTCCTCTGACCATTTTCCTCCCGTGGAGACCTGACCTAGCCTTGCTCCCCAACCTGCTCTGCTGGCATCGGACTCCAGAACCACATCCGGGGAGGGACCAAAAATCGCTTTCCCATTACAGGCCTCCATGTGTCTGAGCCATCAAAGGAATTCCAACCTGGCCTCCGGGGACAGCTCCACCATCTGATAGTAAGAGAGACATCTGCGCAGATGTCGAGCCTTCAGATGCTGCAGCGCCCTGTAATGAAGAGGGGCAGGGAAAATTGCTTGGATGGACGCAGACAACATCCCCACTATCCTGGCTAATAACCTGAGAGAGATTTTGTCCCTTCCGAGGATACCCCGGATCTCTTTCTTTATCTTGGACAGCCTGCTGTCTGGGAGGAGAAGGATGCAATCTTTTGAATCTATATCGAAGCCTACAAACTGGATACATTGCGTAGGCTGCATTATGGATTTTTTGGCATTTATCACAAACCCCAGACTCTGAAGAAGAGTTACCGAAAACTCCAGATGAGATAGCAAAACCTGAGAGTTCTGGGCCAACAGGAGCATGTCGTCCAGATAAATAATTATCCTTATCCCCTTGGACCTGAGAAGAGCCATCACAGGCCTCATCAACTTGGTGAAGCACCATGGGGCCGAGGACAGGCCGAACGGGAGGGATGCAAATTGCCAAATCCGACCCCCCACTGGAACTGGAGGAACTCTTGGTGTGGAGGGAACACAGGAACCACTAAATAAGCGTCCTTGAGGTCCAGCTTGACCATCCAATCCGTCGGAAGGAGGGTGTCCCTGAGAAGGTGAATTCCTTCCATCTTGAAGTGGTGGTAAACCACAAAGGAATTGAGGGCTTTTAGATTTATCACTGGCCGGAACCCTTGATCCGGTTTTGGGACTAGAAATATGGTACTCAGAAACTGGGATGCCCTGTAAGAGGCTGGTACCACCGCTCCCTTGGAAATGAGGTCCTTGACCTCCACATCTATCAGTGACTGCTTTACACTGTCCAGAACCAAAGGGCGTGTATTGACAACTTGCAAGGAGGGGAATAGAACTCTATGTGATAACCTTGGACTGTCTGCAACACCCAGGGGTCCGATGTGAGGGATTTCCACTGTGGGAGAAACTTGGCCAGCCTGCCTCCTATACCTTTGTGGGAAGAAAAATTTAACACTTGAGAAAATACCTGATGCTCCTCTGGACCTCCTGGTACCTCTGCCACCACATCCTCTCCAACCCGAATTCTGTTGCGGGAAGAATTGGGTATATGCACCTCGAACAGAGGATGAATTCTGGGCACCTTGTGAGGCAAACTGACGGGGGCGGGAATGGCCCTGGGAAAAGCAGCCGGAAGAGCGGGCTCTACCTCGTCCGGCCCTGGGGAAAACCTTTTGGGTGAAAACTTTCTTTATATTGGCCTGGGCCTTATCCAAGGCAGTAAACGTATGGACATACGCAGACAAATCTTTGAGGAAACTCTCACCAAACAAAGTTCCCTGAGCGGAAGAGCCCGCTTCCCTCTATGACATATCTGCCAGCTTGGAGTCCAGCCTCATTAGCAGAGACTTGCGCCTCTCCTTTGACATAGCCACATTGGCATTGCCGAGCAGGCAGACAGTTCTCTGAATCCAACCTCATAACATATGTACATCGACGGGGGAATTGGAGGACGCCGCCTCCTCAGCCATTTCAAAAATCTGAGTCACAGGACCCAGAACATCTAAGAGCTTGTCCTGGCAGCCGCGCCAGGCCTTGTCCACCCCCTTCCTGGGATCTTTGCCTTTCTGAGTCAAGAACACTGCCATGGGCTGATCAATCTCAGGAGTACACGGACCTTGTCCTGCAGGACTGGCCTAGGGCATTCCGATCTTATCTTGCTCCTGACCTCTTTAGGCAGTGGGCGCCTGATCCAGTACTCTAGGAACGAGGCAATCTCTGGAGAGGGTTGCCACTCTGTTGATCTGGGATGCGAAAAGAGGGCCGGGTCAAAAAAGGGAACCCCATTAATGTCCAATACAGGACCTTCCTGTGTGGGAACGGGAGCAACTTTCCTCTTACGCCTCTTAGGGGGCAAATCAGAGTCCTCAAAAGAGTTAGAGGAAGAGACAGGAATAGGGGATATCTGTGCGGGGAGCTGCGCATAAGAAGGGCAAGGGGTTGAGGAAAAGGGCTGAAACTCATCCCGCTGGCGCTTTTGGGCTCTACTAGGGGTAGACTCAGGGGAAGTGACATGGCGAGGACTGAGTTGTCCTGAAATATGCTTCACTCTAGTACACTTTTTCGGGGCTTGCGGCTCTTCAGAGGGACCAGCACCTTGAGGAGGGTGAAAATCCGCTATGCAGTGAATTAGCCTGTCAAATGCTGAAGCCAGTGTATTATTAAGGCCAGACAAGGCTGAATCAATGGATGACTGGATAGCCTGCTCCACTGTACGCTGTAGATTTGCCTGCCTCCCCCCCTACCCCCATTAACTGTTTTCCTGGAAGGGCGCACCTGTGTACTGGCATCCATTAAATTAGGGGCAACATTATTACTTCCCATGCCAGACTTATCCATCATTGGTCACCACAGAAGTGTAAAAAACTTCCAATCAAGGCAGCCGAGCAGGCTGTGTGCCACAAGCACCCAAATTAGCCGAGAAGGCCTAAACAATAAAAGCGTACACCCCACAGGGTGAGAAACTGGTGACAGCCGAGCAGGCTAAATACACCCGAGCAGGGTGAAGGAGTGGGTACAGCCTAAAAGGCTGAGCACAAAAGGAGCACAAAAGGAAATAAAAGGAAACAGAATAAAATTAAACTTAACCCACTCCTGTTAGATGCAATGAAAATAGTGGAATGCTCCTGCACCTTCACACACCAAGGCACAAACAGGCAGGCCTAGCCTGAGGGCATCCAATGATACGTGAGCAGCGTATAGAAACAAACACACGCTTCGTGTGAAAGAAAAGCCCGTAATTGCAAATGCCGTGACCCGTGTCAGGAAGAAACAACGCTTCAGTAAACAAACAGCAAGCGTCACAGCAAGCGCGAACGCTCTGGAAGGCCCGGCTATGCAAACAAACCCCCACTCATGAGGAGAAATTCACACACGCGCCGCTGCCTGGTTCCTGGAAGGCATACAGCTAACCAATTGTAACAATTTCAAAGTAAAGGAATGAAATAATTCAATAAGCAGGCTCCCGCTCCACACGGAGCGGCGTCACAATGTAACACTTCTGACCTGGGGACAGCGCTCGAACGAACGCAACTTACAAAGAAAGAAAAATGAAATGACAATTTCAACCAATGATACAAAACAACTCAATATGAAATGAAGTAACGCCAATTAACACTCTAAAGTCTATAGAATGAACAATAAGGCACAAGCTAGAGAGAGTAACTTAGCTGTGTCAGTCAGTAGCAAAGAAAGAGGATTTGTTATTGGAGAAAGGGACATTTATGGACTGGGATGCATGCCCATTAGCTACCAAAGGGGCATGACCTGTCCGCCATTTTGGAATGGGACTTTTATAAATGTATTTGTTGAAGTTGTGTTACAAAATATTTCAGAAGTTTTATAAAAATGTTTTATTTCTTTGCTGCTGTGTATGTCAGAGTAAAGAAAGCTAATGCATAATAGGAGACTCCTGTCTTGCCATAAAAACAGGAGTCTCCCATCTTAATTGGCCGGGTTGGCATGTATGTGATTGAGGCTCTATGTAGCATTCTTTTTACTTTGTGTTCCCCGCCTTCAAGGGCCCTCTTCTCTAACTGCAGTCAAGTCCGGCAAGGCCATAAGACTACTAGATGCTCACTACGTCATGGAATTGGTGCGTTGGTAAGAGGCTCCATTTTTGGTGCCAGGCCCTGTCCTGCCTGAGAGTCATTTATAGGTCAGGTTCTTGACTAATTGCAACCAAAAACGATGTGAAAAAGTCCCAGTGTAAGGATCCTATTTATTCTGTGTTCCCTCCTTCATCCACACTCACTTCTAAATGTAGTGAAGCCAGGCAAGGTGAGAAAATAGTCCAACGCTTGCTTCTTCCTGCAGCCTGATCCTTGTAAAGAGGCTCCATTTTCTGTGCCTGGCCCTGTCCTGGATGTGAGCCATCAGCAAGTCAGGCAGAGGCTGATTGGGTCCAGTAACCATTTGATTGGGGCCATGTGTAATTTTCCTGAATTCACTGTCTTTCCACATTTCAGCACCCTTATTTCTAACTGCATAAAGTCCAGCAAAGCCACCCCCAGCTCCTCACTCCTTCCTGTACATACATGCCAATGTTTTGAAGCACCTGGGAAGGGAATCCACCACAGAAAGCGGGAGAACTAATGAATGTTCCCATAGGATTGCATTGGGGGTTGCTAGAGTTATTTTAGGTGTGAGAAAGTAAAAATAGCAATATTTGTAATTGAAAAATCCAGAATCTCTGCCTAAATCGGGAGGGTTGGCATGCATGTTGGAGCATTGTGAAGAGCCTCCATTAATTTACCTGGCCATGCCCTGTCTTGGAGCCATCTGTAGGACAGGCAAGAGACTGATAGCACCCAGGTACCACATGACTGAGACCATGTGTAAGCATTCTGCTTACCATGTGTTCCTGCTTTCAGGCATCATCACTTCTAACAGCCATGAAGTGCAGCAAGGCCACAAAACTGCTGAATGCTCACTCATTCCTGGTGCTGGAGCATTGTGAAAAGCCTCCATTTTATGTGCCTGGCCCTGTCCTACCCCAGAACCATTTGTAAGTCAGGCAAGGGGCTGTTTGGGCCCAGTATCTCTGTGACTGTATACATGCCAATATTTTGGAGCACCTAGAAGGGAGGTTTTGTCACAGAAAGGGAGAATGTAAAAAATAGCAGCATTTATGATAGTAGAATCAGGAGTCTCCCATCTTAATTGGCCGGGTTGGCATGTTTGTGATTGAGGCTCTGTGTAGCATTATTTTTACTTTGTGTTCCCCTCCTTCAGGGGCCCACTTCTCTAACTGCAGTCAAGTCCAGCAAGGCCACAAGACTACTAGATGCTCACTACGTCATGGAATTGCTGCGTTGGTAAGAGGCTCCATTTTCGGTGCCTGGCCCTGTCCTGCCTGAGAGTCATTTATAGGTCAGGCTACGGACTGATTGCACCCAAAAACTATGTGAAAAAGTCCCAGTGTAAGGATCCTGTTTATTCTGTGTTCCCCACTTCATCCACACTCACCAGGCAGGCGAGAAAATAGTACAATGCTTGCTTCATCCTGCAGTTTTAGCCTTGTAACGAGGCTCCATTTTCTGTGCCTGGCCCTGTCCTGGATGGGAGCCATCGGCAAGTCAGGCAAGGGGCTAATTGGTTCCAGTAACCATTTGATTGAGGCCCTGTGTAATTTTCCTGATTTCCCTGTTTTTCCACATTTCAGCACCCTCATTTATAACTGCATTAAGTCCAGCAAAGCCACCCCCCAGCTCCTCACTCCTTCCTATACATACATGCCAACGTTTTGAAGCACCTGGGTGGGAAATTTCACCACAGAAAGCGGGAGAAATAATGAATGTTCCCGTAGGATTGCATTGGGGGTTCGAGCTATTTTAGGTGGGAGAAAGTAAAAATAGCAATATTTTTAATTGAAAAATCCAGAATCTCTGCCTAAGTTGGGAGGGTTGGCATGTATGCTGGAGCATTGTGATGAGCCTCCATTGATTTGCCTGGCAATGCCCTGACTTGGAGCCATCTGTATGACAGACACAGGACTGATAGCACCCAGGTACCACATGCCTGAGACCATGTGTAAAAATTCTGCTTACCATGTGTTCCTGATTTCAGGCATCATCACTTCTAACAGCCATTCAGTCCAGCAAGGCCACAAGACTGCTGAATGCTCACTCCTTCCTGGTGCTGGAGCATGTGAAAAGCCTCAATTTTCTGTGCCTTACCCTGTCCTACCTCAGAATCATCTGTAATTCAGACAAGGGGCTGTTTGGGTCCAGTAACCATGTGACTGTATACATGCCAATATTTTGGAGCACCTAGGAGGGAGGTTTTGTCACAGAAAGGGAGAAAGTAAAAAATACCAAAAAATGTTATAGAAAAATCAGGAGTCTCCCATCTTACTCTGCCGGGTTGGCATGTATGTGATTGAGGCTCTGTGTAGCATTCATTTTACTTTGTGTTCCCCTCCTTCAGGGGCCCTCTTCTCTAACTGCAGTTAAGTCCAGCAAGGCCACAAGACTACTAGATGCTCACTACACTATGGAGTTTTTTTTTATTCATTTTTTAATTTTTATTCATTTTAAATAAGAAGATAAAGATGTACAACAAATCGGTGAACTGAGGAAAGTCCATCAAATATTCAAAGAACATGTCAAAACCGAGTAAAACAGAGAGTCAATAAGCGTTATTTAAATCTAAGTCAATAATCATATTAAAATTGTGTAAAGGGGAGAAGAATACAGGGGGAAATCAAAGACAAAAAGGACACGACAGGACACACGAGGGAAGGAGAGAAAATAACGATATAATATCAATATGCAATTAAATACTAATTTTGAGAATTAAGATATTGATGAAATAAATTCAATTTTTTGTTAAACTTGTGCCTAACATCAAAAGAAGAGGCATAGCATTTTTCGATCCGGGGGATGGAGCAAATGGAGTTCCACCGAACATTATATGATACATTAGCTGCATTTTTCCAGTTAAAAGAATTATTCTTAAAAGCAATACTAATGAACAAATTAAATAGCCGGGGAGATTCAATGCAACTGATGTCAGGATTAACAATAGTTCCAATCATTAGGTTGGCAAGTGTTAAGGGTTCTGATAAATGAAAAACTGTTTGTAATTGAGACCAAATCAAAGTCCAAAAGGCATGTACATATTTACAATGAAAAATTAAATGTATGATATCAGCATTGGGTTGCGCACAAGACCAGCAATTATCAGTTGCATTGTCGACGACTTTGGCAATGCGGGTTGGAGTGAGGAAAGCACAATGAAGGATGAAAAATCAGGTTTGGGTAACATTGGCAGCAATAGAAATTGAGTGACATAAATTCCAAATTTTATTCCAATGGTCAGGAGTAGTTTGTAGGCCCCAATCAGTTTCCCATTGCCTTATGTTATTAGCATTACGGGGGTTAGCAGAAGGAGGATCTCTCAGAAAAGCATAGAATATCGAGACGTTAGTAACTGGATTGCTAATCAAAAAAGTAAGCTATGGGGTGGGAACTTTCTGAAAAACAGTGGACTTCAGTTTAACATTAGAATTAATAAGAGAAGTGTAAAATGGAAGATCTGAAGAAGGTAGTTGGAATTGTGAACTTAATTGTGAGAAGGGAATTGGTTCGGAGTTATGGTATAATTGTTTAACAAATGTAATACCAGCTGAGTACCATCTTTGAATAATGGTGATGTTAGATTTGGTGGGACTTTGTTTGTTGAACCAGAGAAGAAGATCGTTATTGTTAAGTTTTGTGAAAGAGTTTGGGGGGAGTTTACTCCAGATGGTTTTGAAAAAATGTAATGATGGGAAAGAGGTGATATTGGGCCAGGAAGAGTTATTAAAAGTTGAGATAAAGAACGGACCCAAGGAGGTGTATTTACAGGGAGGGAATTCAAATTGCGTGAAGATTCTCAGCTGTTTTAGAACAAAGGCTTTATGATATAATAAAAAATTTGCGAAATTGACACCGCCCAAATTTTTGGGGAGCCTCAATTTATTTATAGCAATGCGTGGTACTTTATTATTCCACAAGAATTTGATAAGAAGGGAGTTTAATTTTTTATAAAAAGAGGTGTGTATAGAAATGGGGATCATTGATAAAGAATAAAGGACGATGGGGCTAATCATCATATTTTTTTCGATTAGGAGATTAGTAATCAAAATAATAGTAGAAGAGATGTCCTTAGTAATACAGAGACCTAAATAAGTGATTTGAGAAGGTTGCCAAGAGAGGCCTAATAAAGGAGTAAGATTATAAGCGTTAGTGAGAGGCATAATTTCAGATTTTTCATAGTTTAGTTTATACCCAGAAACTGCAGAGAAGTTATTTAAAGTAGATACAACATGAGGAATAGAAGAAGCGGGATTAGATAAATAAAGAAGAATATCATCGGCATAGGCAGATAATTTAGTTTCTATACCATTAATGCTAATGCCTTTAATGTTTGTATTCATTCAAATATTTTGAAGTAGAGGTTCAAGAGCGAGGTTGAATAAAAGAGGGGAAAGTGGGCATCCTTGGCAAGTTCCTCTTTCGATTACAAAAGAAGAAGAAGTAAGACTATTATTGATAAGGATGCGGGTAGAGGGGGAAAAGTAAAGGGTTCTGGCTAAATTATTGAATTTGGGAGGTGGACCATGCCAATATAGGGACTGGAATAAGAATGACCAGGAAACTCGATCAAATGCTTTCTCAGCATCAAGAGCAAGAAGAGCTAAAGGGTCTTGAGATTTTTGAGAATGACAAAGAATATTAAAAAGTCTAGAGTTAGAAGAGGTGTATTTTAATGAAACCAGTTTGATCTGGGTGTATAAGCTTAGGAAGAAGTACTTCAAGACGTTTAGGAAGAATTTTAGCAAATATTTTAAACTTCAGAATTGATGAGGGAGATAGGTCTATCATTTTTAACTAGGGAGAGATCTTTATCTGGTTTTGGAAAAAGAATAAATAGGGCTTCTCCAAAAGAACCTAGACTCTGCCCTATTTGAGCAAAATGTGTTTATAAATCAAATAGTTTTGGGGCAACTGAGTCTATAAAACTTTTATAAAATTCTATGGGATAACCATCGGGACCAGGAGCTTTGTTTGGTTTAACATCTAGTATAGTTTGATTGATTTCTGTAAGAGAAATAGGAGCATCAAGAGATTAAAAGGGCTAATGTTCTTATTAGTTTCAAGAAAGGAATGAATTTCTGAATTGTTCATAGAGGAATCTGACTTATATAGATTGGAATAGAATTTAAGGAAGGCGTCATTAATTTCTTTAGATTTAGTTAATCTGGTACCATTGGAAGAAAGAATATGGGTAATGTGGGACTTTTCTTTTCTCTTTTTTAAGTAGGAAACTAACATCTTGCCCGCTTTGTTGGAACCACAATGTAATTTAGTCTTGGATTTTAAAAGCAAGTTGGCAGCTCTATCAGTGTACATTTTATTGAATTCTATATGTTTAGCCATTGTAGCTTTCAAAGTGTCCGGATTGGGATTGGCATAATAGGATTGTTCTAATTGTCTAATAGTTGACAAAAGATTATTATAGCTAAATTCGTAATGACGTTTTTTTGGTTGCAACAAATTGTATTATAAAGCCACGAAGGGTTGCTTTAAACACATCCCAATTGTTATTGAAGGAAGTGTGATCAGGGTGGTTATTGAGAAAGAATTCATTAAGAAAAGAGTTTGTTTTATCAATGAAAGTTTTCTCTTTAAGTAGGAAGGAGTTAAATTTACATCTAGGAGAAAGTTTATTAATATTTATCCATTCCAATGTGGTGGTAACAGGGGCATGATCTTAAATGGTATAAAGCCAATGTCAGAGTGCAAAATGGTGGGGGTTAGTGAGGAGTTAACAAATATGTAATCTAATATGGAGAAAGATTGGTGAGGGGGGAGTAGAAAGTATAATCTATGGTATCAGGATAATACAATCGCCAGGAGTCGATTAAATTTAGGTTTTGTAACAAATTGAGGAAACTCTTACGTGATTTAGAATTATCAAAATTGGACGTGGATTTTCTATCTAGAGCAAAATCATGAATCTGATTCATATCTCCACATAATATATGTTTGTCTATGTTTTTCTAAGAGAGCTTAGTAATAAAGTTAGACCAAAAAAGCAGGTTAGGTTCATTGGGGCCATATATATTAACAATAGTAACAGGCAAATTGTTGATGTTAGCATCAATTATGATCCATCGACCTTCAGTTTCTTTATCTTCATTAATTAGTGTGAAATTTAAATGTTTATTAACTAAAATAGAAACACCTCCTTTCTTATTAAGTGCATTCGAGTATATGGCGCGACCAATCCAAGGTGCACAAACTTTAAGATTTTCAATATCTGAATTTAAATGGGTTTCCTGAAGGCAAATGATATCAGGTTTCTGTTTACTAAGTAGGGATAAAACTTTACTTCACTTAATAGGAGGGCCCAAATCTTTAACGTTCCAGGTTAAAAATGTAATTGACATTTGTAGTAAAGAGGGATTGATGGTTGAAGCAGGATATAATACGTAACAACATATAATTTCTAGGCACTTTGTAACATTGTTAATTAAGAGTATTAGAACCATTGCAATATAAATCATTTCAATGTTAAACAGCATACAAGACGCTGTTCCGGCGAGCAGCACTCTACATGAGGTTTTCCAAATGTGAAATCACGGGCAACAGTCAACAAACACTGCTACACAGGTTGCATGTCATTAAACAACCTTTATTTTCACTTTGAGCAATTTAAAAATCAAATTGTCCCAGTAAAAATCTCTTGACAGGCGGCAGCCTGACGCGTTTCGCCACAACCTAGTGGCTTGTTCACAGTTACTCCTCCCAAGCAGGAAGTTCATTTAAAAATAAAAACACTGCAGTGCAAAACATAGAAGAGGTGACTTACATAATTTACACCATGACTAGTGGCCATTTTGGCTTGGGCTACTAAATGTGATTGCAAATCTCATAGTATTATATCCAATCTGAGCCTGTTGGTTTTTGTTGTATATCTAAGTGTATATTTTCTTGTTATAGTAATGCACTCTCATGGTTGGGAAAACAAAAGAAACAGGCTTTTAAAAAATACAAAAGCACAATTTTCAATGTTTGCAATGTAACGTGTGCATTCTAACCAATAGCGTATCACTGAGTCCAACGTATTTTGGAAGGGACCCTTGCGTGCGTACTTTAATGGCGCCTACACTGTAAAATGTACGTAATTTAAAATGTCACATTTCTGCAGTTCGAAGGATAAAAAAGTATTCATAAAATCTTTTTCAAACTGCAAAGTCCACTTCCATGAATCGTTTTTAAAGTGCAAAGCGAATCAAAACGGAAAAAATATATATATATTCCCAAACCACAGGCAGTGGTTGCACATACATGTCACCATCATTAAAAATGTATTAGTAAATATTTCAATGTGCAAAAACGCATTCCTATGATTACATTCATTTCGCATTCTCAAAGCAGCATTGTCATATTACAAAGTGCATAGTGCATTCCTATTACATTCTCTAAACAGCGTTGACATGATATAGGGTGCATAGTGCATTCCTATCAGCCATACATGTCATTTGGAATATAGATATGGATGCAAAGTGCAAAAACACATTCCCATGTTCAGCATACAGTTGCAAAATGCAAAGACGCATTCCTATGGTAAATGTGTCATACATAATATGGAAGGGACGTACATTTAAGAAATGTGATATAAAGTGCCATGTGAAAATTTAGAACAGGAGATAAAAATCCAGGCGCTTAAAAAGTGGCATTGCACTATTTTAGATATTCTAATGTCAGAAATGTAGGTTAGAATAGTTCCGCTACTCAGATGTCATGCTGACAATAGATTGCCATGAGTAGTTATAACCACATATATACACTGATTTGCAGTAAGTTAAGGTGTAAATAGTGTTGTAAGTCACCATAAAAGAGTGTGAAGTTAAAATGCATATAACTGAAAGAAAGAAAAGGAAAATTCACACAAATAACCAAACTAAAAGGATAACAATATAAGGTAATTCAAGTTGATGATTATTGCTTCCTGGGCTTTCTATACAGCATTTGATAAAATCCTTATGTCCCCAAGAAGGTATAAAGCTCTTCATCAATATTATGGCCAACCGTGGTCTTACTCTCATAATCGAGAATACATTTAGTCTCTGCTTGCCGAAGTGTTCTCTCATTGTCTCCTCTTCTGGGGCCAGGAATGACCTTATGTATACCAAAATATTTTAGGCTGGCTGGATCTCCATTGTGAATTTCGGAGAAATGCTTCGCTATCGGATAAGTACAATCTTTATTGGTAAAGGCTCTGACGTGTTGTAGGATACGTCCCTTTAGCTTACATTTAGTACTTCCAACGTACAACTTGAGACATGGGCACATCAAGACATACACCAGCAACTCTGATTCACATGTAATTTTACTTTTTACATGAACCAGATATTTCAATATCGGATGGACATAGCTTTTGCAATTTCTTGCATATTTGCTCATTTTACACCTGGTACATTTGAAGAAGCCAACTCCTGTTGTGTAAAGCCAGTTGGTGCCTATATCATTCTTTTCCACAGCTGTATAGCTGTTCACCACTAGATCTTTAATAGATGTACTTTTATGGAAAGTAATGTCAGGATGGTCATTTAATAAGCTACCTATATCTTTGTCCGCTTCCAACACTTTCCAATATTTGTTTATTATCCATTTGATAATTCTGGAGTGGCTTCCGAATGTCAAAATGTTTTCTTCTTCTTGTTTTGCTAGGTCCGTTTTTGATGTTATTAACATTTTTTGTCTGTTCATTTCTTGGACCTTCAGATATGCCCTTTCAATGATCTTTTTAGGGTACTGTTGTTGTAGTAAATTTTGGGCAGTTACTTTACTTGCTAAATCAAAATCCATGATGTTGCTATAATTACGTCTGATATGAATAAATTGACCATGTGGGATACTCCATAATAAAGTTTTGGGGTGCGCACTGTTTGCATGCAGCGGGATGTTGGCGCCTGTAATCTTTCTGTGTAAATTGGACTCAATTTTTTGTGCCTCTATCTTGACCTGCACATCCAGAAACACAATAGACTTGTGGCTGTGGTGTTCAGTGAACTTAAGATTCACGTTGTTGATGTTAAGCAATTTGACAAACTCACACCACAGCTCGGTGGTGCCGTCCCAAATGATGAATAAATCGTCAATGTAGCAAAGCCACAATACGATTTTCTCAGTATATTTTTCATTAGCTTCTGCCCATACTGTGGTTTTCTCCCAATGTCCCATCATTAAATTTGCATATGATGGTACGAAAGTCGTGCCCATCGCAGTTCCCTGGATTTGGCGAAAGGTTTCATTGTTGAATATAAAAATATTGTTGTCCAAGCACATTTTGTTCATTTCGAGGATCATCTGTGAATGTTGTAGGTGATTGAGAGATCTAGTATTGAGAAAATGTTGACAGGTGAATATCCCATCATTGTGTTTGATAGACGTGTATAAGGACACCATGTCCATGGTTGCCAATAAATAGGTGGGTTCCCAAGGAAGTTCGTCAATTTTCAATAAGAAATCCGTGGTCTCCCTCACATATGATGGTAATGTGGATACGAGATGCAGAGGACCTAATCTATGAATTTGGACATATTTTCCAATAGCGACCCACACAATGTCACAATCGGTCTCCCAGGTGGTTTAAGGGGATTCTTATGGACTTTGGGGAGGAAGTAAATAGTAGGAATAACTGAGTTCTTAGAAAATAAGAATTTCACCATTTCTTCCTCAAGAAAATCTGCCTTTTGCCACTTAGTTAGGAAGGTCCATACTTCTTTTTCCAATTGCTTGATAGGATTGTTATTTAATTGTTCATAATAGCTCCCATCATTTAGTTGTTTATAAGTTCAGCAATGTAGTCGCATTTATTCATTATGACTATGTTGCAACCCTTATCTGCTGGTTTTATTATGTATTTGTCCAGCTTTGCAATATCTGTTAACACTTTTTGTTGTTTTTTAGACAGATTGCTTTGGGTTTGCCTCTGAGTTCTAGAAAAAGCTTCGATGTAGCTGTTCTGGGCACTTTGTGGGTTACATTTCAATTTGCACCTTAGTTTGCTAGTTGATGGCCAGTCTGTACAGATGCTGAGTCTTTCCAAATTGGTAGCAAATTTGTTACTCTCTGTGTGACTTTCCTGTTCTAAATCATCGAGAGTTATCAAAGTGTCAATTTCTGCAATTGTAACATCCGTCTTTCCTTCTAAGATTTCTTTTGGCTTCATTTTGTATGTCGAAGTGGAAAAGAATTTCTTGAGTCGCAGTTTACGAATGAATCTGTCTAAATATATCCTCGTTTGCACATAATCGAAACTGGCCAGTGGACAGAAATTCAATCCCAGTTTCAGTATTTTCATCTCTTCTACAGTAAGAGTGTGATCGGAGAGATTGATGATCTGCTGTTTATGTGTAACGCTCACCTGATTCCCACAGAGGCGCTGACCCGAACTGGACTGCTACCGTTTCTTCTATCGTGAGGCGCAGGGCCCGGAAGATGCTCTGGACGGGGCCTCCGAATTTGGATTGCCTGGCTTGTAGAGTAAGTTTTCTGCAGGTGGAAGAAAAGGGATTGATTACCAGCTGGGGTGGATATGTGTTCCCATCAATCTCCCGTTTCTCACTCTTCTTGACCCCCCAACTTGGTTTCTGCGAGCTCTCACCTTAGGTATTGTAAAGATGACCTCTCCATCCTGCTTCAGGTGCAGGGGTGCGTAGAATCCAGTTACGTCACTGGATGGGAAATAGTTGCGGACACTGTGTCCTTTCGTCTCTCCTGCGGTAGCCGTAAGTATGAGTGTCTTTTCTCCACATGAGCCGGGGGCCAGAAACCTAAAGCAGGTAAGTCTCTTGGTGAGTATTTGTTCTCCGTGCTTAGTAGTGCTCACCATGTATTCCTCTTATGCAGGTGCTGGGATGTAGCTGGCGTCGTAGCCGCGGTGGAGGAAGGTAAGTGAAAGAAAAGCGACTGCTTACTTCTAATGATTGTCTTTTTCTGCTTACAGGTGCTGAGATGCTGCCGGCGACACAGCCGCTGTCGCGCGTGATGAGGCACGTAAGTAAGTGGAATAAATGTGGCCGCTTTAGAGCGGGCACCTCTAATGACTGTCTTTTTCTGTTTTTAAGGTGCCGAGATGCTGCCGGCGTCGTGGCCGCGGTGGAGTTCGGCGAGGCCACGGATGGGTAAGGCAAGGCGGCGCGGCTGCGAGTGTTTGAGAGCGCTGCTAATCTTGTACCTTTCCTTTGCAGGATCGTCGGAGGTAGGATTGCTGAGGCCGGATTCCGGTAAGTATAATTTCTAATGCTCACCTTCTCTTTTCTTGTCTGTTTGCAGGTGTTCCGGGTGCTGGCGGGCGTGTCAGGAGCCAGGATGCAGGAGCCGACTCGGTGAGCGTCCTGCTGCTGATGCAGAATAACGCGAAACACGTGTATTCCATCGGGCGTGGTTTAAATAGCAGAGAAGTGCTTCAGGTGTGTGTTCTTCCACCGGCCCCACCCAGGTAAGAAAAGAGTTCCTGAATAGAGGAAATAGTTCCTCCCAGCCCTGATGGCTGGAGACTTCAGCCAGACTGGATTGTTCTGGGTAAGTATGCAGCATGGTCTGCCTCAGGTAAGTCCACCCAAGCATTATTACACAGTTTATCAATATGAGCCCGGCGCCTATGGCGCCGGGACTGAAGTCCTTTATGAGCCTGGTGCCAAAGGCGCCAGGACACGGTCCAAAGGGCCCCTGTAGGGGTCTGCTGGGTCCAGAGATGTGGAAGAAGGGTCTGCTTCCGGGGGCGCTGGGCCAGTCCTGGCTCCTCGGGAGTAGTGCTCATGACAGCACCCCCCCTCAAGGCCCCTCCCAAAATTGTCTTCCCCGGGGGTTTTGGTTTATCCGGAAAGGTTCGGTGAAATTTCTTGATTAGACGAGGAGCATGGAAGTGGTCATAGGGTTCCCATGACCTCTCTTGAGGCCCGTAACCCTTCCAGTCAATCAGGTAGAACAGCTTTGATCTGATGATCTTAGAGTCCAAAATGTTTTTAATCTCGAATGCAGGTTCTCCATTCACTTGAATTAGTTCTGGAGGTTTGGTTAGTCTGGTTCCAGATTGCATGGGTTTCAAAAGCGGTACGTGAAAAACAGGATGTATTCGCATATGAGCTGGCAATCCTAGTTTAACGGCCACTGGGTTTATTATGGCCGTAACTGGATTTGGCCCCTGATATTTGGGATTAAAAGTGCGAGGTCCTTTGAGTGATAAGTGTTTGGTGGACAACCAGACCTGGTCCCCAATCTGGTATTTAGGGGCCTCGCTTCGGTGTTGATCTGCTCCTCTCTTGTACCTTTCTTTAGCTTGTTGTAAATGTGCAGCAGCTTCTTTGAAGGCTTTGGTAATAGCAGTGTGTAACTGATCCACGGCGGGTGTTCCAAGATCTTGAGGTGGATCGAGGTTGGAAGTTCGAGGATGAATTCCATACAAAGTGTAGAAGGGGCTTTGCCCGGTTCCAGAGTGAACAGAATTATTGTATGCATACTCAGCTATCCAAAGGATGTCCTTCCAGTTGCTCTCTGACTGTTGTAGCATGCATCGTAAATATTGTTCGAGAGTCTGGTTAGTTCTTTCAGTTTGACCATCGGTCTGGGGGTGATGGCTGGTTGAGAGTCTTACATTGATTTGAGCCAATTGACAGCAACTACACCAAAAATGGGAAATAAATTGGCTTCCTCTATCTGAGATTAGTACCGATGGGAATCCGTGTAACCGGACAATGTTTTCAAGGAATTCTCTGGCTAGTACCGAAGCTGAGGGTAAGCCTTTTAACGGAATGAAGTGGGCCATCTTGGAAAACAAATCCACAATAACGAGAATAGTGTTGTACCCGGAGCAGGAGGGTGAGTCTGTGATAAAATCCATAGAAAGGGTGTGCCAGGGAGACGGTGGAATGTCTAATGGTTGGAGAAGACCAACCGGTCTTTTCTTTTCACCCTTGTTTTGAGCGCACACACCACAGGACATCACAAATTCTTGTATGTCTTTTCTCCACGAAGGCCACCAGAATTGTCTTCTCACTTTCTCTTCTGTTTTGGCAATGCCAGGGTGGCCCTCTATCAATGAATTGTGATAGCAGGAGATTACTTGCCTTTGCAAATCGGCGTGTGGTAGGAATAATCGTCCTCGGAAATAAGGCAAGTCATTGTTTAAAGTGAAATCCATTCCTTTTTGTAGCCAGTTCTGCAAGTCTGTTGGGTTCAAAAATTGTTTAACTTTTGCCTCAATGTCCTCGATGGATTGTGAAGAAATCAGGCCCAAGATCCTTTGTTCAGGAATTATTGGTACAGGCTCTGGGTTCACAATGGTGTCTCCCATTCCAATCCGGGAAAGAGCATCTGCTTTGCCATTTTTGCTGCCGGGGCGGTAAGTGATCACAAAGTCAAATTCGGCAAAGGACAGGGCCCAGCGGAGCTGTCGAGAGGATTGAGCCTTGGCGGTTTTCAGATACTGTAAATTCCGATGATCGGTGATCACCGTGATGGTGTGTCTGGCCCCAAGGAGATAATGACGCCAGGCCTTAAAGGCGGATTTAATAGCTAACAGTTCCTTGTCTGTGATGGCGTAGTTAACCTCAGGCGCCAAGAATTTTCGAGACCAGAACGCCACGGGATGTAATTGGTTAGTCTCTGGGTCTCTTTGTGAGAGGACCGCTCCCATTGCTAAGCTGGATGCGTCGGTTTCAACGATATAAGGGAGATCTGGGCGTGGGTGCTTCAGTATTGGCGCAGAAGTAAACTTGGCTTTTAGCTCTTGGAAGGCTTGTTCAGCTTCTTCAGACCACTCAAAACTTTTATTCTTTCTTAAGAGAGCCGTGATGGGTTGTACCACTCGTGAAAACTCCAGAATGAATCTGCGATAAAAATTGGCAAAGCCTAACATGCTCTGAACGCCTTTTACAGAAGTAGTTGATGGCCATTTGAGAATAGCGTCCACCTTTCGCGAGTCCATGTGGACGCCTTTGGGTGTCAGGATAAAACCCAGAAATTCGACTTCAGTGGCATCGAAAACACATTTTTCAAGTTTGGCAAATAGTTTGTGTTGGCGAAGTTTTTCAAGTACTGTTCTAACATGATTTTGGTGATCTGCTTCCGAAGAGGAGTAAACAAGAATGTCATCTATGTAGACGACCACACAGACGTCAATGAGCTCCCTGAGGACATCATTCATAAAATATTGGAAGGCGGCCAGTGCATTACATAGTCCGAAAGGCATCACTTGGTGCTCAAATAACCCATATTTAGTGCGAAACGCCGTCTTCCATTCATCGCCTTCCTTGATCCGTACCAAGTGATAAGCCCCCCGTAGGTCTAGTTTTGTATATATGCAAGCATCCTTCACCTGGTCAAGGAGTTTCGGGATCAGAGGTAAACGTTATCTGTTTTTTACCGTTATCTGATTCAGAGCGCGGTAGTCTATACAGGTTCTGAGGTCACCTTCTTTTTTTGGCACGAAGAACAGAGCCGAGGATGCAGGGGACTTCGATGGACGAATAAAACCATTGGCCAAGTACCGGTCCAGGTACTGTTGCAGGTGAAGGTTCTCGGGCTCGGTAAGGGCGTAGATCCTGCTGCAAGGAGGAGTTGCACCGGGTAGTAGATCTATCTGGCAATCGTATGACCTGTGGGGCGGTAAGGTGTTAGCCTGTTCCTTTTGGAAAACATCTTGAAACTCTTGATACTCTCGCGGTAATTGCAAACTGTCGGCCGTTACTGACGCTAGGCCAATGTCTGATCGTAGATAGCAGGTTTGTGCACAGTCTGGGAACGTTATCGTCTTTGCTCGCCAATCAATATGAGGATTGTGTTTTTCCAACCAAGGGATTCCCAGAATTATTTGAAATTGCGGAGCCTTGATCACGTCGAACACTATTACCTCCCGATGCCCGTCTTAGCCTAGTAATGTCACTTCAGTAGTGGTATGGGTTACCGGCCCGGAGGCGATCTCAGTCCCATCCACAGTGGTGATGACATCTTTAACAGCTTTTGGGCAAAGAGGTAGGTTCATCCTGGAAGCCAACTCGCGGTCCACGTAATTTCCTATAGCTCCACTGTCCACGTATGCCTTAATTGCATGCAATCTTTCTGGCTGCTTCGGATTTACGAGGACCATTGGCATAATGAAGTGCGAGGTCAAAGAACTGGTTTTTAAGCTCGGCAAGCGGACCTCTACGCTTGTCGGGCAAGGTCGTTTCCCGGCTCAGACTTTTCGGAATTCTTGTCGGAAGCTCCTACGGTCTTCTTAGGTGGTTTTACAGGGCAGTCTCGAAGGAAATGTCCCGAGTTCCCACAATAGAGACACAGTTGCATTTGCCATCTTCTGTCACGCTCTTTCTGGGTTAAGGGGCCCTTTACAACCCCAATCTGCATAGGTTCGGTGCCATCGACACTTTTGGAGTTGCTCTGAGTCTTAGTGAAGATTCGGGTTTCAAACCTGGATCGATCCGCCTTCCTGTTTTGAAGCCTGTGATCTAATTGGACCACCAAATCAATATAATCCGAACAGTCCTGAGGTGGATTTACGACCTGGGCCAGGACGTCTTTGAGTTCGCCGCGTAGACCTCGGTGAAATAGCGTGATTCTTTTCTCCTCGGGCCATCCAGTTTCCACAACTACCCTATTGAAGGATGCAATGTAGGCTAAGAGATCCTGGTTGCCCTGTCGTAGGGAAAGGAGTTCATTGTCCAGGGCCTGCCCCTGGGAATGCCTTGCAAAAAGTCTTTCCATACTCGTCTGGAAGGCTTGGAAATTCCGAAGGATTGGATCATCTTGTGTAACCAGTGGAATTGACCAATCGGCGGCACTGCCGCTAAGATACGAAAGTACAAATGCTACTTTGGTCTGGTCATTCGGGAAGGCCGCGGGCCTGCAGAAAAAGTGCAATCGACATTGATTTATGAACACTGCAAATCTTTTAGGGTCTCCAGCAAAACGTTCAGGTGGTGCCAGTGGCACATTTCCAGGTAGGTTGATTTGAACGGGATTGGTTGAAGTAACTGGGGTAAAATTCCCCCCTGGATTGGGCAGAGGGGTTTGCCCCGCTTGGCTCTGTAATAACTGTCTGGCAAGGTCGTCAGTTCGTTCCCTTGACACTATTAACTCTCTCCTGAGGGCGTTCGTCTCCTGGCGAGCAGCATGAACTTCAGCCCTTAATTCCCCCAGTAGGTAGGCCAGTTGATCTGTATCAGAAGTTTCCATAGCGCCTGGGTAGGAGATTATTGGTAGGCTTCGCGTTCTGTAACGCTCACCTGATTCCCACAGAGACGCTGACCCGAACTGGACTGCTACCGTTTCTTCTATCGTGAGGCGCAGGGCCCGGAAGATGCTCTGGACGGGGCCTCCGAATTTGGATTGCCTGGCTTGTAGAGTAAGTTTTCTGCAGGTGGAAGAAAAGGGATTGATTACCAGCTGGGGTGGATATGTGTTCCCACCAATCTCCCGTTTCTCACGCTTCTTGACCCCCCAACTTGGTTTCTGCGAGCTCTCACCTTAGGTATTGTAAAGATGAGCTCTCCATCCTGCTTCAGGTACAGGGGTGCTTAGAATCCAGTTACGTCACTGGATGGGAAATAGTTGCGGACACTGTGTCCTTTCGTCTCTCCTGCGGTAGCCGTAAGTATGAGTCTCTTTTCTCCACACGAGCCGGGGGCCAGAAACCTAAAGCAGGTAAGTCTCTTGGTGAGTATTTGTTCTCCGTGCTTAGTAGTGCTCACCATACATTCCTCTTATGCAGGTGCTGGGATGTAGCTGGAGTCGTAGCCGCGGTGGAGGAAGGTAAGTGAAAGAAAAGCGACTGCTTACTTCTAATGATTGTCTTTTTCTGCTTACAGGTGCTGAGATGCTGCCGGCGACACAGCCGCTGTCGCGCATGATGAGGCACATAAGTAAGTGGAAGAAATGTGGCCGATTTAGAGCGGGCACCTCTAATGACTGTCTTTTTCTGTTTTTCAGGTGCCGAGATGCTGCCGGCGTCGTGGCCGCGGTGGAGTTCGGCGAGGCCACGGATGGGTAAGGCAAGGCGGCGCGGCTGCGAGTGTTTGAGAGCGCTGCTAATCTTGTACCTTTCCTTTGCAGGATCGTCGGAGGTAGGATTGCTGAGGCCGGATTCCGGTAAGTATAATTTCTAATGCTCGCCTTCTCTTTTCTTGTCTGTTTGCAGGTGTTCCGGGTGCTCGCGGGCGTGTCAGGAGCCAGGATGCAGGAGCCGACTCGGTGAGCGTCCTGCTGCTGATGCAGAATAACGCTAAGCAGGTGTATTCCCTCGGGCGTGGTTTAAATAGCAGAGAAGTGCTTCAGTTGTGTGTTCTTCCACCGGCCCCACCCAGGTAAGAAAAGAGTTCCTGAATAGAGGAAATAGTTCCTCCCAGCCCTGATGGCTGGGGACTTCAGCCAGACTGGATTGTTCTGGGTAAGTATGCAGCATGGTCTGCCTCAGGTAAATCCACCCAAGCATTATTACACAGTTTATCAATATGAGCCCGGCGCCTACGGCGCCGGGACTGAAGTCCTTTATGAGCCTGGCGCCAAAGGCGCCAGGACATGGTCCAAAGGGCCCCTGTAGGGGTCTGCTGGGTCCGGAGATGTGGAAGAAGGGTCTGCTTCCGGGGGCGCTGGGCCAGTCCTGGCTCCTTGGGAGTAGTGCTCATGACATTATGTGTAGCTTCTGTGACATAATCCGTTATTTCCCAGAGCGCAGCAATCTTTGTGGCAGAGAGCTGTTTGAATTTGTTGCCCCTCTGCCCCCTCCTCATTTTTTTCTCCCGCCTCTTCCTTGTCCTCTTGTGTTGGAGAATCCTCCTCGGGTTTATTTGTTGTTTGTCCGCCCATCCTGACACAACAGTCTCATTTCCTCTAAAGAATTGAGGCGTATGGTGGGCTCTTCTTCTTCGCCTTCAGTAACATCTGACTCAGAGGTAGGGGCTGTTGATTCCTGATGGTTTTCATTCTTCGCTACAGGGGCCGTTTGTATTTCCTTAGCCTTGTGTCTTATATGATCAAATCGGTGCACAAAGGTGTAAATGCGACCTTGTTTGTAATCGCCTTTGTCTCTTCAAAATTTACGTTGTTTCTTCAATTTGATTTCTTCCTTATATTTTTCTAATCCTTATTCAATGCTAGCTTGGAGTTTCTTTCCTTCTTCTGTTTCTTTTACAATTTTCCTTTTTTCCTCCAAATCCTCAATTTGTTGTAAGATTTTTATGCGATCATTGCCAGCATATTTCACTAATAACTGTAAAAATATTTTTGAACAGTGATTAGTTGTGTCACCCCATTCTCGTAGCATTAAGGGATCTTGCTCCTCAAATGATGGTCTTGTGAGAATTCTTAACCCACGTGGTATCCTGCCCACGTATAGGTAGTTTTGCAAAGAATGTTCGTCCCACCATTTGCTAATCTCTTTTTTCCGAGCCTTTTCCAAGTCTTTTAACAGTGTAATTTCATTATTGTCCTTTGATTTATCTATTCTTGGTATATCCTTTTCTTTGGTAGTTGGTGAAGTTTCATTGAACAGGGAAGTTGCCTGTTCCTTTGCTGCTGCCTCTCTGCTGGCCTGGGAAGCCATAATGGAGAGAGTTGGAAATCAACTCTATGTTGTTGTAAGTGTCCGTGACAAATATATTTTTTAAATTTGGAACATTAGTAATCTCCAAGTAGGTTCAGTGGTCGCAATGTAACACTTTAAAAATAGTGTACTCCGACACGCTTCTTTTTATGGGGGAACTCGCGGTTTTAACATTCAAGAACAATTATTTTTCAGCATATTAGCAGGTCAGCAGGGGTACTTACTGTAGCAACCTTTACTTGCTGCGATATAAATCATATACACAAAATCATTAACATTTACCAAACAGGGACAAAACAAAGGGAAGGGGAGACAACAATAATAAAAAGAAAAAAGAAGAATGTAATGACTGAGAAAATAAGTAAAGATGATAGGAATGAGATTATAAGTAAAAGTAGTAATAGAAGAGAGTAATAGAAGTATAAGAAACATGGGAGAACCAGAAAACAGAGATAGAGTAAGCACAGACCGAGAAAGAAAGAGCTATAAGAGAGATCAAGAAAAGCCAATGTAGGAGGAAGAAAAGTGGATAAAGCGTAAAATAAGGCTTGTAGTAAAGGTAACAACATTAGTTAAGCTTATTTTAGTGAAAATGGTAAAGAAGCATAATTGGCTACATTTCATGTGAATCAGTTTGCAGGGTGGTGAGAGAGGGATCGTCTGATTTAATAGGGGATCTTGATTTGTCCCTTAAGTGAGATGGTGTGGAGGAGGAATTCAGTGGTAGAGTGGAAGTTGATCTGCTGCGCTTTCATAAGAATTTTGAAGGTTGTGTCTTTGGAGATTTAAAAGGTGATGAATGAGGGAGAGTATCAGATTTGTGCAAGCTAGATGTTGGATCCATGGGAGTAGTATCCATCGGCGTCATCTGTAAGGCTTGAAGAAAGTTCTATAGATCATTAGGGTCGGAAAACTCTTTAGTAGGACCGTCTATAATAATAATTAACATTTTGCCTGGTTCAAGAAGACCGTACCTAATATTTAAAGATTTCAATAGAGGTCTCATGTCCAGGAAGTTTTTCCTTTTGGTCTGCGTAGTCTTGGAGAAGTCAGGTGATATGTAGATTCTATTATTCTGGAAAAGAATGGGAGATCTTTTCTTGGTGGCGAGTAGAACCTGCTGAGCTTGCTGGTGCCGAAGAAAGCAGACAATGAAAGGTCTAGGTGTAGAATTCTTGTTGGTGTAACAGGGTTTGATTCTATGGGCACGTTGCAATTTGAGAGTAGGTGTGAAGGTAATACCTAAGTTGGATGGTATCCAGTTAATAAGAAAGCTGATTGGGTCATTACCTTCAATTTTTTCTGGTATTCCATAAAAACTGAGAATGTCTCTTCTATTTCTGTCCTCTAACTCGATGACTTCTGATTCAAGTTGTGCCACTCGAGCTTGCATGCTTTCAAGACCTTCCACCCTATCTTCAACATGACCAATTCTCCCTTCCATCTCCTCTAGCCGACCAGAGAAAGATTTAATATCACATTTGAAATGTTTAATATCTTCCTGAATGGAGAGAGAGCGGGAATCTAATGAAGGGATAGAAGAACGAATGTTGCCCAATTCTTCTAGAATTTTCTCCATACATGCATTTAAAGGTGTATTGGTCGAGGAGATTGATGTGTATGTGTGGTCCACCATTTTAGAAGGGTGAGTTGTGTACCAATGTGGATATTTTACAAAGAAGGAGCAAAAAGTTTAATTCTTAAAAGTAATGTTGATGAGTACCTTAGTTAGATATAAAATTATTAACAGGTTTTCTGGTGGCTTCAATGGTAGTACTTTCTTGTTAAGATGAAATGGTTAAATGAAGTACGATGAGAAGAGCAGATTATTGGAACATGGTATATGAGTATTATATTGATAAATATAATATTAATCCAATAATAAGTCAAATACAGTTTACTTCATGAGAAAAACAATCATTTTTCTTGGATATAGTGCAAAAAGAATCAACAGTTCCAAATACCAATGTTTTCAGGCATAACGTGCAGCTGTCCATGTGTTTTTTAGCAATTTAAATCCATTGAAACTATCAATAGATTTTCCTTGGCTTTGTTGTGGAAATAACGTGTTTCCTATGAATAGCAGAGTGACTTTATGCGTGTGAGCCCGTCAGCTGACAGGACGCATTGGGAGGTTTCATTATGTGAGGCTGTGGATGCAGGCCTCATCCCCTCACAACACCTTCACAAGAGTTCTAGCAGGCAACCGTTCTGAGCTTCTTATGTCACAGCCAAAGCAGCCCCAGAAGGGGAACAAAGAAGATTTCACCCCTTATAAGCTGCTTTTCACTTGCTGTTGTACATTCTATCACTTTCCCTGCAGCTCTGAATTCTCTGAGGAAGTTTGACACCATAGGAGCAGGCTTGATGACAGGAACACTATCAGCAAAGTAAAACTTAAAAGTTCAAGAAATCTAGTCCTCGGGACCTCACTGCACAATGCCCTAACAAAATAAGGTATTTAGAATATGGGAGAAGTTACTTCAATAATACATTAAATCTCTCAAGTTCGAGATCTCTCGAACTATGCGGCCATCTTCTCTGCCGCTTGGCTACGCCCCCGTACATTATGGATTTGTTACATTGGTAAGAGGCTCCATTTTCGTTGCCTGGCCATGTTCTGCCTGAGAGTCACGTAAAGGTCAGGCTATGGACTGATTGCACCGAAAAACTATGTGAAAGAGTCCCAGTATAAGGATCCTGTTTATTCTGTGTTCCCCCCTTCATCCACACTCACTTCTAAATGTAGTGAAGCCAGGCAAGGTGAGAAAATAGTCTAACACTTGCTTCTTCCTGCAGCTTGATCCTTGTAATGAGGCTCAATTATCTGTGCCTGGCCCTGTCCTGGATGTGAGCCATCGGCAAGTCAGGCAAGGGGCTGATTGGTTCCAGTAACCATTTGATTGAGGTCCAGTGTAATTGTCCTGATTTCCCTGTTTTTCCACATTTCAGCACCCTCATTTCTAACTGCATTAAGCCCAGCAAAGCTACCCCCACCTCCTCACTCCTTCCTGAATATACATGCCAAAGTTTTAAAGCACCTGGGAGGGGGATTTCACCACAGAAAGCGGGAGAAATAATGAGTGTTCCCATAGGATTGCATTGGGGTTAGAGCTATTTTATGTAGAAGAAAGTAAAAATAGCAATATTTTTAATTGAAAAATCCAGAGTCTCTGCCTGAATTGGGAGGGTTGGCATGTATGCTGGAGCTGGAGCATTGTGAAGAGCCTCCATTTAGTTGCCTGGCCTTGACCTGCCTTGGAGCCATCTGTAGGTCAGGCAGGTCACCGATAGCACCCAGGTACCACATGACTGTGACCATGAGTAAGCATTCTGCTTACCATGTGTTCCTGCATTCAGTCATCATCACTTCTAACAGCCATGAAGTCCAGCAAGGCCACAAGACTGCTGAATGCTCACTCCTTCCTAGTGCTGGAGCATTGTGAAAAGCCTCAATTTTTTTGCCTGGCCATGCTCTGCCTTGGAGCCATCTGTAGGTCAGGCAAGGCACTGAACGCACCCAGGTACTACATGTCTGAGACCATGTATAAGCATTCTGCTTACCATGTGTTCCTGCTTTCAGTCATCATCACTTCTAACAGCCATGAAGTCCAGCAAGGCCACAAGAATGCTGAATGCTCACTCCTTCCTAGTGCTGAATCATTTTGAAAAGCCTCAATTTTCTGTGCCTGGCCCTGTCCTACCTCGGAACCATCTGTAAGTCAGGCAAGGGGCTGTTTGGGCCCAGAAACCATGTGAATGTATACTTGCCAATATTTTGGAGCACCTAGGAGGGAGGTTTTGTTACAGAAAGGGAGAAAAAAAAATAGCAACATTTTTTATAGAAAAATCAGGAGTCTCCCATCTTTATCGGCTAGGTTGGCATGTATGTTATTGAGGTTCTGTGTAGCATTCTTTTTACTTTGTGTTCCCCTCCTTTAGGGGCCCTCTTCTCGAACTGCAGTTAAGTGAAGCAAGGCCACAAGACTACTAGATACTCACTACATTATGGAGTTGGTGCATTGGTAAGAGGCTCCATTTTCGGTGCTTGGCCCTGTCCTGCCTGAGAGTCATGAATAGGTCAGGCTATGGATTGATTGCACCCAAAAACTATGTGAAAGACTCCCAGTGTAAGGATCCTGTTTATTCTGTGTTCCCCTCTTCATCCACACTCACTTCTAAATGTAGTGAAGCCAGGCAAGGTGAGAAAATAGTCCAACGCTTGCTTCTTCCTGCAGCTTGATCCTTGTAAAGAGGCTCCATTTTCTGTGCCTGGCCCTGTCCTGGATGTGAGCCATCGGCAAGTCAGGCAAGGGGCTGTTTGGTTCCAGTAACCATTTGATTGAGGCCCTGTGTAATTTTCCTGATTTCCCTGTCTTTCCAAATTTCAGCACCCTCATTTCTAACTGCATTAAGTCCAGCAAAACCACCTCCAGCTCCTCACTCATTCCTGTACATACATGCCAATGTTTTGAAGCACCTGGGAGGGGGATTTCACCACAGAAAGCGGGAGAAATAATGAATGTTCCCATAGGATTGCATTGGGGGTTAGAGTATTTTAGGTGGGAGAAAGTAAAAATAGCAATATTTTTGATTGAAAAATCTGGAGTCTCTTCCTAAATTGGGAGGGTTGGCATGTATGCTGGAGCTGGAGCATTGTGAAGAGCCTCCATTTATTTGCCTGGCCAAGCCCTGCTTTGGAGCCATCTGTAGGTCAGGCAAGGGACTGATAGCACCCAGGTACCACATGACTGAGACCATGTTTAAGCATTCTGCTTAGCATGTGTTCCTGCTTTCAGGCATCATCACTTCTAACAGCCTTGAAGTCCAGCAAGGCCACAAGACTGCTGAATTCCCACTCCTTCCTGGTGCTGGAGTATTGTGAAAAGCCTCAATTTTCTATGCCTGACCCTGTCCTACCTCAGAACCATCTGTAAGACAGGCAAGGGGCTGTTTGGGCCCAGTAACCATGTGACTGTATACATGCCAATATGTTGGAGCACCTATGAGGGAGGTTTTGTCGGGAGGTTTTGTCACAGAAAGGGAGAAAGTAAAAAATAGCAACATTTTTGATAGAAAAATAAGGAGTCTCTTAATCGGCCGGGTTGGCATGTATGTGATTGAGACTCTTGTAGCATTCATTTTACTTTGTGTTCCTCTCCTTCAGGGGCCCTCTTCTCTAACTGTAGTTAAGGCCAGCAATGCCACAAGACTACTAGATGCTCACTACGTCATGGAATTGGTGCGTTGGTAAGAGGCTCCATTTTCGGTGCCTGGGCCCTGTCCTGCCTGAGAGTCATTTATAGGTCAGGCTACGGACTGATTGCACCAAAAACCTATGTGAAAAAGTCCTAGTGTAAGGATCCTGTTTATTCTGTGTTCCCCCTTCATCCACACTCACAGGGCAAGGCGAGAAAATTGTACAACGCTTGCTTCTTCCTGCAGCTTTAGCCTTGTAAAGAGGCTCCATTTGATGTGCTTGGCCCTGTCCTGGATGGGAGCCATCGGCAAGTCAGGCAAGGGTCTAATTGGTTCCAGTAACCATTTGATTGAGGCCCTGTGTAAATTTCCTGATTGCCCTACCTCAGAATCATCTGTAATTCAGGCAAGGGGCTGTTTGGGTCCAGTAACCATGTGACTGTATACATGCCAATATTTTGGAGCACCTAGGAGGGAGGTTTTGTCACAGAAAGGGAGAAAGTAAAAAATACCAAAATCTTTTATAGAAAAATCAGGAGTCTCCCATCTTAATCTCCCAGGTTGGCATGTATGTGATTGAGGCTCTGTGTAGCATTCATTTTACTTTGTGTTCCCCTCCTTCAGGGGCCCTCTTCTCTAACTGCAGTTAAGTCCAGCAAGGCCACAAGACTACTAGATGCTCACTAGATTATGGAGTTTTTTTTGAGTTTGATAATTTTTATTAATTTTAAATAAGAACATAAAGATGTACAACAAATCGGTGAACTGAGGAAAGTCCATCAAATAATCAAAGAACATGTCAAAACCGAGTAAAACAGAGAATCAATAAGCGTTATTTAAATCTAAGTCAATATTTATATTATAATTGTGTAAAGCGGAGACGAATACAGGGGGAAATCAAAGACAAAAAGGACACGACAGGACACACAAGGGAAGGAGAGAAAATAACGATATAATATCAATATGCAATAAAATACTAATTTTGAGAATTAAGATATTGATGAAATAAATTCAATTTTTTGTTAAACTTGTGCCTAACATCAAAAGAAGAGGCATAGCATTTTTCGATCCAGTGGATGGAGCAAATGGAGTTCCACTGAACATTATATGATAAATTAGCTGCATTTTTCCAGTTAAAAGAATTATTCTTAAAAGCAATACTAATGAACAAATTAAATAGCGGGGGAGATTCAATGCAACTGATGTCAGGATTAACAATAGTTCCAATCATTAGGTTGGCAAGTGTTAAGGGTTCTGATAAATAAAAAAACTGTTTGTAATTGAGACCAAATCATAGTCCAAAAGGCATGTACATATTTACAATGAAAAATTAAATGTATGAAATCAGCATTGGGTTGCGCACAAGACCAGCAATTATCAGTTGCATTGTCGACGACTTTGGCAATGCGTGTTGGAGTGATGAAAGCACAATGAAGGATGAAAAATCAGGTTTGGGTAACGTTGGCGGCAATAGAAATTGAGTGACATAAATTCCAAATTTTCTTTTATCCCCGGGATTCCCGCAATTAGGTGGGATGTTGGGTGTGGTGCAGACCAGACAGGGAGTGCTGCTATACGACCTGGAGTATGAACAAACATGTGAAGAATCATGATGACGTGAGGGGGGATTAACTTTGCGCCCCCTGTTGCTCAGCCTTTGGCCACAATTATGACATCTCCGATGACATCATGGATGACATCTCCGATGACATCACTAGTGTCATCACTAATGACATCATCTATGACATCACTAAAGACATCATGGAATGCATCACTGATGGCCTCACTGGTGACATCGCTAATTGCATCATAAATGACATGAATTATTATTTATTTAACTAATGGCATCAGACATAAGATTACTCTACATATTTGCCCATATTTAGACCACCATTACATTCCTACAAATGTGATATTAGCAGTTTAGATTAGTTCATAACAATGAGTACATTATTTAGAACAAGAAACAGCTGCAGATGCATCATATCACTACTTGTGAAGCTTCCCTTGGTAGTATGTTGGTAAAGGATATCTGAATTATAAAACGTATACTGCTTACAATGTTCCTGTTTGTGCAAAATATATCTAAGACATGTTCCCTATAATATAATCTGTATATGCAGTTACAAAAAAAATAGTAGAAAGAAATAGAAAATGACACATGTTGAACCCTAATTATTTACGACATTTTAAAATAAGCATATGTAAATACTCAATTGTTTTATTGTAAACAACATGTGTATACATATAATTTTCTAAATGACATGAGAAGTGATTTAAAACAGGGTATTAGGATATATTTGAATAATTTTCATACATGGGTATCGAAAAAAACGATTACTCTGAATGCATATATGTATAGAACAGAAATGAAGTTTTAAAATTCAACATTTGCTTGAAAACATGTACATAGATGCATATTTCTGTGTGTCTTTTGGGAGTGATTAACATGTTAACATTGAAATAAAACACACACTGTACAAAGTAAAAATAATCTGTAAATAGTTTCCAATTTATTCATACATTGACTTGTGTGTATGTCATAGATGATGTCATTAGTGATGTCACCAGTGATGTCATCTGCGATGTCATCGTAGTGATCATAGGCGGCGCAGTTAAGGTGGCTGCTTTAGCTGAATTTCAGTGGTTTTGTTCCATTAAGGCCTCACCTTAACGTCCCTGCAACAAAGGTTTTTTGCTTGAATTTCAAGGGTTTTGTTAGTCCATAGATTATTAGAACACTACCAGACCACTAGCCATGGCCTTTGGCCATGGTCATTGGGCACAGTCATTGGCCATGCGCACTGTCCATTTAAAACACTACTAGACCACTAGCCATGGCCTTCATCAATGGCGGGTGGGCACGGCCGAACACTACCAAACCATTACAGCCATGGTATATTTTAAAACACTTGCAACCCATTGCACAAAGACGTTCATAAATCACAAACTGATTTTGACCTGTCTTGGACAGTGGTATTGTTATGTACAAAAGATTGCAGGCATTGAGAACTCACAATGTTTTTAGGCAATGCGCAGAGAGATGAAATTATTTGCCACACATTTTGGTTAAGCAGCGTGGTATAAGCCCCTTATTTTATGGCCGGTCTCTTGGTGACTGTTGTGCTATATCACACAACCCCAACCAACTACTAATGTAGTTCATTTGACCTTCCCCTTAGAAGAAAGTGCGCAAGACAAAATAGCATTGATTTTTAAAAAAAAGTAATGAATACTAGAAAAATAAGCTGAGAGAGGAAATGTCCCAATAAATATGCTGGCAAAGTATAAAAGGTGCTCACTTTTTAAATGCAGCAATCTGTCATGAAATATTCCCTGGTAACCAAAATCGAAATACAAAACACGTGCTTGTGGTCTTGTGGGTAAGCGTCTACACTGGGAACATGACAACCTGAGTCAAATCCTGGTAGCCTAATACTTGAGCAAGCTTGCCACCCTAAATAAAAAACCACAGGGTTGGATCTGTCCCTCTGAAAAAAAGTTACACTCTTCACCCACATGTGTCCTTTAGCTGTGCCCTGAAAAGCAGCCACAATCAGGGGAGAATAACTGCACCTCTGTCCAGGATTACAAACTCTCTTGCCACATCGTAGGCAAAACTCATGGCTTACTTGCCCTCTCATCATAACCCTTCATCGCCCCATGTCTAGCTTTCAACAATACTCTGCTTTATAAAGATAACTTGAAAAGTAGACATTCCATAGTGTCACTCAAATATATAAATACTTATTGAACTATGTTTGGCAAAATGTATACAATTGTGGCATTATTCCACCCATCTTGACTGGGAGACTACAAATACCAGAATGTAATTCAACAAAAGGCAAAAAAATTGTCTGTGAGTGCAATACTTTCAAGGACTGACAGTAGCATGGGTTACAAAAAAATAATGGAGATGCTGTGTGTTTTCTTAGTCTATTATGAGATATTTAAAACAAAGAAAACACACAGAACCAGACTGTGTACTATCTTCCATCCATGCAGTAACCAGGACCATCCCTGGTTAGCTTCAAAGTGAGGAAGGGGCCAGCGTCCTCAGGCCATGTTGCTCTAAGTGGTTCTGTAACTTGGGCTCACTTATTAGGCCTAAGGGGGCTGGCCTTGTCCTTGCTTTGAAGCTAAGCAGGATCAGTTCTGGTTACTGCATGTATGGGAAACCTGGTTCACCCTTGATGTTGCTGTAGAAATATCTTTTTTTTATTATGTATAAAAGGTTGCTGGCTTTGAGAACTCACAATGTTTTTAGTTAATGCACTGTGTGATTAAATTATTTGCCAAGGATCACACACTTTGGTTAAACAGAGTACAACAAGCCCCTTGTTTTATGGCCGGTCTCTTGGTTAATGTTGTTATACATTGCACAGACCCAACTAACTACATTTAAGCAGCACTGAAAAGGGAAAAACATGTCCGGCTGCTTGAATAAAATATGTCCAGGTATTTTTGTCTCCATTCCGAAAATCAAAAGCTGACACCCGTGAATATACGTTCAGTAAGTGGACATATATCTTAAAGTGAAATATACAAATGCAGTTCAATTGACCTTCCCCTTAGAAGAAAGCATGCAACACAAAATAGCATTGGACTTTTAAAAAAAGTAATGAACATTAGAAAAATAACCTGAGAGAGGAACTGTTCCAATAAATATTCTGGCAAAGTATTAAAGGTGCTCACCTTTTAAACCTAGCATTCTGTCGCAAAATATTCCCATGAAGACAAAATCCCAATATGAAACAAGTGCATGTGGTTTTGTGGATAAGCGTCTGCACTGGGAGCATGACAACCTGAGTAAAATCCTGGTTGTTAAATACTTGAGCAAGTTTGAGAACCTCGAAAATCCCAAGGGGTTGCGTCCGCCTTCTGAAAAAAGTTACGTTGTCCACCCACACGCGTACTTTACTTGTGCCCTGAAAATCAACCACAATCAGGGGCAAATAACTGCACCAGTGTCCAGGATTTCAAACTCTTTTGCCACATTGTGGACAAATGCTCATGACTGACTTGCCCTCTCATTTCCCCTCCTTACCGACATGTCTGGCTTTCAACAATACTCTGCTTTATAACTATAACTTGAAAGGTACATATACCATATTGTCATTCAAATATATAAATCATTATCAAACTATGTTAAGCAAAAAGTGTACAATTGTGGTATTATTCCCACTGTCTTCACTGGGAAACTACAAATACCAGAATGCAATTGTGCAAAAGGCAAAAGAATGGTCTATAAATGCAATACTTTCAAGGACTGACATTAGCACGTCTTAAAAAAAATAATGCAGATGCTGTGTGTTTTGTTAGTGTGTTATGAGTTTTAAACCGGACTGTGGACTGTCTCCCATCTATGCAGTAACCAGGATTGACCCTGCTTCGCTTCAAAGTGAGGAAGGTGCCTGCCCCCTCAGGCCACGTTGCTTTAAGTGGTCTTATTACCCCTTAAGTGCCAGGCTATTATTGATGTCTATGAAAAAAGGACGAGTATACGCGTCCTTGGCACTTGTGCTCATTTATTCTTTTAACTTGCCTCTATTTATTAGGCAATATGGCCTGAGGGTGCCAGCTCGCTACCTTGTTTTGAAGCTAAGCAGGGCTGGTCCTGGTAACTGCTTCGATGGGAGTCCCTGATGTCTGGTCATGGCCAGTGATTTTTGTCAATTTTTTTAACTTTGTTTTTATAGCGTGGTGTGAACTACAGATAACCTCACCTATCTGTTGTCATTTTATATATGAACAACAAATAACCGCGGTTATCTGTAATTTCATGTAGCTGCGAATATCAGAAAAAACAGCTAGGAAAATAAATGCGTTCTTGCCCCCCCAGGCCCTCCCCAAGTGCCCCCATTGTCTGTGCCAGCTCCCGCCACTCTCCAGATGGCCTCCTCACCTCCCATGCCTTCTCCCTTTCCCCCCACAACACACACGGTTTCTGTCACACAGTTTTCTTTGAGATGTTGGCTGTTCGAGGTTATCATGACCACTGCTGTTACAAACCCCTGTACAGTGCATACAGACAAAGTCTACGGTACGGTAACTTCTTAATTATGCATACATAAATGTATCCTACTAAATTTGAATCTCAATACACATATAATATAAAGTTGTACTTACATAACTTCTGCAAATTCCATGGTTATACTGTATGGACGAGAAATTGCTGTGTACAGCGTGTTGAACAGTTGCAGACTACCTTTGCGGAACATGTGTGCAGCAACTACACTGTAAGTTATCTTTGCTTTTTTTAAAAATTTCATACAATGTCTGCCCTTGGAGCAAATCATGCGTCACACTTAAGGCTGTTTTACAATGAGCATTTGTCCTGGTGAAAGAGAGGTATGTTAGGTTTCGGTTTCCGGTGACCATGAGGCAAAAAAAAAAAAGATTCAGCAAAGTGCTTCGATTTCACAGTGCATTTCCGAATGTCAGTAGTGTTGTTACATTGAAGTTAGTATGATGTACATGGAGAGATGATGGTACCTTACACATGCTGCACTGAATGCACAGATAACAACATGCATAAAATATACATTTATAGCCTCTATGGACTATTTGTATATGCAGTGTCTTACGAAGCAATGGTGTACAATGGCAGACTGCGTGTGCGATGGCTCCACATACGTGGGTGGCAGGGCCATCTTACACAGTATGGTGTCTTGCAGCATGAAGATATTTGGGTCAAACATTGTAAGGGGGTATGGTTTTCAAATTGTGTCTCTATTACACCTTAAAAAAGAGTACAGCAGACCTTCAAATATGGCTGCCGAGTTGTGCACCACGTGCTCCACTCTATTCTGTGTTCCATACCTTCCACTCAAATGATGTACATAACAACAAAGATGACCTAATGCCCTAAATGGTGCCAGTGCCATGCAAGGAGGTAAATCTTACAGCACATAGGATAGTTACGTAAGACATAGGGATGCATTTTTCTGTTTGGGTTGTTGTGATTGTGCAGATTATTGGGTAGGTTCCTGTAATAAAGTGCATTGAATGTGTCCACTTAATACAGGCTTAGGTGAAGAGGGTATTCAGCAAAGAGGCTGTCCATTGTGTGGGAGTAATGTCATACAATGTGAACTGAAGTGGCTAAAGGGTAGGTGGCTGTGTTATGTGTCGGGTTTGTGGTAAGTGGATAGATGTTTCTATGCATGAGTGTACTGTACTGTGGTAGTTGGGGCCAGGGTCTACAATATCGAGTTCATAGCTGGAGCCCGTACACTGTAAGGTGTGTAGTGAAGCGTGTAGGCTGTGGGCACAAGGAGCACAGTGTAGTATAGCTGCACATTGAACATTGTGGCATTGGTATGAGGATTGCAGAAATATGTGGACACATTGCATTTTGCAGATTATAAAGAAGTATGATACCAATAATTTCATACTTACTGTTTCTATTGTGGAGGGCCCATGCTGTTTTTTGTGTATGGCATGTGAAATGTTGTAGTAATCGTTGCTTCATTATCTGTGGAAAAAGAGAACAGAACATGTCAGAGCAGGTATTTCGTTACTTTGCAGTTCATTACATTGCAGATATGTTTATACTTTGTGGACCCTCATAATTAGTACTTCATAAGTACTATGCTTTAAACAAGTGTACTGTGCAATGTGTGCAGTTCCTGTATTTCTTTGCATAATCATTGGGTCTGTGGACAAAGAAAATCCACGCTGGATTAAAAAAAACCTTCCAAATGTATTTGCTGTTACGTTGCACAGTCAATTACAGTAATATTTGCACTGATTATAGCAATGTTTAAGGTGTACTGTTGCAGTAGGAGGAATTGCAATGGTGTACAATTTCTGTTTTGTACATGTTGGTAGTATGGTTGCAGTTATATAGCAGTTGGTGTATTCTAACTGTTTACCTGCTTCCTTTTTTTAGAACTGTTTCTTTATGCATTTGGTTGCTGCTGATGTTTTGCAAGTATTGTGCCATTGCACTGTGCTACTGCAGAATTGTGAGGGCAGTTACATACCTGTTGGCGTACTGTAACTGTTCATACTTTGGAAGTGTTTGAGGATATGTTTGTAGCACAGTGGTTGCTGAAGGTTGAGTTGGGCTTTTTCAATGCTGCATGTAATATTGCAGTATTCTGGTTGCAGTTAGATACCAAGTGGTGTATTCTAACTGTTTACAGTGTCCCATTTCTATAGGGTACATTTAGAAGCGTGTGCATTTCTGTTGGTAGTTTCACATCTTTCCACTTTCTGAAGTAGTGGTGCACCATTATGGGTTTACATACTGATATTTGCATATGTATTGAATTTGTAGGGACATTGTTAGACAGGTGGTGACTCATTTGCGTACTTGGTGGTTTCAGAGGTTACTGAGGCTAGTTTTGAACCCTCATACTTGGTACTTTTTCATTTACGTATCATGTAGGAAACAATATTAGTGCCATTTTGTACATGTATTGTTTCTCTGAGTGTAATCATTGGGTTAATTAGGGAAAAAGTTGTCGAATAGAGACCTTGATGCATTTGTTGGATACTTACTGTATGCTAAGTTGTTCCAGTTCCACAGTGTAGAGGTCATTCTTTTTTTGTGCAATTACGTAGGTACTGATGGGTGCTGGGGAGTAGGGTATTGTAATTTTGTACATCAATGAGTACATTTTGGCTTCAAGAAAATTAAGTAGGCATTTGCAAGATTTGCAGGTAATCTCTGCTTTGGAATAATGGAAGCATCATTGCATTCCCACCATGACCATTGCTTTCTAATGTATGAAGTATAGTGGCCTGCACTGGTTGTGTCACCTGTGTGGTAGATTATGCCTACTGTTGTGAAGGTTTTCTTGCCAAGTGATACCTGTCCGTGTGTGAAGGTATTTTTGGTTCCATCTGCATTGTATCTCAAAAGCATTAATATTACATATTGACTAGGTGATTGTATATGTAACGTTGAATGATTATCGGAATTGCAAGAAGTACACAGTGTGCTATGGTTTGC
Source organism: Ambystoma mexicanum (assembly GCF_040938575.1). Classification (NCBI taxonomy): domain Eukaryota; kingdom Metazoa; phylum Chordata; class Amphibia; order Caudata; family Ambystomatidae; genus Ambystoma; species Ambystoma mexicanum. The sequence continues at coordinate 1,337,296,872 of NC_090935.1, read as the reverse complement.
ATTTTGCACCAGTTGCTGAAATTGAATGGATTCATAGTTAGGTATTGATACATTGACAAAGCGCTCGTTAGGGACTTCTTCCTGAACGACATGGTTGCAGAGAGTGTATGTATGTTTCCACATGTAGGAATTCTAAAAGATTTTATTTATGGGTATGTTTTTGCTTTCCAGTATTTGTAGTAAGTACATTAGAAATTCCTTTGGATCTTCTTGCCTGTTTAATGTGAATTTCACCATTCCAGCACAGTAGTCCAATTCCTGCCTTATTCCTGAGACACTGTAAGTGCTGTCAGGATTATTTACTGAATTTCTGTGAAGGATTAGCATTTGTAAACACAACTGGTCTGAGCCATTTAAATAAATGTTTTCAACAATTGCTGGCATTTGGAATAGAACATTAATTGCTACATTTGCATAGCAATTTACACCAGTTGTATTGGAAATTTTGAATGGACCAGGTAGTTCAGTGTCTGAGTACTTTGTTGGAAGTGCATGTGAATTCTTTGAAGAGGTAGTTTTCTTTGTGTGTGGAGTTGTAACGCTCACCTGGCTCCCAGGGAGGCGCTGGTCTGGTCTGGGTTGCTGTGGCCTCTTCAAGCGTGATGCGCAGAATTCGGACCACCGATTGAACAGGACCCCCAAATCTTGCTTGTCTGGCCCGTAGGAATATCCTTCTGCAGATGAGAAAGGGGATTAACTGTCTGCTGAATAGTGTGCTTGCTCCCCCCTCTCCCCCTTCGTTCTTCTCTAACTTCCTCCAAAACCCCCGGTTTAAGCTCACCTTATGGTTTGGAAGGATGAACTCTCCATCCTGCTTCTGGTGCAGGGGCGCGCGTTCGTCCAGTTACTTCACTGGTTTTCAGAATGGCGCTGGCAAATCCACTTGACTTTTCTGAGCGATACGCCGTAAGTATGAAGATGCAAAAGTTCAAGTGTGAGCCTCCTTTTATGTTGTTTTTTCTGTCCTTTATTTCAGGTGCAGAACAAAGGCGATGCGTTGAGGGGTTAAATTGCCGGTGGTAAAATCAGGTGAGTTAGTGATGAGGGCGACCCCTCTAAATGTCTTTATAATTCCCCAGTAATGTCTTTTGTCCTTTCCTCATAGGGGCCGGGGGGCGGTACCTGCCAAAGATGCGGCGCCGACCCGAGATGTGGAATGGTTCACCAAGAAAAGCCGGTAAGTAATATGGCTGAAAATTCGGCTTTCCTCTTGTGTTCCCTTGCTCACCTTTTGTCTCTTCTTCTCTCCCCTAGGTGCAGAGATGTGGCGACCGGTGCTGAGAGCCGCGATGGAGCCGGGCGGCGTCTTGGGAACAGGTGAGTGAAGCGCGGCGCTGCAGCGAGCAACGCGGTGCTTTTAAATGGAAGTCTTCCTTCAGGAATGCTGGCGTGAAGATTCCGGATGCAAGTAAGAAGGTTGAATAAGTTCTTGGTTTTCACCTTTCTCTTCTCTTATTCCCTTACAGGTGTTCCAGGTTCGAGGCGGGCGTGGCTGGAGTCCAGGTGCAGGAGCAGACACGGTGAGCGTTCAGCTGCTGGGATGCAGAACAACGCGAAGCACGTGTGGCTGTCTGGGCGTGGCTTAAATAGCCTTGGAAGAAGTTCCAGGTGAGTATTTTTCCACATCCCCACCCAAGTAACAAAATAGTTCCTTCAGAAAAATAGTCCCTCCTAAGCCTCATTTGGCTTGGTTCTTCATGCAACATGGTCTGCATCAGGTAAGTGCACCAAACACTTCCCCTTATGAGCCTGGCACCTATGGCGCCAGGACTGATGTCCAACATGAGCCTGGCGCCAATGGCGCCAGGACAGAGTCCAAAGAGCCCCTATAAAGGGCCGCTGGGCTTTTACCCGGGGGCGTGATGCCTGCTCCCGGGGGTGCTGGGCCTGGCCTGGTGCGCCGGGGGTAGGCATCATGACAGCACTCCCCCCCAAGGCCCCTCCCAAGGTCGTTTCCCCAGGAGGTTTCGGTTTGTTCGGGAAATTCCGATGGAACCTTTTTACTAGCCGAGGTGCATGTACATGGTCGCTGGGTTCCCAAGATCTTTCCTGAGGCCCGTACCCCTTCCAATCAATTAGATAGAAAAGTTTTGATTTTGAGATCTCGGAGTCCAAAATGTTCTTCACCTCGAATTCATGCTCCCCATCTATCTGGATTGGTTCTGGTGGCTTTATTAATCTGGTTCCTGGTTGCACTGGTTTCAAAAGCGACACATGAAAAACGGGGTGAATCCGCATGTTAGCTGGTAGATCTAGCTTGACTGCCACTGGGTTAATTATAGCTTTGATCGAGTAAGGGCCTAAATACCTTGGATTAAAAGTCCGAGGTCCCTTGAGCGATAAGTGTTTGGTAGCCAACCATACTTGATCCCCTATTTGGTATGGAGGCGCCTCCTTTCGATGCAGATCCACATTCTTTTTGTATTTCCCTTTCGCATGTTGTAAGTGTGCAGTAGCATCCTTGAAGGCTTGAGTAATTGTAGAATGAAAATGGTCCACTGCGGGCATTTCGAGGCGAGTCCAAGTCTGAAGTACGAGGGTGATGTCCATATAGGATATAAAAGGGGCTCTGACCAGTTCCAGAGTGTATCGAGTTATTGTATGCATATTCAGCCACCCATAAAATATCCTTCCAATTACCCTCCGAATAGGTGCAACATTCATAGATATTGTTCAAGGGTCTGGTTCGTTCTCTCCGTCTGACCATCGGTCTGTGGGTGGTGGCTGGTTGAGAGTCGTACGTCGATTTGTGCCAGTTGACAACACTTTTTCCAAAAATGAGAAATAAACTGGCTTCCCCGATCGGAGATTAGTATGGACGGGAATCCATGCAGACGTATGATATTTTCGAGGAATTCCTTGGCAAGAACAAAAGCTGAAGGTAATCCTTTCAACGGAATAAAATGGGCCATCTTGGAAAATAAATCCACCACAACCAGAATAGTATTGTATCCATTACAAGTGGGCAGGTCCGTGATAAAATCTAGTGACAAGGTGTGCCAAGGTGCTGGTGGAATGTCTAAGGGTTGAAGAAGACCGGCGTGTTTTGTTTTTTGACCTTTGTTTTGGGCGCAAACTCCACAGGACATCACGAAAGATTTAATATCCTTTCGTTAGGACGGCCCCCAGAATTGTCGTTTAATTTTTTCCTCTGTTTTGGCAATGCCAGGATGTCCTTCCATCAGAGTATCGTGATGACGGGAAATAACCAGTTCTTGCAATTCCTTTTCTGGCAAAAATAAACGTCCTTGGAAGTAAGGTAAGCCATCGTTGATTGAAAAGGCAGACCCCCTTTTGATCCAATCCTGCAAGGCTGAAGAGTCCAGGAATAGTTTTACCCGTGCTTGAATGTCTTCAAGGGTTTGTAAAGTGGTTATCCCCAAGATTCTTTGTTCGGGAATTATCGGCACAGGTTCTGAGTTTGTGTCCATTTCTCCCATTCCAATTCGAGATAACGCGTCCGCTTTGCCATTCTTACAGCCGGGACGGTAAGTCATTACAAAATCGAACTCAGCAAAGAATAAAGCCCATCGGAGCTGTCGTGAAGACTGAGCCTTGGCAGTTTTTAAATATTGTAAATTTCGGTGATCAGTGATCACGGTGATGGTATGCCTGGCGCCAAGAAGATAATGCCGCCAAGCCTTAAAGGCGGACTTAATGGCTAATAATTCCTTATTGGTGATTGCATAATTTATCTCCGGCGGCGAGAACTTTCTGGACCAAAATGCTACGGGGTGCAGTTGGTTGGTTTCGGGGTCTCTCTGAGACAGGACAGCTCCCATGGCTAAGCTGGATGCATCGGTTTCGACTATATATGGGAGATCAGGACGCGGGTGTTTCAAAATAGGTGCGGACGTAAATTTAGCTTTTAATTCCTGAAAGGCCTGTTCAGCTTCCTCGGTCCATTCAAAACATTTATTCTTCCGCAAGAGTGCAGTGATGGGTTGCACCACCCGTGAAAATTCCGGGATAAACCTGCGATAAAAATTGGCAAAACCAAGCATGCTTTGGACACCTTTCACCGAACTAGGTGATGGCCATTTGAGGATGGCATCCACTTTCTGTGTGTCCATTCGGACCCCTTTAGGTGTCAGGATGAATCCAAGAAACACAACCTCGGTGGTATGGAAAACGCATTTTTCCAGCTTTGCAAACAGTTTGTGCTGGCGCAATTTCTCAAGGACGGCCCTGACATGTTTTCTGTGATTAGATTCCGAAGAGGAGTACACCAGAATGTCATTGATATACACGACAACACAGACATCGATGAGTTCCCGAAGGACATCGTTCATGAAGAATTGGAAGGCAGCAGGCACGTTGCACAACCCGAAAGGCATCACCTGGTATTCAAATAGTCCATATTTTGTACGGAAGGCCGTTTTCCATTCGTCGCCTTCTTTTACTCGTACCAGATGATAAGCCCCCCGGAGATCTAACTTGGTGTATATGCAAGCGTCCTTCACCTGGTCAAGGAGTTCAGGGATCAAAGGCAGAGGGTAACGATTTTTAACAGTTATCTGGTTCAATGCGCGGTAATCGATAAAAGTTCTAAGGTCGCCTTCTTTTTTTGGCACGAAGAACAAAGCCGAGGATGCCGGAGACTTTGACGGGCGAATGAAACCATTGGCTAGGTATTGATCTAAATATTGTCTCAAATGCAGATTCTCCGGCTCAGTAAGGGCATAAATCCTGCTACAAGGGGGTTGTGCACCGGGCACCAGATCGATTTGGCAATCGTACGATCTGTGAGGAGGTAACGTGTTGGCCTGTTCCTTTTGGAAGACGTCCCGAAAGTCTTGGTATTCCGGAGGTAGTTGCATGGAGACAGAGGTTACTGATGCGAGACTGATCTTCAGATTTTCTGGGTAGCAGGTTTGTGCACACTCCGGAAAGGTTATTCTCTTCGCTCGCCAATCAATTCGAGGATTATGTGTCTCTAACCAAGGGATTCCGAGAATAACCTGAAACTGTGGAGCCTTGATTACATCAAACACAACTGCCTCCCGATGGCCGTCCGGACTTACAAGTGTCACCTCAGCTGTGGAATGTGTTACCGGTCCCGAGGCAATTTCGGTTCCATCAACTGTGGTGATGACATCTTTGCTGGTTTTAGGACGCAGGGGAAGGTTAATCCTTGAGACCAATTCACGATCCACGTAGTTTCCTATAGCCCCACTATCGATGCATGCCTTTATTGCATGCAACCGCTTAGGCTGTTCCGGATCTACGAGGACCATTGGCACAGTGAAATGCAAGGTCTGAGAGTTTGTTTTCAAGCTCGGCAAGCAGACCCCTACGCTTGTCCGGTGGGGTCGTTTCCCGATACAGAGGTTTCATGGATTTTATCAGCGGCACCTACCACCTTCCTGGGTGGCCTTGCCGGGCAATCTCGTAGAAAGTGTCCAGAGGATCCACAATAAAGACATAAGTGCATCTGCCGTCTTCTTTCACGTTCCTTTTGCGTTAAAGGTCCTTTAACTCCTCCGATTTGCATTGGCTCAGAGGCTTCAGCCCCTTGAGGTTAGCGTGGGTCTTGACTAACACTCGGGTCTCAAACTTGGACCGATCTGCTTTTCTGTTTTGCAGTCTGTGATCCAATTGGACCACTAAGTCTATATATTCTGAGCATTCTTTGGGCGGATTTACAACTTGGGCCAGGACATCTTTAAGTTCTCCGTGTAGACCTCGATAAAATAACGTGATTCTTTTATCCTCTGGCCACCCAGTTTCCACAATTAGTCTATTAAAGGTTGCAATGTAGGAAAGGAGGTCTTGATTGCCCTGTCACAGAGATAGAAGTTCGTCATCTAGAGCCTGCCCCTGGGAGTGACGAGCAAATAACCTTTCCATGCTTGCTTGAAATCCTTGAAAATCACGAAGAATCGGGTCATCTTGAGTTACCAGTGGAACTGACCAATCGGCAGCACTGCCGCTGAGATATGACAATACAAAGGCTACCTTGGTCTGGTCATTAGGGAAGGCCCCAGGTCTGCACAGGAAATGCAAACAACACTGATTCATGAATACGGCGAATCGTTTGGGGTCCCCAGCAAAGCGTTCGGGTGGGGCCAGCGGCATGTTTCTAGGTAGATTAATCTGCACCGGGTTACTGGAAAGCACAGGAGCGGGGTTCCCTCCGGAACCGGGAAAGGAGTTTGTCCAGCTTGACCTTGCAAAAGCTGTCTAGCCAGGTCATCAGCTCTTTCCTTTGTTACAATCACTTCCCTGCTGAGAGCATTAGTCTCTTGACGAGCGGCGTGTACTTCGGCCCGTAATTCCCCCAGTTGTTGGGCCAACTGGTCAGTCTCGGAAGTTTCCATAGCGCCTGGGTGGGAACTTGTAGGAAGGCTCCGCGTTCTGTAACGCTCACCTGGCTCCCACAGAGGCGCTGGTCTGGTCTGGGTTGCTGTGGCCTCTTCAAGCGTGATGCGCAGAATTCGGATCACCGATTGAACAGGACCCCCAAATCTTGCTTGTCTGGCCCATAGGAATATCCTTCTGCAGATGAGAAAGGGGATTAACTGTCTGCTGAATAGTGTGCTTGCTCCCCCCTTTCCCCCTTCGTTCTTCTCTGACTTCCTCCAAAACCCCCGGTTTAAGCTCACCTTATGGTTTGGAAGGATGAACTCTCCATCCTGCTTCTGGTGCAGGGGCGCGCGTTCGTCCAGTTACTTCACTGGTTTTCAGAATGGCGCTGGCAAATCCACTTGACTTTTCTGAGCGATACGCCGTAAGTATGAAGATGCAAAAGGTCAAGTGTGAGCCTCCTTTTATGTTGTTTTTTCTGTCCTTTATTTCAGGTGCAGAACAAAGGCGATGCGTTGAGGGGTTAAATCAGGTGAGTTAGTGATGAGGGCGACCCCTCTAAATGTCTTTATAATTCCCCAGTAATGTCTTTTGTCCTTTCCCCATAGGGGCCGGGGTGCGGTACCTGCCAAAGATGCTGCACCGACCCGAGATGTGGAATGGTTCAACAAGAAAAGCCGGTAAGTAATATGGCTGAAAATTCGGCTTTCCTCTTGTGTTCCCTTGCTCACCTTTTGTCTCTTCTTCTCTCCCCTAGGTGCAGAGATGTGGTGACCAGTGCTGAGAGCCGCGATGGAGCCGGGCGGCGTCTTGGGAACAGGTGAGTGAAGCGCGGCGCTGCAGCGAGCAATGCGGTGCTTTTAAATGGAAGTCTTCCTTCAGGAATGCTGGCCTGAAGATTCCGGATGCAGGTAAGAAGGTTGAATAAGTTCTTGGTTTTCACCTTTCTCTTCTCTTATTCCCTTACAGGTGTTCGAGGTTCAAGGCGGGCGTGGCTGGAGTCCAGGTGCAGGAGCAGACACAGTGAGCGTTCAGCTGCTGGGATGCAGAACAACGTGATGCACGTGTGGCTGTCCGGGCGTGGCTTAAACAGCCTTGGAAGAAGTTCCAGGTGAGTATTCTTCCACAGCCCCACCCAAGTAACAAAATAGTTCCTTCAGAAAAATAGTCCCTCCTAAGCCTCATTTGGCTTGGTTCTTCATGCAGCATGGTCTGCATCAGGTAAGTGCACCAAACACTTCCCCTTATGAGCCTGGCGCCTATGGTGCCAGGACTGATGTCCAACATGAGCCTGGCGCCAACGGCGCCAGGACATAGTCCAAAGAGCCCCTATAAAGGTCCGCTGGGCTTTTACCCGGGGGTGTGATGCCTGCTCCCGGGGGTGCTGGGCCTGGCCTGGTGCTCCGGGGGTAGGCATCATGACAGGAGTTGGGTATGTGTTGTCCTTTTCAATCCATTTGTCTGTGTTTTTGGTTTTTGATGCAGTATGAGCTGATTTTAATTTCTTTGGTGGTACTGTTGGGAAATCATTTAGAAATTCTGATTGCATTTCTTTTAAAACCTTTGTGTTTTTGAGGAACAGGGTACATTTTGAGATGGGGTCTATAGACTGCACATAGTCTATTGTACTCTATGATGCAAGGAATGTCAACGCTGTCTGCACTTGTATCAAAATTGACTAGATACAGTCCTTCAAGTGTACGTATGCGTGACAGTGCTACGTAACTCATGCCTTATTTAAGACTGTGCTGCCAATATCAATTAATGCTTGATCTAAGGTTTGACCTTGCAATTTACGAATAGTCACTGCATAAGTTAGCAACAGACAAAACTGTTCTCTGCATTCATACATGTTTTTGAAAAGAAGGAATCGAGCGTCCTATCCTTTTAACTCCTTAAAGTTTTATCAAACCGGATGTTGACAAACTGAATGCTGTTGTCCTGTGGGTATGTCGGGAAGCCAACAACTGTAGCAAGGGCCCCATTAACTAAACCTAGCTCTATGTCAAGGTTACACTTTAGCATTACTCTACAGATAACACATAATGTTAAAGTTTTCTCCAAACCAGCTGTGTTGGAGATAGGGTTTTCAAAGGTATTTAGTTGTTCTATTACTTGTTGACACATAGGTATTGTCATACTGTGTACATCCGGTTTGTCTGTGGAGTAAATTTCCACTAGTGGTTGCATTTCTTTTTCAGCATTGTTGCATTGAATTGTGCACAGCTTGCTAGAGTTGGCATTAGGGACATAAAGTTGACTTTTTTGTGAGCTAATTATTCCATGACATCAGTAGCACACGTGTTATGCCTGTACAGATCATTGATGCATCTGGTATTTAGGGTACACTGCGCTTCCTTTGATAGTACACAATCCGCATGTTTTTTTAAATGTTGGCGTAGGTGAGGTCTGCAGATTGACACATGTTTTGAGTTAGTTCTCTGTATTGGAAATGTTGCCAGAGTTGTACATTCCCGATGCTTCCAAGACTTTTACAGCACAGATTGTGTCCTAAGATTTTAAAGATAGGTTCACGTTTCACTGGTGTTGATTGAAGGAGAACTTCGAAAAATCAATGACATGTTGTCCTCCAAAGAGTTCTTCGTAGTCTGTTTGGAGGACCTCTTGCAATCTGAGGTGAATCAAAGCTAACATTAGGTTGGAAACCATGCTCACCACTTCAATTAGGTGCATTTTCATTTGTTTCAAAACTCTGCATAGCTCCATAGCAGCTTCTGCTGAAAGTTTGTAGTACTCTAATTTGTTTTGGTGTTCTACTGGAAGGAGTAGCAATTGGTGTAAAATTACCCCACCTATGTTGTAGGCAGCTAAACCTGTGGGGGCGGTTACAACAGCTGAAAGGTTGTTATTTGTTAATTGTTGGAGGAATTTACTGATCATTTTTATTAAGAATGTTTTCCCTGAACCAGCTTCACCACTTACATACAGCAGTACAGGTTTGTAGTTTTCACAGGTACAAGTTTTAGTTTTGTGCTGTATACCATGTTCAATTTCTTTACTTACTTCTAGAAAAAAAGGTACGCTGCTCATTGTTTAGTTGGGATTTTAGTACAGCAAACTCTTCTGCAGATTGCTCAAACTGACACATGGTGGTCTTTACTTCCGTCATGGCTAATTCTGCCTCATTTGCTATGAGTGGCTGTCCAAGTGGTTCTTGGCTTTCTGTCACAGAAGGTTCACTGCTCTCAGGAGTGTCTACATTTAGTTGTGCTTGAATTTCTTCTTCTTGTTGGCGTTCATTGTCCAATATTGTTTTGTACCGTGTAAAGTTTATATCTGTGATGGTACTTTCACATGCATTGAAAGCATCTTCATAGGAGGCGTGGGTGGCTAATAAATCTTCTTCTTTTCTCCATGGTTTGAAAAGTTGCAGTAGAGCCATGTAGTACAGTTATTTGTGTTAAGGAGTTTTTAATGTCACTTTCATATGATTAATCAGGCTGCGCTTGGTAAGTTTCACCAGTCTGCCTTCACAACATTCGATTCTGTAGCTGCCTTTTTTCTCCTCTGGTTTAATGTTATTTTGTATGAGAAGTTTTGGGCTATCTGGTACAGGCACATGGTTTCTAAAGTAATACTCCTGTTTGGGTAGTATGTGTCTAATAAGTTGTTTTTTAAAATGTCCTTGCTGTTGGGATCATTTTTGGCTATTGTTTCTATGTCTTTGTATGATTTCAGAACTCTTTTTCTGGATGCAGCAGGACCAAGGCTTAGCCACACTATGTTTTCAGATTTCCCATATAAGGCAGTGCCGATTAAACGGTCTTTGGCTTCGTAGTAGCCACATTCTCTATGGGACAGCCTTTCTAATGCCAAAGCTGTGCAATTTCTGTGACAGTGTTTTGTCAGATGATATGTTATCCCAGAGGTCTTTGAGATCTGTTTTCTCTGCTTTGGTTAAGTAGGCTGTGACATATCTTGCAACTGCAGTGGAATTGTCTGCAATGTACTGTACATCTACATTTGCATTCCATAGGAGGGCAATTATTGCATTGTAATCATTGATGTACTTTGATGCTTCGGTTCTTTTTATGCATTATGTGTTCTTAGGAGATTTCCCTTTCACACTGTGTCGAACCAAAGATATGAAGCTGTTTACTTGCCCTGTTGCTGAAACTGGTCCAGGGAAACCAATGCAGCATTTGGTGTAGTATTTGCCTGTGTTCTTATATTTGCGCCGACAATACTTGCCACAATTGTGTCTTTGAAACTGCACAATTTGTGCATTTAGGTCACTATGTGTACTTTCAGAAGGGATTTCGCAAGTGACATATTTGTGAATGAACTGCAAAACAGTTGCATCGCTGTCCTCACCAAATCTAGGAGCATTTATAATCCACAAAAGCGTGTGGATGTGTGGTGCTCCTCTGGCTTGATATTCTTTTCTCCAAAAGAAGTGTTCCACTTCTCCGAGGGGAGGAAGTGCTTTATTGCAAATGAAGTGCAGCATGGCAATGACGCGATGATGGAAGTTCCTTGAAACATTTACAGGATCAAGAGAGCAAAGTTCTCCTGGTGTTTTCATGTCTACACCTGTTTTGTTTTTGTTTGCTATGCGTAGGAAAGTGTGCAAGTTTTCCCATGCATACTCTGCACAACTTAAAGTGACAAACCATGTGGGTGGGCCAAGGTTGCATAGCATACACTGTACATCTGCATATCGTCGGAACCAGTACTCTTTTGTACCACGCTTGTTTGCCAAGAGATTTGTGATACTTGACTGTAAAACTTCATCCTTGTCTTGCACCTTTTGAAGTAGATGTGTAGCAGACATGTTTTTAAAATGGTAACCAGTTTTCAATGTGTGTGCAACACCATAACATAGCGTTGCTTGTTCACTTTCAAAGAGGAGGTGAAATAGGTATTCCACATTTTGTCTAAATCTAGGGTCTTCAGAATACATTTGTAAAGAGAGGTATTCTGATGCTGTTGTTTGTGTGCATCTTTCAACGTATCTTCCACCTTTTCTAGTCGGGAAGAGTAGAGAAAAGGATCATGCTTCTACACTTTTTCCCCATTTAGTGATTGGCGCTCCTTTAGCTTGCCGCATTTGATATGTTTCTAGTGCATCGTCTATGGTGTCTTTGGAGTGCAGTGGGTGAATTTTATAGTGATCTAAAATATTGGAGGCTGCTGTAGGATCTAGCAGTTTAAATTGGCCAGTTGTTGAGGAGTCCTGAATTATTTCGGTTGTTTCTCTCAGGTTTTCTTCAACATTTATTTCTTTGTAGTATGCATTGGTCTCTTTAAGGTATTCTAAGGCTTTCCTAACTTTAAGCCCAGTAGTTGCTGCCTAGGTTTTTTGTCTTTTGTGGATACACGATTTACCAGGGTAATCAAAGATTGTTCTATTGTCCTTTGCACTTGTATAGTGTCTACATTTTCTTTGAGATCTAATGGTGAATAAACTACTTTCCTACGAATGCCTCTCAATAATTCGGTGGGGGGCAATTTTGCAGTTTTTGGTGAAAGTCGTATTATTGCTTAAAATGGGTGTACTGTTTGAAATATAATGCTCTCATACAAATTAAGCTGCTGGAGTGCGTTTGGCAGTGGAAATACTTCAAAATTATTACTGATCACCCGTCAAGGCATTTGGTTATTGCCAAGTTTTGCAGTGCAGTATGTGCACAGTATGGAGGTGTTAGTAATTTTGTATTTGTTTTCAGCTACAAGGTACAGGGCTAATTGAAACCATTGGGATTCCTCATTGTCTTCTATTTTGTGCATGATATCTATAGTTTTGGTGCTCTTTCTATAGAAAGTTCTGCAACAACACACACATACTCGTCTTGGCACTTCAGCCGATTTGCTTTTGAACTTTTGTATTTCTTTTTTGTATGTGTGGCATGGAAAGTTGAAATATGCAAAGTTGTCACTTCAGTTGTCTGAAAGTGCTGGAGTTTGTAAGTGCTCTTCAGTTCCAAAACATCACCTTTGAATGTGCTCTATTTCTTCGAGCAGTTGTTTGGCTGTACCGTATACGAGAATATCATTTCAATTCTGGAGTGCTAAAGCTGGACTTTTTGCATAGTACAGTTTGTAAACGAGATTTCTTACAGTAGAATGGTTTGTTGCTAACATTATGATATGGTGGAAGGTGCTTTTGCAAGTAGGTCCAGAATTACAGGCTAAGGAATGTCCTCGTAGTCCTGTGTATTAGCGCACTGGAGAGGAGTCCATAGTTTGTAGTATTTTCATTTTTCTTTTGTCATTGGCTTTCACATAGTGATTGAGGAACTGCTGCAAAGATTTGATAGAGTATTGGCGAACGTTACACATTGATGTGCAAGGCCATTTGTAGGTGAGGCGTATTGGTTCGGTGGAATGGAGAGTGGCATCTAGGTTTGATGGGGATATTTGTGCAGTGTTTCTTCTTCCATTATGGTATTGTGTACCTTTTCCTACCCTCGTCCACTGCTATGTAAGGCAATTTGGTTTGTTTGCTCTTGTTTGTATGATTCTTCATTGAAGTATGGCTCTGTGGTGGTGGTGTGACTCCACTCACCTGTACAGATGTTGCCAAAGGTATCTATGCTGATATTGCGTTTGTTTTGAAGTAGTGATTGTAGTTTACCAATTCATTTTGTTAGTCAAGAGCTTTCAGGATTACTTTTATGCGGTAGGTTTGAATGGTTGAGCATGATTTCTCCCCTCTATTTATAAGGTTCTGAAGGACTCTGTGGTGGAACTTTGTTTTAATAAAATACATTTTTTGGAATGCTTCCTTGTGGTTACATTACCATTTGTATGTGCTCTGTTAGCAGTAGTGCGAGTTGCACTCTTTTTAGTGCTTTTCTTTTCATTTCCACAGTTGCTGTTTGGTAGGCATTCTGTAGTAGCTGTTTGAGAAAAAAGGAAAGTGTGGGTGTGCAGATTTTGAAATGTACATGTGTGTAATGTGCATGAGTGGTTGAATATGAGGGTAGGCATATAAATAGAAGCGTGTCACTGTGTAATGGGCTTTAACTTTCGGTTGGGAAAGCTACATTACTATCTGGAGGTTAGTATAATGGTGGCGAGATGATAATATACAGTGAGGAACTACAGAGGTATCATGAGTACGAATGAAGCACGTACCGGTGAGTTGACACAATTCTGTATTTTACAATACAAGAACACTGCATTCTCTCAGTAAGACGTAAAACACTAGGATGGTATTGTACTTACTTTGTTGGTTGGTGAGAGTAGGTTTATTCTAGGTTGTATTTTCAAGTTCACATGCCAGTGGCTTTCAGGACAGAGGTGGGTACTGCAACTGTAGAAGAAGATCGTAGGAAAATATGTTTGTTAATGGCATATTCATTGCATTTGGAGAATACATTCTTAGGAGGATGTCTTGGCAGGAAGAGTTAATGTGTGTGTATAAATGGATGGCTTAGTAAATGAATGGGGACTTGGGAACATCAGCATGTTTGGTAAGGGGGTAAGTGGGCTATTTGCAAGTGTGTTGTATGACGTGCTCTTTAGCAAGTGTTTATCTTGATGTAGGACTATTTATTTTGAAAATGGATTACTTCTCATTGTAGAAGGGTGAGAAAAAGGTTTGGAAAGATGTACAGATTGCAAAGGAGAATATCTTTGTGTGTGCAATTACATTTACTTGTCTGCATATATATGCTTGCTACATGAGTGGAGCAATTGTTTCAGTTCTTTCATTTATTTATGCACATTTACGAATGGTACTGTTGTCAATGCACAAATACATTCTTTTGTTTTTTAAGTAATGTTGCAATCTATGAAGTGTGCAAGGTAAGTGGCAGGCAACCTGTTGTTATGCATGCAATGTATGCACTTGGCTTAGTTTGGTAGGATACATACACTGATCCTTTTCTATGCGATTTCTATGAATTTCATAGGAGGTGCGTTAGTGGGGGAAAAGATCATAAAATTGAGTGAAAGAAAGAAGAGAGTAACAGTTTGGATATTACAATGGCTGCTATGGGTAAATGCCAACTTTGCAAGCACATACCACTGTAGGTGGCATTTGATGGTAGGTGATGGGAGAAATGACAGTATGCTTTTTGAGTACGGTATGGAGGTTCAGTGGCAGGTTCCCTGTTGCAAGGCACTTATAACACTCTTGCAAATGTCCTGTACAAAAAGTATTGATACCTGCAGGTTTTGGTGATGGGTGGCGATGTGGATGTATCTGGATGCAGAAATCGTAGATAGTTTTACAGTACTTTCCAGTGGAGGAGGTGCTTTTGATTCACAGGACACTTGTACTCTGAGTGTTTAACGGTTAGTATGGAGTGTTGAACAGAGATGATAGTATTAGATGCAGAGGTCTTGGATATGATTGGTGGGTGCATGTGTGACTGTTTAACAGTAGCCAATGAGGCAGTGCTGGAAAAAGAGTACTGGAAAGGGAAGAAGAACTGCCCCTGCTTTACTGGGGCGCGGCCCTCGCGGTAGTTGGGGGAGCGCACGTGCCACATGCTGTCCTTCTTACTATGCTTGGCATGGAAATGGGACTGCAGATTATCCAATCAGGTGTTGAGGGTGTGCTTAACAGGAAGGGGTGGTCATAACTTTTTTTATTTGCTGTGTACCGTGATGATGGCATAGATGCAGAGAGTGAGAATGCTCATCATCAGTGATTCGTTGTGGGTGACCTGCACACATATGCCCATGGCAGCGGTGTTGATGAAAGTTTTGGTGTGGAAGGAGTGCACGCTATGTGGTGAAGTGTGGCTCTACTGACTTTGCAACATGTCATTGCAGAGTGCAGCGGTGTGGTCACTTGGAGTCCTGTTGACATACTAGTTCTGCATTGTGGAGCACTGCATGTGGCTTTTCGCACTGCTGCAAGATTGCTGGGTGAACTG
Source organism: Ambystoma mexicanum (assembly GCF_040938575.1). Taxonomy (NCBI): domain Eukaryota; kingdom Metazoa; phylum Chordata; class Amphibia; order Caudata; family Ambystomatidae; genus Ambystoma; species Ambystoma mexicanum. Next base: position 1,337,281,714 of record NC_090935.1, on the reverse strand, counting down.
AAGAAGGTGCTGAAAGCAGCGATGCACCTTTTTCCCATTGCAACAATGTTTTTATTATCCATACCACCAAGACTAGTGTGGAACAATCCCAATGTACTTTCTTCCAAAGTAGAGAAGGAAAGGTGTCTTGTAAACGGCGGCATGTCTGCTTTTCTGTTCGATGCTGGGATGTTCTTCTGTGCCCATTAGAACCTTAGTGCTTCTAATGTGAGGTTTAATTTTGTCCCCCATTGAAAATGCTCTTGTGTTCCAGAATCTAAAAGCTATTTTGGAGAAGCTTGTGTAATAATGTAAGGAGGAGAAGAAGAGAACAATCCCCAATAAATACAAAAAAAAGTGTTTGTTTACAAGCAGCTTTACAAAAAAACACTTTTCACAACTACCAATAAAGAGGGGATCCTCTACCCTGCTTGAAATGTGTTCCCACAACCGCGCACAAAGGACAATATGTCAGCGGACACCGCAGCATTTGGAGGTGCGTACGTGCCACATGCAGGTCTTGTGAGGGTGGCTGGCATGGAAATGGGACTGTGCAGGCGTGGGGATTGGTCAATAAGGTTGTCTGGGTGTGGTGTGTAAGGACAAATTGTGCCAGAAGGTGTGTTTGCAAATAGGAGTGCACATGGCTATGGTTATGGCTGTGCCGTTCAGGAGGCAGAGTGTATGGCTTTTGAGCGACTCCTGGATACATTGGTTGAAAGTGTACACAGACCGCTGTAGAGTGGCTGCACACCTTTGGTTCCATAATGTGGATGTCCACTGGTACAGGGTACGTGGGATGAAGTGACTGCATGTGGGTCCTCTTTGTGCCACTTTGGTGACACTCGATCATCCAGACATTATCATTATTCATTGTGGAGGGAACAGTTTAGGACATGTTACCGGCATCTCATTGCAGTTTGGGATGAAGGAGACACTTCGGCAAGTCATGGAAATGTTTCCAAAGTCGTGCATAATTTTTTTCTCGCATTGCCCAGAGGCAGATGTGGCTGCGTTCTTCCTCATTTGGGACACAAATGGAGAAAGTGAGGCCCAATGTGAACAGGGCTGTTTGCACCTTTTTGCGAGAAGTTGGCATGTTCTCCTTCCACAATGAAAACATTACGTTTCGTAGTACCAACATTTTTCGTATAGATGGAGTCCATCTTACTGATGCTGGCAATGAGCTGTTTCTGTGTAATATACAAAATGCAGTGCAGCGCTTCCTTCATGTATAGCAAGCATTTCCCCAGTAGGTGTTCACCACTTCAAACCTTCCAAGCACAAACAGCACAAAAAGGCCCTTTTCAGAGCCACCACTTCCTTTTGGGAATGCGTACAATGTTTGTGACGGAGCCACGCCTCGCATTTTTCACTGCTCTGTCCTCGGAGCTTATAGGCTGCGGGGTGGCCTGCATCCTTTCATTGGAATTCTATTTTTGAACTGTGAAAGGTAGCTCTGAACAGAGCCTTTTTTTCTCCCCTTTCTGGTTGTTTTGCATTTCTCCTGTTCTTCGAACACACGACACAGAAGGAAAGGACAGGAAAGGAGGTTAGGGAAAGGGCACCAACCACAGGGATAAGAAAGGGCAAGTGGAGAGAGGAAGATGCTGGGTGGCCCTTACTTAGGTAGGGGGCACTTCCTGTCATGCTCCCGGACCGAAGCCTCAAAAAGCATTTCAAAGTTGCTCTCCCCTGCAGAGTACCGCATCGCATTACATGCACAATACAGTGACCGTTGAAAGGTACGGGTCTGCTGTGGTGCATATCACTTGCAAGGCTGGTTTAGGGATCCGCTGCCCCACTGGAGTGTCCCTAGTGCTGGCAGGAGCAGATGCTGAGGATGCTATGGAGGAAATTAACCTACTGCCTTGTTCAAAGGGGACAACCCTCCGAACTGCTGCCTTGTGGTTCGATTTGAGGTGCCACAGCATGGAGGTGGTGCTACAGCTGTACAAGCCAGGTTTTCTGCGACTGAGTACTATGTTGCACTGATTGCATTTCACCTGGTTAGCATGAGATTTGGGCACATGTCCTGCGGTGGTAAATAGTATCCACACCCACGACTCACTCTGGCTGCAGGCAATGGGGAATTGCTCTACTTTATCCTCGTTCTCCTCTTGATCTCTATTCTACATTACCATGCCTGTTCCCTTGTCCAGGCCCTTCGGCAGGAGGTGGTGGTGGTGCTGAGGGTGAGGGTGTGGGGTGCTTCTGAGTTAGAGGCAGTAGCAACAGCCAGGGGTCAAGTCCTAAAATTTAAAGTGGGGGACTTATCAACAAATGCAAGGGAATGTGACGTCGGCAGAAATTAGCATATCAATGGGAAATATGCACATTTCATTAAATTGGCTTTGCATAACCACCAAAATTGCACATCGCGAGTGTCATTTGTCTTTCACAAAATCAACACACACACAAAACAAATAGGATTTTTTCTTCTAATAGTGTTTTTGAAAACGTTAAAAGGTGTGCATGTTTTAAACTCCAAGAACCAATAGAAATGTTTTCCCTGGGACTTGCAGTACCGAAATGAGACATTTCACCTTTAGTTGTTTGTTATTTTTCATTAGGTTATATAGTGCAGTGGAGAAGTGTCCTGCCTACAAATCTGATGACTGTGGTTCAATCCCTGTCGTTGGCTTTAATGCATAAATTCAAAGAGCACATTCAATGTTTCTCATTTTAGCTGGGGGGGACTGAGTCCACCCTCTGAAAAAAGTGGGTGGACTCCGTCCCCTCGCGTGTACCCTCGACATGCGCCCTGACAACAACCATGGTTGCCATTAGTTGGAAAGGTAATATAGCAGAACAGAATTGGTCACAAAGCAATTTCAGCACGAAGCAATGAGCACCACTGCTCTGTTCTGGAAAGCCAAACACAGGATGCAGAGCAGCTCTGGGGTGTGGCCTTTTATAGGAATGCTCTGGAGTTCTTGCAACCGGAAAGTGGCCCTAAATCAAGGGCAGAGTGTAGGACCTCTGTAAGGGTGCACTTTCACAGTAACACTGCATACATTCCAGAAAACAGTACTTTTTTGATGTCCAGGGGCCCGGATCGTGTCCGGCAAAAAAGGGCCCATGGGTGCAGTCACATGGTGACGTTGTGAATGTTCTCGATGAATGTTCTCGATTGGGACGGCTGTCCACAGGACACATATTGGGCGGAATACCATTGGGATCCCCAGAATAATTAAAAGTTCAACACAAGTGCGCCGAACATTTTTGAACAAGCTGGGTGTTTGTAGGGTACAGCAGGTGGGATGTTCAGGTGCATAGCTACCCACAGGACCTGGGTGGCTGCCTCAAACTACTAAAAGTACATCACACATTTCTTCGCATATGTTGGACAGGGGCGGTGTTACCAGGACACAGAGAAAAAGATACGCACTCGCAAAGTTGTTGCGACGGACAAACGTGCGCTCCTACAACTAATTACAGGTGGTTCACAAAATGCGGAATGCGGTCCGTAGTGGCGTCCTACGGATGCCTTCATTGTGATTGGGGATAGGCCGGGCAGGTGCGGTGTCCATAGGACACCTCCATTTTGCTTATTTACGGTCATCCCCACCAGTACTGTGCCCTGCAGAGTCATAATAGGATTTTAAAAACAAAGGAAAAGCCACATATACACTTAGCAACAATTTACATATCAACCTTTATTTCCACACATTCATACATACTATTAGGAAAGGGAAGGGGTACCAGAAATTGATACATATACAGGGGAATTGGGGATTTGAACAAGTTGGTCGTGAGGGGAGGAAGGGATTGAGGTCTCGTCGAAACGTCTCTGATGGCACGGAATTTTCAGGGATGGCCGGCTGGGAAATGGGGAAGGAGTACACGTGCAGGTGGGGCAGTGGTATTTTATTTTCTCCATAATATGTACTTGTACGAAATCTTTTAAGGCAGCAAAATTGTTCAACAATTCCTCCATTTTCGCATCCAGGATGTCAAGTTTGCTATTTACAGCGTTTTCTTTACTTCCTGTGGCCGTATGCTGTTGTGGAAGAGGTGCTGCTTGTGGTGTATTCCTTTCATTTCCAGAATGTTCTGTTAAAGAAAATAAAATGTGTTAGGTGTACATGAAGCAATATGTAGTAATTGTTTTACTTTTCACACTGCAGTGCCTACCAGTGGGGTTACTATCATCACTAATTTCGTCATGGGGGAAATTCTCTTCCAGTCATTCTAGGGTGCTTACCATTGCTGTGTAAAAAAGAAATATCATGCTTTTGTACTATTGTACACTGCACAAACTGTGCAATTAAAGACAAACTTTGGTGTACTTAACATGGCCCTCATTACGACCTTGGCGGATGACCATGGTGCTATTAGCACCATGGTCCATGCCGCTAAGGTTGCAATTCCGCCATGGTGGTAGGCGGACTTACCGCCCCATTCCGAGGTCGGCGGGGCGGTAAGTCCCCATTTCCCATTTTACCCTTCCCCATTCCCATTTTTGCCCCATAGGGCATAATGGGAGTGGGGAAGGCGTTAATTACGCCACCGTAAATTACGGTGGCGTAATTAACTCCATGGTCCCTTAGCGCCATGGATTTTAACACCTGCTAAAAGCAGGTGTTAAAAGCTCCATGGCGCTAAGGGACCTCGTACTCAGGCGGTAAGGGTCGGCGCTGTTTACGCTGCCGTAAACCCCTTACCGCCTGGGTCGTAATGAGGGCCACTGTAGTGACGTTCTGCTCTCAGTACTTTGCAGCCCTTACTCTGCCACTTTGTTTTTCATTCCTGTGTAAAGCAGCAGTGTGGTAAGATTGTTAGAGGCAGACGTTACTTCTCTTGTTGGTGCATTCCATTATGGTCTATACCCTATGCCTTTTCTGTTTGTTTCATAAGTACAGAGTTAGCAGGCCTACTCTATTTTCCCTTGCAATTCACGTACATGGTGCGGTTTGTATATGTTCCTTGTCTTTGCTGCAAGGTACCACTATGTAAGAGAACCCCTGCCTTTCTCAGCAGGTTGGATGCCAGCTGATGTCTGCGAACAGGCGCATAGTCCGCGACCACTGTGCCCATTAACATGGATCTAGCGGGTTCAGTATGCTGTATGGTATATCTATAGAAACTAAGGGTATCCTTGTATAAACCTATGAAATTCAGTGAAAAAACATTGTTAAAGGGACGTTATGGTTAAGTTGTGCTACTAAAAATCTATCACCTTTACTGAAAAAATGATGTTAAAGGACCGTTATGGTTAAGGTGCCCTACTAAAAACCTATCAAATTCAATGAAAAAACATTATTAAAGGGACGTTATGGTTCAGTTGCCCAAATAATAATCTATCACGTTCAGTGCAAAAGCTTCTTTAAAGGAACATTATAGTTACTTTGCACTAATAACAACCTATCCCTATTATGGTTACAAGTAAAATCAAAACCCCCCAGAAGTTCGCCAGTTATGGTTAGCTAAGCAGCCATAACTCACGCCACCACTGTGCACTGCAAGGACTACCACCCATGACATCAAAGATGACCTCACAAATGATCCTTGCGGTGCACACTGGTGGCATGAGTTATGGTTGCTTAGCTTACCATAACTGTCGAATTTCGGTTTTTTTTCTCGGTTTTACCTGTAACCATAACGTCCCTGTAACAATGTTTAGTTACTTTGCACTAATAACAACCTATCCCTATTATGGTTACAAGTAAAATCAAAACCCCCCAGAAGTTCGCCAGTTATGGTTAGCTAAGCAGCCATAACTCACGCCACCACTGTGCACTGCAAGGACTACCACCCATGACATCAAAGATGACCTCACAAATGATCCTTGCGGTGCACACTGGTGGCATGAGTTATGGTTGCTTAGCTTACCATAACTGTCGAATTTCGGTTTTTTTTCTCGGTTTTACCTGTAACCATAACGTCCCTGTAACAACGTTTTTCCATTCAATTTCATAGGTTTTTGCTATTGCAACTTAACCATAACGCCCCCGTAACAATGTTTTTGTTAGTAAATTTCATAGGTTTTTAGTAGGGCACTGCAAGCAAAACGTTCCTTTAGCAAAGCGTTTTCTGTAAAGAGGATAGGTATTTGGTACGGCAACATAGCCATAACGCCCTGTTACCAATGGTTTGTCACTGATTCCTTGGCTGCCCTCATGATAAACGTGTGGAAGGGCAAATTGTTTGGTGTATGTATCAATTTGCGCTACCCCTTACTTTTCCGAATACTGTTGGTGTATCGTAGCAATTACAGATGTACATAGTAAATGTTGTTTAGTGTGTCATTAGGCTCTCTTTTTGTATTAACAGTGCATGATAAACCTGTGCCGCACACTACTGGCCGAGATGACTACAGATGAGCAAAATGGACGTTTTCTTGGGAGACTGCACTTGGTTGGCATATGTGCAATCACACTGCAAGTATCCGTAGGACTCCATTAGTGACCACATGTCTGCATCTTCAAATGCACTTTTAAGTAGTTTTGGAAGCGCACATGTTTCCATTCTACACCTAGACCCATGCATAGGTCATCCACTGTATGCTGGTAACACCTCCCCTGTCGCCAGCCCTACGGATTCATGCAGTAGGCTACCGCTTTTAAAGAACTGCTGCTGAATTCGAGGGAGGGTCTGCAAACTTACCAATGTGTGGCTAAAGCACTCCTAACTGTATAACGGCCACTACTAAACAAGGATTAGCAACCTGAACAGTGACGTGGGCGTGTTAAACGTCACATTACTTTGATTTATCTGCTGCTTGCCTTTCCATGACCCGTGAACCAGATACATTTTGTCTGCACTCAGCAGTGTGACGGAAAGTATCAAGAGGTCGCCTGCCAGTCGTACAGTTGAAGAAAACATGTACCTGCAGGTGGGACAGTTTGTAGTAAGTCTGCAAAATGGCAAAGATGGTGCACCTTCCTCACACACATACTAGTGCATGTAAAGGCAAGTAAGGAAAGAGCAGAAAATGCAGAGTGCAAACAATCTTAGTGGTGGTTACAAAAGCGCTGTAGCTGCATGGGTCACACACAATAAATGGCTTCCTGCTGCACGTAATGAAGCTCTGTTTCGCGGTGTTGTAAATATTCTTGTATTCCACAATGCATGTATATCCGTGATTGCTACCCCTAACACTAATGGCGTACCATAAACTGTATTTAGTGCATGCCATGACAATTGAAATGAAAGCACAAGGGACCAGTGGGCAGGCTACTGCCCTTCCAACAATTACATAGGGTACTTTCATGTACAGCATTTGCCACATCTGCTCCGGACAACAAGAGGGGCACTCCTGTAGGGCAGCGGAGCTGTAAAACAACATTTACAAACCATATGCCGCGCTACAGACCCTTACCCAGCAAAGGGCATTGTATTGTGCATATACTGCAACGCGCAACTGTGCAGAGGGAAGGTACTTGGAAGTGCGTGGGAACGGTCCTTACAGGAGCATTACAATGACTGCCGTGTATGTAGGTGAGGCCCACCCAATAATTCCGTCTCCCGGCACGTCCCCTATGGTATCCATACAGGTGCTGCCCCTTCTGTACCTGACCTTTGCTGTCGTTCCATCTGTTATGTTACTTGGCATTTGTATAGCGCCTTATGTATCATTGGTATGATCTCAAAGTGCTGGTTGGTTGAACGCCCTTGATAACCGCAGTTCAAGTCAGTCGAGAGAGAGAGAGTCGTAAAGTGCGTGGGTGCACCGGGTATGTGTGCAGCTGGTGTGGTTGTTGCATGATAGCTGCTTCTTAGCAGTAGGTGTGGTGCTGAGGAGATCAGTTGAATGTGTTCAGTCTGGAGGGTGGACACCCAGACTGAGTTCTGGCTGCGTTAGGCCTGAGGAGACGCGTAAGCTAGCGGGTATGTGCTCAGCTAGCTGTGTTTTATTGTGATGGTGGGTTGTTTGATGGGTCATGTTAGTATAAGAACAGCTATACCGCATGTGTCACAGTACAGCTCTGTTCTAGTTAAATGGTGGTGTATAGGAGAGAGTAAGCGTAGTAGTGTGATCTTATGGTAATCAGTCAAGTGCATGCGATCAGAGACAATCAATGATGTTGGGAATACCTTCTAAATTCAACTTTAACACAGTGACGCTATTGGGGCACGCTCAATGATGTAGGGGATACCTTCTTAATTCGTCTGAAACAGTGACGCTATTAGGCATACTTTCTAAGTTCGACTTTAACAGTGACGCTATTAGGGCACACTCACTGTGTTAATGTTGAATCCAGAAAGTACTCCAAACATCATTGACGCAATTTGGGCACACTCAATGATGTTGGGAATACCATCTTAATTCAACGCTAGCACAGTGACGCTATTAGGGCATACTTTCTAAGTTCAACTCTAACACAGTGACATTATTAGGGAACACTCAATGATGTTGGGAATACCATCTGAATTCAACTCTAACACAGTGACGCTATTAGGGCATACTTTCTAAGTTCAACTTTAACACGGTGACGCTATTGGGCACACTCAATGATATTGGGAATACCATCTTGATTCAACTCTAACACAGTGACGCTATGAGGGCACACTCAATGATGTTGGGAATACCTTATAGATTCAACATTAACACAATGACGCATTAGGGCACGCTTTCTAAGTTCAGCTTTAACACAGTGACGCTATTAGGGCACACTTTCTAAGTTCAACTTTAACACAGTGACGCTATTAGGGCAAAGTTTCTAGATTCAACTTTAACACAGTGGCACTATTAGGGCACACTCAATGATGTTGGGAATACCATCTTGATTCAACTCTAACACAGTGACGCAATCAGGGCACACACAATGATTTCGGGAATACATCTTGATTCAACTCTAACACAGTGATGCTATTAGAGTTCGCTTTCTAAGTTCAACTTTAACACAGTGATGCTATAAGGGTACACTCAATGATGTTGGCAATACCTTTTAGTTTCAACTTTAACACAGTAACGCTATTAGGGCACACTTTCTAAATTCAGCTTTAACACAGTGACGCTGTTGGGGCACACTCAATGAGGTTGGGAATACCATCTTAATTCAACTCTAACACAGTGACGCTATTAGGGCACACTTTCTAAGACCAACTTTAACATGGTATTGCTATTAGGACACACTCAATGATGATGGGAATACCTTTTAGATTCAACTTTAACACATTGACGCTATTAGGGCACACTTTCTAGATTCAGCTTTAACACAGTGACGCTGTTGGGACAGATTCAATGATGTTGGGAATACCATCGTGATTCAACTCTAACACAGTGACGCTGTTAGGGCACACACAATGATGTTGGGAATACCTTCTAGATTCAACATTGACACAGTGACGCTATTAGGGCACACTTTCTAGATTCAACTTTAACACAGTGGTGCTATAAGGGCACACTCAATGATGTTGGGAATACAATCTTAATTCAACTCTAACACAGTGACGCTATTAGGGCACACTTTCTAGATTCAACTCTGAAACAGTGACGCTATTAGGGTATGCTTTCTAAGTTCAGCTTTAACACAGTGACGCTATTAGGGCACACTTTCTAATTTCAACTTTAACACAGTGATGCGATTAGGGCACAATCAATGATGTTGGGAATACCTTTTGGATCAATTTGAACACAGTGATGCTATTAGAGCACACTCAATGATGTTGGGAATACCTTCTAAATTCAACTTTAAAACAGTGACGCTATTGGGGCACGCTCAATGATGTAGGGGATACCTTCTTAATTCGTCTGACACAGTGACACTATTAGACATACTTTCTAAGTTCAACTTTAGCACAGTGACACTATTGGGCACACTCAATGATCTTGGGAATACCATCTTGATTCAACTCTAACACAGTGACGCTATTAGGGAACACTCAATGATGTTGGGAATACCTTCTAGATTCAACATTAACACAGTGACGATATTAGGGCACGCTTTCTAAGTTCAGCTTTAACACAGTGACGCTATTAGGGCATACTTTCTAAGTTCAACTTTAACACAGTGACGCTATTAGGGAACACTCATTGATGTTGGGAATACCTTCTTAATTCAACTCTAACACAGTGGCGCTATTAGGGCATACTTTCTAAGTTCAACTTTAGCACAGTGACGCTATTAGGGCACACTCAATGATGTTGGGAATACCTTCTAGTTTCAACTTTAACAGAGTGACGCTTTAGGGCGCACTTTCTAAATTCAACTTTAACACGGTGACGTTATTGGGCACACTCAATGATCTTGGGAATACCATCTTGATTCAACTGTAACACAGTGATGCTATTAGGGAACACTCAATGATGTTGGGAATACCTTCTAGATTCAACATTAACAAAGTGACGCTATCGCTATTAGGGCATGCTTTCTAAGTTCAGCTTTAACACAGTGGCGCTATTAGGGCATACTTTCTAAGTTCAACTTTAACACAGTGACGCCATTAGGGAACACTCATTGATGTTGGGAATACCTTCTTAATTCAACTCTAACACAGTGACGCTATTAAGGCATACTTTCTAAGTTCAACTTTAGCACAGTGACGCTATTAGGGCACACTCAATGATGTTGGGAATACCTTCTAGATTCAACTTTAACACATTGACGCTTTAGGGCGCACTTTCTAAATTCAACTTTAACACAGTGACGCTATTGGGCACACTCAATGATCTTGGGAATACCATCTTGATTCAACTCTAACACAGTGACGCTATTAGGGCACGCTTTCTAAGTTTGGCTTTAACCCAGAGATGCTATTAGGGCACACTTTCTAAATTCAACTTTAACACAGTGATGCTATTAGAGCAAAGTTTCTAGATTCAACTTTAACACGGTGATGCTATTAGGGCACACTCAATGATGTTGGGAATACCATCTTGATTGAACTCTAACACAGTGACGCTATCAGGACACACACAATGATTTTGGGAATACCATCTTGATTCAACTCTAACACAGTGACGCAATCAGGGCACACACAATGATTTTGGGAATACATCTTGATTCAACTCTAACACAGTGATGCTTTTAGAGTTCGCTTTCTAAGTTCAACTTTAACACAGTGATGCTATGAGGGCACACTCAATGATGTTGGGAATACCTTTTAGATTCAACATTAACACAATGACGCATTAGGGCACGCTTTCTAAGTTCAGCTTTAACACAGTGACGCTATTAGGGCACACTTTCTAAGTTCAACTTTAACACAGTGACGCTATTAGGGCAAAGTTTCTAGATTCAACTTTAAGACAGTGGCACTATTAGGGCACACTCAATGATTTTGGGAATACCATCTTGATTCAACTCTAACACAGTGACGCTATTAGGGAACACTCATTGATGTGGGGAATACCTTCTTAATTCAACTCTAACACAGTGGCGCTATTAGGGCATACTTTCTAAGTTCAACTTTAGCACAGTGACGCTATTAGGGCACACTCAATGATGTTGGGAATACCTTCTAGTTTCAACTTTAACAGAGTGATGCTTTAGGGCGCACTTTCTAAATTCAACTTTAACACAGTGACATTACTGGGCACACTCAATGATCTTGGGAATACCATCTTGATTCAACTGTAACACAGTGATGCTATTAGGGAACACTCAATGATGTTGGGAATACCTTCTAGATTCAACATTAACAAAGTGACGCTATCGCTGTTAAGGCATGCTTTCTAAGTTCAGCTTTACCACAGTGGCGCTATTAGGGCATACTTTCTAAGTTCAACTTTAACACAGTGACGCCATTAGGGAACACTCATTGATGTTGGGAATACCTTCTTAATTCATCTCTAACACAGTGACGCTATTAAGGCATACTTTCAAAGTTCAACTTTAGCACAGTGACGCTATTAGGGCACACTCAATGATGTTGGGAATACCTTCTAGATTCAACTTTAACACATTGACGCTTTAGGGCGCACTTTCTAAATTCAACTTTAACACAGTGACGCTATTGGGCACACTCAATGATCTTGGGAATACCATCTTGATTCAACTCTAACACAGTGACGCTATTAGGGCACGCTTTCTAAGTTTGGCTTTAACCCAGAGATGCTATTAGGGCACACTTTCTAAATTCAACTTTAACACAGTGATGCTATTAGAGCAAAGTTTCTAGATTCAACTTTAACACGGTGATGCTATTAGGGCACACTCAATGATGTTGGGAATACCATCTTGATTGAACTCTAACACAGTGACGCTATCAGGACACACACAATGATTTTGGGAATACCATCTTGATTCAACTCTAACACAGTGATGCTATTAGAGTTCGCTTTCTAAGTTCAACTTTTACACAGTGATGCTATTAGGGCACACTCAATGATGTTGGGAATACCTTTTAGATTCAACTTTAACATACTAACGCTATTAGGGCACACTTTCTAGATTCAGCTTGAACACAGTGACGCTGTTGGGGCACACTCAATGAGGTTGGGAATACCATCTTAATTCAACTCTAACACAGTGACGCAATTCGGGCACACTTTCTAAGTTCAACTTTAACACAGTGATGCTATTAGGGCACACTCAATGATGTTGGGAATACCTTTTAGATTCAACTTTAACACATTGACGCTATTAGGGCACACTTTCTAGATTCAGCTTTAACACAGTGACGCTGTTGGGACACACTCAATGATGTTGGGAATACCATCTTGATTCAACTCTAACACAGTGACGCTATTAGGGCACACACAATGATGTTGGGAATACAATCTTAATTCAACTCTAACACAGTGACGCTATTAGGGCGCACTTTCTAGATTCAACTTTAACACAGTGACGCTATTAGGGCTCACTTTCTAATTTCAACTTTAACACAGTGATGCTATTAGGGCACACTTTCTAGATTCAGCTTTAACACAGTGACGCTATTGCAGCACACTCAATCATGTTGGGAATAACATCTTAATTCAACTCTCACACAGTGACGCTATTAGGGCACACTTTATAAATTTAACTTTAACACAGTGATGCTATTAGGGCACACTCAGTGATGTTGGGAATACCTTTTAGATTCAACTTTAACACAGTGACGCTATTAGAGCACACTTTCTTGTTTCAACTTTAACACAGAGACGCTGTTGGAGCACACTTAATGATGTTGAGAGTACCATCTTAATTCAACTCTAACACAGTGACGTTGTTAGGGCACACTTTCTAAGTTCAACTTTAACACAGTGATGCTATTAGGGCACACTCAATGATGTTGGGAATACCTTTTAGATTCAACGTTAACAAAGTGACGCTATTAGGGCACTCTTTCTAGATTCAGCTTTAACACAGTGACGGTGTTGGGTCACACTCAATGAGATTGGGAATACCATCTTAATTCAACTCTAACACAGTGACGCTATCGGGGCACACACAATGATGTTGGGAATACCATCTTGATTCAACTCTAACACAGTGACACTATTAGGGCACACTTTCTAGATTCAACTTTAAAACAGTGATGCTATTAGGGCACACACAATGATGTTGGGAATACCTTCTAGATTCAACATTGACACAGTGACGCTATTAGGGCACACTTTCTAAGTTCAGCTTTAACACAGTGACACTATTAGGGCGCACTTTCTAAGTTCAACTTTAACACAATGACGCTATTAGGGTACACTTTCTAGGTACAACTTTAACACAGTGGCACTATTAGGGCACACTCAATGATGTTGGGAATACCTTCTAGATTCAACTTTAACACAGTGCCGCTATTAGGGCACACACAATGATGTTTGGAATACCTTCTAGATTCAACATTTACATAGTGACGCGATTAGGGCACGCTTTCTAAGTTCAGCTTTAACACAGTGACGCTATTAGGGCACACTTAATGATGTTGTGAATACCATCTTGATTCAACTCTAACACAGTGACGCTATTAGGGCACACTCAATGATGTTGGGAATACCTTCTAGATTCAACTTTAACACAGTGACGCTTTAGGGCACACTTTCTAAATTCAACTTTAACACGGTGACGCTATTGGGCACACTCAATGATCTTGGGAATACCATCTAGATTCAACTCTAACACAGTGATGATATTAGGGCACACACAATGATGTTGGGAATACCTTCTAGATTCAACATTGACACAGTGACGCTGTTAGGGCACGCTTTCTAAGTTCAGCTTTAACACAGTGATGCTATTGTACACACTTTCTAAGTTCAACTTTACCACAGTGATGCTGTTAGGGCACACTTTCTAGATTCAACTTTAACACAGTGGTGCTATTAGGGCACACTCAATGATGTTGGCAATACCATCTTGATTCAACTTTAAAACAGTGATTGTATCAGGGCACACACAATGATGTTGGGAATACAATCTTAATTCAACTCTAACACAGTGACGCTATTAGGGCACACTTTCTAGATTCAACTTTAACACAGTGACAACATTAGGGCACACTCAATGATGTTGGGAATACCATCTTGATTTAACCCTAACACAGTGACGCTATTAGGGTATGCTTTCTAAGTTCAGCTTTAACACACTGACGCTATAAGGGCACACTTTCTAATTTCAAATTTAACACAGTGATGCTATTAGGGCACACTCAATGATGTTGGGAATACCTTTTGGAATCAACTTTAACACAGTGACGCTATTAGGGCAAACTATCTAGATTCAGCTTTAACACAGTGACGCTGTTGCGGCACACTCAATGATGTTGGGAATACCATCTTAATTCAACTCTAACACAGTGACGCTATTAGGGCGCACTTTATAAGTTCAAGTTTAACACAGTGACGCTATTAGGGCACACACAATGATGTTGGGAATACCTTCTAGATTCAACATTGACACAGTGACGCTATTAGGGCATGCTTTCTAAGTTCAGCTTTAACACAGTGACACTATTAGGCACACTTTCTAAGTTCACCTTTACCACAGTGACGCTATTAGATCACGCTTTCTAGATTCAACTTTAACACAGTGGTGCTATTAGGGCACACTCAATGATGTTGGGAATACCATCTTGATTCAACTATAACACAGTGACGCAATCAGGGCACACACAATGATTTTGGGAATACATCTTGATTCAACTCTAACACAGTGATGCTTTTAGAGTTCGCTTTCTAAGTTCAACTTTAACACAGTGATGCTATGAGGGCACACTCAATGATGTTGGGAATACCTTTTAGATTCAACATTAACACAATGACGCATTAGGGCACGCTTTCTAAGTTCAGCTTTAACACAGTGACGCTATTAGGGCACACTTTCTAAGTTCAACTTTAACACAGTGACGCTATTAGGGCAAAGTTTCTAGATTCAACTTTAAGACAGTGGCACTATTAGGGCACACTCAATGATTTTGGGAATACCATCTTGATTCAACTCTAACACAGTGACGCTATTAGGGAACACTCATTGATGTTGGGAATACCTTCTTAATTCAACTCTAACACAGTGGCGCTATTAGGGCATACTTTCTAAGTTCAACTTTAGCACAGTGACGCTATTAGGGCACACTCAATGATGTTGGGAATACCTTCTAGTTTCAACTTTAACAGAGTGATGCTTTAGGGCGCACTTTCTAAATTCAACTTTAACACGGTGACGTTACTGGGCACACTCAATGATCTTGGGAATACCATCTTGATTCAACTGTAACACAGTGATGCTATTAGGGAACACTCAATGATGTTGGGAATACCTTCTAGATTCAACATTAACAAAGTGACGCTATCGCTATTAAGGCATGCTTTCTAAGTTCAGCTTTAACACAGTGGCGCTATTAGGGCATACTTTCTAAGTTCAACTTTAACACAGTGACGCCATTAGGGAACACTCATTGATGTTGGGAATACCTTCTTAATTCAACTCTAACACAGTGACGCTATTAAGGCATACTTTCAAAGTTCAACTTTAGCACAGTGACGCTATTAGGGCACACTCAATGATGTTGGGAATACCTTCTAGATTCAACTTTAACACATTGACGCTTTAGGGCGCACTTTCTAAATTCAACTTTAACACAGTGACGCTATTGGGCACACTCAATGATCTTGGGAATACCATCTTGATTCAACTCTAACACAGTGACGCTATTAGGGCACGCTTTCTAAGTTTGGCTTTAACCCAGAGATGCTATTAGGGCACACTTTCTAAATTCAACTTTAACACAGTGATGCTATTAGGGCACACTCAATGATGTTGGGAATACCATCTTGATTGAACTCTAACACAGTGACGCTATCAGGACACACACAATGATTTTGGGAATACCATCTTGATTCAACTCTAACACAGTGATGCTATTAGAGTTCGCTTTCTAAGTTCAACTTTTACACAGTGATGCTATTAGGGCACACTCAATGATGTTGGGAATAACTTTTAGATTCAACTTTAACATACTAACGCTATTAGGGCACACTTTCTAGATTCAGCTTGAACACAGTGACGCTGTTGGGGCACATTCAATGAGGTTGGGAATACCATCTTAATTCAACTCTAACACAGTGACGCAATTCGGGCACACTTTCTAAGTTCAACTTTAACACGGTGATGCTATTAGGGCACACTCAATGATGTTGGGAATACCTTTTAGATTCAACTTTAACACATTGACGCTATTAGGGCACACTTTCTAGATTCAGCTTTAACACAGTGACGCTGTTGGGACACACTCAATGATGTTGGGAATACCATCTTGATTCAACTCTAACACAGTGACGCTATTAGGGCACACACAATGATGTTGGGAATACAATCTTAATTCAACTCTAACACAGTGACGCTATTAGGGCGCACTTTCTAGATTCAACTTTAACACAGTGACGCTATTAGGGCTCACTTTCTAATTTCAAATTTAACACAGTGATGCTATTAGGGCACACTTTCTAGATTCAGCTTTAACACAGTGACGCTATTGTTGCACACTCAATCATGTTGGGAATAACATCTTAATTCAACTCCCACACAGTGACGCTATTAGGGCACACTTTATAAATTTAACTTTAACACAGTGATGCTATTAGGGCACACTCAATGATGTTGGGAATACCTTTTAGATTCAACTTTAACACAGTGACGCTATTAGAGCACACTTTCTTGATTCAACTTTAACACAGAGACGCTGTTGGGGCACACTCAATGATGTTGAGAGTACCATCTTAATTCAACTCTAACACAGTGACGTTGTTAGGGCACACTTTCTAAGTTCAACTTTAACACAGTGATGCTATTAGGGCACACTCAATGATGTTGGGAATACCTTTTAGATTCAACGTTAACAAAGTGACGCTATTAGGGCACTCTTTCTAGATTCAGCTTTAACACAGTGACGGTGTTGGGTCACACTCAATGAGGTTGGGAATACCATCTTAATTCAACTCTAACACAGTGACGCTATCGGGGCACACACAATGATGTTGGGAATACCATCTTGATTCAACTCTAACACAGTGACACTATTAGGGCACACTTTCTAGATTCAACTTTAAAACAGTGATGCTATTAGGGCACACACAATGATGTTGGGAATACCTTCTAGATTCAACATTGACACAGTGAAGCTATGAGGGCACACTTTCTAAGTTCAGCTTTAACACAGTGACACTATTAGGGCGCACTTTCTAAGTTCAACTTTAACACAGTGACGCTATTAGGGTACACTTTCTAGGTACAACTTTAACACAGTGGCACTATTAGGGCACACTCAATGATGTTGGGAATACCTTCTAGATTCAACTTTAACACCGTGCCGCTATTAGGGCACACACAATGATGTTGGGAATACCTTCTAGATTCAACATTTACATAGTGACGCGATTAGGGCACGCTTTCTAAGTTCAGCTTTAACACAGTGACGCTATTAGGGCACACTTAATGATGTTGTGAATACCATCTTGATTGAACTCTAACACAGTGACGCTATTAGGGCACACTCAATGATGTTAGGAATACCTTCTAGATTCAACTTTAACACAGTGACGCTTTAGGGCACACTTTCTAAATTCAACTTTAACACGGTGACGCTATTGTGCAAACTCAATGATCTTGGGAATACCATCTAGATTCAACTCTAACACAGTGATGCTATTAGGGCACACACAATGATGTTGGGAATACCTTCTAAATTCAACATTGACACAGTGACGCTGTTAGGGAACGCTTTCTAAGTTCAGCTTTAACACAGTGATGCTATTATACACACTTTCTAAGTTCAACTTTACCACAGTGATGCTGTTAGGGCACACTTTCTAGATTCAACTTTAACACAGTGGTGCTATTAGGGCACACTCAATGATGTTGGCAATACCATCTTGATTCAACTTTAAAACAGTGATGGTATCAGGGCACACACAATGATGTTGGGAATACAATCTTAATTCAACTCTAACACAGTGACGCTAATAGGGCACACTTTCTAGATTCAACTTTAACACAGTGACAACATTAGGGCACACTCAATGATGTTGGGAATACCATCTTGATTTAACCCTAACACAGTGACGCTATTAGGGTATGCTTTCTAAGTTCAGCTTTAACACACTGACGCTATTAGGGCACACTTTCTAATTTCAAATTTAACACAGTGATGCTATTAGGGCACACTCAATGATGTTGGGAATACCTTTTGGATTCAACTTTAACACAGTGACGCTATTAGGGCAAACTTTCTAGATTCACCTTTAACACAGTGACGCTGTTGCGGCACACTCAATGATGTTGGGAATACCATCTTGATTCAACTCTAACACAGTGACGCTATTAGGGCACACACAATGATGTTGGGAATACAATCTTAATTCAACTCTAACACAGTGACGCTATTATGGCGGACTTTCTAGATTCAACTTTAACACAGTGACGCTATTAGGGCTCACTTTCTAATTTCAACTTTAACACAGTGATGCTATTAGGGCACACTTTCTAGATTCAGCTTTAACACAGTGACGCTATTGCAGCACACTCAATCATGTTGGGAATAACATCTTAATTCAACTCTCACACAGTGACGCTATTAGGGCACACTTTATAAATTTAACTTTAACACAGTGATGCTATTAGGGCACACTCAATGATGTTGGGAATACCTTTTAGATTCAACTTTAACACAGTGACGCTTTTAGAGCACACTTTCTTGATTCAACTTTAACACAGAGACGCTGTTGGAGCACACTTAATGATGTTGAGAGTACCATCTTAATTCAACTCTAACACAGTGACGTTGTTAGGGCACACTTTCTAAGTTCAACTTTAACACAGTGATGCTATTAGGGCACACTCAATGATGTTGGGAATACCTTTTAGATTCAACGTTAACAAAGTGACGCTATTAGGGCACTCTTTCTAGATTCAGCTTTAACACAGTGACGGTGTTGGGTCACACTCAATGAGGTTGGGAATACCATCTTAATTCAACTCTAACACAGTGACGCTATCGGGGCACACACAATGATGTTGGGAATACCATCTTGATTCAACTCTAACACAGTGACACTATTAGGGCACACTTTCTAGATTCAACTTTAAAACAGTGATGCTATTAGGGCACACACAATGATGTTGGGAATACCTTCTAGATTCAACATTGACACAGTGACGCTATTAGGGCACACTTTCTAAGTTCAGCTTTAACACAGTGACACTATTAGGGCGCACTTTCTAAGTTCAACTTTAACACAATGACGCTATTAGGGTACACTTTCTAGGTACAACTTTAACACAGTGGCACTATTAGGGCACACTCAATGATGTTGGGAATACCTTCTAGATTCAACTTTAACACAGTGCCGCTATTAGGGCACACACAATGATGTTTGGAGTACCTTCTAGATTCAACATTTACATAGTGACGCGATTAGGGCATGCTTTCTAAGTTCAGCTTTAACACAGTGACGCTATTAGGGCACACTTAATGATGTTGTGAATACCATCTTGATTCAACTCTAACACAGTGACGCTATTAGGGCACACTCAATGATGTTGGGAATACCTTCTAGATTCAACTTTAACACAGTGACGCTTTAGGGCACACTTTCTAAATTCAACTTTAACACGGTGACGCTATTGGGCACACTCAATGATCTTGGGAATACCATCTAGATTCAACTCTAACACAGTGATGATATTAGGGCACACACAATGATGTTGGGAATACCTTCTAGATTCAACATTGACACAGTGACGCTGTTAGGGCACGCTCTCTAAGTTCAGCTTTAACACAGTGATGCTATTATACACACTTTCTAAGTTCAACTTTACCACAGTGATGCTGTTAGGGCACACTTTCTAGATTCAACTTTAACACAGTGGTGCTATTAGGGCACACTCAATGATGTTGGCAATACCATCTTGATTCAACTTTAAAACAGTGATTGTATCAGGGCACACACAATGATGTTGGGAATACAATCTTAATTCAACTCTAACACAGTGACGCTATTAGGGCACACTTTCTAGATTCAACTTTAACACAGTGACAACATTAGGGCACACTCAATGATGTTGGGAATACCATCTTGATTTAACCCTAACACAGTGACGCTATTAGGGTATGCTTTCTAAGTTCAGCTTTAACACACTGACGCTATTAGGGCACACTTTCTAATTTCAAATTTAACACAGTGATGCTATTAGGGCACACTCAATGATGTTGGGAATACCTTTTGGAATCAACTTTAACACAGTGACGCTATTAGGGCAAACTATCTAGATTCAGCTTTAACACAGTGACGCTGTTGCGGCACACTCAATGATGTTGGGAATACCATCTTAATTCAACTCTAACACAGTGACGCTATTAGGGCGCACTTTATAAGTTCAAGTTTAACACAGTGATGCTATTAGGGCACACACAATGATGTTGGGAATACCTTCTAGATTCAACATTGACACAGTGACGCTATTAGGGCATGCTTTCTAAGTTCAGCTTTAACACAGTGACACTATTAGGCACACTTTCTAAGTTCACCTTTACCACAGTGACGCTATTAGATCACGCTTTCTAGATTCAACTTTAACACAGTGGTGCTATTAGGGCACACTCAATGATGTTGGGAATACCATCTTGATTCAACTCTAACACAGTGACGCAATCAGGGCACACACAATGATTTTGGGAATACATCTTGATTCAACTCTAACACAGTGATGCTTTTAGAGTTCGCTTTCTAAGTTCAACTTTAACACAGTGATGCTATGAGGGCACACTCAATGATGTTGGGAATACCTTTTAGATTCAACATTAACACAATGTCGCATTAGGGCACGCTTTCTAAGTTCAGCTTTAACACAGTGACGCTATTAGGGCACACTTTCTAAGTTCAACTTTAACACAGTGACGCTATTAGGGCAAAGTTTCTAGATTCAACTTTAAGACAGTGGCACTATTAGGGCACACTCAATGATTTTGGGAATACCATCTTGATTCAACTCTAACACAGTGACGCTATTAGGGAACACTCATTGATGTTGGGAATACCTTCTTAATTCAACTCTAACACAGTGGCGCTATTAGGGCATACTTTCTAAGTTCAACTTTAGCACAGTGACGCTATTAGGGCACACTCAATGATGTTGGGAATACCTTCTAGTTTCAACTTTAACAGAGTGATGCTTTAGGGCGCACTTTCTAAATTCAACTTTAACACGGTGACGTTACTGGGCACACTCAATGATCTTGGGAATACCATCTTGATTCAACTGTAACACAGTGATGCTATTAGGGAACACTCAATGATGTTGGGAATACCTTCTAGATTCAACATTAACAAAGTGACGCTATCGCTATTAAGGCATGCTTTCTAAGTTCAGCTTTAACACAGTGGCGCTATTAGGGCATACTTTCTAAGTTCAACTTTAACACAGTGACGCCATTAGGGAACACTCATTGATGTTGGGAATACCTTCTTAATTCAACTCTAACACAGTGACGCTATTAAGGCATACTTTCAAAGTTCAACTTTAGCACAGTGACGCTATTAGGGCACACTCAATGATGTTGGGAATACCTTCTAGATTCAACTTTAACACATTGACGCTTTAGGGCGCACTTTCTAAATTCAACTTTAACACAGTGACGCTATTGGGCACACTCAATGATCTTGGGAATACCATCTTGATTCAACTCTAACACAGTGACGCTATTAGGGCACGCTTTCTAAGTTTGGCTTTAACCCAGAGATGCTATTAGGGCACACTTTCTAAATTCAACTTTAACACAGTGATGCTATTAGAGCAAAGTTTCTAGATTCAACTTTAACACGGTGATGCTATTAGGGCACACTCAATGATGTTGGGAATACCATCTTGATTGAACTCTAACACAGTGATGCTATTAGAGTTCGCTTTCTAAGTTCAACTTTTACACAGTGATGCTATCAGGGCACACTCAATGATGTTGGGAATACCTTTTAGATTCAACTTTAACATACTAACGCTATTAGGGCACACTTTCTAGATTCAGCTTGAACACAGTGACGCTGTTGGGGCACACTCAATGAGGTTGGGAATACCATCTTAATTCAACTCTAACACAGTGACTCAATTCGGGCACACTTTCTAAGTTCAACTTTAACACGGTGATGCTATTAGGGCACACTCAATGATGTTGGGAATACCTTTTAGATTCAACTTTAACACATTGACGCTATTAGGGCACACTTTCTAGATTCAGCTTTAACACAGTGACGCTGTTGGGACACACTCAATGATGTTGGGAATACCATCTTGATTCAACTCTAACACAGTGACGCTATTAGGGCACACACAATGATGTTGGGAATACAATCTTAATTCAACTCTAACACAGTGACGCTATTAGGGCGCACTTTCTAGATTCAACTTTGACACAGTGACGCTATTAGGGCTCACTTTCTAATTTCAACTTTAACACAGTGATGCTATTAGGGCACACTTTCTAGATTCAGCTTTAACACAGTGACGCTATTGTAGCACACTCAATCATGTTGGGAATAACATCTTAATTCAAGTCCCACACAGTGACGCTATTAGGGCACACTTTATAAATTTAACTTTAACACAGTGATGCTATTAGGGCACACTCAATGATGTTGGGAATACCTTTTAGATTCAACTTTAACACAGTGACGCTATTAGAGCACACTTTCTTGATTCAACTTTAACACAGAGACGCTGTTGGGGCACACTCAATGATGTTGAGAGTACCATTTTAATTCAACTCTAACACAGTGACGTTGTTAGGGCACACTTTCTAAGTTCAACTTTAACACAGTGATGCTATTAGGGCACACTCAATGATGTTGGGAATACCTTTTAGATTCAACGTTAACAAAGTGACGCTATTAGGGCACTCTTTCTAGATTCAGCTTTAACACAGTGACGGTGTTGGGTCACACTCAATGAGGTTGGGAATACCATCTTAATTCAACTCTAACACAGTGGCGCTATTAGGGCATACTTTCTAAGTTCAACTTTAGCACAGTGACGCTATTAGGGCACACTCAATGATGTTGGGAATACCTTCTAGTTTCAACTTTAACAGAGTGATGCTTTAGGGCGCACTTTCTAAATTCAACTTTAACACGGTGACGTTACTGGGCACACTCAATGATCTTGGGAATACCATCTTGATTCAACTGTAACACAGTGATGCTATTAGGGAACACTCAATGATGTTGGGAATACCTTCTAGATTCAACATTAACAAAGTGACGCTATCGCTATTAAGGCATGCTTTCTAAGTTCAGCTTTAACACAGTGGCGCTATTAGGGCATACTTTCTAAGTTCAACTTTAACACAGTGACGCCATTAGGGAACACTCATTGATGTTGGGAATACCTTCTTAATTCAACTCTAACACAGTGACGCTATTAAGGCATACTTTCAAAGTTCAACTTTAGCACAGTGACGCTATTAGGGCACACTCAATGATGTTGGGAATACCTTCTAGATTCAACTTTAAGACATTGACGCTTTAGGGCGCACTTTCTAAATTCAACTTTAACACAGTGACGCTATTGGGCACACTCAATGATCTTGGGAATACCATCTTGATTCAACTCTAACACAGTGACGCTATTAGGGCACGCTTTCTAAGTTTGGCTTTAACCCAGAGATGCTATTAGGGCACACTTTCTAAATTCAACTTTAACACAGTGATGCTATTAGGGCACACTCAATGATGTTGGGAATACCATCTTGATTGAACTCTAACACAGTGACGCTATCAGGACACACACAATGATTTTGGGAATACCATCTTGATTCAACTCTAACACAGTGATGCTATTAGAGTTCGCTTTCTAAGTTCAACTTTTACACAGTGATGCTATTAGGGCACACTCAATGATGTTGGGAATACCTTTTAGATTCAACTTTAACATACTAACGCTATTAGGGCACACTTTCTAGATTCAGCTTGAACACAGTGACGCTGTTGGGGCACACTCAATGAGGTTGGGAATACCATCTTAATTCAACTCTAACACAGTGACGCAATTCGGGCACACTTTCTAAGTTCAACTTTAACACGGTGATGCTATTAGGGCACACTCAATGATGTTGGGAATACCTTTTAGATTCAACTTTAACACATTGACGCTATTAGGGCACACTTTCTAGATTCAGCTTTAACACAGTGACGCTGTTGGGACACACTCAATGATGTTGGGAATACCATCTTGATTCAACTCTAACACAGTGACGCTATTAGGGCACACACAATGATGTTGGGAATACAATCTTAATTCAACTCTAACACAGTGACGCTATTAGGGCGCACTTTCTAGATTCAACTTTAACACAGTGACGCTATTAGGGCTCACTTTCTAATTTCAACTTTAACACAGTGATGCTATTAGGGCACACTTTCTAGATTCAGCTTTAACACAGTGACGCTATTGTTGCACACTCAATCATGTTGGGAATAACATCTTAACTCAACTCCCACACAGTGACGCTATTAGGGCACACTTTATAAATTTAACTTTAACACAGTGATGCTATTAGGGCACACTCAATGATGTTGGGAATACCTTTTAGATTCAACTTTAATACAGTGACGCTATTAGAGCACACTTTCTTGATTCAACTTTAACACAGAGACGCTGTTGGGGCACACTCAATGATGTTGAGAGTACCATCTTAATTCAACTCTAACACAGTGACGTTGTTAGGGCACACTTTCTAAGTTCAACTTTAACACAGTGATGCTATTAGGGCACACTCAATGATGTTGGGAATACCTTTTAGATTCAACGTTAACAAAGTGACGCTATTAGGGCACTCTTTCTAGATTCAGCTTTAACACAGTGACGGTGTTGGGTCACACTCAATGAGGTTGGGAATACCATCTTAATTCAACTCTAACACAGTGACGCTATCGGGGCACACACAATGATGTTGGGAATACCATCTTGATTCAACTCTAACACAGTGACACTGTTAGGGCACACTTTCTAGATTCAACTTTAAAACAGTGATGCTATTAGGGCACACACAATGATGTTGGGAATACCTTCTAGATTCAACATTGACACAGTGACGCTATTAGGGCACACTTTCTAAGTTCAGCTTTAACACAGTGACATTATTAGGGCGCACTTTCTAAGTTCAACTTTAACACAGTGACGCTATTAGGGTACACTTTCTAGGTACAACTTTAACACAGTGGCACTATTAGGGCACACTCAATGATGTTGGGAATACCTTCTAGATTCAACTTTAACACCGTGCCGCTATTAGGGCACACACAATGATGTTGGGAATACCTTCTAGATTCAACATTTACATAGTGAC
The DNA here is from genome assembly GCF_040938575.1 of Ambystoma mexicanum. Lineage (NCBI taxonomy): Eukaryota > Metazoa > Chordata > Amphibia > Caudata > Ambystomatidae > Ambystoma > Ambystoma mexicanum. The sequence goes on along the minus strand of NC_090935.1, from coordinate 1,337,256,037 downwards.
GCGATTAGGGCACGCTTTCTAAGTTCAGCTTTAACACAGTGACGCTATTAGGGCACACTTAATGATGTTGTGAATACCATCTTGATTGAACTCTAACACAGTGACGCTATTAGGGCACACTCAATGATGTTAGGAATACCTTCTAGATTCAACTTTAACACAGTGACGCTTTAGGGCACACTTTCTAAATTCAACTTTAACACGGTGACGCTATTGTGCAAGCTCAATGATCTTGGGAATACCATCTAGATTCAACTCTAACACAGTGATGCTATTAGGGCACACACAATGATGTTGGGAATACCTTCTAAATTCAACATTGACACAGTGACGCTGTTAGGGAACGCTTTCTAAGTTCAGCTTTAACACAGTGATGCTATTATACACACTTTCTAAGTTCAACTTTACCACAGTGATGCTGTTAGGGCACACTTTCTAGATTCAACTTTAACACAGTGGTGCTATTAGGGCACACTCAATGATGTTGGCAATACCATCTTGATTCAACTTTAAAACAGTGATGGTATCAGGGCACACACAATGATGTTGGGAATACAATCTTAATTCAACTCTAACACAGTGACGCTAATAGGGCACACTTTCTAGATTCAACTTTAACACAGTGACAACATTAGGGCACACTCAATGATGTTGGGAATACCATCTTGATTTAACCCTAACACAGTGACGCTATTAGGGTATGCTTTCTAAGTTCAGCTTTAACACACTGACGCTATTAGGGCACACTTTCTAATTTCAAATTTAACACAGTGATGCTATTAGGGCACACTTAATGATGTTGGGAATACCTTTTGGATTCAACTTTAACACAGTGACGCTATTAGGGCAAACTTTCTAGATTCACCTTTAACACAGTGACGCTGTTGCGGCACACTCAATGATGTTGGGAATACCATCTTAATTCAACTCTAACACAGTGACGCTATTAGGGCACACACAATGATGTTGGGAATACAATCTTAATTCAACTCTAACACAGTGACGCTATTATGGCGGACTTTCTAGATTCAACTTTAACACAGTGACGCTATTAGGGCTCACTTTCTAATTTCAACTTTAACACAGTGATGCTATTAGGGCACACTTTCTAGATTCAGCTTTAACACAGTGACGCTATTGCAGCACACTCAATCATGTTGGGAATAACATCTTAATTCAACTCTCACACAGTGACGCTATTAGGGCACACTTTATAAATTTAACTTTAACACAGTGATGCTATTAGGGCACACACAATGATGTTGGGAATACCTTTTAGGTTCAACTTTAACACAGTGACGCTATTAGAGCACACTTTCTTGATTCAACTTTAACACAGAGACGCTGTTGGAGCACACTTAATGATGTTGAGAGTACCATCTTAATTCAACTCTAACACAGTGACGTTGTTAGGGCACACTTTCTAAGTTCAACTTTAACACAGTGATGCTATTAGGGCACACTTTCTAGATTCAGCTTTAACACAGTGACGCTATTGCAGCACACTCAATCATGTTGGGAATAACATCTTAATTCAACTCTCACACAGTGACGCTATTAGGGCACACTTTATAAATTTAACTTTAACACAGTGATGCTATTAGGGCACACTCAATGATGTTGGGAATACCTTTTAGATTCAACGTTAACAAAGTGACGCTATTAGGGCACTCTTTCTAGATTCAGCTTTAACACAGTGACGGTGTTGGGTCACACTCAATGAGGTTGGGAATACCATCTTAATTCAACTCTAACACAGTGACGCTATCGGGGCACACACAATGATGTTGGGAATACCATCTTGATTCAACTCTAACACAGTGACACTATTAGGGCACACTTTCTAGATTCAACTTTAAAACAGTGATGCTATTAGGGCACACACAATGATGTTGGGAATACCTTCTAGATTCAACATTGACACAGTGACGCTATTAGGGCACACTTTCTAAGTTCAGCTTTAACACAGTGACACTATTAGGGCGCACTTTCTAAGTTCAATTTTAACACAATGACGCTATTAGGGTACACTTTCTAGGTACAACTTTAACACAGTGGCACTATTAGGGCACACTCAATGATGTTGGGAATACCTTCTAGATTCAACTTTAACACAGTGCCGCTATTAGGGCACACACAATGATGTTTGGAGTACCTTCTAGATTCAACATTTACATAGTGACGCGATTAGGGCATGCTTTCTAAGTTCAGCTTTAACACAGTGACGCTATTAGGGCACACTTAATGATGTTGTGAATACCATCTTGATTCAACTCTAACACAGTGACGCTATTAGGGCACACTCAATGATGTTGGGAATACCTTCTAGATTCAACTTTAACACAGTGACGCTTTAGGGCACACTTTCTAAATTCAACTTTAACACAGTGACGCTATTGGGCACACTCAATGATCTTGGGAATACCATCTAGATTCAACTCTAACACAGTGATGATATTAGGGCACACACAATGATGTTGGGAATACCTTCTAGATTCAACATTGACACAGTGACGCTGTTAGGGCACGCTCTCTATGTTCAGCTTTAACACAGTGATGCTATTATACACACTTTCTAAGTTCAACTTTACCACAGTGATGCTGTTAGGGCACACTTTCTAGATTCAACTTTAACACAGTGGTGCTATTAGGGCACACTCAATGATGTTGGCAATACCATCTTGATTCAACTTTAAAACAGTGATTGTATCAGGGCACACACAATGATGTTGGGAATACAATCTTAATTCAACTCTAACACAGTGACGCTATTAGGGCACACTTTCTAGATTCAACTTTAACACAGTGACAACATTAGGGCACACTCAATGATGTTGGGAATACCATCTTGATTTAACCCTAACACAGTGACGCTATTAGGGTATGCTTTCTAAGTTCAGCTTTAACACACTGACGCTATTAGGGCACACTTTCTAATTTCAAATTTAACACAGTGATGCTATTAGGGCACACTCAATGATGTTGGGAATACCTTTTGGAATCAACTTTAACACAGTGACGCTATTAGGGCAAACTATCTAGATTCAGCTTTAACACAGTGACGCTGTTGCGGCACACTCAATGATGTTGGGAATACCATCTTAATTCAACTCTAACACAGTGACGCTATTAGGGCGCACTTTATAAGTTCAAGTTTAACACAGTGACGCTATTAGGGCACACACAATGATGTTGGGAATACCTTCTAGATTCAACATTGACACAGTGACGCTATTAGGGCATGCTTTCTAAGTTCAGCTTTAACACAGTAACACTATTAGGCACACTTTCTAAGTTCACCTTTACCACAGTGACGCTATTAGATCACGCTTTCTAGATTCAACTTTAACACAGTGGTGCTATTAGGGCACACTCAATGATGTTGGGAATACCATCTTGATTCAACTCTAACACAGTGACGCAATCAGGGCACACACAATGATTTTGGTAATACATCTTGATTCAACTCTAACACAGTGATGCTTTTAGAGTTCGCTTTCTAAGTTCAACTTTAACACAGTGATGCTATGAGGGCACACACAATGATGTTGGGAATACCTTTTAGATTCAACATTAACACAATGACGCATTAGGGCACGCTTTCTAAGTTCAGCTTTAACACAGTGACGCTATTAGGGCACACTTTCTAAGTTCAACTTTAACACAGTGACGCTATTAGGACAAAGTTTCTAGATTCAACTTTAAGACAGTGGCACTATTAGGGCACACTCAATGATTTTGGGAATACCATCTTGATTCAACTCTAACACAGTGACGCTATTAGGGAACACTCATTGATGTTGGGAATACCTTCTTAATTCAACTCTAACACAGTGGCGCTATTAGGGCATACTTTCTAAGTTCAACTTTAGCACAGTGACGCTATTAGGGCACACTCAATGATGTTGGGAATACCTTCTAGTTTCAACTTTAACAGAGTGATGCTTTAGGGCGCACTTTCTAAATTCAACTTTAACACGGTGACGTTACTGGGCACACTCAATGATCTTGGGAATACCATCTTGATTCAACTGTAACACAGTGATGCTATTACGGAACACTCAATGATGTTGGGAATACCTTCTAGATTCAACATTAACAAAGTGACGCTATCGCTATTAAGGCATGCTTTCTAAGTTCAGCTTTAACACAGTGGCGCTATTAGGGCATACTTTCTAAGTTCAACTTTAACACAGTGACGCCATTAGGGAACACTCATTGATGTTGGGAATACCTTCTTAATTCAACTCTAACACAGTGACGCTATTAAGGCATACTTTCAAAGTTCAACTTTAGCACAGTGACGCTATTAGGGCACACTCAATGATGTTGGGAATACCTTCTAGATTCAACTTTAACACATTGACGCTTTAGGGCGCACTTTCTAAATTCAACTTTAACACAGTGACGCTATTGGGCACACTCAATGACCTTGGGAATACCATCTTGATTCAACTCTAACACAGTGACGCTATTAGGGCACGCTTTCTAAGTTTGGCTTTATCCCAGAGATGCTATTAGGGCACACTTTCTAAATTCAACTTTAACACAGTGATGCTATTAGAGCAAAGTTTCTAGATTCAACTTTAACACGGTGATGCTATTAGGGCACACTCAATGATGTTGGGAATACCATCTTGATTCAACTCTAACACAGTGACGCTATCAGGACACACTCAATGAGGTTGGGAATACCATCTTAATTCAACTCTAACACAGTGACGCAATTCGGGCACACTTTCTAAGTTCAACTTTAACACAGTGATGCTATTAGGGCACACTCAATGATGTTGGGAATACCTTTTAGATTCAACTTTAACACATTGACGCTATTAGGGCACACTTTCTAGATTCAGCTTTAACACAGTGAAGCTGTTGGGACACACTCAATGATGTTGGGAATACCATCTTGATTCAACTCTAACACAGTGACGCTATTAGGGCACACACAATGATGTTGGGAATACCTTCTAGATTCAACATTGACACAGTGACGCTATTAGGGCACGCTTTCTAAGTTCAGCTTTAACACAGTGGCACTATTAGGCACACTTTCTAAATTCACCTTTACCACAGTGACGCTATTAGGTCATGCTTTCTAGATTCAACTTTAACACAGTGGTGCTATTAGGGCACACTGAATGATGTTGGCAATACCATCTTGATTCAACTCTAACACAGTGACGCTATCAGGGCACAAACAATGATGTTGGGAATACAATCTTAATTCAACTCTAACACAGTGACGCTATTAGGGCGCACTTTCTAGATTCAACTTTAACACAGTGACGCTATTAGGGCACACTCAACGATGTTGGGAATACCATCTTGATTCAACTCTAACACAGTGACGCTATTAGGGTAAGCTTTCTACGTTCAGCTTTAACACAGTGACGCTATTAGGGCTCACTTTCTAATTTCAACTTTAACACAGTGATGCTATTAGGGCACACTTTCTAGAGTCAGCTTTAACACAGTGACGCTATTGCAGCACACTCAATCATGTTGGGAATACCATCTTAATTCAACTCTCACACAGTGACGCTATTAGGGCACACTTTCTAGATTCAGCTTTAACACAGTGATCCTATTAGGGCACACTCAATGATGTTGGGAATACCTTTTAGATTCAACTTTAACACAGTGACGCTATTAGAGCACACTTTCTTGATTCAACTGTAACACAGAGACGCTGTTGGGACACACTCATTGATGTTGAGAGTACCATCTTAATTCAACTCTAACTAAGTGACGTTGTTAGGGCACACTTTCTAAGTTCAACTTTAACACAGTGATTCTATTAGGGTACACTCAATGATGTTGGGAATACCTTTTAGATTCAACGTTAACAAAGTGACGCTATTAGGGCACTCTTTCTGGATTCAGCTTTAACACAGTGACGCTGTTGGGGCACACTCAATGAGGTTGGGAATACCATCTTAATTCAACTCTAACACAGTGACGCTATCGGGGCACACACAATGATGTTGGGAATACCATCTTGATTCAACCATAACACAGTGACACTTATAGGGCACACTTTCTAGATTCAACTTTAACACAGTGACGCTATTAGGGCACACACAATGATGTTGGGAATACCTTCTAGATTCAATATTGACACAGTGACGCTATTAGGGCACACTTTCTAAGTTCAACTTTAACACAGTGACGCTATTAGGGCTCACTTAATGATGTTGTGAATACCATCTTGATTCAACTCTAACACAGTGACGCTATTAGGGCACACTCAATGATGCTGGGAATACCTTCTAGATTCAACTTTAACACAGTGACGGTATCAGGGCACACTTTCTAAATTCAGCTTTAACACAGTGACACTATTAGGGCGCATTTTCTAAGTTCAACTTTAACACAGTGACGCTATTAGGGTACACTTTCTAGGTACAACTTTAACACAGTGGCACTATTAGGGCACACTCAATGATGTTGCGAATACCTTCTAGATTCAACTTTAACACAGTGACGCTATTAGGGCACACACAATGATGTTGGGAATACCTTCTAGATTCAACATTTACTTAGTGACGCTATTAGGGCACGCTTTCTAAGTTCAGCTTTAACACAGTGACGCTATTAGGGCTCACTTAATGATGTTGTGAATACCATCTTGATTCAACTCTAACACAGTGACGCTATTAGGGCACACTCAATGATGCTGGGAATACCTTCTCGATTCAACTTTAACACATTGACGCTTTAGGGCGCACTTTCTAAATTCAACTTTAACACAGTGACGCTATTGGGCACACTCAATAATCTTGGGAATACCAACTTGATTCAACTCTAACACAGTGACGCTATTAGGGCACGCTTTCTAAGTTTGGATTTAACACAGTGATGCTATTAGGGCAAACTTTCTAAATTCAACTTTAACACAGTGATGCTATTAGAGCAAAGTTTCTAGATACAACTTTAACACGGTGATGCTATTAGGGCACACTCAATGATGTTGGTAATACCATCTTGATTCAACTCTAACACAGTGACGCTATCAGGACACACTCAATGAGGTTGGGAATACCATCTTAATTCAACTCTAACACAGTGACGCAATTCGGGCACACTTTCTAAGTTCAACTTTAACACGGTGATGCTATTAGGGCACACTCAATGATGTTGGGAATACCTTTTAGATTCAACTTTAACACATTGACGCTATTAGGGAACACTTTCTAGATTCAGCTTTAACACAGTGAAGCTGTTGGGACACACTCAATGATGTTGGGAATACCATCTTGATTCAACTCTAACACAGTGACGCTATTAGGGCACACACAATGATGTTGGGAATACCTTCTAGATTCAACATTGACACAGTGACGCTATTAGGGCACGCTTTCTAGATTCAACTTTAACACAGTGACACTATTAGGGCACACACAATGATGTTGGGAATACCTTCTAGATTCAACATTTACACAGTGATGATATTAGGGCACGCTTTCTAAGTTCAACTTTAACACAGTGACGCTATTAGGGAACACTCATTGATGTTGGGAATACCTTCTTAATTCAACTCTAACACAGTGGCGCTATTAGGGCATACTTTCTAAGTTCAACTTTAGCACAGTGACGCTATTAGGGCACACTCAATGATGTTGGAAATACCTTCTAGATTCAACTTTAACACAGTGACGCTTTAGGGCGCACTTTCTAAATTCAACTTTAACACAGTGACGTTATTGGGCACACTCAATGATCTTGGGAATACCATCTTGATTCAACTCTAACACAGTGATGCTATTAGGGAACACTCAATGATGTTGGGAATACCTTCTAGATTCAACATTAACACAGTGACGCTATTAGGGCATGCTTTCTAAGTTCAGCTTTAATACAGTGGCTCTATTAGGGCATGCTTTCTAAGTTCAACTTTAACACAGTGACGCTATTAGGGAACACTCATTGATGTTGGGAATACCTTCTTAATTTAACTCTAACACAGTGACGCTATTAAGGCATACTTTCTAAGTTCACCTTTAGCACAGTGATGCTATTAGGGCACACTCAATGATGTTGGGAATACCTTCTAGATTCAACTTTAACACATTGACGCTTTAGGGCGCACTTTCTAAATTCAACTTTAACACAGTGGCGCTATTGGGCACACTCAATAATCTTGGGAATACCATCTTGATTCAACTCTAACACAGTGACGCTATTAGGGCACGCTTTCTAAGTTTGGATTTAACACAGTGATGCTATTAGGGCACACTTTCTAAATTCAACTTTAACACAGTGATGCTGTTAGAGCAAAGTTTCTAGATACAACTTTAACACGGTGATGCTATTAGGGCACACTCAATGATGTTGGTAATACCATCTTGATTCAACTCTAACACAGTGACGCTATCAGGACACACTCAATGAGGTTGGGAATACCATCTTAATTCAACTCTAACACAGTGACGCAATTCGGGCACACTTTCTAAGTTCAACTTTAACACAGTGATGCTATTAGGGCACACTCAATGATGTTGGGAATACCTTTTAGATTCAACTTTAACACATTGACGCTATTAGGGCACACTTTCTAGATTCAGCTTTAACACAGTGAAGCTGTTGGGACACACTCAATGATGTTGGGAATACCATCTTGATTCAACTCTAACACAGTGACGCTATTAGGGCACACACAATGATGTTGGGAATACCTTCTAGATTCAACATTGACACAGTGACGCTATTAGGGCACGCTTTCTAAGTTCAGCTTTAACACAGTGGCACTATTAGGCACACTTTCTAAATTCACCTTTACCACAGTGACGCTATTAGGTCATGCTTTCTAGATTCAACTTTAACACAGTGGTGCTATTAGGGCACACTGAATGATGTTGGCAATACCATCTTGATTCAACTCTAACACAGTGACGCTATCAGGGCACAAACAATGATGTTGGGAATACAATCTTAATTCAACTCTAACACAGTGACGCTATTAGGGCGCACTTTCTAGATTCAACTTTAACACAGTGACGCTATTAGGGCACACTCAACGATGTTGGGAATACCATCTTGATTCAACTCTAACACAGTGACGCTATTAGGGTAAGCTTTCTACGTTCAGCTTTAACACAGTGACGCTATTAGGGCTCACTTTCTAATTTCAACTTTAACACAGTGATGCTATTAGGGCACACTTTCTAGATTCAGCTTTAACACAGTGATCCTATTAGGGCACACTCAATGATGTTGGGAATACCTTTAAGATTCAACTTTAACACAGTGACGCTATTAGAGCACACTTTCTTGATTCAACTGTAACACAGAGACGCTGTTGGGGCACACTCATTGATGTTGAGAGTACCATCTTAATTCAACTCTAACTAAGTGACGTTGTTAGGGCACACTTTCTAAGTTCAACTTTAACACAGTGATTCTATTAGGGTACACTCAATGATGTTGGGAATACCTTTTAGATTCAACGTTAACAAAGTGACGCTATTAGGGCACTCTTTCTGGATTCAGCTTTAACACAGTGACGCTGTTGGGGCACACTCAATGAGGTTGGGAATACCATCTTAATTCAACTCTAACACAGTGACGCTATCGGGGCACACACAATGATGTTGGGAATACCATCTTGATTCAACCATAACACAGTGACACTTATAGGGCACACTTTCTAGATTCAACTTTAACACAGTGACGCTATTAGGGCACACAAAATGATGTTGGGAATACCTTCTAGATTCAATATTGACACAGTGACGCTATTAGGGCACACTTTCTAAGTTCAACTTTAACACAGTGACGCTATTAGGGCTCACTTAATGATGTTGTGAATACCATCTTGATTCAACTCTAACACAGTGACGCTATTAGGGCACACTCAATGATGCTGGGAATACCTTCTAGATTCAACTTTAACACAGTGACGGTATCAGGGCACACTTTCTAAATTCAGCTTTAACACAGTGACACTATTAGGGCGCATTTTCTAAGTTCAACTTTAACACAGTGACGCTATTAGGGTACACTTTCTAGGTACAACTTTAACACAGTGGCACTATTAGGGCACACTCAATGATGTTGCGAATACCTTCTAGATTCAACTTTAACACAGTGACGCTATTAGGGCACACACAATGATGTTGGGAATACCTTCTAGATTCAACATTTACTTAGTGACGCTATTAGGGCACGCTTTCTAAGTTCAGCTTTAACACAGTGACGCTATTAGGGCTCACTTAATGATGTTGTGAATACCATCTTGATTCAACTCTAACACAGGGACGCTATTAGGGCACACTCAATGATGCTGGGAATACCTTCTCGATTCAACTTTAACACATTGACGCTTTAGGGCGCACTTTCTAAATTCAACTTTAACACAGTGACGCTATTGGGCACACTCAATAATCTTGGGAATACCATCTTGATTCAACTCTAACACAGTGACGCTATTAGGGCACGCTTTCTAAGTTTGGATTTAACACAGTGATGCTATTAGGGCAAACTTTCTAAATTCAACTTTAACACAGTGATGCTATTAGAGCAAAGTTTCTAGATACAACTTTAACACGGTGATGCTATTAGGGCACACTCAATGATGTTGGTAATACCATCTTGATTCAACTCTAACACAGTGACGCTATCAGGACACACTCAATGAGGTTGGGAATACCATCTTAATTCAACTCTAACACAGTGACGCAATTCGGGCACACTTTCTAAGTTCAACTTTAACACAGTGATGCTATTAGGGCACACTCAATGATGTTGGGAATACCTTTTAGATTCAACTTTAACACATTGACGCTATTAGGGAACACTTTCTAGATTCAGCTTTAACACAGTGAAGCTGTTGGGACACACTCAATGATGTTGGGAATACCATCTTGATTCAACTCTAACACAGTGACGCTATTAGGGCACACACAATGATGTTGGGAATACCTTCTAGATTCAACATTGACACAGTGACGCTATTAGGGGACGCTTTCTAGATTCAACTTTAACACAGTGACACTATTAGGGCACACACAATGATGTTGGGAATACCTTCTAGATTCAACATTTACACAGTGATGATATTAGGGCACGCTTTCTAAGTTCAACTTTAACACAGTGACGCTATTAGGGAACACTCATTGATGTTGGGAATACCTTCTTAATTCAACTCTAACACAGTGGCGCTATTAGGGCATACTTTCTAAGTTCAACTTTAGCACAGTGACGCTATTAGGGCACACTCAATGATGTTGGAAATACCTTCTAGATTCAACTTTAACACAGTGACGCTTTAGGGCGCACTTTCTAAATTCAACTTTAACACAGTGACGTTATTGGGCACACTCAATGATCTTGGGAATACCATCTTGATTCAACTCTAACACAGTGATGCTATTAGGGAACACTCAATGATGTTGGGAATACCTTCTAGATTCAACATTAACACAGTGACGCTATTAGGGCATGCTTTCTAAGTTCAGCTTTAACACAGTGGCTCTATTAGGGCATGCTTTCTAAGTTCAACTTTAACACAGTGACGCTATTAGGGAACACTCATTGATGTTGGGAATACCTTCTTAATTTAACTCTAACACAGTGACGCTATTAAGGCATACTTTCTAAGTTCACCTTTAGCACAGTGATGCTATTAGGGCACACTCAATGATGTTGGGAATACCTTCTAGATTCAACTTTAACACATTGACGCTTTAGGGCGCACTTTCTAAATTCAACTTTAACACAGTGACGCTATTGGGCACACTCAATAATCTTGGGAATACCATCTTGATTCAACTCTAACACAGTGACGCTATTAGGGCACGCTTTCTAAGTTTGGATTTAACACAGTGATGCTATTAGGGCACACTTTCTAAATTCAACTTTAACACAGTGATGCTATTAGAGCAAAGTTTCTAGATACAACTTTAACACGGTGATGCTATTAGGGCACACTCAATGATGTTGGGAATACCATCTTAATTCAACTCTAACACAGTGACGCAATTCGGGCACACTTTCTAAGTTCAACTTTAACACAGTGATGCTATTAGGGCACACTCAATGATGTTGGGAATACCTTTTAGATTCAACTTTAACACATTGACGCTTTTAGGGCACACTTTCTAGATTCAGCTTTAACACAGTGAAGCTGTTGGGACACACTCAATGATGTTGGGAATACCATCTTGATTCAACTCTAACACAGTGACGCTATTAGGGCACACACAATGATGTTGGGAATACCTTCTAGATTCAACATTGACACAGTGACGCTATTAGGGCACGCTTTCTAAGTTCAGCTTTAACACAGTGGCACTATTAGGCACACTTTCTAAATTCACCTTTACCACAGTGACGCTATTAGGTCATGCTTTCTAGATTCAACTTTAACACAGTGGTGCTATTAGGGCACACTGAATGATGTTGGCAATACCATCTTGATTCAACTCTAACACAGTGACGCTATCAGGGCACAAACAATGATGTTGGGAATACAATCTTAATTCAACTCTAACACAGTGACGCTATTAGGGCGCACTTTCTAGATTCAACTTTAACACAGTGACGCTATTAGGGCACACTCAACGATGTTGGGAATACCATCTTGATTCAACTCTAACACAGTGACGCTATTAGGGTAAGCTTTCTACGTTCAGCTTTAACACAGTGACGCTATTAGGGCTCACTTTCTAATTTCAACTTTAACACAGTGATGCTATTAGGGCACACTTTCTAGATTCAGCTTTAACACAGTGATCCTATTAGGGCACACTCAATGATGTTGGGAATACCTTTAAGATTCAACTTTAACACAGTGACGCTATTAGAGCACACTTTCTTGATTCAACTGTAACACAGAGACGCTGTTGGGGCACACTCATTGATGTTGAGAGTACCATCTTAATTCAACTCTAACTAAGTGACGTTGTTAGGGCACACTTTCTAAGTTCAACTTTAACACAGTGATTCTATTAGGGTACACTCAATGATGTTGGGAATACCTTTTAGATTCAACGTTAACAAAGTGACGCTATTAGGGCACTCTTTCTGGATTCAGCTTTAACACAGTGACGCTGTTGGGGCACACTCAATGAGGTTGGGAATACCATCTTAATTCAACTCTAACACAGTGACGCTATCGGGGCACACACAATGATGTTGGGAATACCATCTTGATTCAACCATAACACAGTGACACTTATAGGGCACACTTTCTAGATTCAACTTTAACACAGTGACGCTATTAGGGCACACAAAATGATGTTGGGAATACCTTCTAGATTCAATATTGACACAGTGACGCTATTAGGGCACACTTTCTAAGTTCAACTTTAACACAGTGACGCTATTAGGGCTCACTTAATGATGTTGTGAATACCATCTTGATTCAACTCTAACACAGTGACGCTATTAGGGCACACTCAATGATGCTGGGAATACCTTCTAGATTCAACTTTAACACAGTGACGGTATCAGGGCACACTTTCTAAATTCAGCTTTAACACAGTGACACTATTAGGGCGCATTTTCTAAGTTCAACTTTAACACAGTGACGCTATTAGGGTACACTTTCTAGGTACAACTTTAACACAGTGGCACTATTAGGGCACACTCAATGATGTTGCGAATACCTTCTAGATTCAACATTTACTTAGTGACGCTATTAGGGCACGCTTTCTAAGTTCAGCTTTAACACAGTGACGCTATTAGGGCTCACTTAATGATGTTGTGAATACCATCTTGATTCAACTCTAACACAGGGACGCTATTAGGGCACACTCAATGATGCTGGGAATACCTTCTCGATTCAACTTTAACACATTGACGCTTTAGGGCGCACTTTCTAAATTCAACTTTAACACAGTGACGCTATTGGGCACACTCAATAATCTTGGGAATACCATCTTGATTCAACTCTAACACAGTGACGCTATTAGGGCACGCTTTCTAAGTTTGGATTTAACACAGTGATGCTATTAGGGCAAACTTTCTAAATTCAACTTTAACACAGTGATGCTATTAGAGCAAAGTTTCTAGATACAACTTTAACACGGTGATGCTATTAGGGCACACTCAATGATGTTGGTAATACCATCTTGATTCAACTCTAACACAGTGACGCTATCAGGACACACTCAATGAGGTTGGGAATACCATCTTAATTCAACTCTAACACAGTGACGCAATTCGGGCACACTTTCTAAGTTCAACTTTAACACGGTGATGCTATTAGGGCACACTCAATGATGTTGGGAATACCTTTTAGATTCAACTTTAACACATTGACTCTATTAGGGCACACTTTCTAGATTCAGCTTTAACACAGTGAAGCTGTTGGGACACACTCAATGATGTTGGGAATACCATCTTGATTCAACTCTAACACAGTGACGCTATTAGGGCACACACAATGATGTTGGGAATACCTTCTAGATTCAACATTGACACAGTGACGCTATTAGGGCACGCTTTCTAAGTTCAGCTTTAACACAGTGGCACTATTAGGCACACTTTCTAAATTCACCTTTACCACAGTGACGCTATTAGGTCACGCTTTCTAGATTCAACTTTAACACAGTGGTGCTATTAGGGCACACTGAATGATGTTGGCAATACCATCTTGATTCAACTCTAACACAGTGACGCTATCAGGGCACAAACAATGATGTTGGGAATACAATCTTAATTCAACTCTAACACAGTGACGCTATTAGGGCGCACTTTCTAGATTCAACTTTAACACAGTGACGCTATTAGGGCACACTCAATGATGTTGGGAATACCATCTTGATTCAACTCTAACACAGTGACGCTATTAGGGTAAGCTTTCTACGTTCAGCTTTAACACAGTGACGCTATTAGGGCTCACTTTCTAGATTCAACTTTAACACAGTGACACTATTAGGGCACACACAATGATGTTGGGAATACCTTCTAGATTCAACATTTACACAGTGACGATATTAGGGCACGCTTTCTAAGTTCAACTTTAACACAGTGACGCTATTAGGGAACACTCATTGATGTTGGGAATACCTTCTTAATTCAACTCTAACACAGTGGCGCTATTAGGGCATACTTTCTAAGTTCAACTTTAGCACAGTGACGCTATTAGGGCACACTCAATGATGTTGGAAATACCTTCTAGATTCAACTTTAACACGGTGACGCTTTAGGGCGCACTTTCTAAATTCAACTTTAACACAGTGACGTTATTGGGCACACTCAATGATCTTGGGAATACCATCTTGATTCAACTCTAACACAGTGATGCTATTAGGGAACACTCAATGATGTTGGGAATACCTTCTAGATTCAACATTAACACAGTGACGCTATTAGGGCATGCTTTCTAAGTTCAGCTTTAACACAGTGGCTCTATTAGGGCATGCTTTCTAAGTTCAACTTTAACACAGTGACGCTATTAGGGAACACTCATTGATGTTGGGAATACCTTCTTAATTTAACTCTAACACAGTGACGCTATTAAGGCATACTTTCTAAGTTCACCTTTAGCACAGTGATGCTATTAGGGCACACTCAATGATGTTGGGAATACCTTCTAGATTCAACTTTAAAACATTGACGCTTTAGGGCGCACTTTCTAAATTCAACTTTAACACAGTGACGCTATTGGGCACACTCAATAATCTTGGGAATACCATCTTGATTCAACTCTAACACAGTGACGCTATTAGGGCACGCTTTCTAAGTTTGGATTTAACACAGTGATGCTATTAGGGCACACTTTCTAAATTCAACTTTAACACAGTGATGCTATTAGAGCAAAGTTTCTAGATACAACTTTAACACGGTGATGCTATTAGGGCACACTCAATGATGTTGGTAATACCATCTTGATTCAACTCTAACACAGTGACGCTATCAGGACACACTCAATGAGGTTGGGAATACCATCTTAATTCAACTCTAACACAGTGACGCAATTCGGGCACACTTTCTAAGTTCAACTTTAACACAGTGATGCTATTAGGGCACACTCAATGATGTTGGGAATACCTTTTAGATTCAACTTTAACACATTGACGCTATTAGGGCACACTTTCTAGATTCAGCTTTAACACAGTGAAGCTGTTGGGACACACTCAATGATGTTGGGAATACCATCTTGATTCAACTCTAACACAGTGACGCTATTAGGGCACACACAATGATGTTGGGAATACCTTCTAGATTCAACATTGACACAGTGACGCTATTAGGGCACGCTTTCTAAGTTTAGCTTTAACACAGTGGCACTATTAGGCACACTTTCTAAATTCAGCTTTACCACAGTGACGCTATTAGGTCACGCTTTCTAGATTCAACTTTAACACAGTGGTGCTATTAGGGCACACTGAATGATGTTGGCAATACCATCTTGATTCAACTCTAACACAGTGACGCTATCAGGGCACAAACAATGATGTTGGGAATACAATCTTAATTCAACTCTAACACAGTGACGCTATTAGGGCGCACTTTCTAGATTCAACTTTAACACAGTGACGCTATTAGGGCACACTCAATGATGTTGGGAATACCATCTTGATTCAACTCTAACACAGTGACGCTATTAGGGTAAGCTTTCTACGTTCAGCTTTAACACAGTGACGCTATTAGGGCTCACTTTCTAATTTCAACTTTAACACAGTGATGCTATTAGGGCACACTTTCTAGATTCAGCTTTAACACAGTGACGCTATTGCAGCACACTCAATCATGTTGGGAATACCATCTTAATTCAACTATCACACAGTGACGCTATTAGGGCACACTTTCTAGATTCAGCTTTAACACAGTGATCCTATTAGGGCACACTCAACTTTAACACAGTGACGCTATTAGGGCACACTTTCTAGATTCAGCTTTAACACAGTGACGCTATTGCAGCACACTCAATCATGTTGGGAATACCATCTTAATTCAACTCTCACACAGTGACGCTATTAGGGCACACTTTCTAGATTCAGCTTTAACACAGTGATCCTATTAGGGCACACTCAATGATGTTGGGAATACCTTTTAGATTCAACTTTAACACAGTGACGCTATTAGAGCACACTTTCTTGATTCAACTGTAACACAGAGACGCTGTTGGGACACACTCATTGATGTTGAGAGTACCATCTTAATTCAACTCTAACTAAGTGACGTTGTTAGGGCACACTTTCTAAGTTCAACTTTAACACAGTGATTCTATTAGGGTACACTCAATGATGTTGGGAATACCTTTTAGATTCAACGTTAACAAAGTGACGCTATTAGGGCACTCTTTCTGGATTCAGCTTTAACACAGTGACGCTGTTGGGGCACACTCAATGAGGTTGGGAATACCATCTTAATTCAACTCTAACACAGTGACGCTATCGGGGCACACACAATGATGTTGGGAATACCATCTTGATTCAACCATAACACAGTGACACTTATAGGGCACACTTTCTAGATTCAACTTTAACACAGTGACGCTATTAGGGCACACACAATGATGTTGGGAATACCTTCTAGATTCAATATTGACACAGTGACGCTATTAGGGCACACTTTCTAAGTTCAACTTTAACACAGTGACGCTATTAGGGCTCACTTAATGATGTTGTGAATACCATCTTGATTCAACTCTAACACAGTGACGCTATTAGGGCACACTCAATGATGCTGGGAATACCTTCTAGATTCAACTTTAACACAGTGACGGTATCAGGGCACACTTTCTAAATTCAGCTTTAACACAGTGACACTACTAGGGCGCATTTTCTAAGTTCAACTTTAACACAGTGACGCTATTAGGGTACACTTTCTAGGTACAACTTTAACACAGTGGCACTATTAGGGCACACTCAATGATGTTGCGAATACCTTCTAGATTCAACTTTAACACAGTGACGCTATTAGGGCACACACAATGATGTTGGGAATACCTTCTAGATTCAACATTTACTTAGTGACGCTATTAGGGCACGCTTTCTAAGTTCAGCTTTAACACAGTGACGCTATTAGGGCTCACTTAATGATGTTGTGAATACCATCTTGATTCAACTCTAACACAGGGACGCTATTAGGGCACACTCAATGATGCTGGGAATACCTTCTCGATTCAACTTTAACACATTGACGCTTTAGGGCGCACTTTCTAAATTCAACTTTAACACAGTGACGCTATTGGGCACACTCAATAATCTTGGGAATACCATCTTGATTCAACTCTAACACAGTGACGCTATTAGGGCACGCTTTCTAAGTTTGGATTTAACACAGTGATGCTATTAGGGCACACACAATGATGTTGGGAATACCTTCTAGATTCAACATTTACTTAGTGACGCTATTAGGGCACGCTTTCTAAGTTCAGCTTTAACACAGTGACGCTATTAGGGCTCACTTAATGATGTTGTGAATACCATCTTGATTCAACTCTAACACAGGGACGCTATTAGGGCACACTCAATGATGCTGGGAATACCTTCTCGATTCAACTTTAACACATTGACGCTTTAGGGCGCACTTTCTAAATTCAACTTTAACACAGTGACGCAATTAGGGCACACTTTCTAGATTCAGCTTTAACACAGTGACGCTATTGCAGCACACTCAATCATGTTGGGAATACCATCTTAATTCAACTCTCACACAGTGACGCTATTAGGGCACACTTTCTAGATTCAGCTTTAACACAGTGATCCTATTAGGGCACACTCAATGATGTTGGGAATACCTTTTAGATTCAACTTTAACACAGTGACGCTATTAGAGCACACTTTCTTGATTCAACTGTAACACAGAGACGCTGTTGGGACACACTCATTGATGTTGAGAGTACCATCTTAATTCAACTCTAACTAAGTGACGTTGTTAGGGCACACTTTCTAAGTTCAACTTTAACACAGTGATTCTATTAGGGTACACTCAATGATGTTGGGAATACCTTTTAGATTCAACGTTAACAAAGTGACGCTATTAGGGCACTCTTTCTGGATTCAGCTTTAACACAGTGACGCTGTTGGGGCACACTCAATGAGGTTGGGAATACCATCTTAATTCAACTCTAACACAGTGACGCTATCGGGGCACACACAATGATGTTGGGAATACCATCTTGATTCAACCATAACACAGTGACACTTATAGGGCACACTTTCTAGATTCAACTTTAACACAGTGACGCTATTAGGGCACACACAATGATGTTGGGAATACCTTCTAGATTCAATATTGACACAGTGACGCTATTAGGGCACACTTTCTAAGTTCAACTTTAACACAGTGACGCTATTAGGGCTCACTTAATGATGTTGTGAATACCATCTTGATTCAACTCTAACACAGTGACGCTATTAGGGCACACTCAATGATGCTGGGAATACCTTCTAGATTCAACTTTAACACAGTGACGGTATCAGGGCACACTTTCTAAATTCAGCTTTAACACAGTGACACTATTAGGGCGCATTTTCTAAGTTCAACTTTAACACAGTGACGCTATTAGGGTACACTTTCTAGGTACAACTTTAACACAGTGGCACTATTAGGGCACACTCAATGATGTTGCGAATACCTTCTAGATTCAACTTTAACACAGTGACGCTATTAGGGCACACACAATGATGTTGGGAATACCTTCTAGATTCAACATTTACTTAGTGACGCTATTAGGGCACGCTTTCTAAGTTCAGCTTTAACACAGTGACGCTATTAGGGCTCACTTAATGATGTTGTGAATACCATCTTGATTCAACTCTAACACAGGGACGCTATTAGGGCACACTCAATGATGCTGGGAATACCTTCTCGATTCAACTTTAACACATTGACGCTTTAGGGCGCACTTTCTAAATTCAACTTTAACACAGTGACGCTATTGGGCACACTCAATAATCTTGGGAATACCATCTTGATTCAACTCTAACACAGTGACGCTATTAGGGCACGCTTTCTAAGTTTGGATTTAACACAGTGATGCTATTAGGGCAAACTTTCTAAATTCAACTTTAACACAGTGATGCTATTAGAGCAAAGTTTCTAGATACAACTTTAACACGGTGATGCTATTAGGGCACACTCAATGATGTTGGTAATACCATCTTGATTCAACTCTAACACAGTGACGCTATCAGGACACACTCAATGAGGTTGGGAATACCATCTTAATTCAACTCTAACACAGTGACGCAATTCGGGCACACTTTCTAAGTTCAACTTTAACACGGTGATGCTATTAGGGCACACTCAATGATGTTGGGAATACCTTTTAGATTCAACTTTAACACATTGACTCTATTAGGGCACACTTTCTAGATTCAGCTTTAACACAGTGAAGCTGTTGGGACACACTCAATGATGTTGGGAATACCATCTTGATTCAACTCTAACACAGTGACGCTATTAGGGCACACACAATGATGTTGGGAATACCTTCTAGATTCAACATTGACACAGTGACGCTATTAGGGCACGCTTTCTAAGTTCAGCTTTAACACAGTGGCACTATTAGGCACACTTTCTAAATTCACCTTTACCACAGTGACGCTATTAGGTCACGCTTTCTAGATTCAACTTTAACACAGTGGTGCTATTAGGGCACACTGAATGATGTTGGCAATACCATCTTGATTCAACTCTAACACAGTGACGCTATCAGGGCACAAACAATGATGTTGGGAATACAATCTTAATTCAACTCTAACACAGTGACGCTATTAGGGCGCACTTTCTAGATTCAACTTTAACACAGTGACGCTATTAGGGCACACTCAATGATGTTGGGAATACCATCTTGATTCAACTCTAACACAGTGACGCTATTAGGGTAAGCTTTCTACGTTCAGCTTTAACACAGTGACGCTATTAGGGCTCACTTTCTAATTTCAACTTTAACACAGTGATGCTATTAGGGCACACTTTCTAGATTCAGCTTTAACACAGTGACGCTATTGCAGCACACTCAATCATGTTGGGAATACCATCTTAATTCAACTCTCACACAGTGACGCTATTAGGGCACACTTTCTAGATTCAGCTTTAACACAGTGATCCTATTAGGGCACACTCAATGATGTTGGGAATACCTTTTAGATTCAACTTTAACACAGTGACGCTATTAGAGCACACTTTCTTGATTCAACTGTAACACAGAGACGCTGTTGGGACACACTCATTGATGTTGAGAGTACCATCTTAATTCAACTCTAACTAAGTGACGTTGTTAGGGCACACTTTCTAAGTTCAACTTTAACACAGTGATTCTATTAGGGTACACTCAATGATGTTGGGAATACCTTTTAGATTCAACGTTAACAAAGTGACGCTATTAGGGCACTCTTTCTGGATTCAGCTTTAACACAGTGACGCTGTTGGGGCACACTCAATGAGGTTGGGAATACCATCTTAATTCAACTCTAACACAGTGACGCTATCGGGGCACACACAATGATGTTGGGAATACCATCTTGATTCAACCATAACACAGTGACACTTATAGGGCACACTTTCTAGATTCAACTTTAACACAGTGACGCTATTAGGGCACACACAATGATGTTGGGAATACCTTCTAGATTCAATATTGACACAGTGACGCCATTAGGGCACACTTTCTAAGTTCAACTTTAACACAGTGACGCTATTAGGGCTCACTTAATGATGTTGTGAATACCATCTTGATTCAACTCTAACACAGTGACGCTATTAGGGCACACTCAATGATGCTGGGAATACCTTCTAGATTCAACTTTAACACAGTGACGGTATCAGGGCACACTTTCTAAATTCAGCTTTAACACAGTGACACTATTAGGGCGCATTTTCTAAGTTCAACTTTAACACAGTGACGCTATTAGGGTACACTTTCTAGGTACAACTTTAACACAGTGGCACTATTAGGGCACACTCAATGATGTTGCGAATACCTTCTAGATTCAACTTTAACACAGTGACGCTATTAGGGCACACACAATGATGTTGGGAATACCTTCTAGATTCAACATTTACTTAGTGACGCTATTAGGGCACGCTTTCTAAGTTCAGCTTTAACACAGTGACGCTATTAGGGCTCACTTAATGATGTTGTGAATACCATCTTGATTCAACTCTAACACAGGGACGCTATTAGGGCACACTCAATGATGCTGGGAATACCTTCTCGATTCAACTTTAACACATTGACGCTTTAGGGCGCACTTTCTAAATTCAACTTTAACACAGTGACGCTATTGGGCACACTCAATAATCTTGGGAATACCATCTTGATTCAACTCTAACACAGTGACGCTATTAGGGCACGCTTTCTAAGTTTGGATTTAACACAGTGATGCTATTAGGGCAAACTTTCTAAATTCAACTTTAACACAGTGATGCTATTAGAGCAAAGTTTCTAGATACAACTTTAACACGGTGATGCTATTAGGGCACACTCAATGATGTTGGTAATACCATCTTGATTCAACTCTAACACAGTGACGCTATCAGGACACACTCAATGAGGTTGGGAATACCATCTTAATTCAACTCTAACACAGTGACGCAATTCGGGCACACTTTCTAAGTTCAACTTTAACACGGTGATGCTATTAGGGCACACTCAATGATGTTGGGAATACCTTTTAGATTCAACTTTAACACATTGACTCTATTAGGGCACACTTTCTAGATTCAGCTTTAACACAGTGAAGCTGTTGGGACACACTCAATGATGTTGGGAATACCATCTTGATTCAACTCTAACACAGTGACGCTATTAGGGCACACACAATGATGTTGGGAATACCTTCTAGATTCAACATTGACACAGTGACGCTATTAGGGCACGCTTTCTAAGTTCAGCTTTAACACAGTGGCACTATTAGGCACACTTTCTAAATTCACCTTTACCACAGTGACGCTATTAGGTCACGCTTTCTAGATTCAACTTTAACACAGTGGTGCTATTAGGGCACACTGAATGATGTTGGCAATACCATCTTGATTCAACTCTAACACAGTGACGCTATCAGGGCACAAACAATGATGTTGGGAATACAATCTTAATTCAACTCTAACACAGTGACGGTATTAGGGCGCACTTTCTAGATTCAACTTTAACACAGTGACGCTATTAGGGCACACTCAATGATGTTGGGAATACCATCTTGATTCAACTCTAACACAGTGACGCTATTAGGGTAAGCTTTCTACGTTCAGCTTTAACACAGTGACGCTATTAGGGCTCACTTTCTAGATTCAACTTTAACACAGTGACACTATTAGGGCACACACAATGATGTTGGGAATACCTTCTAGATTCAACATTTACACAGTGACGATATTAGGGCACGCTTTCTAAGTTCAACTTTAACACAGTGACGCTATTAGGGAACACTCATTGATGTTGGGAATACCTTCTTAATTCAACTCTAACACAGTGGCGCTATTAGGGCATACTTTCTAAGTTCAACTTTAGCACAGTGACGCTATTAGGGCACACTCAATGATGTTGGAAATACCTTCTAGATTCAACTTTAACACGGTGACGCTTTAGGGCGCACTTTCTAAATTCAACTTTAACACAGTGACGTTATTGGGCACACTCAATGATCTTGGGAATACCATCTTGATTCAACTCTAACACAGTGATGCTATTAGGGAACACTCAATGATGTTGGGAATACCTTCTAGATTCAACATTAACACAGTGACGCTATTAGGGCATGCTTTCTAAGTTCAGCTTTAACACAGTGGCTCTATTAGGGCATGCTTTCTAAGTTCAACTTTAACACAGTGACGCTATTAGGGAACACTCATTGATGTTGGGAATACCTTCTTAATTTAACTCTAACACAGTGACGCTATTAAGGCATACTTTCTAAGTTCACCTTTAGCACAGTGATGCTATTAGGGCACACTCAATGATGTTGGGAATACCTTCTAGATTCAACTTTAAAACATTGACGCTTTAGGGCGCACTTTCTAAATTCAACTTTAACACAGTGACGCTATTGGGCACACTCAATAATCTTGGGAATACCATCTTGATTCAACTCTAACACAGTGACGCTATTAGGGCACGCTTTCTAAGTTTGGATTTAACACAGTGATGCTATTAGGGCACACTTTCTAAATTCAACTTTAACATAGTGATGCTATTAGAGCAAAGTTTCTAGATACAACTTTAACACGGTGATGCTATTAGGGCACACTCAATGATGTTGGTAATACCATCTTGATTCAACTCTAACACAGTGACGCTATCAGGACACACTCAATGAGGTTGGGAATACCATCTTAATTCAACTCTAACACAGTGACGCAATTCGGGCACACTTTCTAAGTTCAACTTTAACACAGTGATGCTATTAGGGCACACTCAATGATGTTGGGAATACCTTTTAGATTCAACTTTAACACATTGACGCTATTAGGGCACACTTTCTAGATTCAGCTTTAACACAGTGAAGCTGTTGGGACACACTCAATGATGTTGGGAATACAATCTTGATTCAACTCTAACACAGTGACGCTATTAGGGCACACACAATGATGTTGGGAATACCTTCTAGATTCAACATTGACACAGTGACGCTATTAGGGCACGCTTTCTAAGTTTAGCTTTAACACAGTGGCACTATTAGGCACACTTTCTAAATTCAGCTTTACCACAGTGACGCTATTAGGTCACGCTTTCTAGATTCAACTTTAACACAGTGGTGCTATTAGGGCACACTGAATGATGTTGGCAATACCATCTTGATTCAACTCTAACACAGTGACGCTATCAGGGCACAAACAATGATGTTGGGAATACAATCTTAATTCAACTCTAACACAGTGACGCTATTAGGGCGCACTTTCTAGATTCAACTTTAACACAGTGACGCTATTAGGGCACACTCAATGATGTTGGGAATACCATCTTGATTCAACTCTAACACAGTGACGCTATTAGGGTAAGCTTTCTACGTTCAGCTTTAACACAGTGACGCTATTAGGGCTCACTTTCTAATTTCAACTTTAACACAGTGATGCTATTAGGGCACACTTTCTAGATTCAGCTTTAACACAGTGACGCTATTGCAGCACACTCAATCATGTTGGGAATACCATCTTAATTCAACTCTCACACAGTGACGCTATTAGGGCACACTTTCTAGATTCAGCTTTAACACAGTGATCCTATTAGGGCACACTCAATGATGTTGGGAATACCTTTTAGATTCAACTTTAACACAGTGACGCTATTAGAGCACACTTTCTTGATTCAACTGTAACACAGAGACGCTGTTGGGACACACTCATTGATGTTGAGAGTACCATCTTAATTCAACTCTAACTAAGTGACGTTGTTAGGGCACACTTTCTAAGTTCAACTTTAACACAGTGATTCTATTAGGGTACACTCAATGATGTTGGGAATACCTTTTAGATTCAACGTTAACAAAGTGACGCTATTAGGGCACTCTTTCTGGATTCAGCTTTAACACAGTGACGCTGTTGGGGCACACTCAATGAGGTTGGGAATACCATCTTAATTCAACTCTAACACAGTGACGCTATCGGGGCACACACAATGATGTTGGGAATACCATCTTGATTCAACCATAACACAGTGACACTTATAGGGCACACTTTCTAGATTCAACTTTAACACAGTGACGCTATTAGGGCACACACAATGATGTTGGGAATACCTTCTAGATTCAATATTGACACAGTGACGCTATTAGGGCACACTTTCTAAGTTCAACTTTAACACAGTGACGCTATTAGGGCTCACTTAATGATGTTGTGAATACCATCTTGATTCAACTCTAACACAGTGACGCTATTAGGGCACACTCAATGATGCTGGGAATACCTTCTAGATTCAACTTTAACACAGTGACGGTATCAGGGCACACTTTCTAAATTCAGCTTTAACACAGTGACACTATTAGGGCGCATTTTCTAAGTTCAACTTTAACACAGTGACGCTATTAGGGTACACTTTCTAGGTACAACTTTAACACAGTGGCACTATTAGGGCACACTCAATGGTGTTGCGAATACCTTCTAGATTCAACTTTAACACAGTGACGCTATTAGGGCACACACAATGATGTTGGGAATACCTTCTAGATTCAACATTTACTTAGTGACGCTATTAGGGCACGCTTTCTAAGTTCAGCTTTAACACAGTGACGCTATTAGGGCTCACTTAATGATGTTGTGAATACCATCTTGATTCAACTCTAACACAGTGACGCTATTAGGGCACACTCAATGATGCTGGGAATACCTTCTCGATTCAACTTTAACACATTGACGCTTTAGGGCGCACTTTCTAAATTCAACTTTAACACAGTGACGCTATTGGGCACACTCAATAATCTTGGGAATACCATCTTGATTCAACTCTAACACAGTGACGCTATTAGGGCACGCTTTCTAAGTTTGGATTTAACACAGTGATGCTATTAGGGCAAACTTTCTAAATTCAACTTTAACACAGTGATGCTATTAGAGCAAAGTTTCTAGATACAACTTTAACACGGTGATGCTATTAGGGCACACTCAATGATGTTGGTAATACCATCTTGATTCAACTCTAACACAGTGACGCTATCAGGACACACTCAATGAGGTTGGGAATACCATCTTAATTCAACTCTAACACAGTGACGCAATTCGGGCACACTTTCTAAGTTCAACTTTAACACGGTGATGCTATTAGGGCACACTCAATGATGTTGGGAATACCTTTTAGATTCAACTTTAACACATTGACGCTATTAGGGAACACTTTCTAGATTCAGCTTTAACACAGTGGCCCTCATTACGACCCTGGCGGAAATCGAAAAACGATGGCGGAAATACAATACCGCCATCGAATAGCGCTCGGTGCGACTATGACCCGTCACCGCAAAGTACGAAGCCATTAGCGACACCGTAGTGAACGCCAACGCTAACTGCACCAAGCACGCGCGCGCGCGCCATGCCAAACCGCAAACACCACCATGGTGCAACGGTACGCCAATTCCGACCCTAGCGGACATGTACCTAACGCCATCAGGCATGGCGGAATGTACCATTCCGCCATGGCGAGAAGTACGGCATTGCGAATCAACCGTAAACGGCCCCACTGAGTGCCTGTACACCGCTCCCTGCCCACAAAGTACAACTCCCCGTAGGTGCAATGAAGCCACAATGCAACCATTGAAATGTACAAGTCACCCATGCATGCCAACGAACAAAAGAAACACAACAGGGGCCAATGGGAGCTGCAGGGCACAGATGGCACGAATACAGAAGCCATCCCAATGGACATGACCACAGTCCCCCACCAAGAAACGCACGCAAACACAGGCACCTGTGACCAGCAATATACCGAAAACCACATCATTCAACCAGTCCACCTGGCTGACCGGCATATGTTACACAAAACCCAATCCCCCGCCCCTGAGCATGACAACATTCAAACTGGCATATTGGCAGCCCCCATCCCTGACCTCACTGGGCTTCGTAGGCAAACGCGCACAGCACAGTACCACGCAACGAAACCCCGAAGCTGGAACCCAATGCAGATCTCCTCACAATACATCGCCCCCCAAATAGGCATATGCCACATCACTTGCAAAGAAAAACGCTACACGGGCCAAATCAGAATAGATATTTATGCACATCAAAATCACCAAGCACATACAGCCATCAGGCCATGAAATCCAAAACACCAATCACCATTGTGGGCTGCTTCCGCAAGAAATGACCAGCCACTACCTGTGTGTCGCCCTGTTCCCCCATGGTACACAGAGCCACATTCACGTCCGAAAAGGCAACATGGAAGCGCACAGAACCGCAGGGCCGTCCCAATGGGGAGGCACTAGTCCAGCTGAAAGGCCGAAATGTTGCTCCGAGCCACCAGTACTGCGTAAGGGCATGTGGCCCATTGGCGATCGTCCCATAAGATCGTAATGCTGCTCCACTGATTAACACGAAGCAGCAGGTGTCGGGAGTAAAATCCATCTGCAGGAGTGGCATACAGATGGCAGTGGCAAAAGGGGAGGAGATACCTGTCAACCAAAAGAAAAGAAAAAGAACAGAATGGCCATCAGAACTACATACCAACAACTCACTTCAATGATCACACGAAATCCACAGCCATATGCATGCTAGCCCACTCCAAAGGAACATCACCACCCCAAAACCACTTGCGACTCATAACCATCTATATCGAGGTGCAAACACCATCGCAAACGAGTGTCTGAGGGCGCCTCGAGACAGGGAGGGCTCAACAAGGCCAGATGGACGATGGTCCCACTATGGCAGCCCTGCATCACATAGCGTAGGGGAGGCGGATAGATCCCAAGAAGCCCTGTACATGGCAAACTCTGTATCAAATCACCTGCCCATGCATCCATCCATCATTCCCTCATCCCGGGATCAAAATGCCTGAATAATTACTCACATGACATTAGAAACATCCATTGAGTCTGTGCGTTATGCAGCCTGCTAAATCCACAGTGCCCCAGCCCGTAATTCCAGTGTTGTGAAGTAACATGTATTTGGGAACGGACGGCCTCATCGCCCACGTAGCTATTGCGCATCCCAAACTATTCATATCAATCATTGCTCCCTCGCCATGGGCCCTGTCTCAAGGACATAGAACAATAGAACGTTACATTTGCAGTCAGACCTGTGGGCATCTCCTCGCCGCTAGCTGGAAACCGAAAGCGCCGCCCTTCGAATTCCTCATTTGCAACATCACGTCGAAAAGGCATCTGTGGCCGTTTGAAATCACTAATCATCCCATCGAGTGCGGCTGTGTGTGAAAATGGCAACTGCCTTCACCCACGAATGGGACGCCCCGCCCGTCGTTGCAACTCGGTACAGTGATGCATGAGGGCCCACCGTTACTCGAGTACTACGTCCCACTGACCCCTCACAAATCTGTTCGCGACTGCACAGATAGTATGTGAAACAATGGGACCACAGCAGAATGAACATATCAACCAATCTTACACGGCCATCGGGTACTAATACATGATTGCAATAGCAAGATACAATTCCCCGAATTGCAGCGTTGTGCGCGGGACGTGCTCGGCCAAAGGGGAGAGCAGTTTGCACAGGTGGAATCAATCACCACAGGTGGAGGCCATACAGCCTGAAAACACATAAATTGCACAGCCAGTCTCCTCCCACAACCACACCGAAATGCTACCGGCAGGACTCGCGATGTTGGCCCTGGGGGACCTGATAGCACTGCAAGTGCTCCGACTCCAAGAAGTAGACGAACACCAACTACAACCAGCCGCACGGAGGAGACGCAGGAGGAGGAGGAGGCCAAGGCAGGGCCAGCAAGGCCCACCAGCACAGCCACTACCACCACGCAGGCAGCCCGCAATTCAACGCCTCCGAGCACATCCGTTCAACCTCACTGATGAGCAGATCCACACCCTCTACCGTCTGGACCGGGACACCATAGCCGCCATTGTGGACATGACACAGGCTGACCTTGTCAGCATGATAGATAGCCCAACCGCCATCCCACCCCTACTGAAGGTGGTGTCTGTACTCCACTTCCTGGCCACAGGCACCTACCAGCACACAGTCGGACAGTTGCATGGCATTTCTCAGCCACTGTTCTCACGGACACTATTGCAAGTGCTCGATGCCCTCCTGAAGCACGCAGACGACTACATCTCTCTACCACGCTCGGAGCAGGAAATTACCAACACAAAAGTGGGATTCCATGCACTTGCCGGCATACCGGGTTGCATTGGTGCCATCGACTGCACCCATGTTGAATTGGTCGTCCCACATGCCATGGAGGCCCAGTACCGCAACCGAAAACAATTTCATTCCCTGAATGTACAGATGGTGTGTGACTCCAACAGGATCATTACACATTGTTGTGCCCGATTCCCTGGATCAACCCATGATTCTATGGTCTTGAGGAACTCTACAATACCACGCTACATGGAACGACACGCAGGGAACAGATCCTGGCTACTCGGTGAGTCTCATTACATGCATGATGATGTGGGGTATGTGAATTGTCAATGACCTGCCAGGAAGGGGGGGGGGGGGGGGTGTGCGTACGTATCAATGGCATTCCACATCATACGTTTCTCGTCCACATACAGGTGATGCTGGATATCCACTGAAGAGATGGCTCCTCACACCAGTCCGGAACCCACGGGACCAGCATGAGGAGGACTACAACCATGCCCACTCACGTACCCGTGTAGTCATAGAACAGGCATTCGGCCTACTGAAGACCCGTTTCCGCTGCCTCAGCAGGTCTGGCGGGGCACTCCTGTACCGCCATGAGAAGGTTGCAAAGATGGTCATGGCATGTGTCATGCTCCACAACATGTGCGTACGTAGAAATGTGCCCATGCCCCCTGACGCAGAACTGCAAGCACCTGATGATGGTCATGATGAGGGTGGGGATGTGGCAGCACCTCATGGAGTCTGCGAGGCACCGGAGGGCCGTGACATTCGTCAGCATCTCATTGATGTATGCTTCTAGCACTCACGCCTGGTGGCTGATGCATGGACACGGGACTCGTGGCACTGCGTGTGTCTGGGACATGCACAATATGGACTGTACGCCTATGATGGCCTAGTACACAAAGATCAATGTCCACACTTCTCATTGGTTGATCGTGCACTTTTTATGGCATATGTGATATCATGTTGAACACCCTATCGACCCGCCACCCAAGTGAGCCCAACACACCCCCTCCACCCTCCTACCTCCCACCCGAACACCAGTGTCCAAAGATGCTCATTGTCAGTGGGCTGTCGCTATTGCATGCCCCCTCTGCGGGTATCAGGGGCACCCCTGCCTGTGGAGCGCAGGTTCCTTCCAGATCTACGTTGGGGGCTGCCCTGGACGGAACTTGCAACGGATGATGTGTCTGCCTGCTCACGTCCATGCATGTCCCTAAGGGTTTGCGAGAGCTCAGTGAGCACACGGCGCACTGCGGCAAGTTCGGCACATACGTCTTTGGACGTCGCATGCAGTTCCCCCCTCAGGCTATCGGTGCTACTCTCCATTTGGACTCTCAGGCTCTCGGTGCTACTCTCAATTTGTGCCCTTAGCGTCTCTGTACCTCTCTCCATTTCTGCCCTAAGTGTCTCTGTTGATGTTTCTATGTCTGCCTTGGTGCCCCCACATTCATCGGCATGGCCCTTGAGGAGTGTGGCCATTTGCTGCTGTTGGACGATTAACTTGTCGAGGGACTGTTGCCTCTGCTGGCCCATGGCCATTTGCGGTGGTGTCACAGAGGGGCTGTTGTCCTCATGTTGCCTTGCCACAGGGCTTGTGGGGGATGGCCAGTCGTCGTCTTGTGGCTGCACCTGCGTGGTATCCTCATGTTGTACGGGAGGGGACAGACAGGGGGATTGGGACAGGTCATGGATGGATCTGACCTCGACATCCCCGTCTTCTGTGTCCGAGCATGCTGCCATCAATGGGGTGTCACCTATGGTGCTGCTGCCACCAGAGGCAGTGCCTTCTGTGGCATCCATTGGGGGGACCTGTGGTGGTGGTGTTGTGGCCATGCTGGCTGCTGGGGTGCCTGTTGATGTTCCCTCCTCTGTGCTGCCACCTGATTTGTGCTGCTGCCGTGTCTTGATGCGTGCAGCTGAGGTGGAGGGTCTCTGGCCGTTGGTCTTGGCCCTCTTTGCAGGTGTGCTGGTAGGGGTGTCCTGTAGCTCGTCGTTTGGATCGGACCCTGTGGTGGAGTAAAGGAGGGCGAGGGTTATTGATGGGTCAGTGGGAATTGGAATGGCATTGTATCACATGCATTGGGGTGGTACCTGAGGGTGATTTGGGTCGGGGTCTTGGAGGTGCTTTGATTTGTGTGTGGAGTGAGGGTGCAGTTGTTTGGCAGCCTGCAGTTAGGGTGTGCCTGCTGCACGTGTAGTGCGTGTATTAGGGGTTTTTAATTATTTATGTATTTATTGTGGGTTTTGACGTGCGCTTTCAGGCCGATGTGTGTGGACGTTCTCCTGGACATGTGTTTCTGTTGCACTATGTGGACGCATGGTACTTCACATGGTTGGACTTTGTGGATTTGGCATTGTTTTATCTGGCCCACCTACCTGAATCTTCGGATGTCTGCACTCCTTTCTCCATCCCTCCGACTCCCTCTATGCTCTCCATTCCGATGGTGGAGGCACAGATTTCTTCCCAGGGGGTCAACTTGATGGGTGATTCAGGACCTCCCCCGGTGGCTGTGGCAATGTTGCGGTTGGCAGAGAGTATGCTGCGGACGCGTATCCGCAGGTCGTCCCATCGCTTGCGGCATTGCTGTGGGGTGCGGGGTGCGGTCCCCACCGCACTTACCCGCTGTGCCACCAGAGCCCATATGGCCTTCTTGTTTGCAAGTGCCGTCCTGGTCATTTGCGTGGAGAAGACGACGGCTGCATTCTCCTGGAGGGTCTCTGTTAGCACGGTGAGTTCCTCACTGGAGAAGTGGACCTGCCGCTTGCGGTCGCACGCTTTCTTCGCTACTTTTCCCATTTTTCGTGGTTTCGCTAGGGTGGTTGACGGGTTGGGGTGTGTTTCAGGGTAGTGATTTTAGTGGTTGTGTGGTTTTGGTGTTTTTATAGGTGTACGCCGGGATGTTTCCCGTTCCGGGCCCATGTTTTAACTTCCGTTTCCGTATATTTCCGGGCACCGTACTTTCCGGTAGGCGCACACTGCGGTGACCGCTAAGTGGGGTGGCGGTATTGCACCTAGGGCGCCGTACGGCGGCGGTGTGGGCCGTTTTGGGGTCATTTCCGCCATCGCGGACTTTGCACTTCCGCCGTGGCGTGGTGCTCGTGCCCGATGGGTCGGAATGGGCCGCACTTTGCTCCTTCGTACAATGGCGGAAACGCTATTTACGCTGTGGCGCTCCGGTCAGTCGCTTTCCGCAAGGGTCGTAATGAGGGCCAGTGAAGCTGTTGGGACACACTCAATGATGTTGGGAATACCATCTTGATTCAACTCTAACACAGTGACGCTATTAGGGCACACACAATGATGTTGGGAATACCTTCTAGATTCAACATTGACACAGTGACGCTATTAGGGCACGCTTTCTAAGTTCAGCTTTAACACAGTGGCACTATTAGGCACACTTTCTAAATTCACCTTTACCACAGTGACGCTATTAGGTCACGCTTTCTAGATTCAACTTTAACACAGTGGTGCTATTAGGGCACACTGAATGATGTTGGCAATACCATCTTGATTCAACTCTAACACAGTGACGCTATCAGGGCACAAACAATGATGTTGGGAATACAATCTTAATTCAACTCTAACACAGTGACGCTATTAGGGCGCACTTTCTAGATTCAACTTTAACACAGTGACGCTATTAGGGCACACTCAATGATGTTGGGAATACCATCTTGATTCAACTCTAACACAGTGACGCTATTAGGGTAAGCTTTCTACGTTCAGCTTTAACACAGTGACGCTATTAGGGCTCACTTTCTAGATTCAACTTTAACACAGTGACACTATTAGGGCACACACAATGATGTTGGGAATACCTTCTAGATTCAACATTTACACAGTGACGATATTAGGGCACGCTTTCTAAGTTCAACTTTAACACAGTGACGCTATTAGGGAACACTCATTGATGTTGGGAATACCTTCTTAATTCAACTCTAACACAGTGGCGCTATTAGGGCATACTTTCTAAGTTCAACTTTAGCACAGTGACGCTATTAGGGCACACTCAATGATGTTGGAAATACCTTCTAGATTCAACTTTAACACAGTGACGCTTTAGGGCGCACTTTCTAAATTCAACTTTAACACAGTGACGTTATTGGGCACACTCAATCATCTTGGGAATACCATCTTGATTCAACTCTAACACAGTGATGCTATTAGGGAACACTCAATGATGTTGGGAATACCTTCTAGATTCAACATTAACACAGTGACGCTATTAGGGCATGCTTTCTAAGTTCAGCTTTAACACAGTGGCTCTATTAGGGCATGCTTTCTAAGTTCAACTTTAACACAGTGACGCTATTAGGGAACACTCATTGATGTTGGGAATACCTTCTTAATTTAACTCTAACACAGTGACGCTATTAAGGCATACTTTCTAAGTTCACCTTTAGCACAGTGATGCTATTAGGGCACACTCAATGATGTTGGGAATACCTTCTAGATTCAACTTTAACACATTGACGCTTTAGGGTGCACTTTCTAAATTCAACTTTAACACAGTGACGCTATTGGGCACACTCAATAATCTTGGGAATACCATCTTGATTCAACTCTAACACAGTGACGCTATTAGGGCACACTTTCTAAGTTTGGATTTAACACAGTGATGCTATTAGGGCACACTTTCTAAATTCAACTTTAACACTGATGCTATTAGAGCAAAGTTTCTAGATACAACTTTAACACGGTGATGCTATTAGGGCACACTCAATGATGTTGGTAATACCATCTTGATTCAACTCTAACACAGTGACGCTATCAGGACACACTCAATGAGGTTGGGAATACCATCTTAATTCAACTCTAACACAGTGACGCAATTCGGGCACACTTTCTAAGTTCAACTTTAACACAGTGATGCTATTAGGGCACACTCAATGATGTTGGGAATACCTTTTAGATTCAACTTTAACACTCAATGATGTTGGGAATACCTTTTAGATTCAACTTTAACACAGTGACGCTATTAGAGCACACTTTCTTGATTCAACTGTAACACAGAGACGCTGTTGGGGCACACTCATTGATGTTGAGAGTACCATCTTAATTCAACTCTAACTAAGTGACGTTGTTAGGGCACACTTTCTAAGTTCAACTTTAACACAGTGATTCTATTAGGGTACACTCAGTGATGTTGGGAATACCTTTTAGATTCAACGTTAACAAAGTGACGCTATTAGGGCACTCTTTCTGGATTCAGCTTTAACACAGTGACGCTGTTGGGGCACACTCAATGAGGTTGGGAATACCATCTTAATTCAACTCTAACACAGTGACGCTATCGGGGCACACACAATGATGTTGGGAATACCATCTTGATTCAACCATAACACAGTGACACTTATAGGGCACACTTTCTAGATTCAACTTTAACACAGTGACGCTATTAGGGCACACAAAATGATGTTGGGAATACCTTCTAGATTCAATATTGACACAGTGACGCTATTAGGGCACACTTTCTAAGTTCAACTTTAACACAGTGACGCTATTAGGGCTCACTTAATGATGTTGTGAATACCATCTTGATTCAACTCTAACACAGTGACGCTATTAGGGCACACTCAATGATGCTGGATGATTCTAGATTCAACTTTAACACAGTGACGGTATCAGGGCACACTTTCTAAATTCAGCTTTAACACAGTGACACTATTAGGGCGCATTTTCTAAGTTCAACTTTAACACAGTGACGCTATTAGGGTACACTTTCTAGGTACAACTTTAACACAGTGGCACTATTAGGGCACACTCAATGATGTTGCGAATACCTTCTAGATTCAACTTTAACACAGTGACGCTATTAGGGCACACACAATGATGTTGGGAATACCTTCTAGATTCAACATTTACTTAGTGACGCTATTAGGGCACACTTTCTAAGTTCAGCTTTAACACAGTGACGCTATTAGGGCTCACTTAATGATGTTGTGAATACCATCTTGATTCAACTCTAACACAGTGACGCTATTAGGGCACACTCAATGATGCTGGGAATACCTTCTCGATTCAACTTTAACACATTGACGCTTTAGGGCGCACTTTCTAAATTCAACTTTAACACAGTGACGCTATTGGGCACACTCAATAATCTTGGGAATACCATCTTGATTCAACTCTAACACAGTGACGCTATTAGGGCACGCTTTCTAAGTTTGGATTTAACACAGTGATGCTATTAGGGCAAACTTTCTAAATTCAACTTTAACACAGTGATGCTATTAGAGCAAAGTTTCTAGATACAACTTTAACACGGTGATGCTATTAGGGCACACTCAATGATGTTGGTAATACCATCTTGATTCAACTCTAACACAGTGACGCTATCAGGACACACTCAATGAGGTTGGGAATACCATCTTAATTCAACTCTAACACAGTGACGCAATTCGGGCACACTTTCTAAATTCAACTTTAACACGGTGATGCTATTAGGGCACACTCAGTGATGTTGGGAATACCTTTTAGATTCAACTTTAACACATTGACTCTATTAGGGCACACTTTCTAGATTCAGCTTTAACACAGTGAAGCTGTTGGGACACACTCAATGATGTTGGGAATACCATCTTGATTCAACTCTAACACAGTGACGCTATTAGGGCACACACAATGATGTTGGGAATACCTTCTAGATTCAACATTGACACAGTGACGCTATTAGGGCACGCTTTCTAAGTTCAGCTTTAACACAGTGGCACTATTAGGCACACTTTCTAAATTCACCTTTACCACAGTGACGCTATTAGGTCACGCTTTCTAGATTCAACTTTAACACAGTGGTGCTATTAGGGCACACTGAATGATGTTGGCAATACCATCTTGATTCAACTCTAACACAGTGACGCTATCAGGGCACAAACAATGATGTTGGGAATACAATCTTAATTCAACTCTAACACAGTGACGCTATTAGGGCGCACTTTCTAGATTCAACTTTAACACAGTGACGCTATTAGGGCACACTCAATGATGTTGGGAATACCATCTTGATTCAACTCTAACACAGTGACGCTATTAGGGTAAGCTTTCTACGTTCAGCTTTAACACAGTGACGCTATTAGGGCTCACTTTCTAGATTCAACTTTAACACAGTGACACTATTAGGGCACACACAATGATGTTGGGAATACCTTCTAGATTCAACATTTACACAGTGACGATATTAGGGCACGCTTTCTAAGTTCAACTTTAACACAGTGACGCTATTAGGGAACACTCATTGATGTTGGGAATACCTTCTTAATTCAACTCTAACACAGTGGCGCTATTAGGGCATACTTTCTAAGTTCAACTTTAGCACAGTGACGCTATTAGGGCACACTCAATGATGTTGGAAATACCTTCTAGATTCAACTTTAACACGGTGACGCTTTAGGGCGCACTTTCTAAATTCAACTTTAACACAGTGACGTTATTGGGCACACTCAATGATCTTGGGAATACCATCTTGATTCAACTCTAACACAGTGATGCTATTAGGGAACACTCAATGATGTTGGGAATACCTTCTAGATTCAACATTAACACAGTGACGCTATTAGGGCATGCTTTCTAAGTTCAGCTTTAACACAGTGGCTCTATTAGGGCATGCTTTCTAAGTTCAACTTTAAAACAGTGACGCTATTAGGGAACACTCATTGATGTTGGGAATACCTTCTTAATTTAACTCTAACACAGTGACGCTATTAAGGCATACTTTCTAAGTTCACCTTTAGCACAGTGATGCTATTAGGGCACACTCAATGATGTTGGGAATACCTTCTAGATTCAACTTTAACACATTGACGCTTTAGGGCGCACTTTCTAAATTCAACTTTAACACAGTGACGCTATTGGGCACACTCAATAATCTTGGGAATACCATCTTGATTCAACTCTAACACAGTGACGCTATTAGGGCACGCTTTCTAAGTTTGGATTTAACACAGTGATGCTATTAGGGCACACTTTCTAAATTCAACTTTAACACAGTGATGCTATTAGAGCAAAGTTTCTAGATACAACTTTAACACGGTGATGCTATTAGGGCACACTCAATGATGTTGGTAATACCATCTTGATTCAACTCTAACACAGTGACGCTATCAGGACACACTCAATGAGGTTGGGAATACCATCTTAATTCAACTCTAACACAGTGACGCAATTCGGGCACACTTTCTAAGTTCAACTTAAACACAGTGATGCTATTAGGGCACACTCAATGATGTTGGGAATACCTTTTAGATTCAACTTTAACACATTGACGCTATTAGGGCACACTTTCTAGATTCAGCTTTAACACAGTGAAGCTGTTGGGACACACTCAATGATGTTGGGAATACCATCTTGATTCAACTCTAACACAGTGACGCTATTAGGGCACACACAATGATGTTGGGAATACCTTCTAGATTCAACATTGACACAGTGACGCTATTAGGGCACGCTTTCTAAGTTCAGCTTTAACACAGTGGCACTATTAGGCACACTTTCTAAATTCAGCTTTACCACAGTGACGCTATTAGTCACGCTTTCTAGATTCAACTTTAACACAGTGGTGCTATTAGGGCACACTGAATGATGTTGGCAATACCATCTTGATTCAACTCTAACACAGTGACACTATCAGGGCACAAACAATGATGTTGGGAATACAATCTTAATTCAACTCTAACACAGTGACGCTATTAGGGCGCACTTTCTAGATTCAACTTTAACACAGTGACGCTATTAGGGCACACTCAATGATGTTGGGAATACCATCTTGATTCAACTCTAACACAGTGACGCTATTAGGGTAAGCTTTCTACGTTCAGCTTTAAAACAGTGACGCTATTAGGGCTCACTTTCTAATTTCAACTTTAACACAGTGATGCTATTAGGGCACACTTTCTAGATTCAGCTTTAACACAGTGACGCTATTGCAGCACACTCAATCATGTTGGGAATACCATCTTAATTCAACTCTCACACAGTGACGCTATTAGGGCACACTTTATAAATTCAACTTTAACACAGTGATGCTATTAGGGCACACTCAATGATGCTGGGAATACCTTTTAGATTCAACTTTAACACAGTGACGCTATTAGAGCACACTTTCTTGATTCAACTGTAACACAGAGACGCTGTTGGGGCACACTCATTGATGTTGAGAGTACCATCTTAATTCAACTCTAACACAGTGACGTTGTTAGGGCACACTTTCTAAGTTCAACTTTAACACAGTGATTCTATTAGGGTACACTCAATGATGTTGGGAATACCTTTTAGATTCAACGTTAACAAAGTGACGCTATTAGGGCACTCTTTCTGGATTCAGCTTTAACACAGTGACGCTGTTGGGGCACACTCAATGAGGTTGGGAATACCATCTTAATTCAACTCTAACACAGTGACGCTATCGGGGCACACACAATGATGTTGGGAATACCATCTTGATTCAACCCTAACACAGTGACACTTATAGGGCACACTTTCTAGATTCAACTTTAACACAGTGACGCTATTAGGGCACACACAATGATGTTGGGAATACCTTCTAGATTCAATATTGACACAGTGACGCTATTAGGGCACACTTTCTAAGTTCAACTTTAACACAGTGACGCTATTAGGGCTCACTTAATGATGTTGTGAATACCATCTTGATTCAACTCTAACACAGTGACGCTATTAGGGCACACTCAAATATGCTGGGAATACCTTCTAGATTCAACTTTAACACAGTGACGGTATCAGGGCACACTTTCTAAATTCAGTTTTAACACAGTGACACTATTAGGGCGCATTTTCTAAGTTGAACTTTAACACAGTGACGCTATTAGGGTACACTTTCTAGGTACAACTTTAACACAGTGGCACTATTAGGGCACACTCAATGATGTTGCGAATACCTTCTAGATTCAACTTTAACACAGTGACGCTATTAGGGCACACACAATGATGTTGGGAATACCTTCTAGATTCAACATTTACTTAGTGACGCTATTAGGGCACGCTTTCTAAGTTCAGCTTTAACACAGTGACGCTATTAGGGCTCACTTAATGATGTTGTGAATACCATCTTGATTCAACTCTTTTTTTTTTTTTTTTTTTTTTTTTTGAAAAATTTTTTATTGGTTTTTCAAAACATATAACAAACAGTGCGTGGTATGGCGGTGTAATATGTGTAACACCCACACAAAAAAAAAAAAAAAAAAAAAAAACCCCAACAACCTCAACAATCCCTCCCCACCCGTTCCGCCCCCCTCCCCCCGAGACCACAGGTCAGTCCCCAATCATTCAATATGCTCATGTGTCGAGCAGGGACTACCAGGACTGTTTGGAGTGCTGGCCGATGTCGCTGAAC
The DNA here is from genome assembly GCF_040938575.1 of Ambystoma mexicanum. Classification (NCBI taxonomy): domain Eukaryota; kingdom Metazoa; phylum Chordata; class Amphibia; order Caudata; family Ambystomatidae; genus Ambystoma; species Ambystoma mexicanum. The sequence goes on along the minus strand of NC_090935.1, from coordinate 1,337,216,024 downwards.
GGAGGAGCGGCTCAGTCAGTTCTACCCAGCGGAGAAGATCTGCACTGGAGTCAAGTTTTTGTACCTGGATGGCCATTTCCCAAGCCGCCGTCTCCGCGGCGACCCATCTCTTGAGATCGTACCACCAAAGGGCCTCACCAGGTCCTCGTGCGCTCTTCCAGCTCATGGCTATGCGCCTTTTCGCCGTTATGTAAATCAAGTCCAGGAGTCTATTTAGGGGCTTGTTCTTGGTGCTTCGCTTGTAAGCCCCCAGTATGCAAGCTGCTGGTTCGTGAATTTCGACTTCTATCCCGGCCAGCGCCACCCTATCTCGTACCTGGGTCCAGAACCTCAGGACCATGGGGCAGCTCCAGAACATATGGGTCATTCCTGCTTGTGGCGCATGGCACTTGGGGCATGATTGTGGCGAGGCCCCCTTGAACTTAGATATGGCGTCAGGTGTGAGGTAGGCTCGGTTCGTGATGTATAGCTGTATTAATTGGAGGCGTGCATTTCTGGAGGTCTTTTTGTGGTAGTGGGTAATCTTTTCCCATGCGTTGTCCTCGAATACAAGGCCCATTTCGCTCTCCCATCTCTTTTTGCATTTCAGTTCATTCGTTGTTGTTGCCTGTAACAGGGCCTCGTATATTCTGGAGGTTTCGTGGCCTCCCTCGGCTGTGTCCAGCAAGGTTTCGATGGTTTCATTCTCTGTAAATCGATTGTCTGCCTCAGGCCATCTCTTCCTTAAGGCCCGAGTTATTGCCCCGTGGAGCAAGAACTGCCCGATGGGCAGGCCCGTCGACTCGCAGAGGTCGGAGAATGTAGAAAGTTCGTGTTCGTGCATGAGGTCGCCCAGCGTCGCTACTCCGTGGGGCTCCCATACCGAGCGAGCCTCGGTGTGCCCCCATGAGGGTGTCGCCATGACTGCAGCGATGGGGATCTGTGGGGAGTACGGATCTCGCAGCCCCACAGCCTTACAGGCCCTCTTCCAGAGCTGGGTTCCCAACATGGCCAGGTATGGGTGACGTTGTGGAGCCCCCTTCCCGACCCACAACAAGTCTCTAAGTAGCAGTAGTGGCAGGGCCGGCTGGAGAAGTCTGGTGTCAGTGGTGGTTTCATCCGCCATCCAGTGCGTTACGTGTTTCAATTGGCTGGCCAGATAATATAGTTCGAAATTAGGGACTTTCAGTCCGCCCCTCTCGTAGGGTCTCTGGAGGATGTCAAGCCCCACCCTGTGCCTGCCTCCCTGCCACAGGAATTCTCTGCAGAGTTTGTTCAATTCTCTGAAAAAGGCTGAGGGGATGTTGTAGGGGACATTGGTGAAGCAATGCAGTAGGCGTGGGAGCGCTACCATTTTGAGGAGACCCGCCCTCCCCGCCACAGAAAGGGGAAGTTTGCCCCAGAAGGCCATGGAGTTGGTGAGTGCGTCCTTTGATCTGGCTGTGTTGAGGATGTGTTCTGTGTACGGGCTACGGTGTATGACAATGCCCAAGTATTTAAAGGACGTTACCTGCCACTGGAGAGCCAGTGGGGGCAGGGGTCCGCCCTCATTGCTGTGTAGCGCTGCGAGGGGGTAGAGACACGACTTGTCTTTGTTTATCTGGATGCCTGTGTGTTTTTGGAAGCAGTCCAGAGTCTCCAAGATGTAGGGCAGGAGATGCTCAGGGTTATTGAGGTAGAGGAGGGTGTCGTCCGCGTACATGGAGATGATGTGAGTCACTCCATCAAGTATAATGCCTCCCCCACCGTATTCCTGCCGGATGTACGCGGCCACTGGCTCAGCAGCAATGATATAGAGCATGGGAGATAAGGGACATCCCTGTCGTGTGCCTCTGTGGAGGGGCCATTTGTCAGAGTACGTCTTGTTGGTACGCACTCTAGCCTCGGGGTGTGTGTAAAGCAAATGGGTCCATTTAAGAAAGGCGGGTCCAATGCCCATCCTGGCCATGGTGGCGTACAACCATTCCCAATTAACCGAATCAAAGGCCTTGGTGGCGTCTAGTGATGCCACCGCGTATTTCTGGGTGTCATGCTCAGTGCGGTATATGATGTGGTGCAACCTGCGTAAATTTTCAGTGATAGAGCGCCCAGGTACATAGCCAGTTTGGTCGTGGTGAATCAACAGGGGGATCACCTTGCGTAGCCTGTTGGCGAGGAGTGCCGAAAGTATTTTGCAGTCGACATTGAGCATGGAGAGAGGTCTATAGGAACCGCAATCTGTTCCATCTTTGCCGGGCTTCAGCAAGGGGATGATTACAGCTTCCCTCATGGAGTCAGGGAGTATGCCGCGTTCGAAAGCCTCATTGTACACTTGTGCCAGCAGCGGGGCGAGGGTCTCCTCATATGTCTTATAGAATTCCCCCGGGAGACCATCCATACCTGGGGCTTTCCCAGAGGGTAAAGATCTAATGGTTGCCTTGACCTCGTCTGGGGTGATTGGGTCTTCCAGGGTTGCGGCCAACTGTGGGTCTAGTTTGGGTAACTCTATGCAGTCTAGGGCGTCCTCGATCCCGGTGTCTAACGGGGGCGGGGCTTGAGAATATAAGTCCTGGTAGTATTCGGAGAAGACCATATTAATATCAGCCTGGGTGTGCACCGCAGTGCCATCTGGTCTGAGGATGTGGCAGATGGGGGTCCTAGGGGATTCCCTTTTGTACAGCCAGGCCAGGAGTTTGCCGGGCTTGTCTCCCAGGGCGTGTGTCCTTTCCGTGTGCTTGGCGTAGCTTAGTTTCCCCAGGGACTCCCAGTGTGACAGACAGGCTTGTCTCTGCGCTATTATTTCCCGTACCTGCTCGGGGGTCGGGTTCGCTCTATTCTCCAGCTCCCCCAGCTTACTTTCTGCTTTTGCCAGGGCGTTCGTGATGGCCTTTTGGGTTCCCCCTACCGCTGCCAGCATGTCCCCTCTCATGACCACCTTATACGCCTCCCAAGCGGTGCTGATGCGATCTACGCTGCCTAGATTGTGTAGCCAATATTCGTCTGTGCTGTCTTGTACGTGGTCCCTGAAGGCCGCGTCAAGCAATGCTTCTGCTCGCAGTCTCCATGTAGGGATAGGGGGTCTGGGCGGGTGTACCTCCCAAGTGACCGACAGGGGTGAGTGGTCAGATAATACTCTGGGTAAGTATTGTGCCTCGCTGAAAGTGGCTTGCTGCTCCAGGCTGACTAGCATGTAGTCCAGCCTAGTGTGGACGTTATGTGGCGGGGAGAAGAAGGAGTATTCCCGTCTCTCCGGGTTCAGTTCCCTCCACAGGTCGCTAAGGGACAGATTGGAAATCAGTTTGGATAGTATCTTGGCGGGGGGGGACGGGCGGGAGTGTTTGGTGTCTGACCTATCTTTGAGGGGGTCTAAAGTGCAGTTGTGGTCCCCGCCCCAGATCATGGTGCTGTTTGCGTGGGGGCATAGTCTAGGGCTCAAGGAGCGGAAAAAAGCTGTGGCGTCATGGTTGGGTGCGTATGTGCTAATCAGGCATAGGTCTCTTCCCTCCATGGTACCCTGCACCAGCGCCATCCTACCCTCGTTATCCGTTTTTGTGTCCGTGACTTTAAAAGGGACTGACGGGTTAATCCACACCAGGACCCCCCTAGCATATGAGGAGTAGGAGGATCCCACCAAGGTCCCCCGCCAGGTTTTGGCTAGCGCAGTCAGTTTAGCCTCCGTTAGGTGTGTCTCCTGAAGCATGGCGATCCCTACCTTGCATCGTCGCAGGTATGCTTGAATTCTTCGCTGTTTCACGTAGCTATTCATGCCTCTGACGTTCCATGTCATCACTTTCACTCTCTCAGCCATAGTCAAGGTGGTGTACTCTCACTAGTCCAGGTCCCGGTCGAGGCCTCATTGGAGGTGCTGTGGTATTGGAGGAGTCCTGTGGTCTCGGTGTGTCAACTTTAGGGATCCCAACTAGGGTGCGGATATCCGGCACCCCTTTCCCTAAGAAAGAACTTCCCCAACAAATAACTGGTCTAACAAGGTGCTCCTCGTCGTGACTGTCCCGTTTCCGCTCCCTAGGACCTGGCATGGTCTTCGGGTGCCCTACGGGTGGGTAAACGTACCCTGAAAAAACAGAAAAACACAAGCTCCTGGGGGGTTGAGGGAGCTAAAACCTCGGTGTTCCGCGTGGTAGGATCCCTTCAGCTGCTCCTGGGGTTGGATTGCAGTGTTCTTATGGTGCGGTATAATACAGTAGTCTTAGGTAGGTGTATCAGCGCGGCCTGCGCCTCTTGTCGTCTATGTCTGGTAGTTGCTGCTCGTCCATCCAGTCCCGGGCTTGTTCCGGTGTGTCGAATAGGTGGGCTCTGTTCTTGTGTATTACTTTCAACCTAGCAGGGTAAAGGAGCATGTATTTCAAACCAGCGGCCTTCAACCTGGCTTTGGTGTAGATGAACTGGGCCCTGCTCATCTGCACTTGAAAAGTGTAGTCGGGGTAGATGGCGATCCTGGCCGAATTTCTCAATATCTGGCCCCCTGACCGAGAGTACGCCAGGACGACCTCGCGGTCTCTGTAGTTTAACACTTTAGCAATCATGGGCCTGGGTGGGCCACCTGGCGGGGGCCTCTTGGCAAGCGACCTATGGGCCCTTTCGATGGAGAACCCCTGCGATAGTTCCTCTGCGCCGATTTCCTGCAGCAGGAGGTTTTCCACGTAGTTGGTGGGGTCTGGGCCTTCGATGCCCTCAGGCAGTCCGAGCAGCCGGATGTTATTCCGGCGGGCCCTCCCTTCGGCCTCTTCCACCTTGTTCTCGAGGTTTTTGACCGTTTGCTGGAGGCCTTCCATGTCATGGAGAAGTTGGGTGTTCGCTTCGGAATTCTCGCGTACTTGAGTCTCGAGTGCCTCCGTTCGATTAGCCAGGGAGCGGACGTCTTGGCGGAGGAGTCCCAGATCTATGGCCACTGCGTCGATTTTATTCACCATAGTCGTTTGGATTAGCTTGATGGCCTCCAAGAGTTGCAAGTTAGTGGGTTCAGGCGTCGCTGGAGTAGCGCTCGTGTCCCCTGCGGCAGTCGCCATGGTCGGGCACTCAGGGCTGGGGGGTTCGGGGGCTGTGTAGGCATCCAGGGTGGTCTGCCGCTGTTTAGACCTGGTCCCCCTCCCCGCTGACTTATCCGGGCAGGACATCCCCTCACCTCGCTGTGGAAGTTGCCCGCTTGATGTCCTCCGGCGCTCGGAGGGTTATGGTCCACGCTTCGGGCCCTCCCGCGGGGCGTCAAGCGCTCCGGCGCCGGTTCTCAAGGGCCTCCAGGCACCGCGGGGTGCGATACGGCCTGGCTAGGCCTGATATGGTAGTTCGTGGAAAGTCTTCGCGTTTCGGCCCGCGCTGCTTTTCTCGGTGCCCGGTGGGGGGGGGGAACTCCTTTCTGTAGCTGCCCGTTCCGAATGCCGCGGTTCCAGCACTCCGCCCCCCGTGGCGCAATTCGGGCAGGGGTGCGCAGCTCCGGTGGTATCGCCAACCGGGGCAGCGCGAGGTGGCCGGTGCACTCGCACTCGGTGTAGTGCGCGATCTCTGGGCCTCGGTTCCAGCCGGGCCTCCGTCCCCTGCGGTTCCGACAGCGGGGCCAGCAGGCGCCCTCGTCCGCCTCAGTCGATCACTCGTTTTCGGGCTTGGGGCTCCCGAGCCTACCGCAGGGGTGGCCACCGGGGGGTCAGCAGGGGCACCCCCTCACCGTTCCGCTCGGCGGCGCAGGGCGGCCCTCTCTCGGATGGCTCAGCAGATGTGAGCCGCCATCTTGGCTGTCCGCGTCGTGGGGTGTGCGATCCTCTCAGCTCGGCTCCCGGGCTTCCACCCTCGCGTGTGAAGGGTCCAGGAGGTTCTCGTCGCCGCCGGCGGCTCTCGGGATGATTTGTAGGCGCTGAGGCCGGCTTAAATACAGGAAAAACAGCTTATCGATGGCTCATCTTGCGGAGCTTGCCGAAGTCGCGTCCGCTCTACATGGCGGTTGGCCACGCCCCCCCTCTTGATTCAACTCTAACACAGTGACGCTATTAGGGCACACTCAATGATGCTGGGAATACCTTCTAGATTCAACTTTAACACAGTGACGGTATCAGGGCACACTTTCTAAATTCAACTTTAACACGGTGACGCTATTGGGCACACTCAATGATCTTGGGAATACCATCTAGATTCAACTCTAACACAGTGATGCTATTAGGGCACACACAACGATGTTGGGAATACCTTCTAGATTCAACATTGACACAGTGACGCTGTTAGGGCACGCTTTCTAAGTTCAGCTTTAACACAGTGATGCTATTATACACACTTTCTAAGTTCACCTTTACCACAGTGACGCTATTAGGGCACATTTTCTAGATTCAACTTTAACACAGTGGTGCTATTAGGGCACACTCAATGATGTTGGCAATACCATCTTGATTCAACTCTAAAACAGTGACGGTATCAGGGCACACACAATGATGTTGGGAATGCAATCTTAATTCAACTCTAACACAGTGACGCTATTAGGGCACACTTTCTAGATTCAACTTTAACACAGTGACAACATTAGGGCACACTCAATGATGTTGGGAATACCATCTTGATTCAACTCTAACACAGTGACGCTCTTAGGGTATGCTTTCTAAGTTCAGCTTTAACACAGTGACGCTATTAGGGCACACTTTCTAATTTCAAATTTAACACAGTGATGCTATTAGGGCACACTCAATGATGTTGGAAATACCTTTTGGATTCAACTTTAACACAGTGGCGCTATTAGGGCACACTTTCTAAATTCAGCTTTAACACAGTGACGCTGTTGCGGCACACTCAATGATGTTGGGAATACCATCTTAATTCAACTCTAACACAGTGACGCTATTAGGGCACACTTTATAAGTTCAACTTTAACACAGTGACGCTATTAGGGCACACACAATGATGTTGGGAATACCTTCTAGATTCAACCTTGACACAGTGACGCTATTAGGGCACGCTTTCTAAGTTCAGCTTTAACACAGTGACACTATTAGGCACACTTTCTAAGTTCACCTTTACCACAGTGACGCTATTAGGTCACGCTTTCTAGATTCAACTTTAACACAGTGGTGCTATTAGGGCACACTCAATGATGTTGGCAATACCATCTTGATTCAACTCTAACACAGTGACGCTATCAGGGCACACACAATGATATTGGGAATACAATCTTAATTCAACTCTAACACAGTGACGCTATTAGGGCGCACTTTCTAGATTCAACTCTAACACAGTGACGCTGTTAGGGTATGCTTTCTAAGTTCAGCTTTAACACAGTGACGCTATTAGGGCTCACTTTCTAATTTCAACTTTAACACAGTGATGCTATAGGGCACACTTTCTAATTTCAGCTTTAACACAGTGACGCTATTAGGGCACACTTTATAAGTTCAACTTTAACACAGTGACGCTATTAGGGCACACACAATGATGTTGGGAATACCTTCTAGATTCAACATTGACACAGTGACGCTATTAGAGCACACTTTCTTGATTCAACTTTAACACAGAGACGCTGATGGGGCACACTCAATTATGTTGAGAGTACCATCTTAATTCAACTCTAACACAGTGACGTTGTTAGGGCACACTTTCTAAGTTCAACTTTAACACAGTGATGCTATTAGGGCACACTCAATGATGTTGGGAATACCTTTTAGATTCAACGTTAACAAAGTGACGCTATTAGGGCACTCTTTCTAGATTCAGCTTTAACATAGTGACGCTGTTGGGGCACACTCAATGAGTTTGGGAATACCATCTTAATTCAACTCTAACACAGTGACGCTATCGGGGCACACACAATGATGTTGGGAATACCATCTTGATTCAACTCTAACACAGTAACAATATTAGGGCACACTTTCTAGATTCAACTTTAACACAGTGACTCTAATAGGGCACACTCAATGATGGTGGGAATACCTTCTAGATTCAACTTTAACACAGTGACGCTATTAGGGCACACACGATGATGTTGGGAATACCTTCTAGATTCAACATTAACATAGTGACGCTATTAGGGCACGCTTTCTAAGTTCAGCTTTAACACAGTGACGCTATTAGGGCACACTTAATGATGTTGTGAATACCATCTTGATTCGAGTCTAACACAGTGACGCTATTAGGGCATACTTTCTAAGTTCAACTTTAGCACAGTGACGATATTAAGGCACACTCAATGATGTTGGGAATACCTTCTAGATTCAACTTTAACACAGTAACGCTTTAGGGCACACTTTCTAAATTCAACTTTAACACGGTGATGCTATTGGGCACACTCATTGATCTTAGGAATACCATCTAGATTCAACTCTAACACAGTGATGCTATTAGGGCACACACAATGATGTTGGGAATACCTTCTAGATTCAACATTGACACAGTGACGCTGTTAGGGCACGCTTTCTAAGTTCAGCTTTAACACAGTGACGCTATTAGACACACTTTCTAATTTCATCTTTACCACAGTGACGCTATTAGGGCACACTTTCTAGATTCAACTTTAACACAGTGGTGCTATTAGGGAACACTCAATGATGTTGGACGGTATCAGGGCACACACAATGATGTTGGGAATACAATCTTTTTTTTTTTTTTTTTTTAAATTTGACTTTTATTATTTTTATCATGGAATGTGAACATACAGGTGGGTACACATTATGCATTGCGAGCTGCTTCATTAGAATATCCAAGTCCACCTTAACAACAGTTATCAACATTAATGCTCATTATTCCAGGAGAAAGCAAAAAGAAGAAAAAAAAAGAAACCAACAAGGGAATAAAGAAGGGAAAAGAAAAGCCCCACCCCTCTCCCCCCTCCCTACCCCCATCTCTCATGTCCACTTCCTTCGGGGCATTGACATTCTGAATCGTAGTGAGCTGCGTGACGCACATTTTGAATCGTCCTAAGATCATTGATCTCCTGTGTGGTCTGTGACACGCAAGGGTTGTCAACAAGGGGTCTTTCAGTTTTCCAGTGATCGGTAGCATGGGTCAGGGGCAGTTTCCTTGCTGCGTCGAGCTTTCCATGGTTGAACGCGAGATGTATTTCGTAGTGAAATCGAACCAGACTTCCTCTTGTCGCGCAGCTTTGTCATGTAATATTGCTGTTACTTTCTCCATAGTTTAAATATTTGTAGCGATCTGTATCCAGTCCCTCTTGTTAGGTAGGCGAGGGGCTTTCCATTTTATCACAAGGGAAGCTCTTGTCGCAAGTAAGAGGGGAGATATCAGACCTTTCACTCTTGTCATTTCGTCCTCTTCTTCTTCGAGGCCAAACAGGATCAGGAGGGGTGACAATTCCCTATCTATGCCTTCCAGCTGTTTGATCCATCCCAGGACCTCCTGCCAGTAAATGCGGACCTTGGGGCAGGCCCACCACATGTGCCAGTAATCGGCGTTCTTCCCACAATGTCGCCAGCATCTCGGGCTGGAGGTCTGGAACATTTTGGACAGTCTTTGTGGGTCGTATTGCCATCTATGTAGTAATTTTATGGCATGCAATTTATACTGGGCCGCGATTGATATTTTGGATGGTGTCTCACATATCTTATTCCAGGCTTGCTGGTCGAACTCTCTGGCAAAGTCTCGTTCCCATCTTGCTTTGAGACGATGGTTGGGTGCGTCGTCTTTGGTAATTAATGCTCTGTACATCCTCGCTATGAGGCATTTAGAGGTAGTAGTTGTGTCTAGGATCGTCTCAAAGGGCGTTAGTTCTCTCTGCGTGGTATCCTTCCATTCCTTTCTGGATATGACGCCTTTCAGACGTAGGTACAGGAAGACTGGTATCGGGTGGATTTGGAGGGCCTCCTCGAGTTCCGTTATCGAAATGAATTTCCCCTTTCTCCAAAGCTGACCGACCCTCTCGAGGCCGGCATCAAACCAGGATTGGTATCTGGCATGTTCCGGGATTTCTTATCTGATTCCTGGGGACCAAAGATGGCTCAGTGGCGAAGGCCACGTGGTGACTCCTGACATTGCTCTTCCCTTCCTCCATATGTTCCACAACGTGCCTAGTATCGGGTGGTTGCGCAGCTTCTTCGATAGCTTCGATCTGGGGACCCATAACCACTCTGCCAGAGTCACATTGTATAGAACGTTGTTGTCTAGGTGGACCCATTGGAGGTCTTTCTTATCCCGCAGATGTGGGATTAAAATTCTGAGCTGTGTGGCCTGATAATAGCGTTCTATGTCCGGTAGGCCAACCCCTCCTAGCTCTTTTGGTAGTATTAGGACATCGTAGGGGATTCTGGGTTTCTTCCCATTCCACAAAAAGTGTAGGATGGCCTTTCTGACTTGCTTGAAGAATTGATCCGGAATTGTGATAGGCAGGACCTGAAAGGGGTAGAGAAACCGTGGGAGGGACACCATTTTGATCGCATTCAAGCGTCCCATCCAGGATATTGTTAGCAGTTTCCATTTCTTGAGATCTGTCTTGTAGGCCTCGAGGAGGTGGGGAAAGTTGGCTTCATAGAGGCCGTCGAGATGTCGCGTTAAGTTAATTCCCAGGTATCTCAGTGTCGGGCCTCCGATGATCAGCCCGAGATGCTCAAGGGCGCTCTGGTGTTCCGACGATGGTTCATGGAGTGGAAAAAGAGTAGATTTGGATTTGTTGATTTTAAATCCCGACAGTGCGCCGTACTCCTCTATCAGCTGGATCGCTCTCGGAACGGAAGACGTTGGGTTTGACAGGTGGAGCAGAATGTCGTCCGCATATAAGGCTAGCTTATATTCTTTACCATTCACCTGGATTCCCTCCACTGCAGGATCAGCTCGCAGCATCACGGCGAGAGGTTCTAAGGACAGTGCGAACAGTATCACCGACAGGGGGCAACCTTGTCTTGTACCTCTGCTGAGGGGGAACCACCGAGAGAATTGGGCGTTCGCCGAGACCGATGCTCTTGGAGACTTGTAGATTGCTTTGATCCCTCGTCGGAGTGTGGGGCCTAGGCCTATCTTTTTCAATGTGGCCTCGAGGAAGTGCCATTCGACTCTATCGAATGCCTTCTCGGCATCAATTGAGAGTAGCACTGGGTTGCTCAGCGAAGTTTGGGCCTCGTGGATTAAGTGAAGAGTTTTCCGGGTGGAATCCGCTCCTTGTCTGCCTAAAACGAAGCCTACTTGGTCGTTGTGGATTATTGCAGGCATGTGTGACTCCAGTCTTGCAGCCAGGATTCTCGTGTAAATTTTGGCGTCGATGTTTAATAGAGATATTGGGCGGTAGGAGGCACACAACTTTGGGTCCCTGCCCTCCTTGGGGATGACCGTTATCAGCGCCTCAGAGAAGGAGTCGGGTGCCACGCCGGAATATAGGATATTGTTAAATAGGGTAACCATGAATGGGAGAAGGGCATCTTTAAAAGTTTTATAGAACCCTGCCGTGTATCCATCGTTTCCGGGGGCTTTCCCCGTTGGGAGCCTTTTGATAGCTTCTTCAATTTCCTCTCCTGTTATGGGGGCTTCTAATGTGAGTGCAATATCAGTTGGGAGGGTGGGCAAGGGTGCCCGATCCAGATATTCATTTATAGCTTCCGTGTGCAAGGGGGCGCGCGCTGAGTATAATTTTTCGTAAAAGTCGGCAAAAGCTTCAGGGACACTGGGAGAAAGTGGTTCACCAGAGTTCTCTTCTGTTTGAATCGTGGGCACCCACCTCTCTTGGCGTTGGCCTCGTAGTCTTGCGGCAAGCAGGGCGCCCGCTTTGTCCCCATGTTCATAGTGTTTCTGCTTCAGATGCTGTAGCTTGCGCGCTATGTTTCCCGCTTCTAGTTGTCTTAATTCCTCTCTCTTATCGTTGGCCTCTTTAATCTTTTGTGGTCTATCTTGATCCGCCGTTTGTGCCATGAGGTCCAGTTGTGTGATTTCGTTCCGGATCCTATTTTCTATTAGTTGTCTTTCTCTTTTTTTGGCTGCTCCCTCTCTAATAAGTAGTCCTCTCCAGGTCGCCTTGCCTGCCTCCCAAACTGTGTTCATAGAAGTTTCCCCTGTGTTATTGATCTCAAAATATCGGGTAATGTCCTGCTCTAGTTGTTCTCGAAAGATGGGGTCCTTAAAGAGGGTTTCATTACAGCGCCATTTGGAACATCTTCGAGGCAGGGCCATTTGGTCGAGGGTGACCGTGACCATGTCATGGTCTGACCAAGAGACAGGGTTTATAACGGCTTCAGTCATCGCCGTGATGAGGTCTGCGGTTAGGTATACATAGTCTATTCTGGAGAAGGTTGCATGTGGCGCCGAGAAAAAGGTAAAGCCAGTTCGGTTGGGGTTGGCATGTCTCCATGCGTCGGTGAGGTTGTAGGCGGTCAACATGTCTGCGGCTAGTGGGCATCTAGCACCGGCGAGCGGGGGCGTAGAGGGGCGGCCCGATTGTCTATCCTGTTCCGGGTCCATCCACATGTTCAGATCACCTCCGATAATTACGTCGCCTTCTGCTTCGCACATGATTTTAGGTATTATCCTCTGTAGGAATCTGTCTTGTCCTGTATTGGGGGCATATATTGCCACAAGGGTAACGACCGTGCCCTGTATGCTGCCCACCAGGGCTAGTGCTCTACCACTGACGTCCATCCATGACTTTAAGAGTTCAAATTGGATCTTTCTGTTGATTAATATGCCAACTCCACCCTTTTTCAGCGGGCCGGAGCCCCAGTATTCCGATCCCAGCTTGGCATAGAGAACCTTCCTCTCTTCTCCCTTGCTATATCGAGTTTCTTGTAAGAAAAGTATGTCCAATTCAGCCCTCCTGAACTCTCTCGTCACCAGCGATCTTTTGGTGGGGGAATTGAGACCCTTAACATTCAGCGTGCCAATTTTAAGCTTACCCTGCGTGTCATTTGATTCATCATGTCTGTATGACATCAGTGCGTCTGTGGAGTTCCTTCGCAGCGTCTTGGAGCCCATTGTAAGAACTTGCCGTATTGGAAGTAGTATTGTAGCTGCCTCTATCTAACAGAGGCTTTGTCTGAGGCTGTGCCATTCCCCATTTCCCTCCCCCCACCCGTCCCCGTTGGGTATTGAACTTCCTACCCATCACCCTCTGCTCTATCGCGTCGATCTTTAGTTCTACGATGAGGGTTTGTGACTGTCCGTGGTGGCGTCCGAGTTGGACTGGATGTGAACAACCGGTCTACTGTCGGACCACCAGTGAGGGTCGTAACCTCACGACCCCTTTAACTAATAACATCAAGGTAACATTTTTGAGCCCCCCTTCTCATGAGATTGTGTAACAAACACCGGTGTGTCAAACAACAGGAATTTTAACTTTGAGCTAATATGTTCTATGATACATGCGATTTCGGGAGTCATTCTTCCTCGGCATCTTCCTTTTGCTGAACTGGCAGTTCACCCCTCGTGTGGCGGAACCGCAGACTAAGGGGTACCAAGATCCGTGATGTAAGTGGGTTCCCTGCCAGGACCTTGAAAGCCTGATTCGCCAGGATTTGGAGCTTGAAGCCACTATGTCATTTGTTGTGTTCAGGTGTGTCATTGGGCCGCCTGTACTTTCTGGAGCCCTTTACTCGTTTCCTTCTCGGGCCCTGAAGTTCCCATCGTGCTCTGTCCTGCGCTGGTGTTCCCTGAGCCCCCTCATCCGGGGCCTGTCCGAGGAGGTCGGCAATGCATTCTCGAATTTCTTCTTCAGAGCGGAGTAGGAACTTTCTGGTTCCATGTTCAAACGCGAGGGAGAAGGGGTATCCCCACCTGTACCTCGTGCCTTGTTCTTTTAGCCATCTCGTGAGAGGACCGCATGAGCGACGCAATGCCAGCGTCAGTGATGAAAGGTCCTGGAAAATAGTAATCTGGGCTCCTCCAAGGGTAAGAGTGCCTCCAGACCTGGCCTTAGCTAGTATCTTCGTTCTGTCCTGATATCTATGGAATCTGGCAAGGACTGATCTCGGGCCTCCTGGGGGGCCGCCGGCTCTGTGGATTCTCTCGGTCTTGAGTTCATCAATGTCCTCGTCCGCGGTCAGGATTTTGACGATATCATGTATAGTCTGCTTGAGGTCTTCTTCTGTCTCCCCTTCTCTCTCCGGGATTCCGAAAAACCGTAGGTTATTTCTTCTCTCTCTATTTTCTAAATCGTCTATCTTCAGGCGAATCTCATCCTCCTTCCTTTCTATGTTTCGTATTCTGAGCTCCATTTGGGCTTCTAGAGTGTCAATAGAGGCTTGGTTATTCTCGACCCCTTCTAGTCTCTCCTCGATGTTATCTATCCTTTGGGTCATCTTATCCATTTTGCCGCCGAGGTTGGCGCCCATGTTTCGGATTTCGGCTAGGAGGGCGGCGATATCTCCCTTAGTGGCAGCTGCACCCGTTTCGATGGTTTCTACCGACATTGTTGATCCAGGGTCGGGAGCCTGAGATGGTGGGCTGTAGGCGTATTTGGCAAGGTTGCTTGGTATGTTCATGGAGCACTAGCCAACGAGGAGGCACACGCCCCTGGATCGGGGGCCTTACCCTCGGGACCAATGTGTTGAAAGGCACGTAGGGAGTGTCGGAGAGTACCGGGGTGGTTGTCCTCGTGTCGGAGGTTCCTTTGGCGGGAGTGGGAGGAGGCACACGCCCTGTCTCCAGGGGCTCTACCCTCCGCACTGATCTATGTCCTTCGTCGGATCCAGCGTCTTTTCGGGGGGTGTTAGGTGTCGGTATCGGCCTGTAGCGGGGCACGGGTGGAGGTATGTGGGCCCGGGTCTCAGGGCGAGGATTTGAGGTGCGGATGCACGGGGGGGCGAGCGCCACCATGTGTTGCACTGTTTCTCAATTGTAGGGCCTCTTGTCCTTGTTCCGTTCTGCTTGTAAATTAGGGCCTTGTCAGAAGAGGGCACACGCCCCAGGAGTGGGGGCCCAACCTTCTACCCCCCCTTTCGTGTGCTGGCGAGTTCGCTGCGTGGGGAGAGACCCCCAGCAACGGGGTCCTCCGTAGGTGTGTGGTTATGGTCCTCCAAGAGCACTGGAGGTCGAGATGGTCACTTTCTTCTCCTCTCCCCTGCTGATGTGCGGGTCCCCTGCAGCTAGGCGGGGAGCGCGACCTCGTGGGAACCCGCGTTGCGGCCGGTGCGTAAGATGCTGGGACCGCGGCACCGTCACCAACTTAGGGCCCCTTCTGGTTGGCCCTTGTGCTCCGATTAGAGGGGGGCGCCACGGGGGGCAGGCTCATGGCAGGTCTCCCTTGGTTGTGGGAGATTCGGATCTCCTGCTGGTGCGGGGGGGGGTCCTGGCCGTGCGGTTGTTCTAATCTGGGGGGGCGGAGCGGGCTCCTACCGGGGCGATGCACTCCGAAGCCCCAAGACTGGGCGGGCACTCACCTCCGCGGGGCCGATCCCTTGCAATGTGGGGTCGGCCGTTCGAGGAGTCCGCTCCCTGGAAGCCCGGGGGGGGCGGCTATCCAAGTGTTGGAGCGGGCGGCGGCCCGCTGCTTTCCCCTCTGGAGCCCCGGTGCCGCGCTGGTCTTCCGCGATGAGAGCCGGGGGCGGAGTCCGGCGCCGTAGGCCGCGGCCTTCTCCCACGTCTGCGTCCCCACCGGTGGGGGGAGGTCGATTCCGCTGGGGTTTTCTCACGGACCGAAGGTCCGACTTCGGCCGGGTTTTCGCTCGAGGGGTGGGGGGGCGCTTCCAGTGGCTCAGGCTGTCGTTGTTGGGCACGGGAGGGGGCCAAAGTGGGGGCTCAACTCACTTATGGGGCCCATGGGTTAGGAGCTCACACGGAGGCTGTCATCGTCCGTGCGCCACCTGGTGGCCACGGGAATACAATCTTAATTCTACTCTAACACAGTGACGCTATTAGGGCACACTTTCTAGATTCAACTTTAACACAGTGACGCCATTAGGGCACACTCAATGCGGTTGGGAATACCATCTTGATTCAACTCTAACACAGTGACGCTATTAAGGGTATGCTTTCTAAGTTCTGCTTTAACACAGTGACGCTATCAGGGCACACTTTCTAATTTCAAATTTAACACAGTGATGCTATTAGGGCACACTCAATGATGTTGGGAATACCTTTTGGATTCAACTTTACCACAGTGACGCTATTAGGGCACACTTTCTAGATTCAACTTTAACACAGTGGTGTTATTAGGGAACACTCAATGATGTTGGCAATACCATCTTGATTCAATTCTAAAACAGTGACGGTATCAGGGCACACACAATGATGTTGGGAATACAATCTTAATTCAACTCTAACACAGTGACGCTATTAGGGCACACTTTCTAGATTCAACTTTAACACAGTGACGCCATTAGGGCACACACAATGATGTTGGGAATACCTTCTAGATTCAACATTGACACAGTGACGCTGTTAGGGCACGCTTTCGAAGTTCAGCTTTAACACAGTGACGCTATCAGGGCACACTTTCTAATTTCAAATTTAACACAGTGATGCTATTAGGGCACACGCAATGATGTTAGGAATACCTTTTGGATTCAACTTTAACACAGTGACGCTATTAGGGCACACTTTCTAGATTCAGCTTTAACACAGTGACGCTGTTGCGGCACACTCAATGATGTTGGGAATACCATCTTAATTCAACTCTAACACAGTGACGCTATTAGGGCACACTTTATAAGTTCAACTTTAACACACTGATGCTATTAGGGCACACTCAATGATGTTGGGAATACCTTTTAGATTCAACTTTAACACAGTGACGCTATTAGGGCACACACAATGATGTTGGGAATACCTTCTAGATTCAACATTGACACAGTGACGCTATTAGGGCACACTTTCTAAGTTCAGCTTTAACACAGTGACACTATTATGGCGCACTTTCTAAGTTCAACTTTAACACAGTGACGCTATTAGGGTACACTTTCTAGGTACAACTTTAACACAGTGGCACAATTAGGGAACACTCAATGATGTTGGGAATACCTTTTAGATTCAAATTTAACACAGTGACGCTATTAGAGCACACTTTCTAGATTCAACTTTAACACAGTGACGCTGTTGGGGCACTCTCATGATGTTGGGAATATCATCTTAATTCAACTCTAACACAGTGACGCAATCCGGGTACACACAATGATTTTGGGAATACGATCTTGATTCAACTCTAACACAGTGATGCTATTAGAGTTCGCTTTCTAAGTTCAACTTTAAAGCAGTGATGCTATTAGGGCACACTCAATGATGTTGGGAATACCTTTTAGTTTCAACTTTAACACAGTAACTCTATTAGGGCACACTTTCTAAATTCAGCTTGAACACAGTGACGCTGTTGGGGCACACTCACTGAGGTTAGGAATACCATCTTAATTCAACTCTAACACAGTGACGCTATTAGGGCACACTTTCTAAGTTCAACTTTAACATGGTGATGCTATTAGGGCACACTCAATGATGTTGGGAATACCTTTTATATTCAATTTTAACACATTGATGCTATTATGGCACACTTTCTAGATTCAGCTTTAACACAGTGACGCTGTTGTGACACACTCAATGATGTTGGGAATACCATTGTGATTCAACTCTAACACAGTGAAGCTATTAGGGCACACACAATGATGTTGAGAATACCTTCTAGATTCAACATTGACACAGTGACGCTATTAGGGCATGCTTTCTAAGTTCAGGTTTAACACAGTGACGCTATTAGGCACACTTTCTAAGTTCACTTTTAACACAGTGACGCTATTAGGGCACACTTTCTAGATTCAACTCTAACACAGTGGCGCTATTAGGGCACACTTTCTAGATTCAACTCTAACACAGTGACGCTATTAGGGCACACTCAATGATGTCGGGAATACCTTTTCGATTCAACTTTAATACAGTGACCCTATTAGGGCACACTTTCTAGATTCAGCTTTAACACAGTGACGCTGTTGAGGCACACTCAATGATGTTGGGAATACCTTCTAAATTCAACTTTAACACAGTGACGCTATTTGGGCACGCTCAATGATGTAGGGGATACCTTTTTAATTCGTCTGACACAGTGACGCTATTAGACATACTTTCTAAGTTCGACTTTAATAGTGACGCTATTAGGGCACACTCAATGATGTTGGGAGTACTTTCTGGATTCAACATTAACACAGTGACGCAATCAGGGCACACTCAATGATGTTGGGAATACCATCTTAATTCAACTCTAACACATTGACGCTATTAGGGCATACTTTCTAAATTCAACTTTAACACAGTGACGCTATTAGGGAACACTCATTGATGTTGGGAATACCTTCTTAATTAAACTCTAACACAGTGACGCTATTAGGGCATACTTTCTAAGTTCAACTTTAGCACATTGTCGCTATTAGGGCACACTCAATGATGTTGGGAATACCTTCTAGATTCAACTTTAACACAGTGATGCTATTAGAGCACACTTTCTAGATTCAACTTCAACACAGTGACACTATTAGGGCGCACTCAATGATCTTGGGAATACCATATTCATTCAACTCTACCACACTGACGCTATTAGGGCACACTCAATGATGTTGGGAATATCTTCTAGATTCAACATTCACACAGTGACGCTATTTGGGCATCTTTTCTAAGTTCAGCTTTAACACAGTGACACTATTAGGGCGCACTTTATAAGTTCACCTTTAACACAGTGATGCTATTAGGGCACACTCAATGATGTTGGGAATACCTTTTAGATTCGAATTTAACACAGTGATGCTATTAGAGCACACTTTCTAGATTCAACTTCAACACAGTGATGCTGTTTGGGCACACTCAATGATGTTGGGAATACCATCTCAATTCAACTCTAACACAGTGACGCTATTAGGGAACACTTTCTAGATTCAACTTTAACACAGTGACACTATTAGGGCACACACAATGATGTTGGGAATACCTTCTAGATTCAACATTTACACAGTGACGATATTAGGGCACGCTTTCTAAGTTCAGCTTTAACACAGTGACGCTATTAGGGCACACTTAATGATGTTGGGAATACCATCTTTATTCAACTCTAACACAGTGACGCTATCAGGGCACACACAATGATGTTGGGAATACCAACTTGATTGAACACAGTGACGCTTTTAGGTTATGCTTTCTAAGTTCAGCTTTAACACAGTGACGCTATTAGGGCACACTCAATGATGTTGGGAATACCTTCTAGATTCAACTTTACCACAGTGACGCTATTAGGGTACACTTTCTAGGTACAACTTTAACACAGTGGCAATATTAGAGCACACTCAATGATGTTGGGAATACCTTTCAGATTCAACTTTAACACAGTGACGCTATTAGAGCACCCTTTCTAGATTCAACTTTAACACAGTGATGCTGTTGGGGCACACTCAATGATGTTGGGAATACCATCCTAATTCAACTCTAACACAGTGACGCTATCGGGACACACACAATGATGTTGGGAATACCATCTTGGTTCAACTCTAACACAGTGACGCTATTAGGGTATGCTTTCTAAGTTCAGCTTTAACACAGTGACGCCATTAGGGCACACTTTCTAAGTACAACTTTAACACAGTGATGCTATAAGGGCACACTCAATGATGTTGGGAATACCTTTTAGATTCAACTTTAACACAGTGACGCTATTAGGGCACACTTTCTAGATTCAACTTTAACACAGTGACGCTGTTGGGGCACACTCAATGATGTTGGGAATACCATCTTGATTCAACTCTAACACAATGACGCTATTAGGGTATGCTTTCTAAGTTCAGCTTTAACACAGTGACGCTATTAGAGCACACTCAATGATGTTGGGAATACCTTCTAGATTCAACTTTAACACAGTGACGCTATTAAGGCACACACAATGATGTTGGGAATACCTTCTAGATTCAAAATTTACACAGTGACGCTATTAGGGCACGCTTTCTAAGTTCAGCTTTAACACAGTGACTCTATTATGGCACACTTAATGATGTTGGGAATACCATCTTGATTCAACTCTAACACAGTGACGCTATCAGGGCACACACAATGATGTTGGGAATACCAACTTGATTCAACTCTAACACAGTGACGCTATTAGGGCATGCTTTCTAAGTTCAGCTTTAACACAGTGACGCTATTAGGGCACACTCAATGATGTTGGAAATACCTTCTAGATTCAACTTTAGCACAGTGACGCTAATAGGGTGCGGATAATCGTTGGACCTTAATATGTGACTGTACGATGTAACACAGTAAGACTTTTTGGGTAAGAGTGGTAGGGCTTTCTGGCGTGAAGTGATTGCTTCTGTCCCCACCCTTGCCACACTTGCGTTTTTGTTAGTGCTGGTTGACGGCAGGCTATTGGCTTTTTGCTTCTCTTGCGGATAACTGCAGATACGATCTGGAGCCGCCACTGTTGGAGCCGCCCTTTGCCTTGGGCCCTTATCCGCAGGGCTGCACGGGCAGAGGGCTGCCCTGGAAGTGTTCGATATGTCTTGGAGACCAGGCCCAAGGGACCAATGAGAGCGGGGGCGGGAGGGACGGGGAAGCAGGAAGGGGGCACGGGCAACAATGGGGATGTTTGGGACTCGGGGCCTCTGCTATTTTTTAAGAAATGGAGACAGCAAAAGAGGGGCAACACTCACCGTGCTGCAGGATGTAAATGGAGCCGATGATTTTGCACGAGTCACTAGACTCAGCACACAGGTCCAAGAGACCAATGAGAGCGGGGGTGGGCGGGTCTGGGGCGGGAGGGACGGGGAAGCAGGAAGGGGGCACGGGCAACAATGGGGATGTTTGGGCCTGGGGGCCTCTGCAATTTTTAAAAAAATGGGAAACCCAAAAGGGGGGGCAACACTCACCGTGCTCCAGGATGTAAAAAAAGTGGCGTGTGTGAGAACACCATAATAAATGAAAATGATCTGGGAAAGGAAAAAAGGTAAATAAAGAAAGCACCTTCCACAGATCAACAACTGAATTGGCAAAGCACGCATGCAGGGCGGGAGGCATGGCACTGTGGTAAACACTGTGGTAAACACTGTAGTTCAATTGGTTAGAAAGGGGGTCGCCATACAAAGAGGTTTCTTTACATGTTGCAGAGCGTTTTCAAGAGAGTCAGTGTGCAACACATACTACAAAATAAATTGCTATTTTTAAGAAGGGCACCAAGCCAGTTTAGATGGGGTGTGCAGAAATCGGGATGGCAGGCATTGTACGATGAACGTTATAGCTGGGGAAAAGTATTCATGCTGTCAAACGTCATATTCCCATGGGCGAAGTATGCCATAGGCACATGTCGAACAAAGGCACAAATACACTTCATCTGCATTCACAGACCAAATAGGAAATGATGCTGCCATATCGGTAGCTGTATAATGCGATAGAAACGTATGGAAGACATCGGAAACAAACGCATTAACTGGGCAAGTCCCTCCTTCATCGCAAACGGCTCTGAAACTCATGTAACATGTTGTGCAATTTTCCCTCTACAATGAACAACAATCATTTTGGCATGATTGCGTGTCACCAATCAGGCACTTCATTGTAGGTACTCCATAGCATTACGCATGCACATTATAGATTGCAAAATGAGTAGCCACCGCAGTGTTTTCCATTCACTTTCAGTCAATGTATGTCGGAATCCCCTAAAACCTGCACGCTGGTCCTCGTGGAACACACAACCGTAACCGCACCCTCTGCATTTCTGTCGACAAATACACCATGTAGCACAGTCCGTCCGTACACACCACACCCACAAACTTTATTGCCCAATCCTGTAGCCTCTGCAGGTCCATTTCTATGGCCATCATCTTCAAAGGGGCCGTATGTAACTTGTGCCACCATGCAACTATCGCTATATTCGCTATATTTGCAGACCTTTTGTGCGGTGGAAGCATGAGTGGGGGAGTAACTTTCAACCAGGGGAATGGACGTCCTTAGTTGTGGTGGCTCTTAAAAGAGACTTTGGGGGGCTTTTTTTCTTTTAATGGTGCTTCCCTAGAAACACTTTTTTTGCGATTTTCATACATAAATGTATGTTTTCAACGTCAGCTCACATTCTTCAGTGCAGTTTGTAGATTGTGAAACAACGTTTCATTGCCACTGTGCAACAAAGACATGCCATTTGCATTGAAAAGGTGTATGTATCGCGAACGAATGTTCTCATTCTTACAGGAGAACATCCCAGAAGCACTCTGTTGATGAGACTCCTTCCGACCTCTGGCTGGCGACAGGAATCATTGGAATACTTCCACACTATTCTCAGGGGTATACATGAGAAAAGCACCTTGGCAGTAGGAAAAATGCGCTGCACTGCTTTCATCATAATCTTCAGTTGACTAAACACACGAGAACAAGGCTTGTAACCCAAAAAGAAAGCTCCAAAGTGCACAATCACAAAATGAACTTCTTCTTGGAGGGCATACACACACAGATCTTCCATAAGGCCATCAATCACGACGAAAACTGTGCGTCTTGCCATGTTTGCCAGCCGCAGTACACAAAGTAATTGAAAAAGTGAATGCCACCCTTTCCTGTGACGCACACCCAGAGCACCTGATTGGCCAAAGGCCATAGTCCCATTCCAATTGGCCACCATGGTAAGAAGCGCAAAATGTGCTACGTGCCTTTCCCCAATAACCGCAAAGGCCGTGCCCCAGGGAAGCAGGAGGACTCCTTCTCCCCATTGGTTCTGTTTCCTGTGACATACACCCTGAACACCTGATCGGCTAAAGGCCCTAGTCCCATTTCCATTGGCCAGCGTGCTGAGAAGTGCAGATTCCTTCTTCCTATTGGCGCTTTCCTGTGAGGCACAACGAGCACCACCTGATAGGACAAGCGCTACAGCCCCATTTCAATAGGCCAGCATGGTAAGAAGCGCCGATTGTGGCACGTGCGGGTCTCAAAAATCCCCGGATGAGGCTTTTGTGCTGCGTTCGTGCGTGGGGGAATAACTTACAACCAGGGTAGGTGGACTTCGTGGTAAGGGACGACTCTTAAAAGAGCCTGTTGGTTTTTTTTTGTTTAGATGCTTCTACAGAAACACTTTTCGGTTTTTATTAGCTTTTGTGGTTTCTTGTGCTCACATTAGTACAGTAAACTCTTCACCACATCCTGTAGATGAGCAAACAAAACTGCATCACCAATGGGTGACAACAAAATGCAATTTTCTTGGAAAGGTCATTGTTGCAGAAGAGCATTCCATGAGCAGACAAAAAAGTAGACATGCTTCTGTTGATGAGACACCTTCCTGCGTCTGGCTCTGAACAACATCCATTAGCAGGGGGCCATACTCTTCGTGATATTATGGATGAGAAAAGCACCTTGGCAGTGGGGAAAACCGTCCTGACGACATCCAGCGATCTCCTCAGTCTACGTAACAAATCTAAGCAAGCCAGGTAACCCATATGCATGTCGTCATAATGGATGACGATAACATCTACTACTGGAAAACTGGCGAGGTCTTTGCAAAGTGCATGCATATCGCCGAAATTGCACTCTTACACAGTGTTCCACAATGCGTCCACTCCTTCCAAACCAATATTGCCCTCAAAGTGTCTTTGCCGGGCATAGTTGTGCAGATCTCTGACAAAGGGAACACCTACAGTCAACACAATGCGTTTCAACATGTCAGCCACCCTCAGTACACAGAATATAATATACAACAGTTTCACCTCCCCTTCCTGTTAACCAGACCACACTACCTGATTGGCTAATCCCCACACTGCCATGGCAATTGGGCAAGGTGGTGTAAAGGGCAGATTTTGGCACGTGCACCTCTCAAAGTAGCGCAAGGGCCACACCACTTTAAAGCTGGAGCAGTCCTTCTTCCCTTTGCACTATCTTCTCTGCAGCTCTACTTCATTGGGTTGCGCGTAAATAGGTGAACACGCATCCACCAATCTCATCGAAACTGCCATCATCCAACACTGTCACTCCTTTACAAAACTTGAAATGTGCCGCTGCACAGTACAAATTTCGTACCATTCCAAAGCACGTCCACTACAAAGTTCAATGAAAGTATGCACAATTTCTCCATCCGCACACATCCACATAGCCACCAGGATGTGGCAAGTGTAATCCTGAAAGTACTGCGTAATCCACTACCTTTTCATGATAGTAAGTCTGGGGGTAAACAATTTCAAACTCGGTAGGGGATGCAGTCTTCCAGCGTACATGTATAAAGTATTTTTTTACATGCGTGTGAGCGAGTTTTTTTGTATTTTCTCTTAATATGCGTTTCTGTTTGCCACTCCTCACATTTTTACCACATTCTGGTCAATGCTTCTTGCACAGTGTAAAAGAAAACGGCGTTGCCAATAGCGCTCAATAAATGCCATTTCTACGGAACAACTGCATATTTTGCAACCTCATGATCTCATAGTGGCTGGAGAACATGCCAGCAGTCTGCATAAACTCACGCATAATTCTGTTTATAGCACACCTTTCGACCTCTGGCCTGGGACAAATTACACCGTCATGGTGTAATTTACACCATCATGGTACACTGTCATGGACCCATACGCCTCACTGCGGTCAGCAACCTCTTCTGGTGACTGATTAATCGTCCACACGACATGTAACCCAAATGTAGACTTCCATAGTGCAGCATGACAAAGTCAACGTTCGTGACGGACGCCATATGTCTGCACAGGCAAACCATCCCGCCCAAACTGCAGTCACCCTGACAGGCCCAGAAAGCGTCCAGTCCTTCCAACCCAAAATTACCAGCAATGCCTCTTTGCACACATCATCTTTGCAGATGGCGCACAAAGGTATCACTGACGATACTCTGCGTCTCTCCATCTCTACCACCCTCACGACACAGTATTGGGACGAAATGGTACCACCTCTTCCTGTCAACTACGCCCTAAATTCCTATTGGCCTATTTCCCACAATTCCATTTGCCTTTCCTCCCTGCTCATAATGGCAGGTTGTGCACGTGCGCTTTCCTATCTACAATGAGGGCCACGGCCCACTACAGCTCACACAATACTTCTTCCCACTCCACGGTCTCTTTTTCAGCACTCCCCCATTGGGGGCCGTAAAATTTTCAAGCACACATGCAGCAATCACATACAAAACCTCTGCATTGCACACTGTCATTTCTATACACTCCTCTATATTTACCATTTTACACCCTCAGTACACTTTTCGTTTGATTGCAAAGCCCCCCCACCAGAAACTTCTGCTAAATAATGCCCAATTGCAGCATTCACAAAGATCCTAAGATGTACCCAGCACACCTTTGGCCATGAACACACCATTGCAGCCCTTTCCACACCCACCACAACACTATACATCCAAGCAAGCAACCATGTGGGCACCTAACATTATGCACAAGCGTGACATACGCAGCAGCCCTTCCACCCAACACCCCCACACCATAAAACACCCATTCACAAAAATGTCTCCCACTTAGCAGAATCCACAAAGATACCACAGCCTGCACCACCCCTACGCACTGCCATTCACAAAGTATTGTGTCACTGTCAACCTCTGCACAACAGCTTCACAACATTGGGCCTACTTCAATAAATCTGCACACAGCAGAGTAACCAACCACATATAAGCTGCACTTCAACCATACCCACTTCCATACTCACATTAAGTACACACTGCACCGCGTGGCCACACTACACAACTTCTCACTGCACCATCTCCTGCCGCACACCAAATATAGTAGCATTTCGCAACTATCATCACAACCATGGAATGCACAATAAACACTCTGCAACTCACTTGTGGTGCTGTAGCACATCGACAGTGTGCTCCACACCCATTCTCCAATGATCCCCACCCTGTGCCTCAGGCACTGTAAAACCTGCATTGCTCCTGTGGGTATGCTCCTTCCACATGTTCCCTGCACCATACTGCAACCATGCATGTCAGCATGTCACCAACTACCACTATACACATACACACCACTGGCACCAGCACTCCAAACCAACCTCCACACCGCAATCGACATGCATAGCATTATATGCAACAGTTACCATAATGTATAAACATTACACTGTCTCCGGCACCCCTACGCCCTTTCATTCACATACTATTGTCGTACCCACTTCCACTCACAAAGTATTGTGTCACTGCCAACTCAACCACAAAATGTTTACAACATTGCCCATTACTGCAAGCACTGTGCACACAGCACACTATCCAAGCACATATAAGCTGCCCTTCAAGCATACCTTCTACCATACGGACAGTATGCAAACACTGCACCCAGAGCCCACATTGCGTGACTTTTCACTGCAGCATCTCCAACCACAGTGCACCACCATGGATCTATGTAGCAACAAATTGCCACAGTTACCATAATGTGCAAACAAAATACTGTCTCCTGCCTCCCTGTGCACTTTCAATCACATACTATGGGCGTACCCACTTCCATTCACAAAGTATGGCGCCACTGGCAACCTACCCACATTCTGTTTGCAACGCTGGCCCTACTGCAACCAATCTGCATACACCACACTATGCAAGCACCACCCTCTACCGAATGCAGAGTCAAACATGCATTCCTGTGGTGGGTATGTTGCAGCCCTACGCTCTTCAGTGTATGCCCTACACCCTACACCGTATGGCCTTCGGCCATGCACCCAATAGCCGATTCCTACCACAGACCCACTGCACCTTCATTCACCCATGCATACCACCATTTCCTAACTACCGCATTCCATCCGCAGTGCACAGCCATCTACACTCCCACCCAACCTATGTCATGTGCAATTCAGTCCCCTCTTGCAATTGACCTGCCACCACTCACCACGAAAGAGGTTGCCGCAAACAGCTTGCGGCAGAAGCTATGGGGCTGTTACGACAGCTGCCTCCAATCAGCACACAAAGTACTAGCCTATATATTTCACATGAACCATTTCTCACTCCCCCGCCCGTTCCCTCCTTTATTGCTGCCAACACATTCCATACGGTACATTTTCCAGACTCTTCCGCCGCCACACTGTCCTCCGATACACCATGGCGGCTTTCCCAAAAAATGTTGATGCACACCATGCTTTCCTCCAGCCAACCAACAGCCGCGTCCAAACTTCTTTCTCCGAAAGCACGCCGTACCACCAGCCAATGACACTTCTGTCTGCGGAGCGAACAGGGAAATGAAGTGGACCCAGATATCACTAACTTATTGGGACGTGCATTTCAGTTCTTTGCAACAAAGTACTGGTCCGATTTCTACCAAACACAAAAGCATGCTTTCTGATCCAAGCCCCCGCTTCTGCCGCAAATGTGATGAAAATCCACCCAGCCTTTCAGCCTGTAGCATTCAGTCTATGGGGAAAAAATTATTTTGGGACCCCTCCTATAACTTTGCCCCCCCCTCGCCACACGAAACCTCGCCCAACTTGGCAGAAAAATTCAGAGCCGGCCACATATTTTTTTAAATAAAATTTGGTGAGGATTCGTCCAGGCAGAGCAAAGTTATAAGCTGCCGAAAAAGTGCTCTTCCTTTATATATATATTACAGGGCACGCGGTAGCGGCTGTGTAGTTATGGTTAAGTTGCTCAACGCATCGGAAGAACAGTTTTTGGGTGGCTTATAACTTTCCCTCCCCTGGACGAATCCTTACCAAACTTTGCGAATAATGTATATGGCCCCGTCAGATTGAGTCTGCGTAGTATGGTGAGGTTTTGTCAAGGAGGGACAAAGTTATAGGCAGGATCCCAAAATGTCTGTTTTTTCCATAGACGAAATTTGGTGTAAATCTGTCCATTATTTTTTTTTAAACGCCCCAAAAGTAGGTAAAAAGTATTATTGATATCTGGGTTCGGTACGCAGAGTCACTTCCCTGTTCGGTACGTGGACGCCCCTGTGATTGGCCCGAAGGGCGATGTCAGGTCCACAGACATCGGGTGAGCCTGCAGATTGGTCAATAAAAAAATGTGAGGTGTGTCATATTTTCTGAAACGCCCACCATGTTGGATCCGCAGACATCGGCAACTGACCGCGGATGGAGAGGTGGGGAAAAAGTCTAGAAAACTCATTTCGAGTCAATTGGTGTTGGAAAGAGGGGCTGGCAATGGTGGGGGAGTGGAAAAAAGGACAATATGGGGCTCTTTGTATAGGTGGAAAAAGAGCATACGGGTGGCGCGGTAGACCGCGGACAGAGTCCTGGGTGGAGAGCTTGAGAAACACATTTGGAGTTATTTGGTGACTGAACGATGGCTTTGTCAGGGTAGGGGTGTGGAATATAGATGATATGGGGATGTTGTCATGGGTGAAAAATAAGGTTGGTGGTTGGGGGAGTTCAGGGTGAGTTGCGTTATTGCAATATTTTTTCTATGTCCTTCTTATGTATGGTTTAATTATGCAGTGGTGGTTGTGGCCAATGGCCAGATTCCTGGGTGCTTGGCTGTAGGCCATGCACCCAAGAATCGGGCCACTGACACAACCATTATAATAATATGTGTATAGTAATTTAATGTAGGCACTGGTTACAACCATTATAATAATATGTGTATAACAATTATAGGTAGTGTAGGGGCCTTGTACAGTATTTGTAATATGTTTACATAATACAATTAAAGTGCAAGTAATACTTATGATTGCTGTACAATTGAGGGTATAGGTTGAGTTCATTGTACATGGTAATGAAGGAGAAATCTGTGCGTCTTTCTCTGTGAATAAAACACAGTACAATATGTTGGCAGGATAGTTTAAAATGTTTCGTTGTATACAATCTCACATATTCATACACTTTTTAGACCCTCACAATAATGACATTCTAAGTACTATGTTTGGAACATCATTACTGTGTGTTCTGCACAGTTACTGTTTCTATTTCTGTTTGCATAATGATTGGGTCAATGGGAAAAAATCCACACAGATTTTTTTTTAAACTACTATATTTATGTGAGTTTATGTTTGACAGTATGTTTGTTTGAAGTTTGTTATACTTAAAGCAATGGTTAAAGTGCACAGATATGTGTATTTGTTGTTACAAGCATTGTTGGACTAAGAGGAATCATGATGGTGTATTTGAATTGAAGTGTAATGAAGGGTATATTTGAAGTAATTAAATACCAGTTGGTGTATTCTATCTATTGATAGTTTACAGGTTAGTGACTAAATTTAGGTTTAAGGAATATTATCTAAGGGTATTTTTGAAGTAGTTACATACCTGTTGGTGTATTCTAACAATTTTGCTTTTCAAAAGTACCATTGTACTATTTTTCATAAAGGTATTCTTGAATTACTTAGATACCTGTTGGCGTATTGAAATTATTTTGCATTTTAAAAGCAGCATTGCAGTACTGTAGATATAGTTAGATATCAGTTGGTTTAAGTGGCATTATAGTACTATGGATGTAGTTAGATACCAGTTGGCGTATTCTGACTGTTGATAGTTTTACAGGTCTGTGACTAAATTTAGGTTTATGGAATATTAAGTAGGCATTTGTTAGATTTGCTGGTAATCTCTGTTTTACAGTAACGAAAGTGTTGTTGCATTCAAACCAACCACTTATTTTTTTAATGTATGCAGTATAGTGACCTGCAGTGGTTGTGGCACCCGATTATGCCTACTGTTGTGAAGGTTTTCTTGCCAAGACATACTGGTCCGTGTGTGAAGCTGGTAAGCTTGCAGTTGTTTTTGGTACCATCTGTATTGTACCTTAAAAGCATTAGTATCAGATATTGGCTTTGTGGGTTTATGTGCAAGGTGGAACGATTGTCTGAATTGCAAAAAAGTGCATAACATGGCATGATTTGCATTTTGCACCAGCTGATGAAATGGAATGGATTCACAATTTGGTATAGGTGCATACACACATCGTTCATTAGGGATGTGCTCTTGTGAAACATGGTTGTAAAGACTGCATGTAAGTTTCCATGTGTATGAAATCTAGAAGATTTCATTTATAGGTATGTTTCTGGTTTCCAGTACTTGCAGTCAGTACATTAGAACTTCTTGTGGATTTTCCTGTGTGTTTATGGTGAATGTTACCCTTCCTGCAGTCCAAGTCTTGCCTTATTGCTGAGACACTGCAAGTGTTGTCAGAATTATTTGACATTTCTAGGACAAGCATTTGCATGCACAACTGGTCTGAGTCAAGTAAATGTTTTGAACAATTGGTGGCAATTGGAAGAGAAGATTGATTGCTACATTTGCATAGCAATTCAGACCAGTTGTGTTGGAAATGTAAATCGACCAGAGAGTTCTGTCTCTGTGTCATTTGTTGGACCTCCACTTGTTTTTTTAGAAGAAATATTTCTCTTTCTATCTTCTGATGATGTGCAGTTCTATGTGCACTCAAACGTTTTGTGGTTGAACTGCCTAATGGAGTAGCAGTTGTTTTTGTTTCTTTAGTGGTATTGTTGGGAGATCTTTTTACAAGTTCTGTTTGTATTAATTTTCTTTTTAAAACGTAAGCTTTTTGAGGAACAGGGTACATATCTAGATGGGGTGTGTAGAGTGTACTTAATCTGCTGTACTCTACGATGCTAGCAATGACTTTGCATCAAAATTGACTAGGAATAGTCCTTTGAATGTACATAAACGTGAAAGTGCTACATAACTCATACCGTCTTTAAAGACTATGCTGCCAATGTCAATCAATGCGCGATCTAGGGTTAGACCTTGCGATTTGTGAATAGTGACAGCATATGCAAGAGACAGAGAGAATGGTTCTCTGCATACATACATGTCTTTGAAAAGAAGGAATCGTGCTGTTGAGCTCCCTATTCTTTTAATTTCTGCAGGTTTGTCAAAGTGGATGTTGACAAACTGAATGTTGTTGTCATGTGGATATGTCTGGACGCCAACAACTGTATCAATTGCTCCATTGACTAAACACTGTTCTACGTCAAGGTTATGCTTAAGAATTACTCTGCAGTTTAGACACAAAGACAATATTTTCTCCAAACCAGCTGTGTTGGAGATACATTTTTCTAAGCTATTTAGTCGTGCTGTTGCTTGTTGACACATAGGGAATGTCATGCTGTTTACTTCCAGTTTGTCTGTGGAGTTAATATGCAGTATGGGTTGCATTTCTTGTTTTAACATTTTCTTGTTAAATTGACTACAGCTTGCTAGGGTTGGCATTAAGGACCTGCATTTTATATTTTGCTGAGTTGATTGTTCCATGACATCAGAAGCAGATGTGTTATGCCCATATAGCTCATGGATTAGTCTACTATTTTAGATTGATTTAGCATCTTTGGTAAGCAAACCAGTTCAACTGCTTTTTAAAATATTAGCATAGGTGAGGTCTGCAGACTGATGCATGTTTTGAGGTAGTTCTTTGTACTGAAAATGTTGCCAGAGATTTACATTTCCTATGCTGCCGAGTGTGTTGCAGCATTGTTTGTGTCCTAATGTTTTGAAAATAGATTTACCTTTTAGTGGTGTTAACTGTAGGAGATCTCCAAAAACAATAACGTGTTTTCCTCCAAACAGTTCTTCATAGTCTGTTTTCAGGATTTCTTGCATTCTGAGATGAATTAAAGCCAACATGAGGTTGGAAACCATGCATACCTCATCTATTAGGAGTACTTTCAATAGGTTAAGAATTCTGCGTAATTCAGTAGCAGCTTCTGCTGATATT
The DNA here is from genome assembly GCF_040938575.1 of Ambystoma mexicanum. Classification (NCBI taxonomy): domain Eukaryota; kingdom Metazoa; phylum Chordata; class Amphibia; order Caudata; family Ambystomatidae; genus Ambystoma; species Ambystoma mexicanum. Next base: position 1,337,184,619 of record NC_090935.1, on the reverse strand, counting down.
TTGTAGTATTCTAATTTGTTTTGGTGTTCTACTGGAAGGAGCAGTAGTCGGTGTAAAGTTACACCTCCTATGTTGAAAGCAGCTGAACCTGTGGGGGCTGTTACAACAACAGAAAGGTTGTGGTTTGTTAAGTTTTGTATACATTTGCTGATGATTTTAATTAAGAATGTTTATCCAGAACCAGCTTCACCACTTACATAGGGGAGCAGAGGTTTATAATTTGTACAGCTACAAGTTTTAGTTTCATGTTTAAAACCATGTTCAATTTCTTCAGTGATTTGTAGATAAATGGTGATGTCTTCTGATTGTTTATATTGATACGTGGTATTTTCTACTTCAATCATGGCTATTTCTGCTTCATTTGGAATAAGTGGTTCTCCAAGTGGTTCTTGGCTTCCTGTAAGGAAAGGTTGACTGACTTCAGGAGTGTCTTTATCCAGTTCATCTTCAATGTCTTTCTCTTGTTGGTGTTCACTGCCCAACATTTTTTTGTATTGTTTGATATTGAAATGTGTTATACTGCTTTCATTTGCATTGAATGCAGTTTCAAATGGGTCATGGTTACCTAATAATTCTTCTTCTTTTCTACATGGTTTAAAAAGCTATAGTAGGGCCATGTAATAAAGTTCCCTGTGTTGTAGAGTTTTAAATGATAATTTTATGTGATTAATTAGGCTGCGTTTGGTAAGTTTGACTGTTTTTCCTTCAAAAGTTGAGACTACATATTTGCCAGTATGAGACATCATCTGGTTTGACATTATTTTTGTATGAGGAGTTTTGGGCTATGTGGTACAGGCACATGTTTTCTAAAGCAGTACTTCTGTTTGGATAGTATGTGTCTAGGAAATAGTTTTTTAAAATGTCCTGGCTATTGGGATCATATGTGGCTATTGTTTCTATCTCTTGGTAGGATTTGAGTACTCTTTTTCTGGATGAAGCTGGACCAAGGTTTAGCCAGACAATGTGTTCAGATTTGCCATATAAGGTTGTACTTGTTAAACGGTCTGCAGCATCGTAGCATCCGCATTCTCTATGGGAGAGCATTTTTATACCGAAGCTGTACAATTTGTGGGACAGTACTTTATCAGATGATATGTTTTTAGCTCTGTTTTCTCAGCTTTGGTGAGGTAGGCTGTGATATATCTTGCAACAGCAGTGGAATTGTCTGCAATGTATTGTATGTCTAAATTCCACAAGAGAGCAATGATAGGATTGTAATCATTGATATACTTGGATGATTTGTTCTTTTTAATGTTGTTTGTGTTTTTAGGTGATTTGCCTTTTACACTGTGTCTAACAGAGGACATGGAGCTATTTACTTGTCCTGTTGCGCAAACTAGTCTAGGGAAGCCAACACGACATTTGGTATAGTATAGCCCTTTGTTTTTATATCTCTGTCGGCAGTATTTGCCACACTTATGTTTATGGAAGAGTAAGATTTGTGTATGTGGTTTCTGAAGGGATGTTGCAGGTTATGGGGGTCATTACGACCCAGGCGGTAAGTACGCCAACTTTACCACCATGGTGTAAACTATGTTTACACCATGGTGGATGGCGGATTTACCGCCCCATTCCAAGGTGAGTGGGGCGGTAAATCCCCATTTCCCATTTTCCCTTCCCCATTCCCATTTTTGCCCCACGCGGTGGCGTAATTAGCATCATGGCGGGTTAGCGCCATGGATTTTAACGGCTGCTAAAAGCAGCCGTTAAAATTGGAATCAGGTGTTAAGGGTTAACGACGGCGTTAACCCTTAACGCCTGGGTCGTAATGAGGCCCTATGTATTTTTCTATGAACTGTAAAATGTGGCATGACGGTCATGGCCAAATTTCAGAGCATCTTTTATCCACAAAAGCATGTAGATGTCTGGTGCTCATATAGATTGATATTCTTTTCTCCAAAAGTAACGTTCTACTTCTCCGAGTGGAGGGGTACTTTTATTGTAGATGAAGTGCACATGGCAATAAAGCGATGGTGTGCCTTGACACATTGACAAGGTCAAGAGAACAGAGTTCTCCTGGTGTTTCAAGATCTATACCTTCTTTAATTTAGTTTGCTATGCGTAAGAAGTCATGCAAGTCATATCATGCATGTTCTGTTGGACTTTCCTAACCTTGTTTAAGTTGACTAGTTTTTGCCACAATTGTGTTTGTTTTGTTGGTACGCCATTAACTAAGATAATCAAAGATTGATCTGTTGGCCGTTGTATTCCCAGAGTTTGTACATTTTCTTTAAGTTCTAATGGCAAATATACTACTTTTCCATGTGTGCCTTTTAGTAACTCAGAAGGAGGCAACTCGGCTGTTTTGGGTTGAAGATGTACTATAGCTTGATGTGTGTACTGTGTGGATTATAATGCTCTAATTGGAAGTGAGAATAGTTCTAAGTTATAAGTGACAGCAAGTGGTGGCATTTGGTTATTGTCAAGCTTTGTAATGGAGTATGTGCTAACTATTGTGGGGTCAGTTATTTTGTATCTACATTTTGTTGTTAAATATAAAGCTAATTGGAACCATTGGGATTCCTCATTGTCCTCTATTTTGTAGGCCATATCTAATATTGTTGTGCTCTTTTTATAAACAGTTTGGCGACAACAGACACATACTTGGTCTGGTATTTCAGCAGATGTGTTTTGAAACTTTGCTATTTCTTTTTTGTATGTGTGTGTCAGGAGGTTGGTGTTCGTAAGGTTTTCACTTATGGTTTCTAAAGTTACTGAATTTTCTAAGTGATCTTCAGTTCCAAAATATTTACTATGGATGTGCTGTATTTGTTGAAGGTGTTCTTTGGCTGTTCCATGCAAGTGTAGGTTATTTAAATGTTGCACTTGTAACAGCAGGACTTTTAGCATAGTATAGTCTCTGCACAAGATTCCGGATAATAGAATGGTGTGTTGCTAACATTTTGATGTGGTGGAAGGTGCTTTTGCAAGCAGTTCCTGAAATGCCAGCTAAGGAATGTCCTCGCAGTCAAGTTTAGTTGTGCACTGGACAGGTGTCCATGGTTTGTAAAGTTTTTATCCAATTTTTTTTTTTTTCTTTACACATACTGATGGAAGAATTGTCATAAACATTTGAAGGATTGTTGGCGTACGTTGCACATTGAGCTGCATGCCCATTTGTATACTGGACGGATTGTTTGGGTGAATGGAACAGTAGGTTGAAAGTTTGATGGGGATATTTTTTCTATAAAGGTTTCTTGGGCCATAATGGTGTATCCTACCCTTTCAGACCCTTGGCCATTACTGCGTATGGCAATTGTTTTTGGTTGTTCTTGTTTATAAGCCTCTTCATTGAAATATGGTTCTCTGCTGCTTGTCTGAATCCATTCACCTGTACAGAAGTTTGAAAAGGTATCTATATTGACCTTGCACATGTTTAGAAGTACTTTTTGTAATTTACTGATTAATTTAGTTAGTGGTTTCATGTAGTTTAAAATTAATATAAGCAACTTTCTTTTTTATCCGAAATGCGGTCAATTAATGCTTAGAGGATTAGTCTTCTGCTGTAATTTTTAAGGGTACAGCGTGACTTTTCAGCTGTTTCATAAGATTTTGAAGTACTCTATGGTATTTCTGTCAAATAAATTCTTTGGAATGCTTTACTGGGGCAACGTTACCATTGTTAGATCTAGGGTTATGTTTATTCGTAGGTGTGCTTTTGTTTATACATTTATTTATTTTTTTTGGAAGAGGGGCTTTACTTTTTTTGTGGTTGCTGGGTTCGTTTTGTTGAGTGATGTTGTTAGCAGTTTTGTGAGAATATTTCCTATAAATTGTTTTAGAGGTGGATAACTATATGGCTTGTTTTCGTTCTTTTCTGCTCTATTTTTCTTTGTTTTCTATTGGTTGCTTTTTAGTAGACATTCTGTTCTGTCTGTTGGAAAAAAGAAAGTGTGTGTTTGAAAGTTGTGGAATATATATGGATGATTTGTGAATGGGTGTGTGAATGTGATGGTAGAGATGAATACAGGGCTGTGTGATTGTGTAATGGGATGATAGTTGTGGGTGGGAAGGTTGCAAGAGTTACTGTGTGTGTAGAGGTGTGAAGGGCTTGGGGTAGTGAGTAAGAGAGTGGTGTTGTAAATGAATACATTGGGACATTATGATGTTTTGAGGAGAGAAGTGGATGTTGTAATGATGTTGTTTAGACAAGAATGGAATGAGTGTGCATACTGAAATGTGATGAGTAAGAGTGAAATAAATGTTGGTCATTTGAAAGGAATACTGTAGGCTGATATATAGCAAAAGTGCATTGGTACCATAATAAAGAGATTAATAGTATAGTAATGTACTTACTTTGTAGGATGTGAAGAGTAATCTTCTTCTGTTTGGTGTCTTCAGTAATTTTCTTTTTTCCTGTAATTATAAAAGAAAGTTAGTGGGTATATATGGTAATGGTGAAGTACTTTCAGTACGAGAGGTTGTTATTTATGAATGTAGGAGAGGTTGTTCGGGAATAGAGTTAATAAAGTTGTGTTTTGGATAGTCTAGTGAAGCATGTGAACTGTGTTGTTAGAACAATTGAAGTATGAGTGTTGCTGTTTGGTAGATTATAAGGAATGGGGAACAATGGATGTAATTAAAAGGCGTGTAGGTTACTTTAATGCTGCTGAGTTAAATGAAAGAAGTGCTGTGTTTGTGGTGCAATGTATTTGTAATGTGTTGCAGCATAATTAACAAATAGGGAAACTGTGGCATAGTGGTAATATAATGGTGGATTGTTGCTGCAGCAGTGTTTGGTGGCTTATAGTAGAGGTTGGAAAGGAAGAGTACTTTATGTGTAAGGTGAAATGTTGTTTATAGATACGTTGGCATTACATACATATGTGTAAGCTGGTTGAGAATGGTGGCAGTGCAAGGGTTGTAATACGTGAGGTTGGAAAGTGTGACATTAATATGGTATGAAAAATTGAAAATGATGACCATGTAAAAAGGTTTGTGTTTAGGAGCATTTTTATGAACGATAAAAAATGCATACGAGCATTTATAGCAGCACTGTGTGTAACTGTTTTGTAAAATAAAAGCGGAGGTTAAAGATTTGTAAAACATGTTTAAGGGGTACTTGGTGTGTGGAGGTTTAATATGTTGGCAGTGGATGCATACTTGCAAACATGATGTGTTGCAATATGTAGGTGCTTATGAAGTCTTGTTCTTTGCTTTGCATTCTGGGAGTTGTAGTTGCAGTTGTTTTTTAATTAGAAAAGTTGGACTATAAGTCCTAGAATGTAGGGAAAAAAATAGGACTGGGTAAGCAACTGTAGATTTGAACGGGTTATGTTAGCAAGTATCAGGTGCTGTCAAGATATTAAATATGCACACACTAAATGGCACTTAAAAATGTTGTGGAAATGTTTTGCATCTGCTTTTTGTTTCTTTTCTAGTTTTTCTAGAGAAGTTATACAGAGTGCTGCTTGAAAGGCATATATGCATTTTCAATTTTAATTGAAATGGTCCTAAAATTATATTTCTTTAAATGCACAGCTTTTTCCATTCCATATAAATGTTATATTTTTGAATTGTCTAGTGTAGTTCTGTCTTTTTTTTGTTTGTTTACATTCTAGTTGTTGTAGTATAAGATGTGTTATGGCAGAAGTGGTATTACAAGTCACTGAGTGCACAGAAAAATACATGATTTATAACCATGTATCGATTGAAATGGGTTATGTTGGTTGGTATGAATGTACTGCCAAGGTATTAAACTTCCACTTACCAAGTGCCATTATAAAATGCTGTGCAAATCTTTTAATTCTTTTTTAAAAACTTTTTTTTAGAAGAATGTAGCACACAGTGCTGCTATAAATGCACATATGCATTTTGTAAGTTTCATGGAAATGCTTTTAAAAAGAAAGATTTGTACATGTGCAGCATTGCAGTAAGTGTGCTGAATGATGCAATACATGGCATTTGGTAGAGTGGTTGCAAAAGAGAATATGTTAATTGAGAAGCGTATTACAAAGGAAGAAGAAGGAACGCTGCATATATATTTATGAAGTTGTTGAATAAGATTACTTATCGGCATACCTTTACTATGTTTTGTTAGATGCAGATCTTGTTGAATCTGTAATTAGAAATCTTGGACAGTTGCACAGTAGATTTTGATGCAGATGCTTTTCATTAACAGGGGATATGTACGCTGAGAGTTCAAGTGTGCATTTGAAGTGCTTAAGTGAGGGTTAGTTGTAGAGGTTTTGGATGTGATTGGTGGATGGATGTGTGACTCTTTGAAAGCAGCCAACGAGGGAGTGTTGAGAACTTGAAAGTGGAAACGGTAGAAGGGCTGCCCCAGTGTTACGGGGTCCACGGACACTGTGGTGCTCCACGGACGGCACATGCCACATCTGGGTCTTTTGTGGATGCATGGCATGGAAAGGGGACTGTGGGGATTATCCAATCAGGTTTGCTGGGTGTGGTGTACAGGAAGAGAGGGTAGTAGGGGTTTTGTTTGCAGCAGTTGTTAGAGCAGTGATAATGGCTATGGCTATGTGTTTCAGAAGGCAGACTGTGTGGATTCTTGGGGACTCTTGAATTCAGTCATTAAAGGTATATGTTGAGAGTAATGGCATCCTCAGAAATAATGGGTTGGCAGAAGTGGAAGTTTCCTGGCATGCAGTTTGTGACTCAAACTGGGCAAGCTTGCTTTCCTTTGGTGAGATTATGGCTCATTTTAAAAGTACAGATAGTGTGATTGTCCATTGTGGAGGGAACAGTTTGGGGGTTGACTCTCTAGTGTCTTTGGAAGTTGTGCTGAAGGATTTTTGCAAAAGCCTTATGCAGCTGTTTCCTACTGCTGAGATTATTTTTTTGGAAATAAATCAGAGACGCACATGGAGATGTCCAATAAACATTTTCAGTCCACAAATTGAACAATCAAAACAGATTGTCAATTAAGGTGTATTTGCTTTTTTGTATCGTTCTGGATGTCATCTTTTGAAAAAGATAATATCAATTCTCACGGTGTGAATTTTTTTTGTCCGGATGGAATTCACTTTACAAATATTGGAAATGCAATTTTCCTTTATAATGTAAGGAATGCATGGAAGAGGTTCCTGTAAGGAAAAAACTACAACATAAAAGCAAAACATTTTCTTAAAAATCGTGTTTGTTTACAAACCCCCTTAAAAAAAGGTTCTTATCAGAGCCACCATTAAAGATTAAATAATTTACATTGGCCCTCATTACGACCCTGGCGGAGATCGTGGTGCAATATGCACCATGGAGCACGGCGGAAAGCTGCCGATACCGCCATGGGGGTTGGCGGATTTACCGCCCCATTCCGACCTTGGCGGGGCGGTAAATCCCCATTCCCCATTTTACCCTTCCCCATTCCCATTTTTGCCCCATAGGGTATAATGGGAGTGGGGAAGGCGTTAATTACGCCACCGTAAGATACGGTGGCGTAATTAACAGCAAGGTCCCGTAGCGCCATGGATTTCTCCGCCCGGGAAAACCAGGCGGAAACCGCTCCATGGCGCTACGGGAACTCGTAGTAGGGCGGAAGGGTCCGCCGTGAATACCGCTGGCGTAAACCCACTCCGCCAGGGTCGTAATGAGGGCCATTGTGTTTAATTTCCCTACCTGCCCCGTTCAATTGGATGATTTGTCTGCGGACACCGCTGTAGTCTGCAGACGGCACATGCCACATCCAGATCTTTTGGTGCTGTCTGGCATGAAAATGGGACTGTGGAGGCCGCGGACAGTCGAGGTGTCCGTTGACATTGGCGGATCAGCCAATCAGTTTTCCTGGGTGTGGTATACAGGAAGAGAGGGTAGCAAGAGTTTTGTTAGTAAGAGTTGTGAGAGAATTGAAAATGGCCATAGCAATGTCTTTCAGAAGGGAGAGTGTTTGGATTTTGGGGGACTCTTGGGTCCAATGAGTGAAGGTGTATGCTGAGCATTGTGGAATAGACAAACATCTTGGAGTCCCTGAATTGCAAGTGTTCTGGTACGGAGTGCATGGCATGAGTTGGGTGGACTTGTTGCCATTTTGTGCAAATATGGTTGAATTGAAGCATCTGGACATTATTATCATTCATTGTGGTGGGAACAGTTTGGGGAAAATGACTGGAATTTCATTGCAGTTTACAATGGAGGAGACATTGGGAAAGTTGAAGGAAATGTTCCCTAAATTCAAAATAATTTTTTCACGAATTGCCCAGAGACAGATGTGCATGCGTTCCAGTTCATTTGGTCAGCAAATGGAAAAAGCGAGGCACAACGTCAATAAAGCTATGTGTGCTTTTGTTTGCGATGTTGGATCACATCTTTCCATAATGAGAACATTAAATTAGATAGCGACAACATTTTTTGGCGGGATGGTGTCCATTTAACTGATGTGGGGAATCAGATTTTGGTGGAAAACATTCAAAATGCTTTGAAGCAGTTTTTGTGAAAGTGAGAAGAAAAAATGAAAATGAGTGAAAAGTTTTTTAATTCGGTTTGTAAAACCAAAAATCCCAAAAATATATAAAAGCCAAAAAACCCAAAACAACCTTCTTTTAAGAGCCACCCTTTCTGAGGGCAAAACAATTGCAATCATTCCAATTGTCAAACGCCACGTGTTTTTATGAAGTCCACAGACTACCGCACTGTCCATGGACTGTGCAGTCTGCACAGGGGCCTGTTACTTTTTTCCTCACTTATATTTTTTAACTGTGAAAGGTGGCTCCTAAAGGAACAATTTTTTTGTGTGTTTTTTTGGTTTTGCAGGAGAGGGAAGTTAAGGTGGGGAAGGGAAGGGAGTGAAAGGAGGGAAGGGGCACCAATCACAGAGATGAAGGGACTGGTGGACAGGGGAAGATGTTGGGCATGCCTTAAATTTAAGGTAGGTGGCAGTGTTTCTCGTGCTCTTTGACAACTGCCTCAAAAGTACTGTGAAACTGTTCCCCCCTGCAGAGCGGTGTATCACAGTACATGCAGCATACTGTGACCCTTGAAAGGTAAGGATCTACAGCTTCCTTCATGGCCTGCGAGGCAGCCAGTGGTATTCTTTGCCCCACAGGAGTAACCTGTGTTCTGGCAGGAGCGGGAAAGAAGATGGCGCAGAGGAAGATGGCCTGCTCCTCTTAGAGAAAGGAACATCCTTTATCAGTGCAACCGGGTGGTTAGAATGTGGCAGCACATTGATGTAGTCCCGAAGGAATAGTGCTCCTGTTGTCCGTAACTGAGTTTCACCGCACACTCAATGCATTCAACACGGGCAGCCTTCGCCTTCAGGACCCTTCCCATATCTTAAAGAACCGCCACACAGAGGACTCGCTCCGGGTGCTGGAGGTAGGCACTTAAACTACCTCATCTTCGTCATCCTCTTGTTCCTCCTCTACATCATCGTGCCTGTTCCCCTGTCAAGGCCCTCCAGATGGTGATGGAGGTGGTGGTGGGGGTGGTTGGGGAGCAGAAGTGGCCATAGCAGATGCCATGATGGTCTCCAACAACTTCTCCAAAACAGATCAGCAAAACAGGTGCTCTCTCCTGGATAGCAAATTGAGAATGAGGAAAAGTAATGGGTGGTCCCTTTAGAGGCACCGTCTGTGAACAGTTGTACTGTCCGCGGACTGCCGAGTCACAGAAAGGCCTTGGAAAGTTGTAAAAAGTTGCCAGATAAAAGTAGAATGGGTCTGGGAGCAGTGCAAGGATAACGTTTCTGCTTGAAACACCCTACATTGGTGGGAAATGGCCTTTTAAACAGACTGTGGCCACAAACAACGTTCGCGAACACACCTGTCATGCCGCATGTGTGCTGCCACATGATGACAGCTGTTCGCGGACAGCTTCTAGGCGGGAATCACAAGGCGCATGTGCAGGATGTCCGTAGTAATTGTGTGGCAGACTCATTAAAAGTGCGTCACATGCATGTCCGGACAATCCGCTTGTCCGGGGGCACCTCCATTTTGAGTGCGGACAACCACGGGTAGTCATACTGTCTGCGGACTAATTAAAGTGCATCACACGGAAACTGACATGTCCCGACATTGCGCCTGTCTGGGGGCACCTCCATTTTGAGAGTGGACATGCCAGACATTCATGTAGTCCACAGACTCATAATGGGACTTATAAAAAGAAAATCACATAACAATAAACAAGACATTTGTAGTACAAAAAAAATGAATTCAACAAAGGGATTCCAGAATGGGAAACAAAAATGGGAGAATTAGGCATTTGTGTAGAATAATCATGAGGGGAGGAAGGGACTGAGGTTTCATCAAGTCATCTTTGAGGAAAATGTTCAAAATTGGCTGGGGATGACAGCTGGGGACAAGGGGTACAGGTGCAAGTGGGACAGTGAAAAGGAACATTTTTAATCAGGTGGTTTTTCACGTACTTTACAAGTTCATTGATGTTATTAGTTAGTGTATCCAATTTTGTTGACAAGTTCTTCATTTGACTATTTACATTTGGGATGCGACTTCTGTTTCTGATTGTGGGGACTGAAAATTATGAACCAGCGGCATGCTTTCATCATGAACACTATGAACTGTAAGAGAAATAGAAATCATTATTTCATTACGGTGTGTACAAAGTACCTTATTTGTTGACAGTAAAATATGTACTGCATACCATTGGAGATGTTATTGTCGCTCATTTCATCTTTTGGGAAGTTCTCTTTCAACCATTCTAGTCTGCTTGGAATTTCTGTGAGAAAGAAAAAGGCTTCTGTTTCATAACACATGTTTATGTAATGAAAGCTAATAAAAGACAAATAAATGCAATGCCCCTAACATTTAATAAGAATGTGTTGTCCAGTAAGCAGCTGATGTGTTCAATATGTATCCAGAGTTGTACGGTGGAGATCACATGAAGTGTACAGTTATGCTTTGTGATTGGTGCATTCCATTGCAATGTGTGTTAACTAAGAAAACTTTTCTATTTTTAAACGGATTTGTACAAAAAAGTATACTTACATGATGTAAACATCACTTGTGATTTCAAGTACATCTGTTAGTTGGTTAATGGTTACATTTTCATTGGGTCTCCTTATGATTTCAAAGTTTGCACATGCCGTCTACCGTCTGTGGACTACCGTGTTGTCCGTGGACTCCGAAGCTGCCACTTTGTGGGGAAGTAGAATCTAAGGAACTTGTAGCAGAGTAAAGGTGCACTAGAAAAAACCTATGAAATTCCCTGAAAAAACGTTGTTAAAGGGACGTTATGGTTAAGTTGCACAAATAAAAAACTATGAAATTCATTGAAAAACCATTGTTAAAGGGACATTGTGGTTAAATTGCACAAATAAAAACCTATAAAAGTCAATGAAAAAATGTTGTTGAAGGGACATTATGGTTACAAGTAAAACCGAAAAACCTCTGAAATTAATGTTATGGTAAGCTAAGCAACCATAACTTGTGCCACCACTGTGCACTGCTAAGAATAACACCCAGGACATCAAAGATGACATGACAAATGTCATTGACGACATCACTGATGACATCACATATCTGGCCCACTTGGTTTTGTTCACAGAAATATCTAGGTCAGGTGGTTTTGTTCACACACATTCAGAATATTCAAATTTAAAAGGTGCTATATATGTAGACATTAACATTGTCATATGTTCTTAAAGTACTTTCCTTGGGGTTTTGTCTCAGCTCATGTTGCACATACATGGGACAATAAGCAGGCCTCAAACACACAATTCATTTGTGTGCATGAAGATGAACTTTAATGTTATTAACATTTTCTGATAATGCTGTTTCTTTCTTCCTTGCTTTCGTTTTCCTGTATGTGCCTTAGATTTGTATGCATTCTGAGTCTTCATATGTATTGTTTGTAGTAGCACAAGTGTGTAGTAAGTGTTGAATTGTTAGCTAGTTATTACTTGTTTAACATTACTCAAAACTCTGATAAAGTATGATTCATTACTTTACTATACAAAATTACAAGATTATAAATATTTTACTTCTATGGTGCATGCTGCAGCCATGGACCATGTTTATGTATGATTAGGTGCATGTATTAACAACAACACTCCAATGTACCATTTTGTTTATATAAGTACATTCTTTCATAGATTAAGTAGTTCTTGATAGGTCTCCCAATCATCCCTGATCTCTTGTTACCAACTCTATAAACACAGCCCCTTGTAGGAACTTTTCATCAAAATGAATTCCATATGTGATATCATCAGTGATGTCATCAATGACATTTGTGATGTCATCTTTGATGTCCTGGGTGTTAGTCTTATTAGTGCACGGTGGTGGTGTGAGTTATGGTTGCTTAGTTTACCATAACTGGTGAATTTCTGAGGTTTTTCGTTTGTACTTGTAACCATAACTTCCCTTTAACAATGTTTTATTCATTGAATTTTATAGTTTTTTTTAGTGCACTTAACCATAATGTTCCTTTAACAAAGTGTTTTCAGTTGATATAGATAAACATAAATATTGCAGGGTCTGCTGAAGCGACCCTGTAGTTATTGTTAAGTTGTCTTTCTCATGGGAAGATCAGTTTTGGGCAGCTTATAACTTTGAGGCCTTGTGAAAAATCCTCATAAAACATTTCAAGGAAAGCATAGACCCGCCTCTGAATTATTTTGCAAAGTTTGGTGTGGTTTTGTGAAGGGGACACAAAGTTGCAAGGGGGGTTCCAAAACATTTGAAATGCAGATAGACATGAATGGAAAAAAATGTTGCTTGCTGCAACAGCAAAAAATGCTGGATGAATTTGCACCAAACTTTTGCAAGGAGCAGTGACCTAGCCCCAACAGCGTGCTTCTGCACATTTGTTGTAAATACCTTCACTAGATTTTCAATAAATGCTCAAATTATAGGCCCAAACAAATTAGTGATATCTCTGTCCGGTTTGCGGACTCACTACCTGATACTGTGTCTATGAACACCTTTGGACTAATCAGAATGCTGCGTTATGTTCGCAGACATCGCACAAGGCTGATGATTGTTCAATTGAACAATGTGAGGAGCGTCAAAAGTTTTGAAACAGACGCTATGTTGATTTTGCAAACTGCGCCCATAGTCCATGGACATCGCAGTATTAAATTTGAGTTTAAAACATATGTAATGGTACCAGTAAGTGTCTCTGTGACCATAGCCACATTGTTTAGGGCATGGTTACAAGAGTATGTTTCCTTTGGGTTTAATGTCCTCAACAACCTGGCCAATGGCTATGGTGAGAATAGTACACTTTCCTTGGGTCTAATAGTTATGTAGTTTGAACAATGTGAACCCTGGCTAGAGTCGGAATAGGACTTTTGGAGAGTGGGTATACTAGTAGTAGTCACAGTAAATATTGTTGTGGCCATGACCAGTGGCCATATTGTTAGGGGCATGGACGAAAGCCATGCCCCGAACAATCTGGCCACTGGCCATGGTCACAATATTATGCTTACTTTGGGTTTAATGACTCGAACAATCTATTGGCTATGGCTATTGGCCAACGGCTATGGTGAGAGCAGTATGCTTACTTTGCGTTTAATAGTTAAGTAGTTTTAACTATGTGACCAATACTTAGAGGCAGAGTAGTACTTTTAGAGTGTGCATATAGTAGCAGTAGTGGAAGTTACAGTACAAATTGTTGTGGCAATAGCAAATGAGCAGATTGTTCGGGGCATGGCTGTATGGACTGTAGGTATAATAGTAGTAGCATATTATTCTTAATTTGGGTTTAATGACTTGAACAATCTGGCCAGTGGCTATGGTGAGAATAGTAGACTTACTTTGGTTTTAAGAGTTATTATGTTTTAACTATGTTGGAAGCACAGCAGTACTTTTGTAGTGTGAGTATAGTAGTAGTAGTAGTGGATGTTACAGTACAAATTGTTATGGCAAAGGTGAGTGGGCAGATTGATCGGAGTATGGCCGTGCAGTCATACCCCAGCAATCTGGCCACTGGCCATGACCACGACAGTATGTATACTGTGGGTTTAATGCCTGTGACAATGTGGTTACTGTCCATGGAGCGTCCTTAGTTGGACATGATAACAAGGGAGAATCTGTGTTTCTTTGTCTGTAAAGAAAATAAAGTATAGTTAGTTGTAGAACATGATATTGAAGATATACATAGGGAATCATTATAAGCTTGGCTGTACTGGAAAAGTGGCAGTAATTCTGTTACTGCCAATTGTCTTGCACCGCCAAACTTCTGGTTTGCCGGAGGGGGTTGACTGATTTAGCTCCAGTCAAGAGCTGGAGATAAAATCTGCCCCCCACCAGCAAAAAAAACAGCCGGTATTACTGACAGGGCTCCCCCAGGGAGTAATATGTGACTCCATGGAATGGGGAATGACCACACTGATCCTGGTGTGTGGACCTGTGAGAAGCGAGCAGGCTATCAACACGGAGCTAAAGGCCAGGCGAGGTACGGGCTTGTCGGAGCTGTCTTGGCCAACAATGCAGCGAGTGAGTTTGGTCACACAATGGGATCATAAGGAGCTCCGTGTTCGTCAGAGCCAAGTCGAAAATTATGGCGTTTATCAGAACATCAACGGCAGCAAAACGCAATGAACATGGAGTGTTCCGGCTGCTGGATAAATCTGGCGAGTTCTGTCATAAAGGAGTGGCCGAAAGTGGAAAGTCATGATGCGCCACAGCACTACTGGCGCAAGAACTCTGCGTACTTCAGGTCACATGGGGCCTCATTACGACCCAGGCGGTAATCTGCCGACATTACCGCCATGGCGCAATGAGCGTTTACGCCGTGGGCCGATGGCATAAAGAGCGCCACATTACGACCCATCGCGCACGAGCATTACGCCATGGCGGTAATGTAATTAACGCCATGGCGGAAAAGGCGCCTACCGGCATCGTAGGGTGAGCAAGGTGCACTTCCGCCACCGTAAGTAGTGTCCACCGTAATTAGCGGCCACCGTAATTAGCGGTGGACGCAATTAGCGGTCACCATAAAAAGCAGAACCGGAAATAGCGTCATCGCGGCGGAACGGGAAACAGCACGTCGGCCATCTTTAAAAACACAATCCATTGCCATCCTTCCGAACAACACCAGATCCAACCCTGACACCTGTCCCAACCAATCACCCACCCATCCAACCACCCAAAAATGCCTAAAGTTGTTAAGAAGGCATGTGACCGCCAGCGCCAGGAAAGATTTAGCCGGGAGGAACTCTGCATGCTTGCGGAGACCCTGCAAGACAACGCAGCTGTCGTTTTCTCGCCGGAAATGACCAGGCCAGCGATAGCAAAAAAGAAGGCCATCTGGGCCCTGGTGGCCGAGCGCGTCAGCGCGGTGGGGCCCGTACCCCGCACCCCACAGCAGTGCAGGAAGCGCTGGGATGACCTTCGCATACGGGTCAGAGCCGTCATCTCTGAGAACCGCAACCTTGCCCTAGGTACCGGTGGAGGTTCGGAATCCCCACTGAAACTCCAACCATGGGAGGAGATGTGTGCAACCACGATTGGCATGGAAGGCATTGAAGGCGTCGGAGGGATGGAAAGGGGAGTTCCGACATCAGGCGATGAAGGTAGGTGCCTCAAACAAGACATGCCATAGTCACTGCAGTCCATTCATGTGTAGCACAAGGTTGCCCTAGAGTGTAAATGCAACACATTAGCTCCACACTGCCCATAGCCACATGTGAGCACCACCCTGTATACACTGCTGGCACCCACATACCTGCATCCACATTCCACACAAAAAGGAGCCAACCTGCATGGCCCTGCCTGAAATCTGCCTCATCTACTGACCAGAATCATGTCAATCATTGTCATTCCAAAGTCCGCAGACCCATCAATAACGCCCTCCCTCCTTTGCTCCACCACAGGCACAGATTCACACCCGAGGACCAGGACACCCCTGCGACGAAGAGAGCCAAGAAGGCCAATAATACCATCCCCGCACCCTCAACCTCAGCTGCAGTGAGGCAGACCCCACAACAAGCAGAATCCACTGCAAGCAAACCGGACGGCCCACCGGCAAGCACCCCTGTAGGCAGCAGGCCAGCAGCAGCAGCTCCACCTGTACCAACATTGCCTGCCACAGAAGGCACCGGGTCTGCGGCCAGCAGCAACATGGGTGAAACAGCTGCAATTGCTGCATGTTCAGACTCTGACATTGAGGAGCACGAAGTCAGAAGCCCCACTGACCTTCTACATTCCCCCTGTTTGTCAAACGCCAGCCCCCATGAGGATCACACACAGGGGCACACAGAGGAAGAGGAGTAGCCTTCTACCCCATGCCCAGTCCTCAGTCCACAGGAGGGGATCAGCCCCTCCATCACACCACCAGCACTGGGCATGGCCCAGCAGGGGCAGCAGTCCCTCGAGGACATCATAGAACGGCAGCAACATCTGTCCACGATGCTGACTGAGCATGCCGCGGAATGTGTGGGGGCTAGGGAAACCATTGAACAGGCCACGGAGACCCTAAGGGCCGAAGTAGCGCAGAGCACTGCCACCCTGAGGGATGCCATGCAGGCCATGTCTAGGGACATTTGTGGTGAACTTGCCGGGTTGCGTCGTGCACTCACTGAGCTCACCCACACCCTACAGGACGTGCATGCACGGGGGCAGGCAGGGACATCCTCCGCTGCCACTTCTGCACAGAGCAGCCCCGTCCGAAGTTCCGGACGTAACCTGCGCTCCACAGCCAGGGGTGCCCCGGGGGCCGGGAGAGGGGGCTTGTAACAGCCTGTGGCCACTGTCAGAGGCATCTGTTGACACTTACATGGGGTGTGTTGGGGTGTGCAGGGGGAGGGGGAGGGGGTGTGTTGGGGTGTGCAGGGGGAGCGGGGAAGGGGTGTGTTGGGGTGTGCAGGGGAGAGGGGGGAGGGTGTGCAGGGGTGTGTTGGGGTGTGCAGGGGGGAGGGGGGAGGGGGTGTGTCACGACATTATATGATTGAAATACACTTTTTGCTTTTCCGAAATGAAATGTGTGGACATTTTGATTGCATATGTGTGCTTTATTGGTGTACAGTCCACGGTGTGCATGTCCCAGAGACACACAGTGCCCCAAGTGCAGTCTCCATGTGATACACACCAGCCGTGTGTGCTAGAAGCAGTGGTCGATGATAGTTTGGCGCATTGCACGCCCCTCCTGTGCATCACCTCCTCCATGGGGTGCCGCCCCATCTGCACCCTCCTCATCCTCATCGTCAGGTGGTTGCAGTTCTGTGTCAGGGCGCAGGGGCACATTCCGTCTGATGCACATATTGTGTAGCATGACACATGCCATGTCGATCTTTGCCACCTTCTCATGGCGGTACAGGAGTGCCCCACCAGACCTGCTTAGGCATCGGAACCGTGCCTTCAATAGGCCGAATGTCTGCTCTATGACCACACGGGTATGTGTATGTGCACGGTTGAAGTCCTCCTCGTGCTGGTTCTGCGGGTTCCGGACTGGTGTAAGGAGCCACCTCTTCAGGGGATAGCCTGCATCACCTGTATGTAGGCGAGAATGTATGTGTCAATCATGACGACTGATCAAAACATGATGTGCCACCATGGCTTGCATCCAACTGTTACTTTGGCTCACTTCTACATGCACTAATTGATTCACACAATGCAACCAGTATATGCTCATGGCTCCCATGGCCTGTTTTGCATGCCATCACCCAATGTATGCAGAGGGGTGGAGTGCATTGTGAGTGCCCATCCACTGTGTCCGTTCATGCCGCTTGGTTAGTTGGCCTGGCACATGTCCTGTGATGGCAATGCGCACATCATTGCAACATTGTGGGCCTCATCATGACCCCAGTGAGTAATGCTGATGTAGACAGGGACATTTTGGGGGCCCTGCTGTCTGTGTAATGGTGTGTTGATGTTTCTGTCCGTCATGTGCCTCCTTCGTGGGCAGTTATGGGGGACAGGCCTATCGGTTGATGGTGTTTGGTGACGTGCATGTAGGTGCTTTTCATTGTTGACAATGTGGTCTGAATTGGTAGAATGCACTTGCAGATGGTTGTGTCATGGTTGGGACACAACCTCATTCACATGGTAGGGCTGCATACATTGGGTATTGGCTTTACTGGTGTTGGGTGGAGTATGGGTTGCTTTAGGGTATCCTCTGTCTCAGTTCTCTCTGCTACTCACAGCCAGGTGGAGTATGCATCATTCCCCCCCCTTTCAGCCAGGTGGATTATGCATCGTTCCCCCCCCTTTCAGCCAGGTGGAGTATGCATCATTCCCCCCCTTTCAGAAAGGTGGAGTATGCATCATTCCCCCCCCTTTGAGCCAGGTGGAGTATGCATCACCCCCCCCCCCTTTCAGCCAGGTGGAGTATGCATCACCCCCCCCCTTTCAGCCAGGTGGAGTATGCATCATTCCCCCCCTTTCAGAAAGGTGGAGTATGCATCATTCCCTCCCCCTTTCAGCCAGGTGGAGTATGCATCATCCCCCCCCCTTTCAGCCAGGTGGAGTATGCATCATTCCCCCCCCTTTCAGCCAGGTGGAGTATGCATCGGTATGTCATTCACCTACCCACTTCACATTTCCATGGTCATGACATTGGACTCACCGAGTAGCCAGGATCTTGGGCCTGCATGTCGCTCCGTGTAGCGTGGTATTGTGGAGTTCCTCAGGACCATAGAATCATGGGTTGATCTGGGGAATCGGGCACAACAATGTGTGATGATCTTGTTGGAGTCACAGACCATTTGCACGTTGATTGAGCGGAACTGTTTCCGGTTGCGGTACGGTACCTCCATGGCACGTGGAACCACCAATTCCACATGGGTGCAGTCGATGGCACCAATGCAACCAGGTATGCCGGCTAGTGCATGGAAACCCACTTTGGTGTTTGCAATCTCCTGGGCAGTCCGTGGTAATGAGATGTGGTTGTCTGTGTGCTTGAGGAGGGCATCGAGCACTTGGATGAGTGTTTGTGAGAATAATGGTTGTGAAATGCCATGAAAGTGCCCCACTGTGTGCTGGTAGGTGCCTGTGGCCAGGAAGTGTAGTACAGACACTACCTTCAGTAGGGGTGGGATGGCGGTTGGAGTTTCTATCATGCTGACGATGTCGTTGTGTGTCATGTCTATGATGGCGGTGATGGTGTCCCGGTCCAAACGGTACAGGGTGTGGATCTGCTCAGCAGTGAGGTTGAATGGATTGGCACTGATGCGTGGGGTTGGGGGCTGCCTGCGTGGTGGCACTGGCTGTGCTGGTGGGGCTTGCTGGGCCTGCCTTGCCCTCCTTCTCCTCCTGCGTCTCCTCTGTGCTGCCTGTTGTTGTTGTTGCTGTTGTAGCACTTGCATTGCTATCAGGTCCTCCAGCCCCAACATTGCTAGTCGTATTGGTATCATTGTGGAGTGTGACTGGGTGTGGGAAGGGGTGGGGTCTGCTCTTTTTGTACTTCCTGAGTCTGTATTGCCTTCACCTGTGCTGTTTCTGTGCACCTGTGGCAGCTGCATTCACTTTATATGGCCCTTTACGGTTGGTTCGCGATGGCGTAATTAGCACCATGGCGGTAAGGTACTTAACGGGCTGGGTGATGGCGTTAGGTGCATGTCCGCTTGGGTCGGCATTCGCGTACCTTTCCGCCATGGCGCTAAGTACGGTGTGGGAGGTCGCGTGCGCGCGCCCTTGGCGCAGTTAGCGGCAGCGTTAACTACGATGCCGCTAATGGCATCGTAGTTAACGGTCACGGGTCATGATCGGACCTGGCGGAAAACGATGGCGGTAACCATTTACCGCCATCGTTTTTCACTTAGCGCCAGGGTCGCAATGAGGCCCATGGTCCTGTTTTCTACATAGCAACAGTGCCAAAGGAGTGCTGAGTTTATCCGTTGTTTTCCGATACCACGTCAGAAGACATATTGGGGTTATTTCGAAGGATGGTGCCTTCACACAAGAGACATTCATGTGGCATGGATTATTCGTCTTTGCACTCAGGGAGATGTCATGTTGGGAAGTGCATTTCTCAATGGACGAACTTGCAGCTCTGCAGTGAGGTACTTTGTCATACAAGGGAGAATTAGGAATGTGAATGACTTCTCCGGTCCGTATGGCTTAGACATGGCAAGAAGTGGGAGCAGCAGAGCAGTGTCGTTGAATAGCATGGTGGTCACGTTTATGTTGACTGAATAGTAACATACAGTAGGGTGGCTAGATTTCAAAAGTAAAAAACCGGGACAGGGCAACTAACATAAAGGTAGGACTAACTATTGAAAGTGGCTGTCAAGGCACTACACTTCAGTAGCTTTTGGAGGAGAAAGGGGTTTACGTATTACTGTTCAAATACACACATACTATAATACATTTATCACAAACTAATATTGTCTTTAATTGTAAAATACAGCATGTTTTCTGTGCGAGATTGTGCATTCCTGCCTGCCAGTTATGAAGACCTACTAACAAAAACCACGACCACTGCAGTTTCCAATGGAAACATAATCTTAAGAAAGGGCGACAGTGCACCAAACGCCGGGACAGTTCGGGTAAAAATGCGTGTAAGTTTGCATGTCGTGGCATCTGTGAAAAAAAAAAAATAACACATGGCACACATTTTAGGAAATGTGTTATTTTTGTGACAATGTTTTGCCCACCGGAATGACCAGGGGGCATACATTAGGTCAGGACTATGGACTTTATAAGTGCTGATGTAAAATACCTATATTTACCATATATTTAAGTGCCTGCTTATTGTACTTTGAGTTGGGGGGAGTGCATACGTGTATGATTGTGTCTGAGTCAGTATTTAGATACTAGATGTTATGTGCAGGTTTTTAGTGAGCATTTATCTAGGTCCATGGCCTAGCAAACCACACATCCACTTGGGGCAGTGGTGTAAGTGGAGGTAAGGGAGTACTGGGCTGTTCGTACTGTGGACTACGGAGTGCCTACTTGCCGCCTTTGGGGTGTTGGACACCCAGGTCATTTTTGGGGTGTTGGACACCTGTGGTATCTTGAATGAATGAGAATGAATGGGTGTGCAAGCCAGGCCTCATGGAATGTTGGGTGGAATGTGGAAGGCTGGAGGCCTGGGGGTTCTGAGGTTGACGGTTAGGGACTTGGAGTATGGAAAGGGACCAGGCCAGATGCACAAGATCTTCTATCCCACCTCTATAAACTGTAACTACGAAACCAAGAAGAATAAAGCATCCTGTCTGTTTGTTCTGACCTGGATAAGCCTGGTTCCTGCTCCTTGTCATTCCTGATCCACAGTACATCTTGCTGGGGAGTAATATACATCAACACCCATGTTATTGAGGTGGTACTGGAGAGCGGTGGCAGAAAAGTTTTTGGAGACCCGGTTTTATGTGTGTGTTGTTGGACACCATTGGTTGTAAGGAGATGTACTGGTCACCTATGTTAGGTTGTGAGTGTTGGACACCTGTGTTTGGTCAGTGATGTGTTGGACACCAATGTGGTTTGAGATTGGTAGATTTGAAGTGGTGTTGGGCACCATGTTAGTTATATGGTATTGGATGTCACTCAGTGTTATGGAGAGGAGTTGGGTACCTGTGTTTTTAGGATGTTGGACATCAATTGAGAACATGACGCAGTCGTGGGAACATGCCAAGTAACGGGGTCACATTTTAAGTGCTTGCACCTACATAGTGGATGTGTGAAGTGTGAATGCCCTGGAGGTATATTTGGCATCCCGCTGGCTGTGTTTAATCAATGGTCATTGATGTGCGCATGTTTCATGGGTACGTTTCAGTTGTTCATAAGTGTTTGCTGTCTTAGGTTGGTTACTGGACAGTGATTTTTCTCTTCCGGATCCTAGATGATGTGCGGTTTGGAGATTTGTTATGTGTCCTTTTTTTAGTTGTAGGGTGTTGCCGCTTCATATCTTGTGTAATTTGATAGGTGGCAAGGTTTAGTGTTGTTTTGTCACGCTGTCATGTGGGCGTGTGTTATGACAGGCGAGGATGGCCTGAGGATGTTAGTCTCTGGGTTGTGTAAACGCCAAGGTGTAATCACCCCCCAGTGACGTATTGGTTTGGGAATACCCCCTGTGTGGGTGGTTATCACCACATGCACTGTGGGGGTAGTTGGGGACTATGGTCTATGTAGCAGTTATGGTATTTCAACTGTACAGTTCTAGGGAGATGTTTGTTTTCCCGGTGCTATCTCCTATGTGTAAGTCTCTTTTGATGTGGTTCAGATTCTGATTTCTCATGAGAGGGGAGATGTGTTGTGATGTACTTTCTTCCTGCCTTGCTGGCTTGCACGTAAGTGATGTCATGAGTGTCCTGAGAGCAGAATGTGGTGTGAGTGTTCCCTGCTGAATGTTACTTGGTTGACAGTTGGAGAGAGGCTGGCTGAGAGATGTTTCCATTACCCACCTGTTTCTTGTAACCTGGGGCTTATTTAGGAAGATTCCTTTTCCACATGGAGGTTCCTGGTATTTGCAGACGAAACCACCTCACAACACATGTCCTGAAAACAAAAGATACACAGGAAAATACACCTTTTAATAAACAAAAAGAATATTTGACACTCACTCACCTGACAGGGAGAGGGCCTCCAATAGTAATGCCCCCGCCCCCCGCCCGCGCACTACCACATTAGAAAAAAAAATATGAGTGCGGCCAGGCTAGCAGTTTGAAGGTGGAGCCAGCCACCCGCGCCTGGGTTCCTGCATGTGTACGTTAATGGAAAACAAACAGTCCCTCAAAGTGCTCTTCCCGTTGGAGCAGGAAGTGCATAAAAAAGAGGTAATTGCTGCCGGGCCACCTCAGCCTCACCCATCTATGGTAAGAAAAAAAGCACAGCAAACCTGCTGTACGTCTAGTCCTTCTTAATGTGCGCCCCTCCTTCTGGATACCTGTCTTGCTCCCTCCTCTAATCCAACTGGGGAGAACAATTAACACGTAGGGCTGTTGTCCAGCCTAGAGTCACTGGGCAGTGCATTGAAGACTGCTCGGCTGTCGTAAAAGCAGACTTTGTTTTTTGCCTGCGTAACATGTAAGAAATGAAGCTTTGTAGAGGAAAGATAAGCTAAACAAAAGCAGCTGGAACCTCAACGGTGGCGCCTGGTAGCCCATCAAAGGAGACCCCAAAATAAATGAGGGCTGAAAGCGGAAAATAAGAATCTAAAGATGCCTGCCTGTAGGCACTGGAAGAAGAAGGAAAAGTGCATGGCATGAAGTAAAGGGCAGAGGCCTGGGGCGTGGCGTTTGGGTGCTATAAGTGCCATATCAGAAGAGGAAGTGTCTAGTCTGAAACCTTTAAAAGTGTCACCATAGGCAGATTCTGGGGGATACCAAAAGTGGGGGAACTCTGTACAGAGCAGAGAGAGGAAAATACATCCCATTGCCCTGCCGACCTCCCCAGGGTTGCTTCAAACACAACCACACCTGGAAAAAAAGTAACCCTACAATGGGGATACCAACCCCTTCCACAGTGGCACCCCACCCCTCCACCTCACCCCACCAAACCCTCTTTATTGGAAGCTTGGGTCAATGTGCGGAAGAGCAGCGATGCTGCTGTACCCCAAACCCAGCACTGACACATCTTGTGCATTGCATTTGATCAATCCAGAAGGTAAGTGATATGTGTTCACAAATCTGCACCTGAGGATGAAAACAGAAAGTGGAGCAAGCCCTTTTCCAAAAACAGTTAAAGTGATTCAAGTGATATCTGAGCAGGTAATGATGCATGTGGTGAAGGGGAATGATCCATTGAGACCATGGACTGAGACATCACAGACTGGCAATAACACATGGGCAATGCATACAGATGGCAACCTACAGTTCAATGGCTAGTAGACAGCCTGCACAAGAGGGAAGAGAATGTGATCAAGGGGGAGGGCCGGCAAATGGTGGGTTAAGCCAGAGTCCTTTTCAGAAGGAGGAGGTGGAATTAAAGGGTATATTTGAAGGCAGGGGTAGCATGAATATGTTTGACATCATCCAGGGGTATGGAGTTCCCTTAGAGAGGTGCAAAGAGACAGACAACAGAAGCCAGGGGCAGTGCAGTGGGTCCGCGAATTGTGAGATTGATCACTGCGAATCGAAGGGTAAGAGGAGGTAATTAGTATGCAGCGCAGGTAACCAGGAGGTGTCTCGGGAGGATAGCTCAGGGCAGCTTTGGAAGCAAGACAATATGGAGCGACACAGGTTCAATGCCCGCGGCCGGGTCTAGGAACCTCTGGGTATTAAGCAAGCAGGCAGGATTGGGTGGCTGGGCCATGCATTTTGTATTTAAAGATGAGTAAAAGGAATTTGAAGAGGGATCGGTGAAACGTGAAGAGGCATCCAGTATGGAAGCAGTGAGCAGAGGTATGAGATGAGCAGGCAAGGAGGCACCGAGTGAGAGTTGTGAAGTTGATACTTTTGTTAAGTGGGGGAAGAAGGGTATAGAGGAACGCCTGAGAGGAGGATAGCAGTAGTCACGTTGACGGAGTACAAGGGTGGTGATGAGAGTATTAGTAAAGTAGGGGTAGATTTCCCTTACGTTTGGAAGGTTGACCCTTGCAGCAGTCATGGTGGAGGTGAGAGAGGCGTGGCTTGGAGCCGATGGAGGGCAGAAGCTGATCTGCCGGGCTCCGGCCGAGACGCCGCTTCCTGATCCTTTTTCTCCGGTACAAGAGTGGTTGCAGCCAGCGGAAAAGCACGCATCGGTGGGGGAAGTGCTCCCCATTAGGAATTACTCGAGTGTTGGAATTTTCGGAGCCCCCGTGAGGAAGAGCGGGCTCCGGACCCCACCCTCCCCTCCGCCGCGCATTGATCCACGATGGCGCCTGGCACAGCTTCACGCAGCCCCTGAACCGGCGTCCCCTGACGGAGCGCTTTGGGGATCGGCAACAAGGCCGGGGGGGGCGACCCCCTGTCTGACGCTGGTTCGGAATCGACACAGGGCCCCAGGCCCCTGACTCCGTTACCCCTGGGCTGGCCCAATTTATGCAACGCGGACTACAACTAGAACCACGTGGATGGCATCACATAAAGAGAAACTCGCCACCTCTGAGAAGCAGCACCCCGCCCCACGGCCATCACCCGAACGACCTGATTCCAGCCGAAGCACTCGGGGGCCCTGAAACTCAAGGTGCGTGAGCCTACATAATACCCTTTGGTGGGCCCCTGACCACCACCGCACCCTTGGGCCGCCTCCACTTGGCCCCCCGACTCGGCTGCCCCGGGGCACGCACTTGCCCCTGCATGTTCGGCGATCTACGTCCAGCGGCTTCAAGATGGCCACCAAGAACAAGAGCAGGGCCGCCACCATGGACTCCTTTGTCTCGACCAAGGCGAAGACCTCCACCCAGTCCAGACCTAGCCTCTCCGAAAATACTCATCCGAACGAAGGGGAGGTCAACGACAATCGCTCTCAGATATTGGATGCCATTGCCTCACTGAGAACCCATATTGACTCCAAGATTGATGAGTTCAAAATAGACATACAACTCATCCGCCAAGATGCCCGCAACTTGACGGAGAGGGTAACGACCGTCGAGAATTCCACGACGGAGCTGTCCGGGGCCACCACAACTCTGAAGTCCGAAGTCTCCGATCTAAAGAGGAGGGTCGCCTTCCTGGAGGAAAGGGCGGAGGAAGCCGAAGGACGGGCCAGACGGGGGAACATCAGGATCCTGGGTATCCCGGAGGGAACAGAGGGCCTAACCACCACATCCTATGTCGAAACCCTTCTGCTACAAGAGATCGGGGCCGGAAAACTAACCCAAGGCTTTGCGGTCGAAAGGGCACATAGATCCCTCCAGAGACGTCCTCCCCCCGGCTCGCATCCACGGCCAATAATAGCCAAAATATTGAATTTTCAAGATAGAGAAACCATCCTACGGCACTCCAGGGAAGCAGGTCCCATTGAAAGGGGGGACTCAAAAATTACTATTTACCCCGACTACACCCAGAAAGTGCAGAGGGAAAGGAACTCATTCGTCCCGATCAAGGCGAAGCTTCGCCAATTGGACATTAAATATAGGCTGCTATACCCCGCGCGCCTGAGAGTTGTTTATAATGGGCGAGCGATATTTCTCGAAAACCCGGAGGCGGCCAATATGTGGCTGGAAGATAATAACCTAGACGATGGCAAGGATCCTCCTCGGAAAGATGATTAAGTCCCGAGTCTCCTCGCACCACCAGTAACCGGACCCCAGCAGGTAATCCAAACAACAGTTTAACTTACGGAAGCGGCCCTCGCACGGCCCTGCCACCTCGCACCAACCCTACCCCCAGCAGAAAATCCAATTGGGCCAGTTCACCGCCCGACCCAGCTCACGCCCGATTCCCGGATGGGTTCAGACGGCTCGAGACCGCCTGAGCACCGCGACAGTGTTGTAGTCGCTGGGCGCACCAGTTTGTGTTATGTTATTAGTTTAGTTGGTTTTGCAGTCTACGAATCATCAATGTTGGTAAAGTACAAGATGGTGGCAAGTTACGACACAAGACTTCATGAACCAGGGGCGCCCCGCCCGCAGAACGCCACCTGTGGTTCGTTGTGCCACCGGGCCAGCGGGCCAGAACTCCAAGATGAATTCAGAACACCGATCCGATGGCGTCGCAACTTGTTGTGATGACATGGAATGTGAGGGGAATGGCTTCATACCTCAGAAGGAACCGCGTACAGTCCTACCTCAGGAGGAAGAAGGTCTCGATTGCGCTATTACAAGAGACCCACCTTACAGCGGACTCCATGTCTAAGTTAACAGATCGATGGGATGGGACCACGAGGGGGTCTCCCTACTCCAAATATGCGAGAGGCGTACTGATATGGGTGAACCCGAATGTGCCTTTCCAGCTAGAAGGCTGGGATTCTGACAAGGAAGGGAGATATACATCAATGTGGAGCACCATAGAACAAACCCCAGTGTGCTTCATTAACACATACTTTCCGCAGCATGGAATCCCGTCATACTTAAGCACGTTGAGTGCTAGACTGGCACAACACCGAGGCAGGACCTTCGTGTGGGGGGGAGACTTCAACTGCGTCATGGACTTGAGCAAGGACAGATCGCGCCCTCCTCCTCAGCCAAGCAATCCCGCATCCACCTCCTTGACGGAAACACTCGACCAGCTCAACCTGGTAGACATCTGGAGAGAGCAACATCCAGAGGCCAGAATATACTCATACTACTCAGCTCCACATGGCGTCCACACAAGGATCGACTACTTGTTTGTTGATAAGGAACAATCTCCACTGGCCACATCCACTGAATATTTGGGGAGATCGATCTCCAACCATTCCCCGCTCGCCATGCATTGGCGGCTGCGTGGACCCAAACCTCCAATTCCCATGTGGAGGATGCCTACAGCAGCGTTGGATGATCCAGAGTTCAGAGAGGACCTTGCTGAGAAGCTAGAGGAATATGTCGAAATCAATAAGGGATCGGTGGCTACCTGGTCCACACTGTGGGAGGCCATGAAGGTGGTTACCAGGGGAGAAATCATTTCAAGAGCGGGCGGAACCCGCAGACAACTACAGTCCTCTCTTGAGGCCCAGGAATTAGAGATCGCAAGACTAGAGTCCGCTCCTGACATTTCCCCAGAGTCCGAGAAGATCCTTAAAACAGCCCGTATAAAATGTCAGGAATCATGGGTCAGACTGGAGAAATTTGACTTCGCAACACATACCGCCAGATCCCACAGCGAGTCTGACAAACCCGGCAGATTGCTTGCCTGGCTCTGCAAGCGGGAACACCCTAAACACCTTCCAACGGAGATAAAGGACGAAAAAGGAGTAACACACAAGACGCAGATGGAGATCAACGAGACTTTTGCTAAGTTCTACTCCAAATTGTATGCCCACGATTCCCAGGTGCCCGCCGCAGAATTAATCGAAACACTGGAGGAGATAGGCCTCCCTCAAATCTCCAGCGAGCAGAGGGAGGAACTGGACTCGGAAATCACTTCCGAAGATGTGACAGCGGCCATCAGATCGCTCGCTAATGGCAAAGCCCCCGGCAGTGATGGTCTCCCGCCCGAATTCTACAAGACCTACGAACCCATTCTCACCCCCATCCTGCATGAAGTTTATCAAGAAGCCTACACAAATGGCATCCTGCCCAACACCATGAAAGAGACCATAATCATTCCAATGCTCAAGCCGCACAAGTCACCCACCGATTGTGATTCTTATCGACCTTTGGCCATGCTGAATTACGACAGCAAGATCCTCACTTCTATATTAGCCAACAGACTCGCCAGAGTGGTAGGATCCATAATTCACGAAGATCAAAATGGATTCGTCCCAGGACGCAACACCACGGCCAACCTCAGGAGACTACAACACATCATGGCCGAAACCCACGACCGAGAGGAGGACCTGGCGATACTGTCACTTGATGCCATCAAGGCCTTCGACTCTATCTATTGGGAGTGGCTTGTGGAGGTTTTGAGGGGCTTCGGCTTTGGTGCGGGCTTCATCAGATGGATCCAGGTACTTTATAATTCGCCAATGGCAAGGGTTAAAACAGGCAGAATTGTCTCGGGATCCTGGGCAATACAAAGGGGCACGAGACAGGGGTGCCCACTCTCGCCCATGCTGTATATATTGGGCCTAGAACCAATAGCCATATACTTTCGCCAACAGTTTTTTGATGCGGGCATTAAGGTGGGCAACGTTTACAACATAATTTCATTATACGCGGATGATGTACTTCTCTACTTGAGGAACCCTGAGCTCAACGCACCCACAACGCTAGAAGTTCTCGACAATTATGCAAAGTACTCAGGGATATGATTCAGCAGACACAAATCAACTGCATTCCCCCTAGCTAGCCTGAGGGGCATTGCAGTAGACGACCTCCCGCCTATCGGAATACAGTGGCAACCTGACAAGTTCCGGTACCTGGGTATCCATGTGGGTCACACCCCGCTACTCACACACGAACATAACACTATAGCAGCAGTCACCGGCCTTCGGCGTTCAATCAAATTTTGGTCCAAACTACCACTGTCAATGGTGGGCAGAGCGGCGATTGCCAAAATGATAATCCTTCCTCGATTTCTGTACTTCTTTGCCAATATTTGCCACTACGTTCGCCCGCCTTTCTTCAAGACACTAGAGGCCATCATCAAGGACTTCTTGTGGGGTCCGCGCAGACACAAGCTCACACTGGCCACGCTGTCTCTCCCACATAAGGAAGGCGGAATAAAACTCCCAGACCTTCACCTTTACTATTTGGCGGCCCAGCTCAGTCACATTACGAAGTGGCTGTCTGATGACACATCGGCCGAACTGGAACTACTCAGGCAATCTTCCGCAAACTTAATCCCCAAAGAAACTCTATGGTTTCCCCCTCGGCTACCTCCCGAAACTCCGCTGATTGTCAAGCTGGGCAGGCAGATATGGGCCAGGGCCTGTCACATAAGGCAAGTGAAACATCCGTACTCACCGGATAACCCCATAATGGTGGATGTGTGCAAGTCGGAGGTGGAACTTCCCACTCCCAGGAGATGGGAGGAAGCAGGCATATATACATGGGGAGACATGTTCACTGATGGGGAATTCAGGGACTTCGAGTCGTTACAGAACATTGAAGGACTATCCAAGGGCCAGTTCCTCTGGTACCACAGGATCAAACAGATCGCTAAGAAGCAGTGGAACAGCTGGCCGGAAGAGCCCACCCCAGACCCACTGCTACAGGAAATGCACGACCTCTCAGATGGATGGAGACCAGTTTCCAGACTTTACAACAGACTCATAGACAAGCCTAACCCCAAAGGTCAGGCACTGAAGGCGAAATGGGAGGCAGATCTTGAATCACCACTTACTGACAAGGAATGGGGGAGAGCACTGATCTACCCCAAGAAAGTGTCCCGGAATTCCAGATTCGGACAAATACAGCTGAATGTCCTTTACCGGACATATATGACTCCCCACAGGATTGCCTCATTCAACCCGAAGATACCCCCCACGTGCCCATGGTGCGGAAATGACAAGGCAGACATGATCCACATGTTCTGGTCCTGCATCAAAGTGAAATCACTCTGGTTCAAAGCCAAACAATCCTGCGCAGAAGCTGGCATGGTAAGATACGACTGGATGCCCGGAGAGTGCCTACTAGGTATATATCCTAGACCGGGCAAATTTAAACACTTGGTGAAACTAATGGACGTCTCATGCATTTTGGTCAAGAGAACAATAGCGATGGCCTGGAAGACTCCAGCGGGCCCCAGCCATGCTCGGTGGCTGAGCGAACTGGCGAGATGGACGACTGCTGAAACCAGGGCCTGGCAAGACGGGATCACAACCAGCGGAGAAGCCACAAGTGGAACCCTGAACTCCTGGAAAGCCCTCCTGAGTGACATGCGCTTCAAGGCAGACTATAAGCCTCCCTGAGGGACTGTAGCGTACTACAACACCCGATTTTTCATACTGATACAGAGATGGAATTACCCGAGTCTGTTCCCCTCGCTTCCTGTAACATCGGAACTATAATTTTTACTTGCCACCAAACATCTCATAATTAACGCTACATGTAGACTGCAGTTGTTTTGGTTGTTCTCACGTTACTTTTTTTTTGTTGTATAGTTTCTTTATTACCACACTTGTAAGTTTGTAATGTTTCTCACTTTCTTGAAAAAACCAATAAAATACTTTACAAAAAAAATGGTGGAGGTGAGACCTTGGTCAAATATGAGGTTGCTGTACAAGAGGACTCACGGGTTGCGGGCCATGGGGAATGGGTTGGAAGGTCAATGAAAAGGATAAGGTGGAGTGGAGCATGATATTGTAGGCCCATATCGCCTTTCTCTGGCCCTGGCCTCCTTATCATGCCTATCCCTCAATCTACACAGACAGAAGAGCCCTACATGTAAGATGGAGCCTGGGACAGCAATGAGACAGATGGGGTGAGCTATGCTGGACACATGCGGCTGGCCTGCGCATAGAGGGCTGCATGCCTTATATCCCTAATCTGCCCAGTAAATGCATCACATTCGAAATACAGCCTCATATGCTCAGGTCCAGTCTTTCCATGCTCAGGGACAGCCATCTTCTGCCGGGTTGGGTGCAGGCTGCTTGTTCCTGAACACAGGATAGCGCTGCCTGAGCACATGGGGCTGAACATGGTATATGGAGGAAGCTGCTGCCCGTGTAAGGCGGACCCTTTCATAGGATGACTAACCCTAGCATCCGAGGCTTTACCTGGCTTAAGGTTGCACTACTGTGTCACTTGAAACTGCACTTGGCTTATGATGGCAGCCCCTTGGAATGTGAGATGATGGTACCTTGGACAAAAGATCTACAGTGAGCATGTGTGTCTATAATTAGAAGACGGCAGTACTTGGGCGTTTGTCATGGTGTTTAGCCTATAATGTCAACACCTGGGGATTTGTGGAACTATTTTGCATGTGAAGGCTATACAAGCATATAAGGTCATACTTGACAGCAGTATGTGAGCATTTGAAGATGCTCATGGCATTCAATGGCAATATTGTCTCGAGAGGATAGCTCAGGGGCAATGTGCTCGCCTTGGAAACAAGATGATGCGGAGCAACACAAGTTCGATCCCTGGGTCCGCGCTTAGTTAAGCGCGTTATAGATAACCTATCATATCATACAAGAATGTACCTTGAATATGATGAGTAGGCCGGTCATGCAAAACTGAACTGCCATAAGGTGCAGAAACTAGCCATATAAGGCTCTATAAGCATGCAAGGCCAGTACACATTGCACATGATGTCTCTGCAGCATGTTCTCCTGACATGTCTTGGCTGCCCCCATTGCATACAAAAGCAGTAACACGAGTGATACATTGCTGGTAATTAAACTAACCGTTTATCTGCTCTGAAAGCATAGTGCGGTTTTATTTCTAGTAGACAATCTGTGGGGATTTTATAACAGTTGTCTCAATTTCGGTGATAACATCAGTGCCAATAGTCATGTAGCTTCCCTGACCTTATCAATGGAGGGAATGAAGTTGATTGCGAGCACTGCATTAGAGAATGGCGGGATTAACTGATCAAAAATGCCCAATTATTTTGATGATGGAGACATCTTTTTCGTGTGCATTGGAATTGCACTGGTACACATATGGGATGCCAGAAAAGAGATGCAGCCCTGTATTAATTAGTTAAATGAAGCCTTATGGCCATATGCAATCGCAGTTGTTAAATGACAGGAGAGAGAAGACTATAACACAAACCATGCTTGGGGAGAATTAGGAGCACGAACAGTACTTAGAAACCTTCCAAGCTGGTTCGAAAGGGGAATCTGTGAATTGTGAAACATGGAAGGTTGGAGCTGAGTGTATTCGACATGGGTGAGTACAAGGGAATTGATGTCGAGGCTCTCCACTTCACGGTGTATGACCATCTCTTCACTAATCGCCGCACAGACCTCCTCCATCACTTGTTAGATTTAAGGATGTGTGACTCGACTGGGACAGACAAGATTCTGCTCCGGGATCACAAGACAGGGGATAGACACTGAAGGGCCCATTTTGGAGATTCGCTCCAAGTAAGGAAATCAGAGCCCAGAGATAAAGGTGTGTGGGGTGACCAGGGTGAGGTGCACTGAGGCTTAGAACGAAGACGAAGCAAACGATTGGAGTCGTGACTGCAGTGGTTACTATGGAACTTAAGGTTGCCCAAACCTTAATTCTGAACAAGAAGAACAAACTGTTGTTCCATAAACATGCGCTGCACAAAGTACATTGCACAGATGCAATCAACAAACTGCCCAGTGCCACCACCGACTTACAGAAAAGAGGAGGGCCTGAAAGAAAAGCTAATATCTTTCCATAGGCCATTAAAGGGGTGGAAGTACTGCCTGTGCAGGACCTTAGAAAAGAGAGATTACCTGTTACCAGCTATATCAGAAATCCCTAACCTGAGAGCTGGTGTTCAAAAGCCAGACAGGGATCCAAGGTGTGTCAAGAAACAGTCGCCCCAACTACAAGGGTGAAGCAAAGGTAGAAAGCTCACTTACCCAACTATATTTAGGAGCAATGTTTGCTTCTTGATGCAGGCAAGAGCGGCTATCCCTTAGCTTCCATGCTTCTTCTGGAGTAGACACCTTCAAACAATCAGGGCCTAGGCCTTCAGAGGGCAGTGCTTTGGATGAGGTAAGGGGAAACACAGTTATCACTAGAAGTAAAGGAGGAGACCACAGCAGGTGTTGTACAACTATGCTGTTTACTTTTAGTAGCAATGTTTGCTTCTTGATGCAGGCAAGAGCGGCTATCCCTTAGCTTCCATGTATCTTCTGGAGTAGACATCTTCAAACAATCAGGGCCTAGGCCTTCAGAGGGCAGTGCTTTGGATGAGGTAAGGGGAAACACAGTTATCACTAGAAGTAAAGGAGGAGACCACAGCAGGTGCTATGCAGGTGCTATGCTGTTTCCTTTTTAAGGGTGATACAGAAAATATGTAGAGTGCAAAGCAGTTCCTATGCGCAGAAATGCAGGAGTTCCTAGAAAAGGCCCCTGTTACATGCTAACCACAAGGGTGAGGGTGACTGGAAAGGCTGGCGCTGGAAAGTATTTGATGATGATCCAAAAATATGTTGTAGGCCCATTCATAGAAATATAGTGGGCCTGTTTGATTCGGTTTCACCGGCAAAAAGTTCTTGAAATCACCGACAGACATCTTTTCATTAGTGTAGAGGTGTGAGGCAATCCTTTCTGATACACCGGAACCCCAGCTCTGGAAATGGATTCAGCGATAATTAACACAATGTGGTTGCATATAGCAGAATAGGGGTAACATGGCACTGGTGTTTTACTTTACCTAAGTATGAAGATAATGCACAACGTTTTCTGGCAGGAGAGCTAGCTGGGAGCACCAGTACTGACGTCCTAACCCTGCAACGGCTTTACATCATGTCTCCTGCAGTGCTTTCACATCTTCATCATTAAAATCAGCCTACTAACCAGAGCAAATAAAGTTTCTCGATGGCATATGCTTTGATGCTTGCATCAAGCTAGGTTCTACCTATGATATGATATTGCATTTATAAAGCGCCTGTATACAGTGTTTTTAGGTACCACAAGACAAGGGAGGGAAGATAAAGGGAAGACAAGACAAACGATTTTACTAGGCCTTGTGACATTCAGATCGTGCAAGTGCGACAACGAGCGGTGCAGGGGAACGGGAGTGGAGGAGTTGCAGGGGAGAGAGCAGGGGGAAGTGCCGTCAGGGCCAGTAGGCTCTGGGTAAGTGCGACCAGGACAGTGTGGCTCTGGGTAAGTGCTTAAGTGCTAGTTGGAAGGAGGGCTGTAAAGGTTACAGATGGCAGCCCCTAAGTGTGCAGTAGGCCAGGCAGCAGTGCAAGGAGGACTGGTCGTAGAGGAGCCTGGTACCCAGTGAAACTCTGAGGGCACCAAGCACCCAGTCGGCACATCAGACAGGAAGGTTAGCAGGGAAGCGAGAGGGATACGGCAGAGGAGAAAAAGAGGGTCTTGAGCTGCTTCCGGAACTTTAGGTGGTCTGGCTCAAGTCTGAGAGGGGCAGGGAAGCCGCACCAGATGGAGACACCTGCAGAGAAGAGAGATGTACCCCCCCCCCACTCTCTGTCTGGAAAAGTGTCTGACCATTAGAGAGTTAGAGGTAGCTGATCAAAGGGCTCGCGAAGGATGAAGTGTGGGCCCCGGCCCCAGAAAGCTTTGTGGGCGATACAGAGGGTCTCGAACTTCATCCTTCCAGTCACCGGGAGCCAATGAAGAGAATTCCGGGCTGTAGAGATATGGTCACTGGCCTTGAGGCCATGGATAAGTCTCGTAGTCATGTTCTGAAAACGTTGCAGAGAGCACAGAGTAGAGGCAGGCAGATAGAGAAACAGGTTGTTGCAGTAGCCCAGCCTGGAGAGAACTAGAGCTCTGGAGACAGAGCTTCTGGGGGAAAGTGAGAAAAGGTAGAATACCTCTGAGGAGGTGCAGCTGGAAGTAGGCCTTCTTGGCAAGGTCTGTGATGTGAGGAGAGAAGGAGAGAATGGAGTCGAAGATGGCACCAAGGTTTTTTCCTCACAGGAAGTCAAGGGTAGCGGGCCCAAGGATGGTGACCAGAGTGGGAGAGGGAAAGTGGGAGCAGGGGTCCCAATGAAAAGGATCTCTGTCTTACTGGCTTACTGGCATTAAGGCAGAGGTCATTGGGGGAGCACCAATCCTGTCATGAAGGAGTGAGGAAGGAGAGGCAGCTGAGGGAAGACTGAAGGAGAGCTGAATGTCATCCACATAACACTGAAAGTTGGAGAAGGTAGAGATCAGGTGGGAAAAGAGGCCAGAGAGACATTGAAGAGCCAAGGTGAGATGATAGATCCCTGGGGTACACCATATGTAGAGAGAATGGTGGTGGAATGGGAGGACCCAAGTTGGACTTGGGAGGGTCGGTCCAAGAGGAAGGAGGTCAGCCATGTCACAGCATAATCCGTGATGCCCATGTTCTCACAAAGTTGACTGATCAGGGTGGAGTGATTGACTGTATCGAAAGAAGAAGAAATGTCAAGATGGATGAGGACAGAAGGAGCACTAGAGTCAAGATTAGAGAGAAAATCTTCACAGGTGTTCAGGAGAGCAGTTTCCGTGCCTTTGGCTGCTCTGAAGCAAGACTTATGGTTGTGGAGGAAACCAACAGATTCAGTGTGGAGAGTAAGCTGGGAGATGACCAACTATTCCAGGAGTTTGCCCAGGAAAGGAGTAATAGAATTCGGCCGATAGTTTGCCGGACAGGTAGGGTCGGCAGAAGGCTTTTTTAGGAGGAAGTGCCCAAGGGAGTGCTTGAGGAGAGAGGGAAAAGATCCAGTGGCGAAAGAGTGATTGTAGAAATTGGCCAAGGCTGGAACAAGGGTGTCAATGTGGTCCTTGATGGTTCCAGAAGAGTAGGGAAGCACCTGTTTAGATGGAACTTTCGTAGATCGGAATTGTCACAAAACATGGTAGGGTATCGAGAGAGAAAAGTAGGAAAAAGGAAGAAGAGAGGAAGAGGTGGCCAAGGGGGTCCTAAGAGCGACAGAGGGAAAGGAAGAGAAAAGTAAGGACAGGGTGTCCTGAGTTTTAGTGGTGAAATGAGAAGTCAGCGCCGTGCAGAGGGCCTGGGAGAGGACAGGAGAAGTAGCGACTGCAGTAGTTTTGGCCAGCTCCTTGCAGATTTTAAAGAGTTTGCCTGTGTTGTTAGAGGCCGCATTGACACAGGCATGGATGTAGGCTCTCTTCTTGGAGAAGACATAGAGTCTATTGCCTTTGGAACAGGCAGCAGGTCATTTTGTCAGAGGATGAGCCCGAAGCCCTCCACTTCCTCTCAGCCACCCTGCACTTGCGTTTCACTGCGGTGAGGTCGAAGTCATATAAGGAATTGCACTTGGAGGTAGGCTTCAGACAGATTCTCATGACAGGGGCAAGGATGTCCAGAGTATTGGAAATCGAGAGATGTAGGTTGGAGAGGGCTGTGTCAGAGTGTGAGTCAGCAGCAGGAGTAGGAAGAGCAGAGAAAGTAGAGGCAAAGTTGTCCACTGACACTCACTTTATGGGCCGAATGACCACAAAGGAAGGTGGCAGTGCTGGGGCAGGCTTTGATTGTAGGACATGCGGTGTCAGGAGGGAGGAGAGCAGAAAGTGGTCAGTCCACAAGAGATGAGTGGTGAGAGGGTTAGAGGGGGGATGTCTGAGAAGATGAGAGCATCCAAGATGTTGCCGGCAGAGTGTGTCAGACAAGAGGGAAGTATGGAGGGAGAGAAAGAGTCACAAAGGTTGCGGAAGAGCCCAGAGGAGGGATTAGAGGCATCCAGGTGGATGTTGACGTCTCTAAGGAGGAGAAGCTGAGAGGTAGAAGCAAGGAGAGAAGAGGAGAGGCCAGCCCATTCAGGGAAGAAGATTTCTGCCTGGTCAGGTGGCCTGTGGATGGTTGCCACAGTCAGAGAGAGGCCAGCCAGGAGAAATAGAGAGCCTGCAGACAAGGCATTCAAAGGAGGAGTTTGTCTGCGTAGGAAAGACAGAAGCAGAGACCCACTCCGGAAAGATCAGGGCCACTCCACCACCAGGCCAGTAGTTTCTGGGATCACAGAGGATCTTGCAGCCCTTTGGGAATAGTGTGTCAAA
The DNA here is from genome assembly GCF_040938575.1 of Ambystoma mexicanum. Taxonomy (NCBI): domain Eukaryota; kingdom Metazoa; phylum Chordata; class Amphibia; order Caudata; family Ambystomatidae; genus Ambystoma; species Ambystoma mexicanum. The sequence continues at coordinate 1,337,147,776 of NC_090935.1, read as the reverse complement.
ACTTGCGACGGAGCTGACCGTGAACCATGTCTCAATGAGAGCAAGGACATCCAGGTCAAGGTTGCACGTTCTAAATACTCACAAGGCATAGTAGGTTTTTCATTTCTTCCTTTTCCTGTCACTGCTCTTATTTATTAAATATTGTGTTTTGTAATGTATTTAAATCCCTTGTTCCCTCCCCTCACCCTGTGGGCGATTTGAAACAAAAAATGTAACATACCGTCCTTAATCAGTAACACGTCATGCAAAGGATGGGATGCAGAATAACTCTACACCAAATAATCTGACTGACTCAGGAAGTTGGCAAAAAAACAATTTGACTGTTTTATTATCAATTGTCTACAATAGGGAGTTACAATAGACATCAACGGACGTTCGCTTGAGCTCCCGATTAGTTTTTCATAAAAACAAAATTATATACTAAAAATACATCATGTGTGATGTCATACTAAGTGGCAAATGAGGAAAACCTACGGGAGACTGTGGTCGACTCAAGGGGAACATCTAAGTACATTTTCTATATGGTTCGGTTTGTGGTAGGACATCTACTGTCAGGTGAACAACTTAAGCCTGCCTATAGTGCAAGTCATCCTCAACACTTACTAGATACATGGTACACCATTGGCTCTCAAACTATAAGGCCCTTAGTTATATGGCCCTCTACAATTGGTTGGCATGCTCGAGCCATGTCTGGAACATTCAGCTCCTTAGCAGCATGTAAGCTTATACCCAGGTGCCAGGGGGTGGACATGACTTTGCTTTCCCACCCAATTAGCCCGACATCTCTCATCATCCATGCCTTATGGCATGAAGATTGCCTTTGAACTTGGCCGTGCAATGTATTCTCGTCTCTGAGAATATAAGAGAGTACGGGCACACTCTTATCACAGTTCTGGTCTGCATGCCCAACTCCTATTTTCATCCTTGGTTCACGTGACGGGAGATCACAATTCAGCCCTCTTTGCAGGAATTAATTGTTTTGAATTAATGAAACTTGGCATTCATGGTGTTCTTTCTTTGAACCTTAACAAGAAACGATTCAGCTTCTAACGGTTGCTGCCTTTAAGAATAGATAACCGGCCTTGGCTTGCTTTAACTTTGATACCAGGCCAAACAGATTTACTCTTCAAGTCCACGATCTACAGCTAATTCTTTGCTGCAACACACACAGCTCTCCATCCTTCTTTCTCTGTGGGTTTAAACTTACTAAAGTTTGCGGCAGGGATGTCCAGACACTATGAAATGGCGGCTTCGCCTGCAGTCTATTCACTACGTATAGCTAGCTTCTATGATCACTTAGTCTACTTGCATTGCTGCATCTGTACAGTTATTGAATGGCTTGCATTTTCTTCAATGCGTCACACACACACTTGCAATCTTCTTTCGGCATAGGAACGTTCACTCGTTTCCTTATTTGCTCATCAGTTTCTATAGGATCCATACATCTTCTTATCTTCTTGGTGCGTCACTCTCACGTCTTGTGACGTCACCAGCTTCTCTTTCTCTTGTTTTCATATGCCTTCAGGGACCTCTTCCATGTCATTTCTTCTAGTTAGCATACATCTGGTACAGCCTTCTTAACGGATACCTTTTCTCAAACACTTGTCGTGATATGGCCCAATTACCGTTGTCAAGCATGGTTCAGTTTCAGGCTTCCAGCATGCACGCAGTAGGCGGGGGAGGTACTTTCTGCATAGGCATTCGGCTGCTCCTCTACACTCCCACCTCTGGTTGATTCATCAACCACACCTTCACCGGTCTCCACATTGTGGTTTCTTCTCTGGAAGAAGTGCTTATTCAGAGTCCAGATCTTCATCACTCCCTTCAGGGAACCTGCTGTTTTGACATGTTCATCAACACTCCAGGTCATGTAACTGCACTGTCCATTCGGATTGCAATAAACCCATCATCCTACATAATTCTTGTGATTTCTTGGATGTACGAACTTCGTTCCCTCAGGTGCTACGATGCTGGCATCTATACATTTTCTGATTTCTTCATTAGTCAATTCCTTGGGTCTTGATCCTGATTCGACATCGATCATGATCTTCATTCCCACTGCCTTCTTTGCTGTCTTCTTGCACTGTGTAATTATTATCCTGATCACACAGAATCCAAACATTATCATCAGCAACATTGTTCCAAGAAACTTGAAGATGTTCGCCATCCACTGTGGAACCCATGAGAAGATTGTTGCAAACCATCTGTAGTCTGCAACATCCACTGTCTCATCTTCCATTTTGTTATGCAAGTTCGTCAGCAACGTTTTCGCCTCTGTCAAGGACCCATTCTTGTGATCGTGAGAAGGTATGAATGTGCAACATGATGGCCTGATTTTGGCACAAACTTTTCCTTCCATCACTGTGATCATATACAGGACATATCTTTTCTGGAGGGGGATCAGTCTTATGGCCCTTAATTCTTCTAATTTGCAACCACTTTGCATTGTCCATCATCTGTATTCCAGGCATGAAGATAGTCGGTAAGATTGATGTAGTCTTGCTGAACAGCCTATGCTCATACGGGATAGCCTCATATGCGTCTATTGATTTTGCTGTGTAGTAGTTCTCTCTCTTGGTTCGATTGAGAAATTCAAGCGATCTTCTTCTCAAATGGGGATATGCTTTCAGAAATTCTCCAATGTTCATTTCACTCTGAGGAAGCACCAACGTTGGAACATGGATGAGCACCAAGGAACACGTTCCTCCCCAATCTTTAGGCATTTTCATGTAGGCTCTAGACCCACACGCCCAATATCAATCCATCAGGACGGCTGTCCCTGCTCCCATTCTGGAGACATCAACTGTAGTCTTTCAACCTACATTATCTCCCACATGATTCTTTCCTTCTCTTCAAAAGCACAGTGTCGTATTTGTCGATGGGATCACAAACATTGGAACCAATTCGTCTTTGACCCACATAGTTTGGCATGCTTTGCCCATGATTTTAAACACTCATTGTTCACTTTCTGTACTTCTCAGACATATTCTGACTTTAATAGATGAACTGCACAGGACAACAACCCTTCTTCCCATCCTTTCTTGGATTTCACTTCTCCATAGACTAGCATGTGAGATCGTTCCCAGCATCCAGGCGTCCAAGCTATTTCTGTTCTATCAGGAGAGTGAATTTTCTTAATTTCTTCTATGACCACTTCATCCTGTCCTGCCCTAGGGTACCTAAGCATCTTGCTCTTCCATGCAGGCTCCTTTTCCATCTGCGTAGACTTGATATAATCATCCTGGAATGGAAACGATCATTACGATCTCCACTGCAGAGTGGCACAACTTCCTTGGAACAGTCCTCGAGTCATGCATGCTGCAAGGTGAATAAGACATTTGGCATAGTGTTCTGGAATTTCTCTGGAAATGCAAGTTCGGGCAGCATTCATGGCATAGGGTATGAGAGTGCAAATGTAACAACTCTCTTTAAACATTCTCTCTCCCACCTTTCTCATATGCTGATACCACATGTTGTGACGCAAGTGTGCTGCACCGTCCAAGTATGTATTTATCCCATCATGTATCTTCCTCTCAAAATGTTTTCAGCCCATGGAAACAACTCTAACGCAGCTCTACTATGCAGAGATAACACAAAAGGTTTTGGCTCTTCGGTAACAGAAGTTTCTGGAGTGGGGAGGATCAAAGTAGCCTGAACACTAATATAATTAGGAATGCTAAGCAGAAGAAACAGAAAGACGCAGAATATAGTTGTACATATGTATATCATGAAGAAACATATTAACCCCCCCCCCCCACATTTGTGGCATTCTGAAATTGGTTGGGCTTGCTCATCCTCTAAAGTCATACCAGCTTCATCATTCCTCAATTCTATTGTAATCATTTAAGGAAAGAAAAACACTTTTACTCCTGTAGTAGTAACACTTCCTCTATTATTGCCACATGCAATCTTCTGATTACAGGACCATTCTTAGGATCCTGTAAAAAAAGTGTGAATATCAACGTTTTTTCTCACTAGAGCAGGATAAGCTTGAAGGATAAATACAAAAACAGCCAATATAAGACTGTGGGCATCCCCGTCTGTTAAGAGCATAAATTGAAACAAACAGGCATGCAGTGAGAAACGAGTCAGGGTACTGCTCTCACTTCCAATCCGCAAATTCAAAATCCAGATCAGATATTTTAGTGATACATCAAAACTTTTCTAAAGTTCATTTTCAAAAGATTCCTGTCACTCCTAGGAAACAATTGCACCCGGCTATAATATCTATAAGGAGTGTTCAAGGTGAGTCAGATTCTAAATGCAAATCTGCATTCAATGAGCCAGTTGATTTATCGTCCCTCTTCTTTATCATCGAAATTCTTCTTCTTGTCTTGCTTCTGAATCGACAGCTGGGGGTGGTGCGATCTCGCCGGTGTATGACTTCATGTCGTTGAAATGAATCCAAGCTTGTCTGCCTTGGACCTTTACTGCTGAGGGAGTAACATTTTCAACAATTAATGGTCCATTAAACCATGGCTCGTGCCACTTCCTGGTAACATTTCTAATTAATATGACATCAGCAATAAACAGTTTACGTGTCAATAATAATTCAGTTGATCTGGTTGCTGAATGGTTTTCATCTGTGTTCTGAGACCGACCCACCTGGCGCTTGAGTTGATCTGAAATGAAAGAGATGCTAGTGGTGTAGTATAATTTAGCGTGTTTTGGAGAACAGCGCCACTGCATGGGATCACAGTATAGCTGTAATGTGGTACAGCAAGCCATGTGTTGCCAGGGTAACATATGGACAGGTATATGAAGACAGGATATTTATGTTAAAGCACACCATTTTTTTTCTCTCACTTGAAAGGCCTCAATTACAGGAGAAACTTTAGATACTTAATTAATTAACTTAATTAACAAATACGAACACGATTTTACCTCCTTAACATTATAATGTGTTCTCCATGTGCAAAATGAGGCAGGCTGAGATTCATTTTAAACGTGTGTTCAGATTTTTTTTTCCTCTCTCTTTGAATTCGAATAGCAGGAAATCAGTTAGATACAGTTGCTTACTGTAAAAGTGAGCCATTGTTGAGGAAGGAAGGGTAGATTATTGTATATTTTGATTGGCACGTCCCCTTAGGGGCTGTAACAGAGGTTTCTTGAAGCAGCTCGGGGAGAAGGAGAATTATTAGACATTTTGCGGAGCTGCAGTGAGGACTTGGCTAGAGCTGCCGTGAGGTCGCCTTGCTAGGCTGCTGGGAGGGGTCGCTCCAGTTACACTGCTGACCTTCAAAGACTGGGGTTTCCTAGACACTCGGCACTGGCTTGAGAACTGAAGATTGCAGATTGAACTGCATGTTCTCGCCGTGCGCTTTAAAAAGAAAACCCTGGGCCACTTCTCGGAGGCGACAAGTCAGGAAATTTGCGTGCTGAAAAGCTACAAACAGCTGGTAATTATCACATACAATTGAGGGAGCGTTGTGTGTATGAAGTCTTTTTCGGGCAGGCAGTGTAGTGATAGTTACCACTGGGGAATCACTGTGTTTAAATGCCACATTCTAATGTTGCCATCAAATGTAAAACAAATGATGTAATCGTTCTTTTTCTTGTTGCAAATATGAAATGAAATTTGTGGTGTTATTGCATTTGTTTTTCTCATGTTTATTTCAGAGAGGATTGCCTCACAAGAATGGTAATGTATCATTTTGAAATGAAATTGTAATAACACACAATCTGCCTAAGAGTATTCTTGCTTCTGTTTTTCATTTGGTGCCTAAAAAAATATTATGCCATAGAGGGAATGATGTTTAATGTGCCAAGTTTCTATACAGATGGAGTAATGACATGAGCAGTTATAAATAGCTGTGTGCGTGATTCCACTCAGGGTATGCGTGTGTGTGACCTCTGAGTGGAATATAATACAATAGTCTGCTGGGCGTACATGAATCAGCAGAGAGAGGGATGCCTCTGGAAATATAATCTCACTAATGTAAATAAATTAGTGATAATACCACATGGGTTTGTGAATGCTGTATGTGAAAATTGTGGTATCCATAGAATGTAGGCCTGAGGTCTCTCTAGTGATCACACGAACAGACCAAGCAAGAAGAAGGGGGGGTTTTGGATATTGGGGCCACAAATAGATCAGAGAATTATGCTCATCACTATACCACAAAAAAATGCATACCAAACCCAATCTGAATGCAAGAAGTAGTCATTGCTAAGTCACCATTATATTTGGCGGTAAGAAGATGCCGTCAGGCCCCAAAATGACACAAAATACCCTAAATATTTATGGTGTGTTGCAGGCTGGGAAAGTGATCATAGAGCACCCACTGGGCGTGGCAAGTGTATCTCACACTGCCATCTGTACATTAAAGGGAACCCATTTCATAATAGTAGTGTGTCACTAAAAACGAATTTCAGAATGTCTAAAATGGAAGCCACATTCCCAGAGCTAGTGCAATATTTAGAGGCAAAGTTATATGCACATGGAACGTGGTCATCGAACAGTGCCTTAGAATGGCATGACCGTATTCATGGTGAGGTGCAGAAAGAAAAACTAGACAATATTTTTGCAGAAGGCAGCATAATTCAGGTCTGCCTTCTAAGGTTATTAAATGCAGCTGATAAACATGCAGAGAAAGATTGTCTGATATGGCTACGTGCCAAAATATGGTTTATTTTGAATAGGTCCCTGTGAATGCAAGAAAATGATACCAAGCTAATTAACAGGTTAAAGACTGACTTAGATGGGGCAAGTAAGAAAGAGGAAATGTTAAGAGCAGAATTAGAAGGATGTCAGAAAGATATGCAGTTAAAATGCAGAGATTTTTATATTCAATTGTCCAAAAGCAAGAAACAGTTTGAAGACAGTGAGCAGGAATTGGTACACTTAAAAGCATTGGTGGACCACATTAGACAAGATAAAGATGAGATGGTTTCAGAAATGCAAATTTTACAAAAAGAACATTTTGAAAAAGAAAGTCATCTCTAAAATGCAGAACAAGAAATGGTTAAAATGCTTCAAGAAAGAGACAAGAGAAATAAAGAATTTAATGAATGCCAAATGCAAATGTATGACATGCAGGAGGTAATTAATAAAATGAGTGATGAAAACAACTATTTTCAAAACGAAGCAGACAGGTCCTTAAAATGTGTAAGGACTTGGAACAGCAAATGTGCATTCCCAGGTCCCAGGAGAGGCGGCAGGGCACCACATTCAATGGAGTTGAGGCGAATTCTATTTCTACCCAAAGAGCTAGTGCCCCAGTGACTGGGCCGGTGACTGAACTTGGTTGCAGCACCCTTGGGGGATTTGATACTCCCATTGGGGGCCGCCACCAATCCCATACACCTGGAACAAGGGTTGAGTCACCAAGTAGAGCAATTCCATGCATTGCAACAAGTAGCCCCATAAAGATAATGAAATCCATTAAAGCCCTGATCAAACCATTTAAAAAGGGAGGGGAATGCTGCATAGAGGATCACTTATAAGCGGTTCATGACATTTTTAAAGCCCTCCAGATACCTAAGGAACAGTACAGGAAGTATTTTCATTTAACTTTAGATGCTCCGACGGCCAGTATCATGAGAGGATTGAATGAACAGCAGAATATGACATGGGCAGAGTTTGAAAAAGAGATTAGGCGTCATTTTTCTCCTTTCCAGTCATTGCAGGAGGCAAAGAAAGTCACTTACACAATCACTGCTGGGCCTAATACATCCCCTCGCCAGTTTTTACAAGACTTAAAAAGAGCATTTTCTCGTTTTGGTCTATCTTTTGACCCCAATTCCAATGAGTTTAAAACTGCCTACTTCTATGGGCTACAGAAAGACATCATATCCCAATTGGTCCGTGAATTTGATTGTGACAAGTCCCTTGAATGGATTGTGCACCAAAGCACAAAACTATATGAAGTACTCTATTGTCAGGGTAGAGAAAGTGATAAAATGAAAGACACTAGACCAGAATCTAAAGAACCGTCAGCAAAAGTGATGGAAATCAGGTCAGCCAAAATGTCCCTTGAGTCTGCTCAAAGTCCAGGTAAAAATAATTTGACACCTGAACAAAGGGGTAATCAACAAAGATCATCACTTCCTGTAGCAATGTTTCAATCACATGATCGTAGTAATAGGGAGAGCTACATCAGCCCCAGGTACTTAGGAGATAGGCCCCGGGCAGGCTATCGGCCTGATATGTCAGGTATGAACAATAACCAGAGACAAAATCAGGATCAAAGAAATGATGGTCCCTATCATACATTGGGGACACAGAGCAGATTTGACCCCAATACCATGATATATGGTAATCAGGATAGACCCTGATATGTGGTTCGATTTGCTGATAATGGGAATCAACATAGGGGCCAGTACTCACAACCTGAGCGACAGGACATGAGGCAGAATATGAACTACACTCCACGTCAGTACAATGATTCCCCACCAGGGGACTACAACCAAAAGATGGGTGCACCCCGCTCCCTGCCAAAAATGCATCAAGAGTTCAGGAACCATCCCAATAGAAATCACTCACTGGAGAGGTATCAGAATAGATCCAATCAGGGGGAAAACAACCAATATCGATCTAGGCCACAGAGAGAGGATTCTAGAGAGATGGAAAGATTCCAGTGTCTCGAAGCCCAAGTGAAAATGTTAGCTGAGCAAATTGGAAAGCTCTGTACAGCGCAAAAACAGTCATCCAAGGAGGGGGCAGAAGGCCCTAGCAATGACCGGGGGGCTTCTGAAAAGTGACTAAGTACTTATGATACCTGCAGTGCCAAAAAACAGATTGCTCTGATGTAATTTTGCATAATGACTCTGAGATGCCTAATGATTTAAAAGTGAAAGTACCAGTAAATGAACATGTAACAGAAAGTGCAAATACTTCTCAAAGAGAGGTACGGTTTAACCTACAACTAAATCAAACATTGGAGATTTGTACAAATGAAATAGGAAAACCTGAAGATCCAAAAGAACAAAGAGTCAGATTAAAGAAAAATGACTCATGGATGGGGAATACCAGTGAACAGGGAGTAAATGGCGATGCTATAACTCAATCCCCGGGCAATCAGAAGAATAACCAAACACAGGCAGTAAAAAGAAATACTCAAAAGGAGGGTACATGTCAATCACCTGAAGTATTCTTTGAGCCACATATTTTTGAAGAGGTTAAAAGGACTGGTACTACACTAAATGATCACAAATGCACAGAATTAGACCATGACAAATTGCCAAGTGGTGTTTTTACACATGTTCAGTTGGAGGGTTGTAATGTGGTCTCTGATGATACCTGGATGGGCGAACAGTGGCCACACTCCAAAAAACCTCTGAACATGGAGAAATTAATAAAGTCTCTCACACAGAAATGGGCAAAAAGGAGGGAAAAATGTCTTTCCTTTTACCAATGTGCTTAGCCAAAAGTGAAAAAGGCCTGAGAAAGGTGAGCCCTGAAATCAGTAAGAATTCGCATTTCTTATGTGTGTTAGAGGAAGTTGAAGACAGGTATTATGCTCCCATCACTGTAGAAGAAAAATGCAATACATTTGCAATGATTGCCACTGGCACACAGGCCACAATTATGTCTAAAGAATTGGTAAAGAGTATCAATGAAGGGAGATCCCCGCAGAATCAGATTACAGTGAAGGAAAGTCAAGGTCCAGTGCATAATTTTAATGGGGAGGAGGTGCCTATCATAGGCGTCACTGAGGTTGACATAAAGATAGGTAAACACAGAATGAAACAGGAGATATTGGTCACATCCATTTGTGAAATTCCATTTCTGATGGGAACGGATTGCCTGAAAAGTTTGTTTCCTCTCATAGATGGGGTGAATGGGGTACTGTGGTCCTTAACAAAAAAACCATTGAGACCTAAAAAAATAAAATCACAAAACAGCAATATAAATGAATGTCACACCGTTGCCAAAACAAATGATGCAGTGGAGGTACATATCCAGAATAGTTGCATACCTAGCATCACTGTTATATTAATGGGTCAAGATAAAATGCAGAGTGAAGATGAAAAACTACCTGTACAAATATACTTGGACCCAAGGAAAAAATGGCAGACTGCCATAGATGAGCACACATTACGTTTTTATTTAAAAGAGAAGGCATGCAAACAGAACACTGCTCCAAAAAAGATTCAGAAAAACACATTACCACTCTTGCTAAAATACACATGGAAGATGAGCAACCATGGGTTCATGTTAGTATAAATGACTATTATAAAACAATAAAAGCCACTTTAGCGCTTGAACAGGAAAAGAGCTTAATTAATGAGAAATTAATGCAAAATAGAATGGTAAGGGAGGAGATCCCGAAATTTAGGATTAAAAACCAGTATGTTTCTTGTTTGAACAGTCCAGACTTTGAAAACCGAATTGCTGGCAGATGCATGCTGAAGATTAGTATTGGACAAAAAACAATTCACCATAATGTTTGGATAATGAGTGGGACACAGAATGATTTTTACATGGGCAATGATATAATGCACAGAATGTGTATGGTGTTAGATTTCCTTAATCAAAAGATATGGTCACGCCTAGGTGGGCTGGCACCTGAATTTGAAGACAAAAAAAGGGCTTATCATTACGCACAGCTGGTCCCATATGCAATTGAATTACAACTGAGGAAGGATACTATTATCCCTGCATTCACCAAACAGTTTGCAATAACACTGAAATGCAAAAATGGACAGCAGTTGAAAGAATCTGATGCATTTGTCTGCTTGAATGAATCCATAAAACAGCAAGGCCTGGAGCCTGGATTATGAATACATTCCATTGGTAAATATTGGTGAAGGGTCTGTAAAAATTATAGTGAATAATAAAGGTTGTCAAGATATTCATTTATAGGAAAACTCCCCATTATGAATGGCCATACAAAAATCACATTACACAGCAGATCTACATAACATGCTGATTGGAAATATCCCTGAAAAGTATGTGGATGAAAGGGTGAATTGCCAGAATACCTGGATTCTCAGCCCAAAGGAATATTTAGAATTCATTCTGTGTAACCTTATGATTCAAGTGAGACAGTGTGCTGTCATCAAGAGGACTGCATAACATTTAACTTAAATGAAAATGAAATAGAAAATCAGCACCATTAAAGTGGAAGCTGATATGCCAAAATATTTAAAAGTGGCAGCTTTACAGAGAGACACAGCCACACAGTTAGAGGAAAGCGCAGAGATTCCCCTACCAGAACATTTTCCAGAATTCTCCAAAATGGTAGAGGAGCAGATTTTATCAGCGGATGCATGTGACAATGATGAGGATAGAAATGAACTGAGGAAGATATTTATGGAGTTTAAAGATGTATTTGCAAAAGATGCTTATGATTGTGGACTAACTGATTTACATGTGGCCACGCTACCGGAAGGGTGTAACAGAAGCCCAATATTTGTGCGCCAGTATAGATTACCACTCGCATGTTTAGAGTCATTGGCAGAGAATATAAAAAATGTGGAGTCGCGGGGAATCATCAGGCCCATTCATAGCACATCCAACACACCTATTTTAGGTGTGTTAAAGCCAAACGGTCAATGGCGACTGTGTGCAGATTTGAGGGAGTTAAATAAAATAGTGCCAGTATCCAGATGGCCACTGCCATTCATTGATCAGGGCCTAGCTCAGGTACATGGTTCAAAAGTGTTTACCACATTAGATATCACCTCTGGATATTGGTGCGTGCCATTGGCAGAGGAGATTCAGAATTTATTTTCATTTTCATTTGATAAGACGCAATACGCGTGTGTTAGAGTTCCATTTGGCTATGTCAATAGTGGGGGTGAATTTGGAATATTTTTGAGAAAGGCTATGCCTGATGCAGCGGAAAGAGGTACCATAGTTTATGTGGATGATGTACTGATATTCCACTCAGGGTATGTGTGTGTGTGTCTTCTAAGTGGAATATAATACAATAGTCTGCTGGGCGTACATGAATCAGCAGAGAGAGAGAGGCCTCTGGAAATATAATCTCACTAATATAAATAGATTAGTGATAATACCACATGGGTTTGTGAATGCTGTATGTGAAAATTGTGGTATCCATAGAATGTAGGCCTGAAGTCTCTCTAGTGATCACATGAACAGACCAAGCAAGAAGAAGGGGGGGTTTTGGATATTGGGGCCACAAATAGATCGGAGAATTATGCTCATCACTATACCACAACAAAATGCATACTAAACCCAATCTGAATGCAAGAAGTAGTCATTGCTAAATCACCATTATATTTGGCGGTAAGAAGATACCGTCAGGCCCTAAATCGACACAAAATACCCAACATAGTGGTCATTCATGTCAAATATTCACGTAACTCATTTCCTAAAATCGTTGCTGCAGGAACTAATGAAAACTCTGCCTCTGCAATCTCGTTAATCGGTCTCATATCTTGTATGAATCTCCACGACCCTCCCTTTGATTTCTTGTTAGGATACACTGCATTGTTGCACGATGAGTCTGATGGCACCAGAATGCCTTGTTTCATCCGTGCCGAAATGGTCTTGAATATACCCCAATTGGCCTCTCGGGACATGGGTACTGTCTTGCTCGAGGTACAATCCCTCCTGGCTTCAACTTTATTTTGACTTCCCCATCCCTTTTAACAAACCTACGTCATAGGGGCCTGTAGTCCATAGTGTTGTATGCTTCATATACACCATCTTAATTATGATAGCTTCATCAAATAATGACAGGAGACAGCATGTAGGTCTGAACTCCTTTATTCACATATCATAACTGCCCCTTCTCCAATCCATTGCTTCCCAAGTTCCATCCACCAATCATTCCACATTCTATTCAGCCAAAACACCTCGCCCTTGCTTATCATAGAAGTTCACTCTCTCCATCAGCCTGACAGGATTATCTCTACATTTGCTCAATGAGATGCAAGGGCGTGCGTATAGTCCTTTGAGGGTGACCACCGCCAAGCAAACAAGGTGGCGATGTCCAGAGTCTTTAAGTGACAGGAGACCAACAGGTTCTTCACTCCTCCTTTCCCCATACAGTTCTCTATTCAAGTCATCCTGTGACATGGGACCAACATGCTCCTCATTTCTCCCTTCCTCAGATGATGTTACTTCTTTCAACTCATCCTCGAACATTGCATGGAAGAGTGAAGCATCCCCTGTTACTACGCAATCATCTTTCACAACAGTCGCTATGTGCCTTTTGCCAGCCATCATTATTAATGGCTCTAGCTCATGCCTGGATCCCATCTTCCTTCGTTGTTTCTGCCTGCTCAGTACAGAGTCACTTTCACTCACTGGCATCTTATTTCCTTGAATTCTCCTCTTGCGAGTTATCCAATCTACATTGGCCTGCAGCCTTCTTCCTTCTATTTCCCTGCGCATGTACATGTCCTTCCCCCCATTTTCAAAATGCTTCATGGCCAGATCTTTTCTTTGGTTTGGATCTACGGCTTTGACACGTCACAGCTGGGACTGATGCATTTCCACATAGCTTCTAGAACTAGGTTGTATATTCTCTCTCTCCCAGTACGATCTCGCATCAGGAAATCTCACCATGCCACACCTCCTCCTTGGTAGCAATTGTGTCCTGGGTCTCCATGTTGCCAATACTGGGACTTCCTCTTTGCACATGATCCAGAAATAATTCCTCTGTCCACATCTCATACACATCCGATCAAAAGCTGGACATCTACCTCTGTGTGGAAAATCCAATCCACATATAAGACTTCTTTTCTGGTCGACTCCTGCCTTTACCATCACATGCGCTTTGTCGGGTGAACAGGTTTGAAAATTGGGATGGCATCTGTCTATTAGCTCTGATACCAGTAATGGTATTCAACCCCCTTATGTTTTCCATCTTGACCACTTGCTTTTCAGTTCTTTCATACACTCTAGCCAACTCCAGGACTTCCTTTAATGGGAGAGGTACTTTTGAAAGATGTCTCTGAAGTTGTGATGACGTACACCCTTCAATGATTTTCAGCCTAATCTCCTCATCGTCACTAAAACTTGCGAATTCACAATATGCTGCCTTTCCCTTTAATGTGATGCTCATGAAGAACACTACTTCATGTTTCGGGTGGGTCACCTCTAAACATGTAATAGTCAGTAATGTCAGTCAGCCTGTACCCTTCTTCGATAGCTATCACTGTTCTCCATGGTCTACCCTCATCATCCGTTCCTTCGAACATTGCCATTTCCTTTCGTACTATGGCTGCTTCTAACTCTAGAGGGATAGTCTGTCCCACCTCTTCATCCATAGGTATCTGTGGTCTGAACAAGAATTAATCAGGTATTCTCACAGTCTTCCCCAATAAGCCAGGTAGCCATGTTAATAGAATGCTCACCCCATAAAGAATAACCTCTGGCTCTACCGGAACGCCTCGCAAAGCCACTTGCCCTGTGAATGCCTGTATAAATTCACCCGCATTCATGTAGAGTATTCCAGGAGTGGAACGCACTATGCCTTCATCTTTTCTCTAACACTTGTCGCGGTATGGTCACAAATTACCGGTGTCAAGCATGGTTCAGTTTCAGGCTTCCAACATACAGGCAGTAGAGGGGTGGCAGAGGCATTTGGCTACTCCTCTACAAAATAAATAAAGGTCTTCAAGGAGGCGGCAGATGTCAGAGGAGAGTTTGACAGCAGAGCGAGAGTTGAAAGTAGCGACATGGAGCAGGTTGCCACATTTGAAAGACTTCTGTGGTGGGGTACAGCAGGCAGGTATACCCAGAGGAAGTTGTATGGAGGCCCTAGAGTGGGCACTGGCAATAGACGGAGGTGACATGGGGGCCAGAGAGAAGGAGGAGGAGGTAGGTGACAGAGAGGCGACAGAGGAAGAAGGTGACACAGGAGCCAGAAAGGTGTTAGAAGGAGTAGCAGGAGAAGAGAGGAAGATAGACATTAATGATGGTTTCGTGGAGTGGAAGGAGGCCAAGAGGGCCTCACACCGGGTGCCACCATTAATGGGAGAGGAGGAGATAGGAGGGAGAACAGAGACCATATGTGGGCTCCAAAGTTCAGGTAACAGAATGACAAAGAGGATGTCGGTGAGACTCTGTCTGGAGGAAGCACTGATGTAGGTATCAGCGATAGGGTTGCCTGGGTTGGAGACCAGGATATCCCTCTTGGACATTTTTCTTCCAGACTTAGTGGGAGGGATAGGATAGTCGGTGGTGTAGCAGTTAAAGAGGATTGGAGAAATGGAGAGCACCATAGGGGCTGCGAGGAGGAAAGTTGGAGGAGCACAGCCCAGTACCGCGCCCCACAGGATGCGCAGGTGGAGGATGGGGGGGTCACACAGGGTAGCATAAGAGTAGGGAGAAACACACAAGAATCCAGGACGGTCACACAACAAGGCGGAGTGAGACACAGTAACAGCAGTAACCACAGTGGAGTGGGGTCCTAGAGAGTGGGAGAGAGCCTAGTGCGATAGCAGAGACACAGTGGCCCTCATTACGACCCTGGCGGAAAGGGGAAAACGATGGCGGAAATGCAATACCGCCATCGAATAGCGCTCGGTGCGACTATGACCCGTCACCGCAAAGTACGAAGCCATTAGCGACACCGTAGTGAACGCCAACGCTAACTGCACTAAGCACGCGCGCGCGCGCCATGCCAAACCGCAAACACCACCATGGTGCAACGGTACGCCAATTCCGACCCTAGCGGACATGTACCTAACGCCATCAGGCATGGCGGAATGGACCATTCCGCCATGGCGAGAAGTACGGCATCGCGAATCAACCGTAAACGGCCCCACTGAGTGCCTGTACACCGCTCCCTGCCCACAAAGTACAACTCCCTGTAGGTGCAAAGAAGTCACAATGCAACCATTGAAAAGTACAAAGCACCCATGCATGCCAACGAACAAAAGCAACACAAGAGGTGCCAATGGGAGCTGCAGGGCACAGATGGCACGAATACATAAGCCATCCCAATGGACATGACCACAGTCCCCCACCAAGAAACGCACGCAAACACAGGCACCTGTGCCCAGCAACATTCCGAAAACACATCATTCCACCAGTCCACCTGGCTGACCGCCATCTGTTACACAAAACCCAATCCCCCGCCCCTGAGCATGACAACATTCAAACTGTCATATTGGCAGCCCCCATCCCTGACCTCACGGGCTCAGTAGGCAAACGCGCCCAGTACAGTACCACGCAACTAAACCCCGAAGCAGGAACCCAATGCAGATCTCCTCACAATACATCGCCCCACAAATAGGCACATGCCACATCACTTGCAAAGAAAAACGCTACACGGGCCAAATCAGATTAGAAATTTAATGCACAACTAAATCACCAAGCCCATACAGCCATCAGGCCACGAACTCCAAAACACATTTCACCATTGTGGGCTGCATCCGCAAGAAATGACCAGCCACCACTTGTGTGATGCCCTGTTCCATCATGGTACACAGAGCCACATTCACGTACGAAAAGGCTACATGGAAGCGCACACAACCGCAGGGCCGTCCCAATGTGGAGGCACTAGTCCAGCTGAAAGGCCGAAATGTTGCTCCGAGCCACCAGTACTGCGTAAGGGCATGTGGGCCACTGGCGATCGTCCCATAAGATCGTAATGCTGCTCCACCGATTAACACGAAGCAGCAGGTGTCGGGAGTAAAATCCATCTGCAGGAGTGGCATACAGATGGCAGTGGCAAAAGGGGAGGAGATACCTGTCAACCAAAAGAAAAGAACAAGAACAGAATGGCCATCAGAACTACATACGAACAACTCACTTCAATGAGCACACGAAATCCACAGCCATATGCATGCTAGCCCACTCCAAAGGATCATCACCACCCCAAAGCCACTTGCGACTCATAACCATCTATACCTAGGTGTAAACACCATCACGAACGAGTGTACCTGTGCATGCGTCTGCCATAACAGAATCCATCAGATGGGAATGTTAACGTGCATGGACACAAGTGGCTGAGTGCGCGTCGGAACAGGGAGGGCTCAACAAGGCCAGATAGACGATGGTCCCACTATGGCAGCCCTGCATCACATAGCGTAGGGGAGGCGGATAGATCCCAAGAAGCCCTGTACAAGGCAAACTCTGCATCAAATCACCTGCCCATGCATCCATTCATCATTCCCTCATCCCGGGATCAAAACGCCTGAATAATTACTCACATGACATTAGAAACATCCATTGAGTCTGTGCGTAATGCAGCCTGCTAAATCCACAGTGCCCCAGCCCGTAAATCCAGTGTTGTGAAGTAACATGTATTTGGGAATGCCCGGCCTCATCGCCCACGTAGCTATTGCGCATCCCAAACTATTCATATCAATCATTGCTCCCTCGCCATGGGCCCTGTCTCAAGGACATAGAACAATAGAACGTTATATTTGCAGTCAGACCTGTGGCCATCTCCTCGCCGCTAGCTGGAAACCGAAAGCGCCGCCCTTCGAATTCCTCATTTGCAACATCACGTCGAGAAGGCATCTGTGGCCGTTTGAAATCACTAATTATTCCATCGAGTGCGGCTGTGTGTGAAAATGGCAACTGCCTTCACCCACGAATGGGAAGCCACGCCCGTCGTTGCAACTCAGTACAGTGATGCATGAGGGCCCACCGTTACTCGAGTACTACGTTCCACTGACCCTTCACAAGTCTGTTCGCGACTGCACAGACAGTATGGGAAACAATGGGACCACAGCAGAATGAACATATCAACCAATCTTACACGGCCATCGGGTACAAATACATGAATGCAATAGCAAGATACAATTACCCGATTTGCAGCGTTGTGCGCGGGACATGCTCGGCCAAAGGGGAGAGCAGTTTGCACAGGTGGAATCAATCACCACAGGTGGAGGCCATACAGCCTGGAAACACATAAATTGCACACCCAGTCTCCTCCTACAACCACACCGAAATGCTACCGGCAGGACTCGCGATGTTGGCCCTGGGGGACCTGATAGCACTGCAAGTGCTCCGACTCCAAGAAGAAGACGAACAACAACTACAACCAGCCGCACGGAGGAGACGCAGGAGGAGGAGGAGGCCAAGGCAGGGCCAGCAAGGCCCAGCAGCACAGCCACTACCACCACGCAGGCAGCCCGCAATCCCACGCCTCCGAGCACATCCGTTCAACCTCACTGATGAGCAGATCCACACCCTCTACCGTCTGGACCGGGACACCATAGCCGCCATTGTGGACATGACACAGGCTGACCTAGTCAGCATGATAGATAGCCCAACCGCCATCCCACCCCTACTGAAGGTGGTGTCTGTACTCCACTTCCTGGCCACAGGCACCTACCAGCACACAGTCGGACAGTTGCATGGCATTTCTCAGCCACTGTTCTCACGGACACTATTCCAAGTGCTCGATGCCCTCCTGCAGCACGCAGACGACTACATCTCTCTACCACGCTCGGAGCAGGAAATTACCAACACAAAAGTGGGATTCCATGCACTTGCCGGCATACCGGGTTGCATTGGTGCCATCGACTGCACCCATGTTGAATTGGTCGTCCCACATGCCATGGAGGCCCAGTACCGCAACCGAAAACAATTTCATTCCCTGAATGTACAAATGGTGTGTGACTCCAACAGGATCATTACGCATTGTTGTGCCCGATTCCCTGGATCAACCCATGATTCCATGGTCTTGAGGAACTCTACCATACCACGCTACATGGAGCGACACGCAGGGAACAGATCCTGGCTACTCGGTGAGTCTCATTGCATGCATGATGATGTGGGGTATGTGATTTGGCAATGTACTGGCAGGAAGGGGGGGGTGTGCGTACGTATCAATGGCATTCCACATCCTACGTTTCTCGTCCACATACAGGTGATGCTGGATATCCACTGAAGAGATGGCTCCTCACACCAGTCCGGAACCCACGGGACCAGCATGAGGAGGACTACAACCATGCCCACTCACGTACCCGTGTAGTCATAGAACAGGCATTCGGCCTACTGAAGACTCGTTTCCGCTGCCTCAGCAGGTCTGGCGGGGCACTCCTGTACCGCCATGAGAAGGTTGCAAAGATGGTCATGGCATGTGTCATGCTCCACAACATGTGCGTACGTAGAAATGTGCCCATGCCCCCTGACGCAGAACTGCAAGCACCTGATGATGGTCATGATGAGGGTGGGGATGTGGCAGCACCTCATGGAGTCTGCGAGGCACCGGAGGCCCGTGACATCCGTCAGCATCTCATTGATGTATGCTTCTAGCACTCACGCCTGGTGGCTGATACATGGACACGGGACTCGTGGCACTGCGTGTGTCTGGGACATGCACAATATGGACTGTACGCCTATGATGGCCTAGTACACAAAGATCAATGTCCACACATCTCATTGGTTGATCGTGCACTTTTTATGGCATATGTGATATCATGTTGAACACCCTATCGACCCGCCACCCAAGTGAGCCCAACACACCCCCTCCACCCTCCTACCTCCCCCCCGAACACCAGTGTCCAAAGATGCTCATTGTCAGTGGCCTGTCGCTATTGCAAGCCCCCTCTGCGGGTATCAGGGGCACCCCTGCCTGTGGAGCGCAGGTTCCTCCCTGATCTACGTTGGGGGCTGCCCTGGACGGAACTTGCAACGGATGATGTGTCTGCCTGCTCACGTCCATGCATGTCCCTAAGGGTTTGCGAGAGCTCAGTGAGCACACGGCGCACTGCGGCAAGTTCGGCACATACGTCTTTGGACGTCGCATGCAGTTCCCCCCTCAGGCTCTCGGTGCTTCTCTCCATTTGGACTCTCAGGCTCTCGGTGCTACTCTCCATTTGGACTCTCAGGCTCTCGGTGCTACTCTCAATTTGTGCCCTTAGCGTCTCTGTACCTCTCTCCATTTCTGCCCTAAGTGTCTCTGTTGATGTTTCTATGTCTGCCTTGGTGCCCCCACATTCATCGGCATGGTCCTTGAGGAGTGTGGCCATTTGCTGCTGTTGGACGATTAACTTGTCGAGGGACTGTTGCCTCTGATGGGCCATGGCCATTTGCGGGGGTGTCACAGAGGGGCTGTTGTCCTCATGTTGCCTTGCCACAGGGCTTGTGGGGGATGGCCAGTCGTCGTCTTGTGGCTGGACCTGCGTGGTATCCTCATGTTGTACGGGATGGGACAGACAGGGGGATTGGGACAGGTCATGGATGGATCTGACCTCGACATCCCCGTCTTCTGTGTCCGAGCATGCTGCCATCAATGGGGTGTCACCTATGGTGCTGCTGCCACCAGAGGCAGTGCCTTCTGTGGCATCCATTGGGGGGACCTGTGGTGGTGGTGTTGTGGCTACGCTGGCTGCTGGGGTGCCTGTTGATGTTCCCTCCTCTGTGCTGCCACCTGATTTGTGCTGCTGCCGTGTCTTGGTGCGTGCAGCTGAGGTGGAGGGTCTCTGGCCGTTGGTCTTGGCCCTCTTTGCAGGTGTGCTGGTAGGGGTGTCCTGTAGCTCGTCGTTTGGATCGGACCCTGTGGTGGAGTAAAGGAGGGCGAGGGTTATTGATGGGTCTGTGGGAATTGGAATGGCATTGTATCACATGCTTTGGGGTGGTACCTGAGGGTGATTTGGGTCGGGGCCTTGGAGGTGCTTTCATTTGTGTGTGGAGTGAGGGTGCAGTTGTTTGGCAGCCTGCAGTTTGGGTGTGCCTGCTGCACGTGTAGTGCGTGTATTAGGGGTTTTTAATTATTTATGTATTTATTGTGGGTTTTAACGTGCGCTATCAGGCCGATGTGTGTGGACGTTCTCCTGGACATGTGTTTCTGTTGCACTATGTGGACGCATGGTACTTCACATGGATGGACTGTGTGGATTGTTATATCTGGCCCACCTACCTGAATCTTCGGATGTCTGCACTCCTTTCTCCATCCCTCCGACTCCCTCAATGCTCTCCATTCCGATGGTGGAGGCACAGATTTCTTCCCAGGGGGTCAACTTGATGGGTGATTCAGGACCTCCCCCGGTGGCTGTGGCAATGTTGCGGTTGGCAGAGAGTATGCTGCCGACGCGTATCCGCAGGTCGTCCCATCGCTTGCGGCATTGCTGTGGGGTGCGGGGTGCGGTCCCCACCGCACTTACACGCTGTGCCACCAGAGCCCATATGGCCTTCTTGTTTGCAAGTGCCGTCCTGGTCATTTGCGTGGAGAAGACGACGGCAGCATTCTCCTGGAGGGTCTCTGTTAGCACGGTGAGTTCCTCACGGGAGAAGTGGACCTGCCGCTTGCGGTCGCACGCTTTCTTCGCTACTTTTCCCATTTTTCTTGGTTTCGCTAGGGTGGTTGACGGGGTGGGGTGTGTCTCAGGGTAGTGTTTTTAGTGGTTGTGTGGTTTTAGTGTATTTATAGGTGTACGCCGGGATGTTTCCCGTTCCGGCCCCGTGTTTTAACTTCCGTTTCCGTATATTTCCGGCCACCGTACTTTCCGGTAGGCGCACACTGCGGTGACCGCTAAGAGGGGTGACGGTATTGCACCTGGGGCGCCGTACGGCGGCGGTGTGGGCCGTTTTGGGGTCATTTCCGCCATCGCGGACTTTGCACTTCCGCCATGCCGTGGTGCTCGTGCTCGATGGGTCGGAATGGGCCGCACTTTGCTCCTTCGTGCAATGGCGGAAACGCTATTTACGCTGTGGCGGTCCGGTCAGTCGCTTTCCGCAAGGGTCGTAATGAGGGCCAGTAACAGAAGTAACCACAGTGGAAATGGGACCTACAGTGTGGGAGAGAGAATAGTAGAACAGTAAAGACACAGTGACAATAGTAGCAACAGTGGAATGGGGACCTAGAGAATGGAGATAGCCCAGTGGAACAGCAGAGACACTTTACAGCAGTAACCACAGTGGAATGGGGACCTAGAGAGTGGGAGAGAGCCCAGTGGAACAGCAGAGACACAGTAACAACAGTATCAACCATGGAATGGGGACCTAGAGAGTGGGAGAGAGCCTAGTGGATACAGTAATACAGTAGCAGCAATGTCAGAGGAGTAGAAACCTTGGGGAGGGTAACAGACCTGGAACACAACAGTTAGCAACAGCAGACTAGGGACACAGCAAGGAGTCCAAAAACAAAATGTACGGCTAACCATAAGGGAGGGGAAGCCTAAGGTTGCGCAGAGAAATAGTACAGTAAGTCAGGCGTATAGGTGGAAGTATGCAAAAAGACTGGGCAGTTCAGTAGAGAGCAGTAGTGGCTGCTCTCACTGCCCACACCTTACTTACATTATGGTCGCTTCTAGTAGAAAGCCGCAAAGCTTACTCGCACTCTGCGCTGCTTCCCCCTCCGGTTGCTGCTGGTCGACGGCTGCGCAGCGTACTTGCACACAACGCCGCTACCCCTTCGTCGCCAAACACCTGCGGCGCACCACACCGCGACCTTGTACTGCGTGTGTTTTAAAGGACATGCTGCATGGGCGTAGTGCAACGTATAACGTTTCAAACTGCCAGTGTCTCCTGCGGTCCTGCAGCGCACAACACTGCGCTGAGCGGGCTTTGACAAGGGAGTCCGCTTTCTGTTTTGGTGTCACCCTGGTAGCTTGGGACCACTGTTTCTTATGATGATCTGGCAGAGCTGCACCACCAGGAGTGTCTTGGAGATGTTCATACTCCAGCAATGCTTCTCTGCATGCCCATTTTTGAAGTCAGTGTTGTTTACCAATTCCAAATGCTCTAAAAAGCAATGGAACAAACCCTAGACGCTCATGCGGAAATGAGGCATGCAAGTGGGAGGATTCAGGCTCCATTTATGGGCTAGCAGAACCGTAAGCATTTTTGCAAGCAGCAAATCTGCATGTATTGGGACATTCGGCCTCATTCCGAGTAGGGCGGTAAGTATAGGCGATTACCGGCATGGCCTAAAGAGCGTTTCCGCGCTGGCACAGGACCGTAAAAATCGGCCTATTCCGACTTCACATGCACGCGCTTTGCGCCATGCCGGTAATGCACCTCAGCGCCATGCCGTAAAAGGGCCCCAAAAGCCCTTACCGGCAACAAGCACACCGTACATAACACTACCGACATAGAGAAATTAGCGGTAACTGTAAATAGCGGTCCCCGTTATTTACGGTCACCGTTAAAAAACGGAACCGGAAAAAAAACGT
The DNA here is from genome assembly GCF_040938575.1 of Ambystoma mexicanum. Lineage (NCBI taxonomy): Eukaryota > Metazoa > Chordata > Amphibia > Caudata > Ambystomatidae > Ambystoma > Ambystoma mexicanum. The sequence continues at coordinate 1,337,124,778 of NC_090935.1, read as the reverse complement.
TATTGCACAGCAACAGGAATCTTTAAAATCACAATCCATTGCCATCCTCTCCATACAGGACCCGGAGGCATATAGTGATCAGAGAAATAATCATTGGAGACCAGCATCATGCCCAAAGCATTAAAAAAGGGTGCTGCACGCATAAGAAAGCTGCGCTTTACCCAGGATGAGCTCCAGGTACTGGTCGACACTCTGCACGAACATGCAGACACTGTATTCAGCAGTGATATGCGGAGGCCCACCGTCGTCAGGAAGAAAGAGATCTGGGCCTTGGTGGCACAGAGGGTGAGCACTGTGGGAAACACCCCCTGGTCCACCAAGGACTGCAGGAAATGTTGGGATGACCTCCGTCTCAGGGTGCGGGCCATCCTCTCGGCAAACCGAAGTCAGGCCCTGGAGACAGGAGGAGGGCCAGGTTCCCCCATCAAAATGATGCCGTGGGAGGAAACGTGTGCGGCCATGATGGGCACAGAAGCCATAGAAGGTGTTGGAGAAATGGAGTGCGGTGCAGCGTCATCCGCTGATGGAGGTGAGTGTCATGAGTCAAGACAGAACATGCATTCCTAATGTAAGTCACTGCCAAGGGCTGGGCAAGGTGTCACGTCATGGTTGGGCAACAACCCCCCCCAATGAAATCATGCTGTAACAAGTGGGACACAGAATGATGTCAGGTGCAAGGCTGTAACCCATATGGGCCATACCACACAAAGAGGCCGAATCTGTGTGGCACACAGGGCAGTGATTGTAAACATTGTGAATGTGAGTCATCACAGTACTCCCCCAACATGAGTGACCCAGACATCTACATGCATTGACCATCCAAGCCCAGATCACTGTCCCACTCACCACCCAAATGTCAACAAACCGCTGCAATCCCATTGTGATACCATAGGCATGTAGAAATGCTGACCCCCAAATCATTGCTCATGCCGTCTCTCTCTTCCCCCCCCACAGGCAGCGAGCATGACAGCGAGGACCAGGAAAGCACCTGGGCCAGTACCTCCAGGGGCAGAGTCAGGGGCCGCCGCATACTTGCAAGCAGGAAGACAACACAAGCAACACCACCTTCTCCAGCAACCCCCATGGAGGGTGCACAACGCCCACCCGCACCCCTACCCATGCCTGCAGTGCCGCTGGACACATGTCCCACGCTGCACTCTGAGGAGTCCAGTGTGGCTGGTGAGAATGCAGCCATGTGCCTCCTCGATGTGCCAGACAGTTCCACATCAATATCGGGAGCCAACGTGGAGGACACCAATGACATTGGCCATACCCCTGACACACCATCATACAGCCAGGTGGCACACAGCGACTCCGGGGAGAGTCATACCCCAGGGCTCACAGGACAAGGAGTACAACCTGCCTGTCCTGTATCCACTTCCCCTGCAGAATCTCCGGGAAGTTCTGCAGGCCAAATGCCAAGCCTGCCAAGCACATCGGCCACATCGGCCATGGATGTAGTGCGCTCCCAGCATCTCACAGGCCTCATTGAGGAGTTCTTCAGGGACAATCGCGAATCAAGGGTGGAGTGGCGCAATGACCTTCAGGCTCTGGGCGAGGTGATCACAGCGAGCACAAACCGACTCTACGACGTCCTTGGCCGGATCGCAGATGCCCTGGAAGCAGCACACCCCACACCACAGCCCCAGCGGGAGGACCCACCTTCACAAAGCTGCTCCACCCAGACCAGCCCGGTCTGACATTCACTGCGTACATTGCGCCGCCACAACATGGATCCTCCTGGCTCTGGGAGTGCACATTGACCATGCAGGCACACACATGTGGCCTATGTTGTCCTAATTGAACTATTGTGGGATTGTTGTGGGGGGAGGTGGAGGGGGGTGAGGGTGTGTGTGGGAGTTGTGTGTGTGGAGGAGGGGGATGAGGGTGTGTGTGGGAGTTGGGGGGAGGGGGAGGGGGGTGAGGGTGTGTGTGTGGGAGTTGGGGGGAGGGGGAGGAGGGTGGTGGTGGAGGTTTTGTTGTACACGTTAGAACTTTATTATTCAATACACCGGTTGATCATCTAAAAAAAACAGAGTGGACATTGATCATTGTACATGTGTCTTTTAATGTTCAACAGTGCATGGTGTACATGTATCCCCACACCCAGTGCCTGATGTCCTGTCATCCTCACACCCTCAGCTGACAAGTGAGCCAGAAATATTGTCCGATCAATGATTGCCGCACGGCACGTCCCTCCTGTGCATCGGCACCGTGATGCTGTCCTGCCATTCCTTCCTCCTCCCCCTCATCATCATCTGGTGGTAGCAGTTCCACGTCAGGGGGCAGTGGCATGTTCCGACAGATGCACATGTTGTGCAGCATTACACATGACATGGTGATCTTGGACACCTCCTCATGGCTGTAGATGAGTGCCCCACCCGACCGGCTGAGGCAACGAAATCGTGCCTTCAGCAGGCCAAAGGTCTGCTCTATCACCAGCGGTGTACGGCTATGGCATCTATTGTAGTCATCCTCGTGCCTGTTCTGTGGGTTGCGGACCGGGGTCATGAGCCACGGCTTCAAAGGGTAGCCAGCATCACCTGCATGAGAGTGGAATGAAGTTAAGTGTTTGTAAATTCATGGTGGAGAACTGTACTAGTCTTACATGGCAGCAGGTGATTACTGGCCATACACACATGTCCCAGGATGCATTCACTTCATTACTGGCCCGGCTACGTGTCCTGTGCAATGGAATGATGGTGGGTAGCTTCTTCATGATGGGTTATGGTGTGCACTCACGTCTTGTTGCATGTGCATTGTATATGCATGCAGCAGTGTTGGCCTGCATTCATTGATGTGTTGTGCGAGTTTTGGTGACAGGAGGGGGAGTTGGCTGTAGTTAGTAGCATACTCATCATTCTGCACCGATCTGTGACATGGTGACTTGCAGCAATCCTATGGGTGTGCAGGACCAGTCACACACTGTAGGATCCCCGTTAGACTCACTTCTATGCATTCCCAGGGATGACTGTCCTGTGTGGTGAGATGCAGGATTCTGCGACATGGTGCTATTGCACTGCATGGTGCAGGATGCCCTTACGGTGTGTAAGGGCTGCCGATGAGTGGTTCATGTGTTGTGGTATTTGGGCAGGTTTCCTGTTAGTCATGTTGTGTTAGGTGTCAGCTCTAAATCATCACTGTGTGGTTAGGTAGTCATGTGCCGTGTCACTTGCCTTGGGGCACAGTGTTCTGTGAGGTGCACATTGTGCACTGGCGTGAACATTCCCACCCAGGTGAAGTAGGCATCTCCCCTACCCCCTTTCCCACCCAGGTGAAGTAGGCATCTCCCCCCCCTTTCCCACCCAGGTGAAGTAGTCAGCCAACATACTCACAGCCCCAATGCACTGCCATGGCCCATTCAGGTTACTCACCAAGCAGCCAGGCACGTCGTCCGGCATGTCGCTCCATGTAGCGTGGTAGTGTGGAGTTCCGCAGGACCAAGGAGTCATGAGTTGATCCGGGGTATCGGGCATTGCAATGTGTGATGGCTTTACTGGCATTACACACCATCTGGACGTTGATGTAGTGGTATTGCTTGCGGTTGCGATACGGCACCTCCATGGCATGCGGGACCACCAATTCAACGTGGCTGCAGTCGAGGGCACCTATACAACTTGGCATGCCTGCCAGTGCATGGAAGGCAACTTTTGTATCATATATCTCCTGGGGAGTCCGGGGTAGGGATATGTAGTCCCTTGTGTGGTTGAGGAGGGCATCCAGCACTTGGTTGTGTATCCGGGAAAATATGGGCTGTGAAATGCCATGCATGTGTCCCACTGTATGCTGGTAGGTGCCTGTGGCAAGGAAGTGGAGCACAGACACTCCCTTCAGTAGAGGGGGGATGGCAGTGCTGATTTCTATGAGGCTCACTATATCGTCATGCATCAGGTCCACTATGGTGGTAATGGTGTCCCAGTCAAGTCGGTACAGGGTGTGGATCTGCTCTGGTGTGAGGTTGAAGGGGGTGGCTCTGATGCGGGGGTTTGGGGGATGGCGGCGTGGTAATGTTGGCTGCACCGGTAGGGCATGCTGGGCCTGTCTCACCCTCCTTCTCCTCCTGTGTATCCTCTGTGGCGGGGGCTGTGGTTGTTGTTGTTGCTGTTGTTGTAGTTGCTGTCTTGCAAGCAGGGCCTCCAGCTCCAGGAATGCTGCTACAATTGGTATCATCTTGGTGTGGGAGGGGGTGTGGCGTGTGGGTGTGCTCTTTTTGTGCTTTGCCAGACTCCATTGCCTCCACCTGTGCTGATTGAGTGCACCTGTGCCTCTTGGAAACACTGCTCATGGTTCTTAACACCTTCTCGGCAATGTCATTATTTACTCCATGCCGGTAAGGTACTTTGCGGCCTTGTGGAGGCCGTTTTTTGCATGTCCACATTACTTGGGATCAGCTCCGGTTTACGCCATGCCGCTAATTTCAGCATGGAGTGTCGGGCGCGCGCCAATAGACCGCTATTTACGACCTCGTACTTTACGGCACCGTAAATAACGGTCTGGTAGGGCAGAATAGTCCGTAATGGGAAACGATGCCGGTAATCCTTTTCCGGCATCGTTTTCCTCTTACCTCCTAACTCGGAATGACCCCCATTCAGCCTTTGCAGAGGTCCAAGGCATACTGTCAGATGCAGATTCCCTTTTGAATACAGATGCACAATCAGAACTGGTGTTTTCAGATAGCTATTTAAGCTGTAATAAGTCCTAGTATTAAGACCCATCAAGAAAAATCAGTAAACCAGCCAGGAAAAAATTAAAAAGCACAAGGATATCATGTGGATGAGAGTAATTCAAGCCCGACCAATACCTGTTGGCCTTGTAGTAAAGTTAGTGGGAAGAACGGTTGCATGACCTCAGCAAACACCTCAAAGCAGTCCTCTGCCATAAGACCCTCTGTGTGCTTTGGTGCACATAGTACATTGCAGAAGACGTCCTGCAGCAATTTCATTGGGATGACCAAGATCTACCTAAAATGGGTTCCTTTGGACAACTGGCGTACCAAGTAGTGTGCACCACCTGTGCACATTGTGCTAGCTAGCCGAGCCTGAACCAGTCATGAAACTATGTAGCCTTTACTGGCACCTGGAAGACAACCACTAGCAATACAACCACACCCACACCAAAGCCTGCCAGCCGTGATGACCCTGATTGCTGAGCCACTTGCCTGCCTAGAAGGCAAATTGCCTAACCATTTGCCATCATCCTCAGAAGCCTGCAGCTGTTGCAAGAAAAGCATTCCAACAACAAAGCAGATGGCTGTCCCCCCTGGGTGTAGGACATGGGGCAATAGTGGGGACAAATCCCCCCCATAATTTTAAGGAGGGGGATATAATGGCATGTTCCCCCCCCCAGAATCTCTGAGGTGTGACTTGTGCACTGTCACTGCTGCTGCATATTCCTGGCCAGGGTCGGACCAGGACATAATATTGTCTCGAGCACCAATGCAAAAAGTGGCCCACAGTTGCAAATGGCAATTCATTCCTTTTGTGACACTGTTTGAATAGTAACAAAAGTTTTTTTTTGTTGGATACAATGTGATGCAAATTATGAATTTTAAAGAATATTTATTCAGCAACATTGGTCAAAACTACTAGCCGCAGAGCAAATTAACTCATCAAACAGGCACAAATTGGCCAAAAATGTGGCCCACTTTGACTAAAAATACTGGCCCCATCAGTGTTTTGTGTTTTTTGTTTGGCCTATAAGCCAGTCCGAGCCTGTTCCTGGCTGGAGACAGTTACCACCATGTAAATGGTGCCAGTTCTGCTTGCGCCATGCACTTCGGCTCAGCCCGGGTGCGTCCTGAGTCTGCTGCCGACTGACCTGTCATCATTGACATTCGACAAGGAGGCAGAAAGCAGGGGCAAGCAGCGACACGTGCTCTGTGCTTAGTCAGAGTCAGGTTGGGCTTATATTTGCAGCAATCGATATTCAAGTGGTTGCTGGCTGGCAGTGACTGCTGATGCCTCTCTTGAGTCGAGTTTGTCTGATTTTGCAAGACTCAGACTGAGTCTGAGGCTGAGACAAGCTGAAGGTTAATAGTAGTGTGGGGGGGAAAACATAATATGCTACATGAGTGTGCAAGGTACTAGGTGGGTTCAACAGACAGCACTGTCTGAAGGACAGTACCTTTGTTTCGCTATAATCTCAGCCCCCGGTTTATGAGTGGCTGAAAAGGAGAACGCTCGTACCCCCATGCAGTCCCCAAATTGACTGCAGCGACTAAGCAGATGGAGCCTTGGTGTGTGCATGCCTATAAGAACTTTTAAAAGCTAAAGACAGACTAAATGATTTCTTCTTGCTGCTAACTTCTAAATGCCTAACGTGGGTTTTCGGGATTACATTTTCCATGTATTTCCTCAAGGAAGCCCTGCAGTGAGCATTTCCCAGCTTCCAGTCCGTCCTCATTTTAGTTTGCAGTCTGTACCCGACTGCATCTCCCCTGGAAGGGACTTCAGATCGTGCTGCAACCACCCTTGCTGCAAGCAGGATCCTTCCGGCACTGCATGCTTTTCGATTGCGCCATACAGAACAAACTATCTCTAGGAGCGTGTATATGCATATAGATGTTAGCAGCTAATCCCATTCCTTTTGTAAAACTTAAGTCCAGGACTGAAGCGGTTGAGTGTTGGGGACACAGGTGGGTTCATTTTATCAGCCAAACTTTCTAGCGATTGACTGAAATGTTTCTTAATTGAGAAACCACCTCACCCTAAAAAAGCCACACCGTTCCAAGAGGAATCTCCCTTTGGCATCTCCAGCATTTTCTTCACCCCTTTACCACTTGTCACAATGGGGTGCATCAGAGCACTCAAATAGTTGCAAGATTAATGTGCTTTCTGTATACATTTTTATATATTGTCTGACATGAGGGTGCAGTAATTCTAGCCCCTGTGATTATAAAGTGCTGTTTAAGTGCTGGGCCACCGTTACTGTGTGGACTCATTAATTATCTGGCAGTCGTTGCCAGATTGTGTACACATCACTCCATGCCTGAAAGCTGCAGGCTCGGTTTGGCGCATAAGGTGACCAGTAAATCATCTCAGTGTTCCTTCTTTCTCTTTCTGGAATTATCATTTTAAAACCTTGGTAAATATTTATTTAAGCTGCAGAGCCTAACTCAATTAAAAATCGTAACTCAATGAGGCGCTTTAACTGAGACTAATTTGGCAAGAGATGTGGAAATTCTGGCAAACATAGGTTGAATGCTCTTTTCTCAGGTATTTTGATCCATTTCCATTCACAGAACGGTGTAAGGGGTTGCAGTGATTTAACGTTTTTGCGTAGGAGCCCATCAGTGTAATGTTTGGTTCTTTTGCGGTACACATGGAGAGGACGTAGTGGGAAATGCAAATAGAAAAAACAATCTTTTCGGCCACATATTACATCGTCACACACAGGTTCCTTTCTTTTTGGTAATGGTGGCTTGGAGGAGCCCATCTGTTAATGTGCCCAGCAGTTGCTATATTCTGAGCATTGTGCAAATTGACCAGATTGCAGTGCAGTCATTAACAGGATGTTAAATGTGCCAGTGTCAGGAGTCCTACTCCCTGCGGTCATGGGATTCCCAAATAAGCTAGTATGTGTTACCTACCATCCTATATTGTTCAGCACTCTTTGGGCCTGATTTACAAAGTGTTTTTTAATGGGATTCTTTTTAAAATGCTTCAGGCCCTTTGTTTCTAGAGCCAGAGATGTTAACAAGAGCCTGGCAATTGATCTATTGTGCCCATTGCAGTGTTAGGCAAGTGTCAGGTGATGGAAAGCTAGTAACAGCAATGGGCATGTACCAAAACATAAATACATATGCTGTGCGCATCATAACATTGTGCTTCATGTGTCTTTAGTTCAAAAAGGAACTTTGAAGTGAAACAGTGAAACTCATGTGCCTGAAGAAAGCAAAGCCAGAGCTGATTTTCGAATACTTGCAGCAGTCGAACCTCACACAGGAAAGCCGACAAATTACACAGCATATTAAGTTAGTAAAGTTGATTAAGATAAAGCATTTGTGAGGCATACAGAACGCCGCAAAAAAATATTTGTGGTTCATTTGTGTCTGTAGAAAAGTCCCTAAGGTGTCCCCTGTCCCCCCCAGATTGTATGCATCTCCTACACCCCTACTGTCCCCTCAGTGGAATCATGCCCTTTGACGGGCACTCTGTCCACTGTGGTGAGCTATGGGCTGCCTGGACGGCAGATGAGATTTGCTACTTCCAGATTCCATCCTCCTAATGAGGTGAACTGAAATGTCAGCATTTTGAATGACACTGAATTCCCCACAAGATGTCATACCCAGATGTATTACGTTTCCCGTGGCCATGTGTGAGAGACCACCCAGTACTGTTTTTGCTTCGAATTCTGGGTCTTGTAGTCATCCTACATTTTAAATGGGAAAGAAAAAACTACAAGCCCCACAATCCAACGAGAAAAATACCGGATTGCATGGCCTCTGTGTGCATGGCCATGGGAAACTTGAGAGCTCTGCGTAACCTAAGAGTACCCTGCCATGAGCTACTGCTGGGTGCTGTGCCCCTTCCCATTGGTTGGCTTCCTCCTGCTTCAACAGAGGGCCACTCGCGGATGCTGATGGTGCCCGAGAATATTGCTGGCAAGCAATTGGCCGAGTTGGTTGCCTGGTCCTTGTTTGGACTGTGAATGCTTAGCTCCATCTTGATGCAGTAGTACTCGAGAATTTGCACCAGTTTCCTAGGGGTTTGCGGCACTGCGGCTCTCTAACCGTAACCTGTGTGCAGAATAAGCGCATGAGGGATAGTATTCTGTGTAGATCCCCAAAATTGGATTGACTGTTTGCACTTTTGTTCTGGATATGGACTGTATATATTTTTTTTTATTTAACACTGAGGCTAACGCTAAAATATACTTCTTGATATAAATATATTTTGGCTGTACATTCACATATGTTTATATAGAACAGCACAGCTGTAATACTGACACCGGAAATCCCATCAGAACTTTTGTTTTGGAGCCCTAAAACGGACCTTTGACTACTCTACCACGGTGAACACAGGGTGTTTTGGCGACCGTGCATAAGCCAAGCCAAGGTGGACCCATTACCCTGCCCAAGTCAAGCCAGGGCACGACCATCCTTTGACCACCACTCTCTTTGGTCCTGGTGGGCCAACTTCTGACAAAGTTACTTTGTTATATTCGAGGATAAATTAAGCATGGGGGTTGGGGGGAAGAGAAACATCACGCTGTTTAATAGTAAGAACACAATTTCATCGAGTTCAGTAGTTTTATTTTAACAGTTTTCATTTCAGTTTGTGTCATGTAGCAATCACACAGCCTTACCACAATTACCTCACACAGTTTCATTGAAACTGAAAGATAGGTGTGATCTTAAACATTGTAGCACAAGTGCATTTATTCTTCCGCAAGCCCTCGTGCTCATGTTTTGATACAAGATATGATGTATTCCATACTCTCAGTCTGCTTTAGTACTGTACGAACTGGTAACAAAAGATTTGTCCCACTCCAGCCCACACTAGGAGTGCGACAGCAATGCGAAAATCAGAATGCATTTGTAAATGCTCCCTATTTTTACAACCCACTACATGCTGAAAATACAGCCTGATAATTAGATAAAATGGCTCATATTTTTCATGCCAATTTTAAGGCATGGCATGGCGGCTCTTGCTGTGCACTTCCCTTTTCATTAAAAAAAAAATAGCAGCAAGAAATTAACAACTACAGCTCCAATAATTCACTCTTTGTGCCCTCCCCCTTCTGTCTTCCAATGACTAATCCCCCAAACACTATCGTGAGAAGGGGGTTTAGATTCTATTAAAGACAAGGAGGCGAGTAGTATGCATTACAATCTTTACTCTGAAACCACAGCAGCTAAGAAAAATCTTTTAGAAACAAAAAAAGTTGTAAAACAGAACTAAATAGAGTTCAATGTCAATGTAAGGGGGGGCTCCCCAATCCATCATGGAGAACAGGTAATGCCCTGCAGGAGACCAATGAGCAGGGACCCTCCCTTAAACAAGTCCTTTACTCCAAACCCAACTCCTCTTTCTGTAGCTGTCTTGAACCAGACGTCCACTGCACAGATCAGACGATAAATGATGAAGGCAAATCCAGCGAAGCTCTCGTATCACACACTCTCCACATCTTGAAACGGTGAGCCACCATCCTGAGCAGAACCTCAGCTCGCAGCGCTAAGAACAACAAGCAAAAAAGGGTGGGTGGATGGCAAGAACAACAAACCAAAGAATGATCTCTCTTGAAACACTTGTCTATATGCGTGCCATAACTGCCATATCATATCATATCAAGGGAGGGTGGGTGGGATAATACTCACCTCCTTGGCTTTAATAGAATCTAAACCCCCTTCTCACGCTAGTGTGGGGGATTAGTCATTCTATGGCAAGACAGGAGGCTCATATTATGCAAGTTTGAAGCCCTTGCATCCCATTAGTACAACATGATCAATACAATAGTGACAATACAATAAAAATAATACGAGAAGAAAGTGTTTTAAATGTTTTCATTTGATCAATCATCTGAACGCCAGAGTATTGCCCAAGGCTAGGCTGCCTGAATAACTGTCTTCTAAGGCATAGCCAAATCCACTGCAAGAAAACAAACTGGGAAGATGTGCCAATTCCAGCGTTCCTCGCAGGCCACCAAAACCAACTGGTTAAAAAGTGGGGGGGGACACTGAACAAAGTCTTCCTATACTAATAGGTTAGGAAAAAAAACATAGGAGTAATAAACTCCTCTGTTGTCCAATCAAACATTTAAAACACTTAAATTCATACCCTCTTTTGGGAACCTAGATAGTAAACGAAAGAAGTTAAACACTTAGCTCTCCTGGAGATAAAGAAAAATACCACCTAGGGGGCGAAAGCTTTGTAGGTTCCATCCCATGCGTTAAAGCAAGATATTGTATTAGAAACAGGACATGTCACATAACTACACTGGGGAACCGAGTGGGAAAGGCAAATCTTCATAAAAGGTAAAATGGGAGTAAAAGGACATTTTATTAACATGTTATAGGAAGACCTAGTTTGAGCGGAGCTAAAAAGCAATAGACTTGCAATAGACCTGTGGTCTTGAGTACCCAGAAAAGTCTACTGCAAGCCCTGTCCAAACAGACAATTGTCCCCAGACATATGTGTATACTAAGAAAGGTATGTTTTCTGGAGGCAGAAGCAGAAAGGAAGAGAGGGGACCCACCTGAAACCCAGCAGCTAGCGTTAAATAACACCCAGACTAAGGAAAAGACCCAACCAGGGAACCCTGATGACAAAGAGATATTCCCGTAAAATCCTTGAAACACCAGTAAGAGTTAAACCTGCCAAGACGGAGACCCTCAGACCTCCTGAGCTCTTGAAGAAGGACTCTGCTAACATGACAAAAGGAAGATATTTACAAAACCTGACCCTTAAGATACCGAACTTGGGAAGGAGGAATAAATGTATCTTACATCCAATCGCTACAATTATAGTGATACCTGAACCCCCTTGTAGATGAGCCAGGTGCTTGGACCTTATCCCCTCCCCCATGATTGATAAATCCCCTAGAGGATCATAAACTAATCGAAGGAGGACCCACCAAATTCCATAGTCTTAATAAAGACTCTAAACTGCAAAGAAACAGATCACTAAACAGTTAAAATGAAGTTGCTCACCAGAAGAGGACTAACCTCTATCTTAGCCAATCTGAAGAATCTTGAAACCCCCAGCACCCTGTGCTGGCACCTTATTGCAGAACAATCTCCCGTGAAAACCCAAAAGGTCTACCTGCCATGCAGGTGACCAGGAGAACCAAGTCATTAACTAAATATATCCCAGCCCTCTGGCAATCGCACTGACAGACACCTTCTGAGATGGTTAACGTAGAGACGTTGGAACGCCCTATGATAGAGAGCCGTAATAACTTGGATGGAAGATGAGTAGCACTCCCAGTCCCCTCTATCCCAATGAGGGATATTGTGCCTTCCCAAAGGAGGAGTTAAAACCTCCACCACTTATATAAGGAAAACCTTGCAACCCAGAAGAAGCCTACCTTGAGGACTACACTAAAGCCCGCTTTACACCCTTAAAATAAATACACTCTTGCACTTCTAACCAACCCCCATGACTGTGGAAGGGGGCTCCGCTTAATTTAGAGAAATACCAGGAAATTGGTGCAAAGGAAAGTAAACTGATGGGAGGGAAATGCCCAGTGCGAGTTTCACACTGGCCATGAGCCAGAACTCCTGTTAAAGGAAAAAACGGAAACCATCAGGTGTTACTCCAAGAGGTGTAACATTATGATGCAATCCCCCCCGCAAGGGTGGCGGGAAGGGGAATGAGGGGGGGAAAGGACTTTGGGATAATTATCGTGCCCCGTAATTGAAAGGTTGTGAAAGAATATTGGGACCACTGTCCCGTTCAACACTGAGGCCTGAGCCTCCATATGCATGTAAGGCTGACTGACCTCCCTGGGGACCAAGGGAAGGAAATAATTAAGCACATTGCCCATAGCAAAATAGCACTTATATAGTGCTACGAACCATCAGGTATACAAGTGTTGCTCATCATTACTACCAACGTGTGTGGTGTGAGGTGAAATTAGGAACCTGCATCAGTAGGCTCTGCACAAATTTGAAAGCAAGCACTCTATTCGCTGCACTGTAGGAAAAATATATAATAAAAGAAACTAAACAACTCTCTTGAGGGTACAGAACCCTGCTTGTACTCCTCGAGCAGAGGAGAAATTGCAACACACCGCTAGACGATTAGCGGAAAACAGGCCAAGCCTTGGGAGGAAAACCATGGGGCGGGCGCCAGAAAGATATTATTTGGTAACCCATCCCTCTGATACCAGCAAGTGTTTCCAAACACTCCATCCAAATCAGAACACGGTTGCTCAACTTGCCTTGCGACAAAACTGAAAAGTTACCCTCAAGCTGACCTTGTCCCCACCAATAGTCCAAATTGTATGATAAATGTCATAATGGGACAAATAGTAAGGGAAACATGCCCTTCTAAAGAGAGAATCAACCCCTGCAGCCTTCAATAGGGACATAAAGTGTCCTTTTTCTCTTCCTCATGTCGAGAGAAAATTCTGCAACATAATCAACATGGGTACTGAGTTGTCCTGAAACTAACTAATGTGTAGGGTGATAGAATTTAACTAAAAAACGAAGGTTAACACCTGAGTGATGGCTAAAGAGGAAGGTACAACCCCCCCACACTGGTCTGTTTACAACCACCTCCACACACTCTTTTCTTTAAAGTACTTAATGAATAAATAAATAAAATAGTATAAAATAAAATAGTATAAAATATAAAATGCCCAAGGAAGAGGGGTTATGCCCCCACAGGGGTCCGAACCCCAGCGCCTTATAGAAGCCGATGCTTACTGAGCTATCCGGGCTACTGACAATCCTGAAAACTTAAATGTGCTCCAGGCACCGCTTAAATATATATTGCTTAGCAAAAGAGTACACTGAGCAAGTGTACCTTAAACTGCTCACCCTACCAGGGTGTGGCAACCAGCAGTACACAAGGGGTTCACCTCGCAGAAGAACACAGGCAAAGCCTGCCACCGAGCAGGTTATGGCACACATACAGTGAAGGTAATCACCAATGCCATATGGCGCACACAAAGTTGCCGACTTTAAGCGAGGAATACACTGAGCAAGTGTACCTCAAACTGCTCACCCTAACAGGATGTTGCAACCAGCAGTACACGAAGGGCCACCGCACACTAGAACACAGGCAAAGCCTGCCACCGAGCAGGCTATGGCACACTTACAGGGAAGATAATGACATCTGCCATATGCAGCACCTAAACAAAGCTGCCAACTTTAAGGGAGGAATACACTGAGCAAGTGCACCTCAAACTGCTCACCCTAGCAGGGTGTGGTAACCAGCAGTACACGAGGGGTAATCTCGCATTAGAACTCAGGCAGAACCTGAAACCGAGCAGGTTATGGCACCTACAGTGAAGGCAAATCACCTATGCCCTGCGCAGCGCTTAAATAAATAAATAAATAAAGCTGCAGACTGGCAGCGTATGAGGCTCTTCAGTAGGTGAATTAGTGTTGAATATAAACTGAAAAAATACCAATTTAAATTTTCATTTTTTAAACATATATATATAAATATATATACACACACATATATCCATATGTGTACCCTGGACGTGGCGGGAAGCAAACACAGGTCCTTATGCATGGTAAACCTGAAGCTCTATCATTGAGCTATACTGCTTCCGGGCTTAATCCAAGACGATTGCTACTTTTAAATATGTATAAATACATAAACATAGCACCTTTCATATTAAGAAATATGGAAAAGACCCCCGAATAAATAAAATAAAATAAAGTAAAATAAAATGGGCAACACAAAGCAGGTCAAACTTTGCACTGGGAAAGGAACAGCTGAGCAGGCTATACATTACTGCACACCTTAGCAGGGTGAATGGGAAGCAGCAATGCAAGAATGGTAATCTTGCTAAAGGAACATGCCCCGTCTGAAGCCAAGCCGGCAACTATACGCAAGCAGCGTAATCATTTTTTAAGGACATAAATCACCCTTAAATGAACAGCCGTGACGCGCGCCAGGCCTGAAGCGAAGCTTCTTCATAGGCCGTGCGCATCACCATTAAAATGAAAGTACCTTCAAGGTACTCCAGCCCGAACGGACTCGCGTACATCAGGAAAGAAATTCCTGCCAGACATACGCTTGCACGTCAGTAGCCTGAAGCAAGACTTCACACGACGCGCGAGTGAGGACCCATAAAACATCAAATGAAAGAAAGGGAAAGCGCCGCTACCCGCAGGCCTTTCCTATTTACATTTCCACAAATTAAAAATAAAAAATCTGGACGCCTAACTCCCGTCCAAATGTGGCCATGTAAATTACTATACACTATATACAACTGTACTAGTGACACAACAAGAAACTAAAAAATAAATTCCCAACAGAATTCTAAAAAGCACAGGCACGTTAGAAACAAACGTAAAATCACAATAGAAAGCCGTGAACTCCACGTTCCAAAGCGAATGCTGAGGTGAGCCAATTCGTACTGTGAAACAGAACACAACATTGGCAACCAAGTTATACAACTGCAACACAGACTAGCATTTCTAAGGAAACACAATAAGGTGTGATTTAGCTGTGGCATCAGCAGCAAAGAAAGAGGAGTTGGGTTTGGAGTAAAGGACTTGTATAAGGGAGGGTCCCTGCTCATTGGTCTCCTGCAGGGCATGACTTGTTCTCCATGATGGATTGGGGAGCCACCCTTACATTGACATTGAACTCTATTTAGTTCTGTTTTACAACTTTTTTGTTTGTAAAAGTTTTTTCTTTGCTGCTGTGGTTTCAGAGTAAAGATTGTAATGCATAATATGAGCCCCCTGCCTTGCCATAGAATCAGAATCTGTATATGTAAAGTCTCTTTGGGCCCATCCTCTTCCTCTTTTCTTGCTGCTCCCACAACTGAAAGATAAGTATGAAAGTATAATGACATTACCTTTGCTTCTTCTTACGTTTTTGACTGATGACAAGTGATGTGTTGGACGACTTTGGGGCATACTGCTTTTTGGTGCTGAGGGTGGTTGCATAGCCACACCGTGGTGGGCTGAGGCTCCGGCGCTCTGTGCGCCACAGTTTCACCCGCCACTCGCTCTCACCGAAGGCTCACTGAATCCGGTACTACCATTGGTGCGCAGTCAGGATCTGGAAAACAGCTCTGGGTTTCTTCCCATCTAGTACCTTGCTTAATGCCCAGTGTCAGTTAGATAAAAAGGACACAGCGTTGGAGCGTTTCAGCAAAGGGCAAAGAAAGAGGAGTGATGGTGTGCTTATTTGCCCTATAGACACACCATTAGTCCTTTCCTGTATACTCTTTCTGTGTCCGTGGAGTAGATTACATTCGGGTGCATGTCTTGTAAAGAAAAGAAGGCTGTAAAGCCTTCTTTACAGTCTGAGCCTGTGGCCTCATTTGAATGGCACAATAAATGTACATCTGTTATTGATGAACCTGTGGGCCAAGCCTGCCGCCATAATATAGGGGAGCACGTGGGGTCAGTCATTAAAATATCAATGGCATCCATTCGTTTGGAGAGTCTTTTACCGCTTCTAAGGAGCGGCTGGCAGAGCACCCTGGCACCGAGGGCAAGACCCCAGACGACATGGGGATTGCTTCTGTGCCACCAGGCATTTGCACTGGGCTCGTTGTCAGGTAGGGATATGTGGATCCCTGATCGGGACGATGATGGTTCTCCATCTGATAGTCCTCCAAATGGAGAGTGGCTGGATCCTGCCAAGTTGGGAGATTTTTCCACATGGGTGAACCAATGTTTAACCCGTTCAGATTAACACACCCTAATTCTTCTGAGTGGTACATATTGCTACACGTATGTATACTTGCATCGTTTTGTCTGCATAGAAAATTGGATAGTGGATCCAGAAGAGTTAAATGGCAAAGTGTGCTGAGTGTGAGGTCTGCGCTGCAGGAAGCTGTGCTGGAGACCGCTGGAGCGAAGTCTTTCTTCAACTTCCATGTATTCCTTAGATCCACCCCTTCCAAATCCTCACTCCTGTGCTGAGTGTGTGGTCTGTGGTGAAGGAAGCAGTGCTGTGCTGGCGACTGCTACAGCAAAGTCTTTCTTCAATTTCCATTAATTCTTGAGACCCACCCCTTCAAAATCCTCACTCCCCCGCGGCGCATGCGTGCAGGGTGCTGAGTGTGTGGTCTGCAGTGCGGGAATCAGAGCTGTGCTGCAGACTGCTGGAGCGAAGTCTTTCTTCAACTTCCATGCATTCCTGAGACTCACTCCTTCAAAATCCACACTCCTGCGTGCAGAGTGTGCTGAGTGTGTGGTCTGCAGTGCTGGTAGCAGTGCTGGTCTGGACACTGCTGGAGCAAAGTCTTTCTTCAACTTCCATTAATTCCTGAGACCCACCCTTTCAAAATCCCCACTCCCGCGCAAAGTGTGCTGAGTGTGTGGTCTGCAGTGGTCCGTGGGTGGGCCGGGTGAAGGGTGATCACTGACCCCTCGTGTGCTGGTCTACGTGCGTCTGTTACCCTGGACAGGGGATCATGGATTTGGAAAAAATCCACGTACAAGAGGCAAGTTACGCCTCCTCTGAGAATCGGTGCTACACAAGAAACCCAGAGGACGAACAGATAAATAGGACACCCAGGTAAGGGAGGGGGACCCCATCAAGCCCCATTAATGCTAACATTAAATGTGCCCTTGGCAGCAAAGTCTAGCGCTGTACATTAAAGGTGGAAGCAGGGTGGAGGTTGGATTGGTGAGGGGTGCAACAGGGAGGGCTCCCACAGTGATATTACAGCCTCCAGAGGTTTTTGAGAGACCAATGGCTGGTCAGGAACTAAGGTCTACAAAAACAAATGAGACTGCGTCTGACATGCTGACTCTAAACCTCATCTTGACAAGTTTCTCGTATTTAGTCCCTTCCCCTAAAGGATTGCAGGAGCTCCCAGTGCCCACAAACTCACGTACTGCCACCCCTCCTGGTGAATTGGAGCACATCTCCAAAAACTGGCCCAGTCATGGGCTCCTGGATAAGGGGCACAGATGAACCCGAAAAAGGAAACGGACGCCAGAACTTGTGTCTAGGGCAAAAGAGTGGGTCTCTCTGCCAGACTGCCCACCTAAAGAGAAAACTGCCGGCCCTCTCAGATGGTGATAGTGACTTGATGTACAGAAAATGCTTCTTTTTCAGAAAACCTATGAGAAATGGGGAGGAGTCTGGTGTCAGTGAGATAGACGACCGAGTCCTGCTGGAGTCAGTGGCTAGGGTTGAGCAAGATCTGCATCACGCATTGGAGGCACAGGACCTGGAGATGGCAGACATCATGGAGACGCATTCCAATTTAAATAATGTGCACCCGCTGCCTCCTAACTGTGATCTAAGTCGCATCCATACGGTGAGGGACGACCATTGTCCAGGAGGCAGTGGTTTGAGCATAGAAACATCAAAAAAGATTTGATGGCGGACCAGCTGTTAGCTCAATAGGAGCTCTCACCCTCTGGTGCTAGGTGTAAGCGGGGTCAGGAATGTGGCAAAGTCCTGACAAGCACATTAAATCCTCTTCTGTCAGTGCAGCACCAGCTGAGCCCTCCCTCCGCTCGAATAATTTCAGTAACTAACGGTGACAAGGAGGTCAGCAAGCCGCACCCCACGTGGCTTTCCCCACACGATGAAGGGGGCAGCCCCTTAGAAGGTGGCAGAGATAGGGTTCCTCCTTCTGGGACGCCTCTTATATTCCAATTTCCAGGTGAGGGTTGTCTCCAGGACGAGGTAATGGTTGAGCATTTGACCGGCAGAGGACTATGGAGAAGGAGGACAGATGAGAGATCACAAAGCCCGAAGCTTTCACAACGGCTGTCCTCTTCGTCTGCCTCCTCGGAAAGTTCAGGGCTCACAGAACCTGACATCATCTCTGGGGCAGCTGAATGCAGAAGGAACAAAAGTAGGCTTAACTTTAATCAGGCCAAGCAAAATCAAAGCTAGGAAACAGGGGAGCTGTCACTTGGACCCAGTGATGATGTCAACCATGAACATCTCACTGGCCCCGTTCTTAAAATGATATGAGGCACTGAACAACAACCTAAAGGACCACTCAACAATGTTGGCTATGATGGACACCAAGTTAATCTTCTGGAAGGTTTTGTTACTTCGGCTCAAGTTGCATATGAAAAATGTTTGGAGGCTAACGCCAAATCCTTATAATCAACAATGGAATCCCTGATTGAGGAACGCCACAGGAGGAAACCACCAAGACAGGAGTATGGGGAAACGGGCACCCTTCCTCAAGCCCAGGTGTCTGGGGTGCAGGGCTTGGAGTCTGATCGCTCCAAACCCCTGGTGGTTGAGGACATGAACCCAGTAGAGTGCCTTAGTGGGGTGGAGACAGCACCGATATCTCAGGGCTTGGCTGCAGGAAAGGCTGGGGGCCGTTAAAGGACTGCTGTGATTGCCCAGACCACCCTGCTACATGCGCAGTTTATGGACCTGCCCTATGTAACGTCACTGACAATATGAAGACATCAAACATCCTTGGCGAGGCAGCGGTTGAACCTTCCCATAAAGAATATCCTATCTTTGGAAAGAAAAAGCCAAAAAAACAGATGTCGATGCTCAAACCAACATATCTAAGAAGTCACAAAATGAACCTCCAGTCAAAAGAAAGAGATTAAACGGAGCAAGAACATTTCTGAGGAACCTATCTCTATCTACTTCCCCCGAGCAAAGTCTGAAGAGCACACAGTTGGTGAGCAGTGTGGGCATCAAAGAAGACTTGTCAGGAAGATCTGGGGTTGACATTCAACACAGGGGGAAATCTCGGATGAAGAGGTGTCTCCATTGGCCTTAGTCAAGATCCACCTGAGTTTATCTCACACCTCCTGAAGGACCAACCGCAGGAAGGCAAATCGACTGGATCAAACGGGCCAACGCAACCAGAGCAGAATTAACGGTATCCACAAACATGCACCACAAACTTGGCCACCTGGCAGTGTGAGGCTGTATCAAAATGAATTAGAGAAGAGGGATCAGGGGTCAGGGAAGGTGGGCCTTTGCAAAGCAGGGGATGTTCGGCCCCCTTACATAGGGAGGAGGTTCGGTTGGAGGGTCCAGAGGTAGCAAATCGGGCCAGGGACTTGACAGAAAACAATAATTCTATGGCCCTTCCGGGGAAGGGTTCCCAACCTGGAGATCTTCTTATAACAGTCAATGGCTCTCAGAACCAGCAGGGGAAGGTTACCTCTCGAGATTTGAAAAACAGAGGACTTGATGTCCAGACCTCATGGGCATGACTTTCTAAGGCACTGGTGGTCAAAAAGCTGTCGACGTAGCATGATACGTCAACTAGGGAGGGGGCAATTACCCAAATTTCATGGAACACCAGGGGCTTTAAGTACCTCTTTGGTTTAGGAATCCCTCATGCCCAACCCAGCCATAAATGGGCCTCTAGGAAGACACGCATCGGGCCTCTTGACGGTGATAGAGTTGGGTGGTTGCCTGTCGGTGACAGGGTTTGAACATTCTGAACCTTAAATACAGATGGTCTCTATTGAAGTGGCTCACAACCAGGGCAAGGACTCTTACATAACATGCAATCTCTATTGGAAACCAGGGGAGAAGGATGCCGAGCTTTTCATAGATGCTTTTGCTGACACTTTAAATAAATGCTTGGAAACTCATCCTAGCTCTGAGATTGTCGTGTGTGGTGATTTCAATTTAGTGGGCCTTGAGGTGTGGGGTGGGACAAAAGGGTGGCTTTGGACTCCAAAAAAGGGCTATGGGCCCAGGAAAACAGAGAGAGAAACTGTCACAATCTGAATAGCCAGGTGGAGGGGGTCATCCCGGGGAAAACCACATGGAAAGGTCAAGGGAAGCCTAGAACATAGACTACATGTTTGTGGCCGAGAGGCTTCTGAAATTGGTCAGAATATTTGCAGTGAGAGACACATTAAGAAGTGATTACAGCATCTTATGTGTACGATGGCTGACTATCATGGCACCCCCTAATGAAACGTTCCATAACACCCTGGAGGTCAATCAGGGTCGTAACAGACTATGAATGACATCAAGAGAGATTGAGACCCTACACACTAGACTATGGGGGAGCGGGAGAGGCACCTCAGGCTTGTCCTCTGAGGAGGACATTAACTATCCCAGACTCTTTCTAGATTTGTTTTCTGTGGTGGGTAGGCGACCAAAACTGAATATGTTCCCAAACATACATATAATGGGGGCATTATGAAAGAAAGGAGGTCCCAATGGAAACCAAATGGGAGAGAAGCTGAAAAAACACAGACAAAAATATCGTAACTGACTGAGGTTGCATAAATGGAAGTTGGACCAGGCCATTTCCGAATCCATGCTATCCCAGATGGCAAACAAAAACATAGCGGAGATGTGGAAGTTCATAAATTCTGTGGGGTTGGATCTTAGAGTGATCCAAGTAAATGCAGTACCCGAGCAGCGATGGGTAGATCACTTCACCGATCTTTTCAGGCAACAGTGTGATGGTATTGGGACGGCTTCAGTGAACAGCACATACCCATGGGCCTCGGGGTGTGACAGGGATGACCTACTTGACTTAATATCTAGGACGAGTAATTCCAGTGCCTCGGGATCAGACAGCCGGACTAATGTAATGCTTAAGGCAGAGTCTGGTCCTTGGGCTGATGTCACAACCATTAGCTCCATGGGAAACTCGAACCCCAATTCCTGCACTCATGCACACATGTTAGGAAACCCCACTGGGTCACATAGGCTCCAGGGACACTGTTTGGCGGCTCATAGCAGTTTACATGTCAGGATTAGAAAACATAGCTGGGCCCAGGCATGGCGCAAGTGGCACTACATCCATTTTCCATTACGTAATGTTGGGGTTTAGTCACTTCCTATTCCCCTAACATGGAGGAGGACTACACACACAGCTTTAGATGCTGCAGGCTAGCTATTGGATATGTCTGGGAAGCTTTGGGCGTGGTAAGGATTGGCCAGGTATATAAACCACACCCAGATCGCTTCTCCTTGCTTCGCGTTACTCTGGTTCTCAGCGTAACGCTCACCGGTACCAGCTCCTGCAACAGAAGAAGAAGAAAAGTTATACAAGGGTCGGATTATCGTGCACTTAGCTGCGGATTCTCCTTAAGAACGCTCCTGCAAGCCTCCGAGTCCCGCTTCGGTCAAGAAGCATCATCACACCGCACCTGTGGAAGAAACAAAGAACAGTAAGTGCTGCGCAACTATCGAGCAGCGCGCACCAAGCCAGAAACTCTGCGCACATGCAAGGTAGTGCACTATAAGCCAAAAAACACTGCGCACAGTCAAGGCTGCATTTAGTAAGACTACAAAAGCCATACCAATACGAAGAGCGGAAAGAAAGCATAGAAAAGCATGCGCACAGAGAAGGAAAGGAAGCATAGAAAAGCACGCGCACAGAGAAGGAAAGGATAATAGAACACCGCAAAGAACCATCTCGTGCACGGGGGAACCCAAGCAGCTAATGAACAGCATATTCCAGTGGTCTTCAACCTTTTTTGGCCTGGGCCCCCCCTGAGCAAAATCTGGGCAGTATGTACAAATGGCTATGAACTATTACATGCCGTCATCGCAACCTACTCCCAGTATAGTCCGTGGGCTCCCCCACCTGCTCCCATCACAGTCGCTGGGCTCCCTCATCCCACTCCTACTCAGTCCTTGGGCTCTCCCAACCCCATCACAGACCTTGGGCTCTCCCCATCCTGCTCCTACAGCTATCCCAGTGCTCCTGCCCATTCTGCTCCCACCACAGTCCCTGAGCTCCCCCCACCCCGTTCTCAACACAGTCCGAGGGCCAGTGGGAGCTGGTGTATTTTTTATGTGGAAGGGCATACATATTTCCCACACAAACGCCATAGCGACCAAGCGCGCAGTGAGGGCGCCTGAACCAATCAAGGGGATTTCGGGGGAGGGGGGTTTCCCCCGTGAATTGATTTTTAAATAATGTGTTAAAATGTTGCAATTTAGAGCATACTTTAAAAGAAAATGGGTAAAAGGCCAAACAGTTTGCAACTGGAACTGGGGGCCATGGGGGAAAGCATGGTATTTTTGACTGGACATCTATTAAAGATATATAGTAAAAAGAATACCATCCCTGTCCCCTGGGCTCCACAGCTCCTCAGAAGGAGAGCTGATTTTGGCAGGTGGGTAGGGGGATTGTGCAACAAAGGCATTTTTTAAATGCCTATGTTGTAAAA
Organism: Ambystoma mexicanum; assembly: GCF_040938575.1. Classification (NCBI taxonomy): domain Eukaryota; kingdom Metazoa; phylum Chordata; class Amphibia; order Caudata; family Ambystomatidae; genus Ambystoma; species Ambystoma mexicanum. The sequence goes on along the minus strand of NC_090935.1, from coordinate 1,337,102,037 downwards.
CCCTCCTTCCCTCCTGTACACCCCACTCGCCAAAATCAGCTCAATGGACCAAAACAAACACACACACACACATTCACACAGCAATCACTCTACCATTCATACAAGCACCCATTACCATACACTCACTCATAATACAAGCATACACGCATCCATACACATATTTAAATAAAAAATAAATTAACATATATGTACCTTCTGCAGGGGCCTGCGCGTAGGTGCTGAAATGCTCCAGGTTGCTCTGTCCGTATGTGCGAGTAAGCGCAGGAGCTCTCCCTCGCACATACAGACATGCAGTGCCCAGCCAGCATTTACAATGAGTTATGCAAGGCTGGTGAAGCAAAACGCCCCCAGCCTTGCATGGCTCAGTGAGAATGTGCGCCTGGGGAACTGAACTGTCAAAGGGAAACAGCGTTTCCCTTTGACAGTAAAGCCAGCCCAGGAGCACTCCCTCAGCTGGAAAAAGCAGCTGAGGGAGTGTTCAGTGTTTCACTGGGCTGGCTCCTCGGCTCCTGCATAATGGGTGAGGGGGGCCACTGGGTGAACGCCCCCTTGCCCATTATGGAGGAGCCGCCAGGCTCGGACTGGCGAGTGGGCCACTTTTCTGGCCAAGGTGGGCCAGTTTGATGAGTTACTTCACTATGCAGCTAATAGTTTCGACCATTGTTGCTGAATAAATATTCTTTAAATATCACAATTTGCTTACATTTTAACCAAAAACAACCCCTTGGGTACTATTCAAACAGTCTGTGACTTAAGGAATTAATATTCATTTGCAACTGCGGGCCACGTTTACATTGGTGCCTGAGACTGTTTTATGGTCAAGTCTGACCATGTGTGCCGGCTCTGCCCATTTCCACTATTTAAAAAAAATAAATAAATAATTGTTTTTTTTTTAAATTCTTTTTTTTTTTACACATTTCATGCTGGGCTCTCGCGCCCCCCCTGGGATGCGGCCGCACCCCTTGGGGGTGCGCGCCCCACAGTTTGAAGACCTCTGGCATATTCAATGCAGAAGTATGCATTGTACATGAACACTAACTGAACTGAAAAGACAACATGCACAGTGTAAAGGCACGCATTGAGACTGTGACAAAGACCAGGTGTGAGTGCCACCACATTGCCAGATAAAGACCACGCTGCAGCAGGTTTGGGCGGGAACCAAGGCTACGACCAGTGAGGCAACTGGCCTTCTTCACGCGCCCCTGACTGAGGAAAAGGCAGGATGGAGAGCGTCCTTATCCTATTACACAGGTGAGCGTAGTCCGAAGGGTTTTGGGTCACAGGTAGGGTGTGGGAAATCTTGTAACACTCCTTTCTAATTCCAGTGTTCCTACCACAGGGGAAGCTCCAGTGCAGCAGTTGCAGGTCTAGGAGGCCCTTGTCCACACCCTCGAGAGGTTCCAGGTGCTCCTGCAGAGCTAAGGTGAGCGTAACAGAACGTAAAGCCAAAGCTTTCAAACCTCTGCCCGAGCATCATGGAGACCTCAGACACAGACCAGCTGGCCCAATTGTTAGGTGAACTCAGAGCAGAAGTACATGCCGCGCAGAAAGAGACAAATGCCCTGCGGAGGGAACTCATAGTGAACAGAGAACAAACTGACGATTTGGCTCGGCAGATGCTTCAGAACCAAGCCAGCCAAGCCGCACTACCAGGAAATGAACCTCAGACTCCCCTACACCCCCAGTACAGGTTGTCTTGCCTGGTGCAGTTCCTTTGGCCTCACCTGAAAGGTTTTTGGGGGAGCCTAAGAAATTTGCAACATTTATGAACCAGTGCCGTTTGCATTTCCTCTGCAAACCCGGATTATTCCCTAATGACCAGTCCAGGGTCGCTTTTGTGTTGTCATACCTAGGAAGACGCGCCACTGACTGGTCAATACCATTGGTAGACCGAGATGACCTACTGTTACGAGACTTCAGAGGATTCCAACATGAACTTGAAAGCTATTTGCCCGTCAAACAAAAGGACAAGCATTGGACAACGAGCTATTGTCACTCAGACAAGGCAATCAGGATTTGCTGACGTACATTGCCACTATAACAGGTTAATCGCTGAAACCAGTTGGCCTGAGGAGAAAAGAACTACCCTCTTCTATCAGGGCCTGCGCGGGGAGCTAAAAGACGTTTTGGCTCAGGTAGTAAATCCACCTGGCAGCTGCGTGGAATACATTGATCTCACCGTACAGTTGGATAACCGAATCCAGGAACCAAAGACCGACTGGGCACGGGCAGAAGGAAGAACGTTGTATGTACGGCCCCGAGAGACACCATCCCGTCAACCGGAGCACAATGAACCAGAACCCATGCAAATCGGAGGGGTAAGGAGTCCTCTTACCAAAGTCGAAAGAGAAAAAAGGAGGCAGCAACAGTTATGTTTGTGTTGCGGCAAAGCTTGGCATTTTTTACGTGAGTGCCCGGTAAAACCACCACGGAGAACAATGGGGGCACTGGAGAAAGAGAACACACAAGAAGATACAGACTCAGAAAACTCCAATGCCCGGCAAGCGTAGGGGTCCGTTTGACGAGCCAGGAGAAGGAGTCACAGGCCTCACACCCAATCATGCCAGTAATCTTGATTTGCCATCAATGGGCGTCACAAATGCATGCATTGGAAGCGTACATAGATAGTGGTGCAGTGGGCAATTACATTGCTAAAGACTTGGAAACACGGATTGGTCTTCCAACGTGCCGAAAGCAGTTACCGAGAATGTCACAACCGTTGATGGCACTCAGTTGTCTTCTGGACCAGTGACCCATAGCACTGAAAGTGTGACACTCCTCTGTCAAGACAGCCATAGGGAAGATATCGTCTTCGACCTCATACAAGCCCCACAATTCCAGATGATCCTAGGAATTCCATGGCTGGAGACTCATAATCCATGTATTGATTGGCGGACCAAGGTAGTGACCTTCTCCAAAGACTGCGTCCAGTACTGTTACATGAACAACCACTCCTTAGTAGAACATGTGCAAACCATTCCAAGGAAGGAGCCGATGTTGGGTCTGCTGGGAACCTTATCGCCGGCTTAACAGGATTTTCAAGACGTCTTTCAGAAGGAACAGGCTAACACACTGCCACCACACAGGGCATACGATTGTCAAATCGATCCCGTTCCTGGTGCCCATGTCCCTTGCAGCTGCATTTATGCCCTCACGGAACAGGAAAACAGTCATCTAAAAACCTACTTGGATCAATATCTGGCAAACTGATTTATACGACCTTCCAAATCTCCAGCATCATCTTCCCTCTTCTTTGTCCCCAAGAAGGAGGGGGACCTCAGGGCCTGCATTGATTATCGGGCGTTAAATCAAATCATGATAAAAAATAGGTATCTGCTGCCACTTATTCCAGAACTCCTAGATCAGGTGAAGGATGCACGGATATACACCAAGTTAGACCTCCGAGGAGCCTATCACCTAGTGAGAGTAAAACAGGGTGATGAATGGAAGACGGCATTTAGGGCAAAGTACAGCCTTTTTGAATACCAAGTGATGCCCTTCGGCCTCTGCAATGCTCCAGCTGCATTTCAATATTTCATGAACAACGTGTTGCGGGACTTACTAGACATCTGTGCCATGGTATATATCGACAATATCTTGATATATTCCACCACTGAACAAGAACACGTCAAGCATGTACGAGCAGTTCTGGAAAGATTAAGACAACACCGACTGTACGCAAAACTGGAAAAGTGCTTCTTTCACATGTCAGAGGTTGAGTTTTTGGGGTTCATACTCACTCCTCAAGGCATTTGGATGGACAATCATAAGTGGACACTATTTTCAACTGGGCCTCACCGACATCATTCAAGGGAGTGCAGAGCTTCTTAGGCTTTGCAAACTTTTATCGCCGTTTATTCCAGGCTTTTCGCAAATTGTACACCCTATCTCATCCCTGTTGTGCAAAAACAAACACTTCAGTTGGACCATGGAAGCAGAAGAAGCCTTTCAAGTATTAAAGCAGAAATTTACCTCAGCCCCCATATTGCAACACCCAAAGCCTGACCTCCCATACGTAGTAGAAACAGACAGCTCCAACATCGCCATGGGAGCCGTTCTATCCCAATGGAATCCGGACAATAACCAATTGCATCCAGTCGACTTCTGGTTGAAGAAATTCTCTCCTGCCGAAGTAAATTACGCCATCACTGATAAAGAGCTCCTGGCAATAAAAGCTGCCTTTAAAGAATGGAGGCATTACCTCTTACGGGCCAGGCACACTGTCATGGTTATCACCGACCATCGTAACCTGCAGTACCTAAAGTCCGCTAGAGCACAGTCTTTGCGCCAATTGAGATGGGCTCTGTTCTTCGCTGAATACGATTATGTTATCACCTACCATCCAGGCGTACGTAATGGAAAGGCGGACGCGCTATCACGTCTGGGAAAGGGCGAAGATGCATATGTGACACCTGAGTCAGTTGATATTATACCAGAAGACAAACTCTTGGGTTTTACCACCATCACTCCTCTGGAGGATCTAGAAGCCGAAATACGACACCACATAGGCAGAGAAGGACTGCAGGCCTGGTCTTCTAAAGGCACCCAGCATTCACTAAAAAAGGGATTACTGTATTACAAGGACCGTCTTTACCTACCCATGGCAGTCCAACAAGAGTGAATAATGAGCAGCTATCATGATGCGTTACTAGAGGAGGGGCACCCCAGTATAACTAAAACCTTGGCTGAAATCAAAAGAGCTTACTGGTGGCCAACCTGGCGGTAGGATGTTGTCCAGTTCGTGTTGGGATGTGGAATCTGTGCGCAGAATAAGACTGCAAAACAGAAGCCGGCAGGGCTTTTACGTCCCCTGGAAATTCTTCCCATGCCTTGGCACACATTGTCACTAGACTTCATAACAGACTTACCTCCCTGCAATGGGTATAAAACGATTTTGGTGGTAGTAGATATGTTTTCAAAAATAGCACACTTCATTCCCTTAAAAGCACTACCCAACGCATCCACCCTGGAAAAGGGTTTTCTGGAACAGATAGTCCGGTTACATGGTTTTCCGTCAGTTTTGGTTTCGCACCGCCGTAGCCTATTTGTTTCTAAGTTCTGGAAGAAGAGTTGCGCTCTGGCACAAATTGACATACGTCTATCAACTAGACACCAACCCCAAACCAATGGCCAAACCGAGTGGATGAATCAGACGCTCGAGCTGTATCTGAGGTGCCTACTCCACCATTCAGAAAGTACATGGAAGGACATGTTATGGGTTGCTGAATATGCCTACAACAACTCATACCACTCCACGACAGGAGAAACGCAGTTTTATATCATGTATGCGTGACACCCTCGAACATCGGTTTTTGACCCTCTAGAAGAACTGGAGATGCCTGCAGTAAAAACTTTGCACACAAGAATTAAGCAAGTCTTCAAAGAGGCTGCTACACAGCTGACCCAAGCCAATGAAAGGCATACAAGATTTGCAAATCAACACCGAAAAGAGGCACCCGAGTACAATGTTGGCGATGCTGTGTGGATGGCGTCAAAACATGGGCCTACGAAAGGATCCAAAATATTTCGTCCCAGATACCTAGGACCATACACCATTGAAGCCATAATCAACCCGGTTGCGATGAGACTTACCTTACCTCCAAACATGTGCATCCACCCAGTATTTCACGTGCCGGTCCTAAAACCAGTCCGACCTGGCACCCGACTGAAAACCCCTCCGGGTTCCACGGATGTGGACGGGGAACCGGAGTATGAGATCAAGGAGATATTGGACTCTAAGATTAATAAATCTGAACTGTTTTACCTTATTGACTGGAAAGGATATGGACTGCAGAACAGATTGGAGGAACCCAGCGTACATGTACATGCCCCCCGACTAGTAAGGACATTTCACTGTGACCATCCAACCAAGCCAGGGCTGGGAATTTCGTCCATGAGAGGGGCCTTGGGGTCGAGTGCTGTCACAACCACTAGCTCCATGGGAAACTCCAACCCCAATTCCTGCACTCATGCACACATGTTAGGAAACCCCACTGGGTCACATAGGATCCAGGGACACTGTTTGGGGGCTCATGCCAGTTTAGGTGTCAGGATTAGAAAACATAGCTGGGCCCAGGCATGGCGCAAGTGGCACTACATCCATTTTCCATTAAGTAATGTTGGGTTTAAGTCACTTCCTGTTCCCCCAACATGGAGGAGGACTACATACATAGCTTTAGATGCTGCAGGCTAGCTATTGGATATGTTAGGGAAGCTTTGGGCGTGGTCAGGAGTGGCCAGGTATGTAAACCACACCCTGATCGCTTCTCCTTGCTTCGCGTTACTCTGGTTCTCAGCGTAACGCTCACCTGTACCAACTCCTGCAACAGAAGAAGAAATGTTATTCAAGGGTCAGATTATCGTGCACTTAGCTGTGGATTCTCCTGAAGAACGCTCCTGCAAGCCTCCGAGTCCAGCTCCGGTCAAGAAGCATCATCACACCGCACCTATGGAAGAAACAAAGAACAGTAAGTGCCGCACAACTATCGAGCAGCGCACACCAAGCCAGAAACTCCACGCAAATGCAAGGCAGTGCACTATAAGCCAAAAAAACCTGCGCACAGTCAAGGCTGCATTTAAAAAGGCTACAAAAGCCATACCAATTCGAAGAGTAGGAAAGGAAGCATAGAAAAGCACGCGCACAGAGAAGGAAAGGATAATAGAACACTGCAAAGAACCATCTCGAGCATGGGGGAACCCAAGCAGCTAAAGAACAGCATATTCAATGCAGGAGTATGCATTGTACTTGAACACTAACTGAACTGAAAAGACAACGTGCGCAGTGTAAAGGCACGCATTGAGACTGTGCCAAAGACTAGGTGGCAGCGCCACCACATTGCCAGGTAAAGACCACGCCGCAGCAGGTCTGGGTGGGAATCAAGGCTACGACCAGTGAGGCAACTGGTCTTCTGCACGCGCCCCTGCCTGAGGAAAAGGCAGGATAGAGAGCGTCCTTATCCTATAAACAGGTGAGCGTAGTCCCAAGGGTTTTGGGTCACAGGGAGGGTTTGGGAAATCTTGTTACACTCCTTTCTAATTCCAGTGTTCCTACCACAGGGGAAGCTCTGGTGCAGCAGTTGCAGGTCTAGGAGGCCATTGTCCAAACCCTCAAGAGGTTCCAGGTGCTCCTGCAGGGCTAAGGTGAGCGTAACAGCTGACTTCCTTGAGGTCCTTTTCTGTAAGATTGAGACATTGGGAATGGTCTTGGACTCTTGGAAAACGTCCATAATACTACCGATTTTTAAAAAGAGCCCTCGTGACAATCCTGCCAACTACCAGCCTATCACCCTGCTGGATGTTATAGGCAAAATGTATGCAGCTTTACTGCTGAAGAGATTGAGGCAGTTGATCTCTGATTCGGCAAGTTTTGACCTCCATCAATCAGGCTTCATTAATCACGCAGGAACATCTTTAAACGCATTCCTGTTCAATATTTTGAAGTCGAGAGCCCTAGTAAATAAAGAGCCAATATATCTGGCATTCATAGACCTTGAACAGGCCTTTGTCTCTGGCACTAGTCAACTGCTGTGGGACAAGCTAAGGAAGGGGGGCTGCCCGCAGTGTTTGCTTCACGCAATGCAGTCTCTTTACTCAGGGACAAGCCTGTGAGTAAGATTAGATTCTAAGGGACGCGTCTCGTAGTCGATGGTCACAAGTTGCTGTCTCAAACAGGGATGCCCCTTGGCCCCTGAACTATTTAACTTTTTTATATAAGACGTGGCTTATCATTAGACAAGGCAAGATCGTTTCCACCTATGTTGAATGGACATCACGTGGGGCATCTGCTCTACGTGGATGATTTGGTCATAATTGACCAAAAACCAATTGGCCTTCAACCTCAACTGAATGAGTTACAGGAGTATGTTAAAATCAATAAACTCAGGATCAACGTCCCAAAAACAAAACTTTTAACCTTGGAGTCTGCTGTTGGGAAGAAAAAAGCCAGATCAGATTGGTGCTTAAATGGGGAACAAATAACGTTGACCACTTCCTTTGTATATCTGGTTATGCTGGTTAATGCTAGTTTAAATGACAGCCCTAGGATAGCCCAACTCAAGCTGAAGGTCACACACTTAGCATCACAAGCGCGGATCCTATTGAAAAGATCCCGGTGGCCACATTTATAAAGCCAAATTGATGGCAATCGCTACCTATGCTACAGAGGTTTTCCTCGCAACGGATCGCGCTTGGTGGATGTCACTGGAGGGGAGGTTTTGGCGCAGAGTGCTCGATCTGCCTGGGTGTATGTGAATCCCCGCAATAAGATATGAGCTGGAACTTACGTCCGTGTGTGCATTGATGGAGTGGAAAACCCTCTCCCTGCACAGGAAGTGTAGAATAGAACCCTCAGTCTGAGGGTTCAAGATCTTGAAAGAGGCCATGGAGGCCAAAACTGAACCCATCCAGAATGTCTGGGATTCAACGTGCGGCAAACTCCTGAAGGATTTGGGGTACTCTGTATCCGAACTGTTGATCAACTCATACGCCATTAAAATTAAGCTATGGAAAAGGGATTGGGTTTATATAATCACAGCAAGGGAACAATACAAAACGTGCACCTTTAAAGTGGAATGCAGACATTGGGATTCCATTCCAAAGTATCTTAGATTGTTTCCTTGTAGTTCAACTCAGTCTGAATTCTTGAGGTTTGGACTAAACCTTCTCCCCACAAAGGAAATCCTGATGAACAGGAAGGTTTGGCATGATCTGGATGCAAATTGTAGGTTCTGTAACAGATCAGGGATGGAAGAATCACGGTACCATCTGTTTCTGGGCTGTCAGGGGCTGACAGAGAAGAGAGCTCTATACCTTGGTAAAATTTTTAATAGGCTGACCTCAGTAACTCCTGACGAATGGTGGAGTAAGCTCATGGGTGGTGAAAGAGGGAGTCAGATTGCCTCGCTGATCACGTTTCTAGATGACATCTTTCTGGGACTGGCCAGTGGGACTGTCTGAACCCACATCATCTGGGGACTGGCTAGAGAGACTACCTGAACCCCCGTTTGGTACGTACAAAGCAGTACTTAAGTGGGCCTTAATCCAACTGTGGTGTTTTAACATATGGGGTGGGCTCTAAACTAACTAGGTTCGGCGGGTTCGGTGTTCTTATGAAATACGACAATATTGTGGGCCTTTGTTTGGAGGATGATGGAGATGGGAAGGCTCTGTGTTTTATAGTCACATAAATGTATTTGGGTGAATTCTTTTTTGTTTTTTCCCTTGGATGTGTTAGGACAATTTTCTGCATAGTTTTTGTTTGTTGTTTTTGAAAAGTGAAAGGTTTCATGTAAGCCAAACACTGTTATAAATAAAAAAGAAATTAAAAAAAGTGAAATGTCAAAGCCCTCCATGTTAGGCAAGCAGCACATGTGGCTGTCTTTTTTTTTCCTGGGATGCCAACCAAGGATGTGTCGAAGGGAGCAGACAAAGCCTGTTTTTTCTGTCAGGAAAGACTGTTTAACACCTGTGACCAAAGTATGAAGATTTTGGATCTTACAGGAGAGGCACACATCACGGTTATCCAAGGACATTGTGTTTTTTAGGCGACACAAATACCTTGATGATTCAGGAGCACAATAAAGGCATCCTGTTGACGGTTAATCCAAAACAGATTGGATTAGGTGACGCCCTGCCTCAGGCTATGTGGATGAATTATTATTTGACGATGGTTCCTTCAAGAAAATTGGTACATTTGTTTCAGTAGTTACTGCCCTTGACAAAGCACAGACATCACTGAGAAGAATATTTCAATCAGTGGTCTCCAACCTGGTAGGTCCTTTCAGCGGTAATGTGGTTGGCCGATTGCAAACTGGGAGGTTCAGCACTAAAAGGCCCTTCCAATAACCTTTCTGACAGCCCTTTGGGAGGTCTCAGGGCTTTCAGCAGAGGAGTAGAGCCACCTCCTTCCCATAGAGGGTCAACGTGGTCCCGGCACCAGGCATGAGGTAGCACAGGTTAGTATGGTCCCAGTTCCCTTGTCATACGTGCAAGTGGAGGGGCGTCATAAACAGCATTTTGTTCACAATTTCGCTTTTGGTTTCTACAGATACCTGGGTACTAGTTATGCTCAGGGATTATGACATGGAGATTTTGAACACCCCCACGGGTAGCTCCACCAGGGTTGCTCAGATTCAACTGGGTGCAAGGATATGCAGGAAGTATCCATACTGTTAAAAAAAGAAGGCTTCAGAACAGTGGCATCCAAATCCATCCATCCAACTTCCTCAGCAACATTTTTTTGGTTCGAAAGGTAGAACGCTCATTTCACTCTGTATTCAATCTTACTACTATTTCAAGATAAAGATGCTTGCATTGCTACATGACTTATTGCTGCGAGAAGATTGGTTATTGCGTTTGGATCTCAAAGATTCATATCTAAAAACTCCCATTGATCCAGAGCATAGGCAGTTTTCTATGTTTTCAGTGGAAGTGGCAACTGGTCCGTTTTTCATCTTGGCCCTTCGGGTTATCATTGGCTGCTCTGTGTTTTTCAAAATGAATGCGGCCTGTGATAGATTTCTTGAGTCTTTGAGGCACCAGATTTCTGATTTACTGTGATGATATACTTCTTATGGCCCAGTAGCCAGATTTAACTGTCAGCCTTCTGACTTCTCTGGGGTTACCCATCAATTGGGAAAAGTTGGAGTGTCCTCTTTCACAACAAATGCAGTTTTTGGGTTTCATGATAGACTGCATGTCATCCACACTCTGACTTCCAACAGAAAATGTTCGCTGTATCAAGAGAGAAATTGGGCAAGCACTAAAGGCACATCTGGTATCTATTCGGCTGATAGCCAGGATAGTGGGTCTCTTGTCAGCTTCCATTCATGTGATTCTTCTGGCCCTGTTACATTACAAGGCCCTGCAGAAGCTGGAGGTTCAAAAGCTCTGCAAATCTGCAAGTTATTCTGATTGGAAGCAGCTTTCTTCAGAAGCATGCAATTAATTAAGATGAAGCTCCATCATGTAGACTGTAGGATATTTTGATAATGGTCCTTTTATGAATATGGGATCCCCAATTTAACAGCATGGATTCCTTTAGCATACCTCCCGTTTCAAGACAAGAAAAGCATGCAAGGTTTCACAGAAGGTCTGTTTATTAACAAAATAGGAATATTGAAACCAATGTAGATAAATAAGTTATGCTTCCATTGAATTCTAATGACGTATTGAAAAATAATCAACACACTATTCCCTTAGTTGTCAATGCTACAGTTATAGAAATAGAATTGTTTGTAACACACACATCACCACTTATATTAGGGGGCAGGGTAAGACTATAATTTGTTAAAACAAATACATTAATTTAAGACATCCGTGCCTATCTTCTCTCTACTTCACCTTTATTGCAATTATATAGCACCCCTTTTCTCAATAGACATGTCAGAATTTCAACAGCATTCTAAAAACTCAGTTGCAACAAACTACTGGACCTTCATGTATGTATATGGCTTATAGAAAGGTAAAGATATGTTTAACGTGTATATAGGCTAGATTCATTTCAGTGATGTTTCTATTTAATTACTGAGTAAAAGTGTACCTTTCTCACTTTCAATGGGCAACTTAAAAATGAGAAAATGGGTAGCGGGACTCCACCTTTCCCTTTTTTCGGGAATAACTTAGCATTAACAACAATATTCTGCTTGATGGTAAAGAATGACTTCACTTATACTCGTTTCCTTGGTATGCACACAATGAGATGTCCATTCAACTTTCTTAATGATTCTTCTGTGCTAGACGTCAGTATACAGAGACAGTCAGGGGATCTGACTGTATACACACCATGGACCTAGTCTATCAAATATATTTTTTTCCAGAAGCACATATAATGTTCCCTAACATCTCGGGAAACACAATGAATTTCTATATTCCCACCACTCAGCAATGACAAATAACAGGGACCAGGGTTTAATGTAATTCCCTTTATAGTATTGATCACCTCAGGATTATTTCCTCTTTAGATCATACTCACATACGAGTTTCTTTAGGCTGGATCAGACAGGTGGCTCTCTTAAGCACTGGTTCAATTCTCTGCCTCCAAGAAAAGGTGGGCACCAGTCAGCAAGATGGGATCAGCTTTCCTCCAAAGCCTGTTTGCTGTCTCTTCCTCTGAAGAAGGCCTTGGACCTTAACTCCTACTAGGCCTCAAGCACAGGGCTCTGATATAATCCCAAATGCCTCCAGAAGTAGAGCAATCTATTCCTTCTCCTTCCTGTTGTTATCAATTCTCCTTCTTCCTCTCCATCAGTCAGTTGGTGAGTCACTCCCCTAATGAGTGTGTGTTGAATCTTTTATAGACCAAAAATCCCACCATTTTGAGGTGTGTGTACTTTTCCTGGTTTAATTTGTTAATGCATGTGATTGGAGAGTGTTTCAAAAGGGACATCACAGTAGACATACCCTTCTGCGGTCATTGGGTTTCTTAATGTAGGGAGAAGTCTGATGGGAGTAACGTGTACACTCACTCTCCCCTACCATGTAATGTGATGTCCTCTCAGAGATTTCTTGCATTAAACACTGTAATATTCTGAAATAGTAAATTCCACACCTAAGCCCTCTTTACTCTGGCACAAATCAACCAATGCCATTTGCAGCATGATAGCACAAATGATAAATGGTTAATGACTTACATATTTTGCTTATAACTTATTTTAACTTTTCTGCACAAATTATTCTTCCTTCTTGGCAATGGGCTTGTCACTGTGGATGCTAGGACATATATTTCCCTGGACTGCACTGTTTTGGTGCAAGAAAATACAAATGTGACTACTTTACATAATGAAAATGACCTCACACAAATTTTCAAGCTGAACATTTCTAAACAAAACATAACTTTATATGACATTATTTGTAGAATTTAGGAGTGAAATAGTAAATCCCCATGTAACATTTAAAGACATTTCTTTCTAATACAAAATATTACAGTCAATAGCAGAGCATCTGGTGTCATTCGTTTTTTAACTGTTCACTCAGAGGTAAAGGTATGTATAACTTCAGCCGGGCAGTACTAATGTCTTTTTGTAATTTGAAGTTCTTGGAGGTCTGTGACTCTAATTCCTGCCCCTCTTGGACCAGTTCCATGTCTGGTAGATTATTTCTAGATAAACACTTTGTTTTCCAGGTATCTTTTCTGTCCTTCAGGAGAAGCGTGGGTGATTGATTAGCAGATTGGTCAAAACATATCCATGCCATGAAGAAAGCCCCTTAGAATTACTTGCAAATCTGGCCTCCATGTGATCTAGTCCCAGAGACCGTGATTATCTTTATTGCTGAGTGTCAAGAGAATTCCAACTGCTTGATAGTGCAAGGCATATCAGTTCTGTTGTTGTTTTGCTTTGGGGCTGGTGAATTCAACAGAATACCAGATGTCCGAGTTCTGTCCTGGTTTCATTTTAATTTGGTCTCATACACAAATGCACTACACATTTTCCTGTTCCCCTTGATTTTACATTTTATATGAAAATTGCAGTTTCTCCATTGTATTGGCTTATCAAACACCTATCAAACATTCACATATTTCAACATATGTAGGCTTCCTCATCCTAACTCTTAATTTCTGTAAAGGAAAATAGAACCAACAGCAGTTGAAAATTCAAATTCGTTTTTCTTTGACACTTTACAATGTGGCAATTTTCACTTTGATTTGGGCATGTATGTCTACATTTTAATCAAATTTGCACAGTGCTTTCTTTGTCGTTGGAAATGGTTATCTTGGGCCTTGTCACTATATGCTGATTTGAAGGGGCTTCCAAATCTTGCACATTTTGCTTGCACGTGTGTTTTGCAACTGCTTTGCATAGCCTGCAGCTTACATCTTTGATTTTAACATGGTGTGTTGCTATGCATCTTTTCTTTGAATTAGGTTTCCTTACACATCCCCCTTGCTATTACTCATTGCTGCAGCAAAAAGAGTAGGACAAGGGCATCTATCTATTTTTTTTCCTTTTCCAGGTTGATCTTGGATGAGTCTTTTCCTCCACTATTAATTTCCATTTCGGGAAATGGTGGAGATCTTCTTTTTGAGCTGGATCTTTTAATCTCTGCATTGCATTTTTTTCTTGTTGGGCTCTCTTTCCATGGGCCACAGGTCCTCGAAAGAATTCTTCAATTAATTAACCACAGAGAGGGGTAGAAAGGTTGGTTTAGTGCCAAATAGAAACACTCATTTTTTTTTTTATAAAAACAGTGCCTCCTATCATGAAATTCTTACATTTCTTCAATACTTTATACTACTCTTTCCGTCCAGTCATTCTCTTGCACTCTAATTTGATTACTTACCTGTTATTTTTCCTTGTTACTTCTTTTCTTTTTACTGTTCTTTTGATTTCATGATTCATCATTTTCTTAGGCCTAATTATGAATGGCTCTTCAAGCATTGTTAAAGCTCGTTGTGGGTAAAACCTTTCTATTTATTGATATGGACACATGTTTCTGCAACCAGATCACCCTTTGGGGTTCAGAGCTTGTAGGAAACATGAGATATTTTATTGGTGATGGCAAAATCTCCTTGCCAGGAAGGTAAGAACCTCTTCTACTTGGCTTGGTTTCTCTGAAAAGTATATGGATCAATCCTGTCATCTAACTCATACACCAGTTTTGTTGTTTTTAAGTTGTGTTACATTCTCATCCCTTCAGCAGACTTCTCCAGATTGTGTTGGGCATATGCAAAAGCATGCATTAGATTCTTCCTCAAATCTTCAGTGTACTCATGAGTAGTTGAGGCATTTATCAACGTTTACTCCTCATTTTCATAAAGCAAGTGTTGAGGTAATACCATTTTTATGCAGGCATTAATTCAAATAAAGGCATATTGGTGGCAGAAGAAGGTGTAGATTGAATGGCCATCAGAACAAGTGGAAAGCAGATGCCCCAACTGGGTCCAGAATCAACCAGAGACTTCAAGATACTCACAATTCTTCAGTTGTATCTCCCCACAACGCTGCAAAATGCTGAGTGGTAGATGATATGGAGTTGTTTCACTCCTAAAATATCCCTCATTTTAGTCATCACCTCACTGGTAAAATGACTGCCTCTATCGGACTCAATCCTTTGCGGAAGACTGAATCTAGAAAGGATGTGGTTGATCATCATGGCTGCTTATGCCTTAGAATTTTGGGCAGGAAGGAACTTAGTCCACTTTGTGAAGAGGCATGTCACTGTAAACATGTATTTGTTTCCTTTGTAAGAATGGGTTACTGGTCCAATGAATTTAACTTGCAAATAGGACCATGGTAACAACATTGCACTTTTCTGCAAAGGAACTCTGTGTGTGGGGGAGAACTCAGTTGGAACTGAGCACAAATAAGACATCCCTTTAGATATGTATTGAGAACCTGGCCATGTGTGGCCATTGAGTGACTTTATGCAGTATCTGGAGTCTTTTGAAATCCTCTATGATCAGCAGTAGCCACGTCATTGTCTTAGGAAGGGGTGTAAAACCACTTCTGGGACCAGCCCACTTATCATAAAACACCCCCCACTCCCGCTCCCAGGTTCGACTTTGCGCTACGGCAATTAACTCATGCCAGAGAGATAACACTTTAAGCATAAAAGTAGCATTTATTTAACAATAAGCAACAGTCAGTAATTTTAGTTAAATGGGAACAAAAATGCAAGTTATAAATCACAGATATTTAGAACACAGTGTCATCTCACGTTCATTTTAGCTAACGCTGGGACCCTGCTCAGTTTAACGACCGGCCTCTCCCAGGATGTCATCATCCCTCTGGTCAGACACTGTACCTTCCTGCTCCTTAAGTGAGAACGTGGCAAGGAATGCTGCTTAGGGGTAAATAAGAATCCGGGCACCTGCACTTGCTCGGTGGTAGCCCACGGAAGTGTCCCTGATGATTAATGTGGGCATGCATTCTTATAAGATTGGGCTGTCAATCAGAATGACGCAATCTTCCAGAACATTCTTCAGTGCAAAACATGTTTGTGCTGGTTGAAACCCCCAAAAGGTGCTCCTTTCCCCTCCCAGCTCGGAGCCCAGCTGCAGAATCTGTTATGTCTCTTACCCAAAGTACCCGGGTGAAGCCGCTTTTCTCATGCGAATAAGGGCCTGTTTACGAAGGATGGCAGAGCCTTGGAAAAATATTCCAGGGGAAGCTGAAGTATATGCATTGCAATTAGCCCCCAGTGAGCAGGCTCTGCAGGCCCTGCAATCTGCTAGTTAGTGTCATAATATTACAAGACTGTCCATGTAGAAGCTATAATGCTTCAATACTGCAGGTCTGCAATGTGAAGGGTTTTTGACCCATGCTGAATCAATAGACTGGGCAGATGTGGGGATGAACTGCCGCCGCCCATCATTCCATCCCAGAGTCCAGGAGAACCGTGCAGTTGTGCACATACCAAAAGCGCCAGGGGTTAAAGGTGGTGCCAAAGGAAAAATAGCAGCACCTGTCAGAGCAAAAGCGCTTTTAAATCACCTGTGTTTCTTTGAGGGCAAGCTCCAAATGTCAAGTTCAAACATTGCAAGATAGCTAATCCGTTTTACTGATGTCAAAAAGTTGCTGAAATCATGGGCACAAGACCACTCTAAAGATTCAACCTTCTTGTGGGGGGGTTCCACATAATCACTCTAATGTAAGGATGCCTATCAAAACAATAGCAAAAATCTCCTGTCAAATTCAAGACAACTCCTAAATGGATGCAGTACCGACAAATTCCACAAGGCAGCGGTAGCGGTTTAAACTCTGACAGGAGAACTGAGTTCAATAGCTGACAAAGGGACCAGAGTCAGCTGGACTTCAAAGCCTGTTGGTTAATTAAAAAATCTTAGCCACCTGCTGTTCCCAGGAGGCAGGCTGATTTCATTAAGAGCTTCAAGAGGCTGGGAAACCTCTCACCTCAGAGATTCACACCAGGAGGCAGGATATCACATGACCCTGTTGATTGATTGAGGAGAGACTTCCAGGCAGCCTGCTGGAGCCCACACAAAAGACTCTTTCCCTTGAATGGGGTATGTTAATTTTGAGTATTGACTGTCAATAAAGATCTGCCTGTGAGCAGAGACATGGGTTCCCGGGCCCACCCAAGCTTCTGGGGGCAGACCCAAACACTTTGGGGAGTTGTATTGAAGGCAAATATATGTTTCATAAAAAAAACTGATAACTCTTTGTAACCAGATGACAGAAATATGCAATTTGGAGACCCTTAATCTAAGAAATGTACCTTCAATTTAAGATTAGATTCAACTTTGTACCATGTTCTGGGGCAAAACTCCGCTATTTATCAATATTCCAGACACTGTGTTTAAGCTAGAGACATGGAAAGTTACTGGGATATATGTGGAAGGGTGGTGTACCTTTGTATAATTTTTGATGAAAATCCCATATTGCAAAACCCACTAAAATCAAAAATAAGTTGCCATTTTTGAATGTAAGCTCCTAGAAATGCCAGTGTCGGAACAGAGACTACCTTAAGCAATGTGTAATATGTATGTGTAATGTCAACCACTTGTGTACCTGGGAAATATATATTTGTATCAGAAATAGATTTGTGTGCACATTGACCAGGGGAGTGTCATTTCTGCAGGTCATAAAAATGACATCACTCTGACACACTATCCCTTCCCAAATCAGGGACCAAAGAATCTATTGACCTATCAAATTAAGAGAGGGGCAGGCTTGGTGAAGCTAGCCTCTCCACCCACTTTCAAAACACATAAAAGCAGACAGTGCAGGACAGATGGGGATTCAATTCCATTTGCTGCGGAGTGTGCTGACCGACGACTTCACATCCAGAGATCCAACACTTAGACATCCAAGCTAAACAGAGACTACAGAACTTTGAACCAAGAAGGCCCACTGCAAGCAAAAGTATTTGTCAGCAGGCCTCAAAATCTTTTGCAACTGAACTCTTCAAATAGCCGGGCTGAGCTGTTTGATTCTGGCCTAGAACCCTGTGACAGAAACATCCAGAACCAGGAGCCGTGCTGTGTCCAGAGAAGGAAGAACCCGATCCAGAGAACCGGTGCCTAGCAGACCCAGGACAGCAGAGCAGAGCTGACCCAGACGCTGTGAGCAGAACCGCCCGAAGTCCAGTCCAGTTGACTCGATCCGTGACGAGGCCCAGTCATACTAAAAATATAGTGTGAGTACTGCCAGAACTGTGCGAAACCCAATCCCTTAGTTAAAATAATCTAATGCAAACTATTTTAACCTAAGTAGAACTGCCTCCTAGTAAACCTGTCATCTGTCATTCTAAAGCAGCGAGCTGTCATCTGTCATTCTAAAGCTGCAACTGTCACCTGTCATTTTGAGTTTTACTTTAAATCCAAAAAACTACCTTTTCTAAATCGTCCGCATCTCTGGAACCGTTTGTCCTAAGAACATGGTTTAACTTTTATTTAAAAGCTAAGATTCTAAAACCGACTTGCTACTTATACTTTTGCCATAATCACGATTCAAGCACTCGCAAATTTTACCGCGATTTGCGATTTGGCCTGATTTCTTCTCCAGTAAAAAAGTCAGCAGCTCCTTGCTTTCCTTTGCTAAAATTCGTTTTAACCTGCTAGTTATGCATAGAGCATTGCTAAAGTGAGCCTGAACTAATATAAACTAGATATCACCCACCCTGAACCTCTAGAGGGAATTAAAAGCATTTTTAACACATTTCTCCCTTCATTGTCATCACATTCAAAGCATTTTGGGGCCTGTGTTTCAAACTTCTACCTGTTTTCCTCTAAGCTTGCTGGGGGGGAACTGAATTTTGTATTGTATTTGATTGCATACCTGAGAACTGTGTGCTCCTCCTTCCATTTCTTACATTGCATAGGTCGGGGGGGGGTGAATTGCCATAGAAAAAGTGATTATATTATCTTTTGCTAAAATCATATCAAGTTATTTCTGTACTGCATTTCATTCCTCATTGCTTTTCCCTTGAAACCATAAAAGTATTTTCGCTGCCTTATCCATCCTATACCAACTCCTCATTGATTGTAAAGAAGTGTGCTAGTGTCAGATTACCCATTGTTGATCAACATTATATTCATAAGTGTGATATCAATTATTAATTTATTATAAAAGTGTGATATATATATTGTTTAATTTTTCAAATAAACCTTTTAAATTTGCAAAACAGGCCTACTTCTTGGCTCAGTGGGGTCAAGGGGGATTCTAGGAGAGGGGTGTTATACAAGGGTTCATCATCCAGATTATAACTTGCCATAAAAATATATAAATAAGGGCTTCCCTTGGACATCCCAGACAAGGCACTGACTTAGTGGGATTGCTTGATTGGAGTTACTTACAGAGTGGGGGCTCGTAGCCGGGAACTTCTGGGTTAGATTTAGCACTTGTGCAGCTTAATACAGTGTGCTAACTGATGGGATACATACATCCGGTCGGATCACCACGCTGTGGTACGCTGTAAATCACTCCTCAAAGGAACGCTCTAAGGAAACGGTCTGTTTTGCAAAATAAAATACAAACTTCTGTAAGTCAGGAAGGAACTCAAATTCCAGAATGACGACCTTGGTAGATATGAAGATAGCTAGGGAGCACGTCTTACATAAACTGTTTGCGAGAGGTGAATGGTCTGAGCAGGACCAAAATGTGTGGTTGCAGGCGATCACACAACAGGTCACTACAACTGGGTCAGATATGTGGAGAGATCAGGTTCCCTTACATGTGGCCCTGAGTGAACTACATATGGCTTCTAAGGCCAAAGATGAACACAATAAGATTGCCAGGATAGCGGCATATTTGTATCTATATATGGGAGCCATGCAGGACAAATGCGCTGAAGGCCAAGATATGGCAAATAGGCAACAGATCGCGTTAGAAAAGGCCCAATCTGACCTGGTCTCTTCTGAGCAGAGGATGCACGGAAGCCAGGAGTCAGAAAATGAGAGCAGACAGTATCTCATTAAAATCAAAGAGGACATGTGTATCCTGCAACAGGAAAAGTCTGACCAGGATACCAGATTTCTGGCCTTGCAGAAGGAGTAAATTGACAAGGGGGGTCCTGGGAGTCTCTCTGCCAGACATTAGTCCTGGTTACGAGAGACTTACCCAGAGTCTTTAGCTCACTATCTTTCACAGAGAAGAAATATCCCAAAGATATCAGTCTTTGTCCTGCCCTGGGGCAGTCCAGCACCAAAATGCTTGGCAATTCTCCTCTGAACAAGAGTACCAACAGCATCCCCAGACACGTGTTTCGGTCTGGTTGGACCTCATCAGTAGGAAGGAGCTGTGCCTCTCTAAGAATAGTGAGCAAGGGGTCCACGTCTGGATTCCCCTAGTAACTTAGGGTGAGACCCAAAGTTACTTGAATATGCAAATTGACAAGGGGTCCTGGGAGTCTCTCTGCCAGACATTAGTCCTGGTTACAAGAGACTTACCCAGAGTCTTTAGCTCACTATCTTTCACAGAGAAGAAATATCCCAAACATATCAGTCTTTTTCCTGCCCTGGGGCAGTCCAGCACCGAAATGCTAGGCAATTCTCCTCTGAACAAGAGTACCAACAGCATCCCCAGACACGTGTTTCGGTCTGGTTGCACCTCATCAGTAGGGAGGAGCTGTGCCTCTCTAAGAATAGTGAGCAAGGGGTCCACGTCTGGATTCCCCTAGTAATTTAGGGTGAGACCCAAAGTTACTTGAATATGCAAATTGACAAGGGGGGTCCTGGGAGTCTTTCTGCCAGACATTAGTCCTGGTTACGAGAGACTTATCCAGAGTCTTTAGCTCACTATCTTTCACAGAGAAGAAATATCCCAAACATATCAGTCTTTGTCCTGCCCTGGGGCAGTCCAGCACTGAAATGCTAGGCAATTCTCCTCTGAACAAGAGTACCAACAACATCCCCATACACGTGTTTCGGTCTGGTTGGACCTCATCAGTAGGGAGGAGCTGTGCCTCCCTAAGAATAGTGAGCAAGGGGTCCACGTCTGGATTCCCCTTGTAACTTAGGGTGAGACCCAAAGTTACTTGAATTTGCAAATTGACAAGGGGGGTCCTGGGAGTCTCTCTGCCAGACATTAGTCCTGGTTACGAGAGACTTACCCAGAGTCTTTAGCTCACTATCTTTCACAGAGAAGAAATATCCCAAACATATCAGTCTTTGTCCTGCCCTGGGGCAGTCCAGCACCGAAATGCTAGGCAATTCTCCTCTGAACAAGAGTACCAACAGCATCCCCAGACACGTGTTTCGGTCTGGTTGGACCTCATCAAAGACTCTGGGTAAGTCTCTCGTAACCAGGACTAATGTCTGGCAGAGGGACTCCCAGGACCCCCCCTTGTTAATTTGCATATTTAAGTAACTTTGGGTCTCACCCTAAGGTACTAGGGGAATCCAGACGTGGACCCCTTGCTCACTATTCTTAGAGAGGCACAGATCCACCCTACTGATGAGGTTCAACCAGACCGAAACACGTGTCTGGGGTTTCTGTTGGTACTCTTGTTCAGAGGAGAATTGCCTAGCATTTCGGTGCTGGACTGCCCCAGGGCAGGACAAAGACTGATATGTTGGGATATTTCTTCTCTGTGAAAGATAGTGAGCTAAAGACTCTGGGTAAGTCTCTCGTAACCAGGACTAATGTCTGGCAGAGGGACTCCCAGGACCCCCCTTGTTATTTTGCATATTTAAGTAACTTTGGGTCTCACCCTAAGTTACTAGGGGAATCCAGACGTGGACCCCTTGCTCACTATTCTTAGAGAGGCACAGATCCACCCTACTGATGAGGTCCAACCAGACCGAAACACCTTTCTGGGGTTTCTGTTGGTATTCTTGTTCAGTGGAGAATTGTCTAGCATTTCGGTGCTGGACTGCCCCAGGGCAGGACAAAGACTGATATGTTGGGATATTTCTTCTCTGTAAAAGATAGTGAGCTAAAGACTCTGGGTAAGTCTCTCGTAACCAGGACTAATGTCTGGCAGAGGGACTCCCAGGACCCCCCTGTTAATTTGCATATTTAAGTAACTTTGGGTCTCACCCTAAGTTACTAGGGGAATCCAGACGTGGACCCCTTGCTCACTATTCTTAGAGAGGCACAGATCCACCCTACTGATGAGGTCCAACCAGACCGAAACACGTGTGTGGGGTTTCTGTTGGTACTCTTGTTCAGAGGAGAATTGCCTAGCATTTCGGTGCTGGACTGCCCCAGGGCAGGACAAAGACTGATATGTCGGGATATTTCTTCTCTGTGAAAGATAGTGAGCTAAAGACTCTGGGTAAGTCTCTCGTAACCAGGACTAATATCTGGCAGAGGGACTCCCAGGACCCCCCTTGTTAATTTGCATATTTAAGTAACTTTGGGTCTCACCCTAGGTTACTAGGGGAATCCAGACGTGGACCCCTTGCTCACTATTCTTAGAGAGGCACAGATCCACCCTACTGATGAGGTCCAACCAGACCGAAACACGTGTCTGGGGTTTCTGTTGGTACTCTTGTTCAGAGGAGAATTGCCTAGCATTTCGGTGCTGGACTGCCCAAGGGCAGGACAAAGACTGATATGTTGGGATATTTCTTCTCTGTGAAAGATAGTGAGCTAAAGACTCTGGGTAAGTCTCTCGTAACCAGGACTAATGTCTGGCAGAGGGACTCCCAGGACCCCCCTTGTTAACTTGCAGAAGGAGTACCAAGAAGGTTTGGACTCCCTACTGCAGAGCCAGAAAAAGCTGGAGCAACAAGTAGATTTCAATAGGGCATGTGCTGAGCAGGTAGTCACCCTGCAAAGCCACCTAGATAGGGAAAAGGCAGAGAGCAATAAACTGATCCTGAAAGACCTGGATACCCAGGCAGAGTTTGATCAGGAGCGCCAGAAAGCTGGTGCCCTTCAAAGGCAAAGGAACGACCTGGCGGCACAGATGCATACTCTTAGTCAGGAAAGGGACTCCTTAGGCCAGGAAGTCTGCCATTTAAAAAGAAAAACTGAAGAAAATCACTTAGCCCTCCAGGGGCTGGGTGACCTCCAAAAAGAGAATCAGAACCTGTTAGAGCACACCAGCAGGGTGGAGGAGGCTCTGGCAAGAAAGGAGCAGGCCAGTAGGGATGGGACGCAGGAGGTAACCCTCCTGCAGCAAAGACTGGCCCAGTACTCCAGGACCAATCAGGAGGCACAGAGAGAGAATGAGGCTCTCTGCCAGCACAATGATAGGCTCCAGCAACAGGTAGCCATGCAGGAGAGACTGATAGAGTCTAGTAAGGCCTTTGTTGAGGAACTGAAAGCGCAGGCTCTTGCATGGCAACAGGGAGCAGGGGCTGATAGAGATGAGGTTCGCTGGGAAAGGGAAATACCTGGGCATAACCTCAGGAACCCCAGTACCGGAGGCCTTCATCTCTCTCAGTCCCTGGACTCTGCCACCCCTATGTCCCCTGGAGCACATGAGCACAGGGCCACAGGGATGGCAGATTACTATCCAGCCAAAAGTATGGGGCTCATAGGCCAGTACCACCCAGGAATGGAGGGGCGGGTATCCGGGTATGGGCACCCAAGCACAGTGCAATTTAGTGGGGAACCCCAGGAGAGTAGGCCCATTAAGGGCATCCTGAAAACCTCTGCCCAGTTAGGTCAGTTAGGGGGGTGTACCCATCAAATCCTGGCAGCAAGGAGGGATCTGAAGACTCCTCTGAGCGTTACAGGACACAGGAGACCAGGTCCCCACATTCTGCCAGCCATTCCCAGGCTCGCAGAATCCGGGAAAACCTGGAAGATCAGACGGGCACCTCTGAGAGCAGTGCTTCGGAGTCAGAGGATCAATGGACCAGGGTGACCCGAACCAAAAAGGCCAATAAGGCAAAAAGGGCCTTGCATAAGGACCCATTGAAACAAATAAAGGCAATAAGGAGTGTCATCACGCCTTATCATAAGAACGCCAAGTATTCTGTTTGGGAACACTTGGAGCTCTATGAGCAAATGATGGAGACTTTCCATTTGGAGATCAGCAGTGGCTGCATCCAGTACGTCAAATGGACATTCTCCCCAGAATACTCCAGTTTCTTTGTAGGGCTGGAGGACCAAAACCATTCAAGATGGTCCGCATATAGGGCGGCCATCTTGAAACATTTTTCTGTTCATAGAAATCCTCAAGCCGCTCGCAAGGCAGCCTACAATTTGCAATGTGGGGAGGATCAGGCCCCACAAGAATTCGTACAAGAATTGAAGCGTGCCTTTGCGCAGACCACCAGAAGGGTGCGCATGGACAGCAGAGAATTTGTCAATACTTTTTTCCATTCCTTGCCCAAATACATCATGACCCACCGAGTGAGAGATTTTCACGAGAAGAGGTCACTAGACTGGGTCATTGAACAGGCCTACCCGGATCTATGAGGTGCAGAAGCCCATAGAAAATAAAAGTAATGCGCAGAAAAACCCCAAAACCAACAGCACCCCTGCTGCTGCTAAGGTGGCAGAGGTAAAGGTTGCCCCTGTTTTAGATTTGGAGAATGGGGGGGCCTAGAAACCCGCCTGCACCAAATAATTCACAGCCCAGAAGGCTCTCAGGCCAGTCACAGACAGGGAGTTGAGGAGGTCGTCCCACAAATAGGGTCCCTCGCTCCCGTGATTATGTAAGTCCCCGCTACAATGGAAACCGACCCATCCTGGGTTATGTGTGGACTCCTCCAGCCCAAGGGGGGGGATCCAGCCAAGCACCTGACCCACGGAACCTCCCTCCTAATGCCCCCCAGGAGAGCAGAAATTCACCAAATCCTGGGCAGAACTTTTTCCCCAGGTATCCACCCAATTTCCAGCCCCAAAATCATCCATCCTTCTTTCCCCAATTCCCTGAGCCCAGACAACCTAATCCGGGAGAGGGGAGGCCAAGGGTGGAGGGGTACCCAAATCTTCCCAATCTGGGGTATTACCAGAGAAGGGATAGCTACCCTTCCCGGGATCAGCCCAGGGGAGAAAATAGAGACCCGTATCAGCCTGAGCGGGTTTCACAACTTGAGCGCCAGGTCCAAAATATGGCACAGGATCTGGGTCACATACTGAGGGCTCAACAGAACCCTCAGATGAGCATGCCACCGCAGAATGCCCCAAACTCTGGGCCTGGTGCTCCAGAACAATGACGGGGGCAGCACCCCGATAACCCACCGGTTCCCAGGGAGGAGGCAGAAGGGGAAGGGGGGTGTAAAGCCTTGGAGGAAGCTTCCTTCCCAACTTGTAAACAGCCCCTGGAAAACCAGGAACCGGAAACAAAATCTCCTGCCCCTGAAAGCCTGCCTCCCAAGGAGCAGAGGGGGGTAGGAGAAACAAAGGACCCAAACAGACCCACTTTGTGGAGGAGGTATAGGTCTTCCAATTTGAGGGAGAGGGATCCTCAGAAGATCCTGGGAAAAGGATCTTCTCCTTCAGAGATGGGGGAACTCCTCCCAAGGAAAAATGGGTGCCAAGGGATGACAATTCAGACTGGGGAGATGTGGAGACTGAGCTACCGCCGCCCATCATCTCATCCCAGAACCGACAGTACCAAAATCCCATGGGTCAAATCCATCCTGATGACTGCCTCCAAAAAGGGGGGGGCGGCCCAGAACTGGAACCAGAGGAACCCACAATGGCTCTGATTTCCAGTTGCCAACTTTTTCTTTCAGATTCCAGAGACTCTTCAAAGAATTCTGCCCAAATCTCTTCGCTAGCAATGTCCAAAACCAGAAAATTAGCCCACCAGTTGTCCAAAAATGTGCATTATCTGTGCCCCCTTGAGGAGAAGGAGGGAGGATACTATGCCCCGGTACAAGTACAGGGGCAGGGTACAATTTTGGCATTGGTGGACACTGGATCCCAAGCTACCCTTCTGTCCAAAAGGGCCTTTGATGAACTAAATGCAGGAAGGGGGGAGAATTACCGTATTCCTCTCACCTCTCTTCCTGGACAACTGCAGAACTTTGACGGGAAGGAAATTCCTGTCGAGGGGACTGCAGATTTGGACATCAAAATTGGGCGACACAAGGTGAAACACCCGGTCATAGTAGTGACTCCAGAGGGCACCCCTTGTTTACTAGGGAATGACCTCCTGAGAAGGTTGTCACCCCTAATAGATTGCGTAAACAAGGTCCTCTGGGCCCAGACTAGCCGACCAATAAAATTAAAACAGAGTGTCCACCATGTTAGTTTAAATGGCACCTGCCACATGGTTGAACAAAAATCTGACCAAGTAGAATTTCACTTCAAGAACAACCAAATTCCACACGTGACAGTAATAGCAGTAGGACAACAGACTGGTGATGGGGGGTCCTCTCTATTTCTGAAAATCAACCTTCCTTCCAGTTTAAGGTGGAAGGAAATACTCTGAAATTCGTTACCAATCCACACCAATCCACAATCACACACTCCCACTCCTATAGTGCAGAAAGATGTGAAATCAGCTCAGAGCCTGGCTCAGCAAATTGGAGAGCAGTTGTTCATCCCTGTTCAGTTAAATGATGGGAAGGACTCTGTTCTCGCTCGAGTGTGTGTGAACAACGGTAAGAGCTTCATCAGCGAAGCCATGTTCCGCCAACTCCCAAAAGATCCAGCCATTCCCACATTCAAACTGATAGACAAATGGGAAATGGATCTGAAAATACCCAATTCCAAACATCTCCTGCCAAGCAGGTGTATGCTCAAAATCTCCATTGGCAACAAGAGCATAGTCCATAATTGTTGGGTCGTGCGAGATGTCACTGCCGCCTTTTACTTAGGCAGTGACATTCTCAATCGCTTCGCCATTAGTTTGGACCTAATAAACTTCAAAGCTTGGTCCCGATTAGCGGATAATCCCATGGGCTTTGATGATCAAGAAAAAGCATGTAGGTCAGCTCAATTGCTACCTTATGCAGTTGAAATTCAGCTTAAAGAGGAAGTCACCATCCCAGAAAGGACCCGACAATTCTTCCTGGGAGTGAAAGTTAAAAGAGGCCAAAAATTGAAAAACCCTGATGCTCATATTCATCTAAATGCTTCTCTCCAACAACAAGGGTTAGGGGTAAACCCAACACCATAAGTCAACATAGAACATGACACCATTCCAATAGAGGTGGATAACAGCGACTTACAGAGTATTACTCTAGCCGCAGGCACCATCATTGGAATGGCGGTTGATGACCGACATTTCTCCATTGATTAAGGAAATTAACTGTTAGGACCAATCCCCAAGGACTGTTTTCACAGTGACAGTGAGGACAATACAACACCAGACAGGATTTCCACCCGGCAACGGGGGAACTTCCTGGTGTACACTTCTTGCCCTTATGGTAAGGAAGATGTGACTTGTGACTTCAGGAGGGATGAGGTGATTTTCCAGGTCCATGAGGGCTGCCTTTCCCACCTGAAGCCTCCAGTCCAAATCAGCACTCTGACCAGGGACTTCTCCACCCAGCTGGAGGAGGCCGCTGAGAAAGCCAAACCAGAAGTCTTTCCAGGCTTCAGGCAGATGGTGGAAGAGAGAGTCAACCTAGCTGATGCCTGTGTGACTCTGGAACAGAAGCAAAAGTTGAAACAAGTTTTTTTGGATTTCCAAGATCTCTTTGCGGTAGACTCATATGACTGTGGTCGCACCGACATCCACATGACAACAATTCCCACGGACCCTGGCATGACTCCAGTGTTTGTGAAGCAATATTGCTTGCCTCTCGCATCCATGGAGTCCCTTACTGAAATAATTAAGAACCTTGAGTCCCGGGGAATAATCCGTCCAGTCCACAGCACTTTCAATAATCCGGTGCTGGGAATATTGAAGCCAAACGGCCAGTGGAGACTCTGCGCCGACCTTAGGGAGCTCAACAAACGGGTCCATACTTCCCGATGACCTCTGCCCTACATTGACCAAGGGCTGGCCCAGATTCAGGGGTCACAGGTATTCACAGCAATAGACCTGACCAATGGATACTGGACTGTGCCTGTCAGTAGGGAGGACCAATACAAACTGGCTTTTACCTTTGGGGGCCAGCAGTACACATGGACCCGGACTCCCTTCGGATACCTCAACTCCGGCAATGAATTCAACATTTTCCTACATAAGGCCGTGCCCAACCTGGGTGCGAGGGGTAACCTGGCTTATGTAGATGATGTCCTCATCAAGAGTTCATCTGTGGAGGAACACATAGCGGAGATCCGTTATGTTCTGACACAGTTGAGGGCCGCCGGAGCAAAACTTTCCTTTCAGAAAGCACAGTGGTGTAGAACCCGTGTTAATTTCTTGGGGCATGAGATTACTCCTCAGGGTCTCTGTCCCCAGGAAAAGAAAGTGGAAGCACTTCAGAAACTGAAAGACCCCACCACTTTGCGGGAAATAAGGAGCCTCCTTGGACTGACTAATTACAGCAGAAAGTTCATTGAGGGCTACGCAGAGATCACCAGACCCCTGATTCATCTCTTGAAGGGGGGGGGTCAAGTGGGAATGGGGTCCAGAACAATCCGAGGCAGTAAGACAACTCAAGAGAAGCCTCTCACAAGCGCCTTGCCTAGCTTCCCCTGTCAGAAACAAGGAGTTCTTCCTGGAGACAGGGTTCTCTAATATGTGCTTGACGGCAGTATTATACCAAAAGCATGACAAGGTCAATAAAGTAATCTCCTATGCGAGCAAAACTTTATCCTCTGTGGAGGAAAAATTCAACGATTGTGAGAAGGCACTCCTGGCAACGGTGTGGGCATTGAAGAATTACCGCCCGTTTATCCAGGGGGAATACATCATAGTGGAGACTCCACACCAGCCTCTGCAATATCTCCAAAGTGACAGAATCCGGGCCGGAAATGTGAGTAATTCCCGAATTACTTCCTGGATTCTGTCAATGTAAGGCTTTCCTGTGGAGGTCAGATATGGCCAAAACAAGAAGAGTCCCCTCGCGCAAAGCTGACTTGCATGATTGTGCCAGAGAAAACTGTCTCGAGGACGAAAGTCTAAAAATCAAGGACAACATGGAGGCATACCTTAAATCCCCCCACAAAGTCTTTGAAGAAGACAAGTGTGAGGGAATGCCCACTGTCTATGTGGATGGATGCTCTTACCATGTTGACAACAACGGGGAGAAAGAACTGGTGGCCGGCGTAGGGAATGCATGGGTGAAGGAGTTTCCTGAACCCTCCGCTGGGTACAAAATTGGTCCCCGAAGTAGTCAGGTGGCAGAGTTGATGGCTGTGCATCAGGCCATCCTCACTGCTGTCCAACATCAACTCCACGAACTGGTCATAATCACAGATTCGGATTATGTACGGAACGGGTTCGTGGAGCACCTGGTTAATTGGAAAACCAGAGGCATGCTATGTGCTAACAACAAACCCTTGAAACATGGGAAGTTGATCCAAAACATTGATGATCTGGTCACCTCGAATGGGATGACCATCTACTGGAAAAAGATCAAGGGTCATTCCAAAGTAGAGGGACCAGACAAAACTGGAAATGACTTAGCTGATCAGCTGGCCAAAACCGGGGCCATCCAAGGGGATCTAATTGAGATTGAGTCCCTGTTGGGGGAAATCCAGGTCACTGCTATCACTAGGTCCCAGACAAATGCTCACAATGATCTTTCAACTGCACAATGGAGTAAGGAGACCCCTGATGCTGATTTGATTACAGCTCAGAAGGGGGATCCAATAATTGGTAAGTTTTACCAACACATTGAGGGCCCTGAGAACTTTCCCCTGACGGATACCGATTACATTGGGAAAGAGGACCTAAGAGTGTTGATGAAATGTCCAAAAATGTTCCGAATCCAAGACGGTTTGTTGGTAAGGAAATCCCAAGCTGGCCATGATCAGTCGGTGGTTCCTACCTCATTCCGAAGCCTGATGTTAAGTCACGCCCATGATGCGGCCACTGCCGGTCATAGGGGGTTTCATACAACACTTGAAATCTTAAGAGAGGTTGCATACTGGCCACACATGGGGCAGGACCTCGACCAATACTTGAAGGGGTGTCTTGTGTGTGCCCAGTTTCAGCCATCATCCCTCACACACCGTGCGCCTCTCCAAAAGAGGGGGATGACACTGCTATGGTCAGATTTGCAAATCGACTTTGTAGGCCCTGTGATTCGCTCGTCTAGAGGAAACAAGTACATGTTGACCGTCACATGCTTGTTTATCAAGTGGGTGGAATGTCTCCCAGCCCCAAACTGCAAGGCAGAAACAGCAGCTGCCCTGATGATTAACCACATCTTTTCCCGTTTTGGTCTACCTCAGCGGATTGAGTCAGACAGAGGTAGCCACTTCACCAGTGAAGTAATGACAAAGATGTGGGAGATACTGGGGGTCAAAAGGAAGCTACATATTGCTTACAGGCCAGCTTCTTCTGGAGCAGTAGAGAGATACAACCGAACCATTGTGAGCATATTTAAAAAGTTTGTGGCAGATTCTGGGCCAAGTTGAGATATCCCATTACCTCTGGTCATAATGGCCATCAGATCTACCTCTTCATCTGCAACTAAAATGTCACCATTTGAGTTGATGACCGGATGCAAGATGGTGCTTCCCCAGCATCTGCTCTACAGGACCCAAGAGCAGACACTGATAAATGCCTCCACAACTCATGAGTATGTGGAGAATTTAAGGCAACACCTTCAGCATACTTTTGCCTATGCTCAGCGGAATCTAGAAAGATCAGCTGATAGCATGAAAACCCTCTACAACCTGAAGACCACCAGGAAGGAATATACTTTGGGGGACCGGGTCTATCTATACAATTTCCAAAGGAACCAGGCCAAACAGCGAAAATGTTTGCCTACATGGAAGGGACCATTTGAAATTATAGACAAGATCTCCCCTGTAGCGTATAAGATCCGCATCCCCAAAGGTAGTCTGGCGGAAGGGGAAGACAAGTGGGTACATATAAATCAGCTAAAGTGTTGCCATCCCAGGCACACTCTGCAGCAACTGGAGGAGTCCTCTGCAATACCAGAGGGGACCGGCCCAGATTAATTCAGTTCCAACCCTAAAATATCCCACATATAGTCTCTAAAATATTATGACGCTTGTAAGCCACTGTCTCTGAATTATATCTTGTTTTTCAAAATTGGAATGCTATGTCTATTAAAGTATAAAATGTATATGTCGCCCCACTATATCAATAGTGAGGGAGAAATGTCTATGAATAGGTATTGCCGCTTTCCTTTGTCATCCTAGGAGAAAGAAAACCTGGGGACTGGCCAAGGAGGACGCCCAGGGACCGGGAGCAAAGATCCGAGGGGCCTGGGGTACCGCCCAATATTCCCATCAGGACCGGCGAGGAGGACCGATCGATCCAACTGGGTGGAGGAAAAGATGCTGAACTGTGCCATCTACCGAATTGAAAGAAGATAATGTGGACATACCAGCGCAAGGGCTCAAAATCTCCTTTGCACCCTACTTCCCCTCGATTTGAATCAAAGCGTAGTCGGGCAGGGGGGTTTGTGAAGGGTTTTGACCCATGCTGAATCAATAGACTGGGCAGATGTGGGGATGAGCTGCCACCGCCCATCATTCCATCCCAGAGTCCAGGAGAACCGCGCAGTTGTGCGCATACCAAAAGCGCCAGGGGTGAAAGGTGGTGCCAAAGGAAAAATAGCAGCACCTGTCAGAGCAAAAGCGCTTTTAAATCACCTGTGTTTCTTTGAGGGCAAGCTCCAAATGTCAAGTTCAAACATTCCAAAATAGCTAATACCGGAGACCTTTGTTAAAAAATCTGTTTTACTGATGTCAAAAAGTTGCTGAAATCATGGGCACAAGACCACTCTAAAGATTCAACCTTCTTGTGGGGGGGTTCCACATAACCACTCTAATTTAAGGATGCCTATCAAAACAATAGCAAAAATCTCCTATCAAATTCAAGACAACTCCTAAATGGATGCAGTACCGACAAATTCTACTAGCGGTCTAAACTCTGACAGGAGAACTGAGTTCAATAGCTGACAAAGGGACCCGAGTCAGCTGGACTTCAAAGCCTGTTGGTTAATTAAAAAATCTTAGCCCCCTGCTGTTCCCAGGAGGCAGGCTGATTTCATTAACAGCTTCAAGAGGCTGGGAAACCTCTCACCTCAGAGATTCACACCAGGAGGCAGGATATCACATGACCCTGTTCATTGATTGAGGAGAGACTTCCAGGCAGCCTGCTGGAGCCCACACAAAAGACTCTTTCCCTTGAATGGGGTATGTTAATTTTGAGTATTGACTGTCAACAAAGATCTGCCTGTGAGCAGAGACATGTGTTCCCTGGCCCACCCAAGCTTCTGAGGGCGGACCCAAACACTTTGGGGAGTTGAATTGAAGGCAAATATATGTTTCAAAAAAGACTGATAACTCTTTGTAACCAGATGACAGAAATGTGCAATTTGGAGAACCTTAATCTAAGAAATGTACCTTCAATTTAAGACTAGATTCAACTTTGTACCATGTTCTGGGGCAAAACCTCGCTATTTATCAATATTCCAGACACTGTGTTTAAGCTAGAGACATGGAAAGTTACTGGGATATATGTGGAAGGGGGTTGTACCTTTGTATAATTTTTGATGAAAATCCCATATTGCAAAACCCACTAAAATCGAAAATAAGTTGCCATTTTTGAATGCAAGCTCCTAGAAATGCCAGAGTCGGATCAGAGACTACCTTAAGCAATGTGTAATATGTACATGTAATGTCAACCACTTGTGTACCTGGGAAATATGTATTTGGATCAGAAATAGATTTGTGTGCACATTGACCAGGGGAGTGTCATTTCTGCAGGTCATAAAAGTGACATCACTCTGACACACTATCCCTTTCCAAATCAGGGACCAAAGAATCTATTGACCTATCAAATTAAGAGAGGGGCAGGCTTGGTGAAGCTAGCCTCTCCACCCACTTTCTAAACACATAAAAGCAGACAATGCAGGAGAGATGGGGATTCAATTCCATTTGCTGCGGAGCGTGCTGACCGACAACTTCACATCCAGAGAGCCAACGCTTAGACTTCCAAGCTAAACAGAGACTACAGAATTTTCAACCAAGAAGGCCCACTGCAAGCAAAAGTATTTGTCAGCAGGCCTCAAAATCTTTTGCAACTGAACTCTTCAAATAGCCGGGCTGAGCTGTTTGATTCTGGCCTAGAACCCTGTGACAGAAACATCCAGAACCAGGAGCCGTGCTGTGTCCAGAGAAGGCAGAACCCGATCCAGAGAACTGGTGCCTAGCAGACCCAGGACAGCAGAGCAGAGCTGACCCAGATGCTGTGAGCAGAACCGCCCGAAGTCCAGTCCAGTTGACCCGATCCGTGACGAGGCCCAGTCATTCTAAAAATATAGTGTGAGTACTGCCAGAACTGTGCGAAACCCAATCCCTTAGTTAAAATAATCTAATGCAAACTATTTTAACCTAAAACCGACTTGCTACTCCTTATACTTTTGCCGTAATCACAATTCACGCACTCGCGAATTTTACCGCGATTTGCGATTTGGCCTGATTTCTTCTCCAGTAAAAAAGTCAGCAGCTCCTTGCTTTCCTTTGCTAAATTTCGTTTTAACCTGCTAGTTACTCATAGAGCATTGCTAAAGTGAGCCTGAACTAATATAAACTAGATATCACCCACCCTGAACCTCTAGAGGGAATTAAAAGCATTGTTAGCACATTTCGCACTTCATTGTCATCACATTCAAAGCATTTTGGGGCCTGTGTTTCAAACTTCTACCTGTTTTCCTCTAAGCTTGCTGGGGGGGAACTGAATTTCGTATTGTATTTGATTGCATTCCTGAGAACTGTGTGCCCCTCCTTCCATTTCTTGCATTGCATAGGGGGATGAATTGCCAGAGAAAAAGTGATTATATTATCTTTTGCTAAAATCAAATCAAGTTATTTCTGTACTGCATTTCATTCCTCATAGCTTTTCCCTTGAAACCATAAAAGTATTTTCGCTGCCTTATCCATCCTATACCAAGTCCTCATTGATTGTCATGAAGTGTGCTAATGTCAGATTACCCATTGTTGATCAACATTATATTCATAAGTATGATATCAATTATTAATTTATTATAAAAGTGTGATATATATATATATTGTTTAATTTTTCAAATAAACCTTTTAAATTTGCAAAACAAGCCTACTTCTTGGCTCAGTGGGGTCAAGGGGGATTCTAAGAGAGGGGTGTTATACAAGGGTTCATCATCCAGATTATAACTTGCCATAAAAATATATAAATAAGGGCTTCCCTTGGGCATCCCAGACAAGGCACTGACTTAGTGGGATTGCTTGATTGGAGTTACTTACAGCAAGCACTTAATAAATGCATCTATTAGCTACTAAACTCGGTCCTCTGTCCTGCTTTTGCAAGCTATGCACTTGTGCAAAATCTAACATTCCATCCCTTAGATGCGTGCACATTTAATACAGCTCACTATGCTTCATATCTAGGCATTACTAAGCCATCTATAAAGTTCTGTTTATCAGCATTTAGTACACTCTTGAAATATGCTATTAGTCTTAGCTGTTAATACAGTAAGCTATAGGCCTAATATGCAATATGGTTAGCTCAGTGAATCAATGCACCTACACTCTACACTACAGTCATGGACCTAGTTCAGCATCATACTTCGGAATGCGGTAGGTACCACCCACTGTGCATACCTAGATTGGGGTTTTCTCACCAACAGCCCATCTTAAACCTTGAACGTATTTTGAAATGTCATCAGAATCAAAACTCTTCCTTTCCTTGATATTCTGATTCTGCCACAGGAAATTGAACTGGATCTTCTAAGTATTTATAGAATTTCCCAATAATGGTATACTTTTTTGAACAGTGATAAAATCTGCATCAGGAACAACTCTACTCTGAGCAGCTGTACGTTCACTGTCAGTGCACGTTTGTTATCTGGTTTATGAGCACTGCTAGGCAAGAGAAGTTTACACCCTATTTTTGAAAGTTGGAAGCAAAATGATTTTTTAGGGAGTATAAACATGAGTCCTGTTCCCAATGGGAGTATTTTATAAACAAGTAAAACATATATTCAATTGTAAAACAGAAATGTTTTTGTTAGAAATACTTCTTTGCACCGTTATTCATGCATACATATTAAAATATACATTTGACCTCTATAATTATATTTGTTTCTTCCTGTGGTAGTCCATGAACTACTGGTTGAAAGACATCCATGCAACTGTTCGGTGAAAGCAGGGGCTCATGCACCTATGTGTCCATTTCCTTTTTTTAGGGAGTGTTTTTACTCCCTATTTTTATTCTTTGGGAGTATTTGCCTATTTTTAGGGAGTAAAAGTGGCTGATACACCCCTTATCTGTAGGGCTGCCTATGAGTTTCATTGATCAGCAAAGTCATTTGCAACTGAGGGTTGTGGGTTAGAAGAGATTAGCTATTTATGGAACATACTTTTGGTAATATGTTTAGTTCCAGACACATTTGGTACCATTCTGTCTTTCCAGTCAAGTGTTTTTGAAAATTGATATTCATGTCCTGGAAAGAAATGGCTAGATCCATATTGTTTGATCACTCTCCCACCAAGTGCATCAGGCTGTAATGGTGGATGCTATGTATCGTGATTAGCACTGCTGCTGCCACTGATGGCCAAGGCATGAAGTGTATGATATTGTGCAGCCGGCAGCAAAACACTATTATTTTTCAACATTATCTGCCTCAGACATGTCTTCAGTTGCAGCCGCATTGTACATGTGATACATGCTGAATACACGTTGCAAGACCCTTTCATCCCTTCATCCATTCCCCGCCCGAGTCATAGGTTCACTGAGGATGGCAGAGGATGAAGCCCATAGTGGAGACTGTTGTTGGGATGGAGTCAGGGATTGTTACATAGTGTAATTTAGCTTCCCATTTGGCACTTGTCACATTATGGGAAAATGCTGCTCCAGAGTCATGTGTGGCACCTGTAGCCTTTGTGTGGCAATGAGTGATGCAGAGGTCTGAATCACATGTCACCTCCACGCTCATGATGTGTAGGTGTTCCGAGCTCAGGAAAACTGACGCACAGGCTGTGGTCATGTGACATCATGACCTACCCAACATTGACCGCGTCCCAGTTTTCAAGCAGGAGACCGAGGCAGGGGTTCATGTTACTATTTCTTTTGTATTCCTATGTCCACCTCCGCCATTGTATAAGCATTATAATGCACCCCACATCTTCACTGTGCCAGGGGCAGTACACAACAACTGGCAATTAGGAGTAACCTGAAAGTGGGTTAGAGCACATCAGTTCCAGCAGGCTTTTAAATAGCCGCCGCCTCAGTGTATATGTCTGACCTAGTGCAGCTACTGGATTCCCAACACCCACCATTTGACATCCTTATCAGTGCATTGTTAGTTGACTCACATTGGGCGATGTGGATGGGGTGCCTTGACTATATCTTTCATGCTACCAGGCATACAGTCCTGGAAAGAAGCCATCCACATTATTCACGTGGTAAGCAGAGATGAACACAACAAGCTTTTCTTGTTACCGACCAATCAGCAATGAAGATTACTATGCATGAGCAAAGTAAGACCCCACTGTGCAATTCCAGCAGCAAGGTACCCCAGATGTCAGAAATCTTAACCTTCACCAAGCCCACCACAGGCCAAACGAGTCACTCTACAGCTGCATGTGAGAGTTCAACACCTGACTAAGACGTGCAAGTTGCCTGATGCTGAAGGCTTAACCTGCATTGAAATTATACAGCGATGAGCATCAATATACTTTTGGAAAACCATACTCTATGATGAACACCGAACCTCCCTCTTTAAGGTCCTGAAGATGGCATGCAGCAAAGAAGTAGCAGGTACCAGATCCTCTGTAATGTAAAACGCACTGGCCTCTGCCGAAAACCCAGTATCTTGCTCAGAAAGTTACAAAATCCATTGACAAGCAGCACACTGAAAACCCGGGATCATGTCGATATTGTCATGCTATGTCTCACCCGCGACCCGGGCATCCCACTAGAGGTAATGTTTGCTGCTGATGTGACAAACTCTTCTTTGCATTCTACAGACCTGCAGGCACGCCTCAAAGGGAATTCTGCGAGTGTCACTCAGTCCAGACAGCCAAAGCTGGTGATCACGCCACAGGCTACTCAGGAGCTAAGGTATCCTCTAGTGAGGAAGAAGCATTCCAAGTCTATGTGGTCTAGAAGCACCTTCTAAAATCTAGTCTCATCCTGCGAAATGCTAATCTTCATCAATGATGTCAACACATTGTCTCCCAAGTTGATGCATCAGCATGCTACCAGAGAGGGAATTCCATATAAGGACACCGGCCCCGATGACATAACACACAAACATCACAATCTTCACCTTTTGATGCACCAGACCAATCCCCAGCACAAGAAATGCGAAGTCTGGCAGAACCAGGAAATGCTCCTCACCAGGAATAGGTAAGATGCTGCTCAGCTGCAAATCTGTGTAATGCCTAGATGTCATTAGGCATATGTTCAATGTCCAAGCCACCATGGATGACCTTCTCGAAAGGTTCAACAACATGTTCGAGTAATCCACCTTCATTTTTGCAGCTGCCACCCTGAGAGAGACGATATGCCCAATGTGGGTCCTGTGCCTAGAGACCCAAATTATGCTGCAGTGCTGTTGCCCAATGATGCAGAAGCATGTCTTGGGTTGCATGTGGGCTTATGGACAAAGAATGTGACCAAGTAGTTCAGACTGGTTGGCCCCTTTTGGAGTGGGGGTAATGCTTAATTTGTATATGGCCGAGGGTTGCTCAGAGCAGTAACAGAGGTTTTGAATAATTCCATAACTTCCAGACATCAACCTTCGGCTTTACAGTAGTCACACCAAGTGGGACGGGTGTGCCCAGATGTGGGTCCCATGCCTGCTCTGTCTCTGTGTAGAGACCCAAGCTACTTCTCACTGATGATCCCCAATGGGTCTGAAACATGCCTGGGGTTGATTGTAATCTTATGCAGAAAGAATGTGACTAAGCAGTTCAGTATGGGTTGCCCCTTTTGGGGTGGGGCCAGGCCTGATTTGCATATGGTCTTTACCCATCAACCTTAAGCTTTGCAGTCGTTGACCAGCATCGGCTGCATGAAAAGCACTGTTGTCATACTCCACTTTGAACAGACAATTCAAACCAGAGCCACAAGACAGATAGGACAGACAATATCATTCCACCTGTTAGCCCAAGTAAAAGTGGAACTTGCATCTTTACAAAAGACTAGCATTATAGAAAAGGTACAAGACCCCACACCCAAGTATTACCAACTGTGATCACCTGAAAAGGCCAAGCAACCAGGTCTAGTCCGCAACTGCATAAGCATGAGTCTTCTAAACCAAGCAACCCGCAGGGAATGACACATTGAACTCACAATCGATGGCCTTAGTGGAGCCACTGTTTTCTCCAAGGTAGGTCGTAAGGCAGGATACCACCAGTTAAATTGGTGGAAGTAGTCACATCCTATAACACCATTTGCTCCCCATGTGGGACTTCACAGCTATAAGTGCCTGAACTACAGCATTTTTCTGTCAAAAATTCTTCCAGGCCCCCTATGTCATGTGCACTCATACAACGAAGAAGAATACGTGCCAACCATACACAGAGAGAAGTGCAAATTCCTCAAAGACTGATTCAAGTTTATCAGGTTTGTGTTTAATTGCGATACCACCATGGGAGATCACGAGAAAACAAAAGGCATTAAGAAACCACACTGCTACCATTGTCCCTGCACGTCTAGAACTTCCGTGGCTTGTCCAACTACTTTGAAATGTTCACGTCAACAGTAGCAATGCTCATAGAACTGCTAGAAACGCTACGAGACCTCGCCAGGGCCACCAATAACTGGCAATGGGCAAAGCCACACCAAAACACAAAAGAATCAAGGATACCCTCATAGGACACAAAATTCAATGTCATCTCATGCAGCCTTAGCGCTATCCTCGCACAGACCATTAAACTCTTGAGTTCTTATAAAGTGCCAGCCTGGACCCCACCTCCACAGAATAATAGTATGGATACTCTACAATAAAAAGGAGTCTACATCTGTGTTATGGTGTATTAAACACCTATTTATAACGATTCAAAACTCTCATTGACCACAAACCGCTTGTCCACATCTTCCAGGGCGTGTCTTCCAGACTCCAGTCCAGAATTGGCAGTTGGATGCTCCAACCAAAAGTGTACAATTGTAGTGCAGAATACCAAGCCAACAAAGTTTCTGATTCATCACCCAAGTCCAGCAATACCCCAGGAGATGCAATTGGTGCAAGACACAAAGGACCACCTGCATATGTCGGCACAGATGGCCCTCCCAAGGCACTCAATCTGAGCGAAGTTGGAAAGAGACAAAAAAGGACAAGTGCATCCAGATAATTCTGGTGACTCTCGAGTTACACCAGTGGAATACCCTGATCAGTCAACAGCATCACTACACAGCAGAGGACAAAGTGATATTTGCTGACTGTGGCCACTGTTTGTGAGGAGCTATTAGAAGAGGGTCTGACACTAAGAGGAATGCAGACAGTCATCCTGGAATCCCTGATCACAGGAGATCTTCTGAGGACCACCAAACCAAAGAAATTGGCCAGAAAAAAAGTGTGTTTGCAGTAGAAGGCATGGATCCACATATTTGAAAATAGGGTGGAAGTGATCATAGCAATTTTCATCTGTTGCAGGCTATTGGTTCTGCAGGCCATCCTCTGCCTATCCGAACTCAGAAGAAAGGATGCAAAATATTGGAAATCAGTACATACTTTGGTTCCTGGCCATGGAGCACCTACTTTCTGGTGATCATATATGTCTACCCCCCCCCCCCCGATTCAGAAATTGAATTAGAAGATCTCAATGGAGAAATGGTCACGACTCTAAAAACTGGAGAAAGAACTTGGCATCCCCAAATTATTTACAACAGGCAGCGCTTACCAGTTCTGGGTCATTAATTGCACGGGTTTCCTAGATTGCATCTGTTTCAAACACGTGGTGGCCTCAAGATGACAGTGTTGCCCAAAGGTTTGTTAGACCCCCTGACAGAGGGCATCCGGATAGTATGCAAGAGAAGCTGAGAACTGGAGAACTTGCACTCTACAGACTCCTGAGGAAACACAGGATGACTTCACACTTATCCATTGTATGTGTCCAACCATCTCTGCTGATGGGGCATCGAAAAAACCCATTGCAGAGCTCTTTGACACCGGCTGAACGAGTAGACAAATCAATAACTCATGCATGATGGTGCACTGAGGATGTCCCTTAGTGACTTGCCAACGGTGGCACCTATCTCGAAGAGAAAAGGTTTGAGATACCACCTGAGGGATCACTTTGACATCCCTCAGAGACTGAAGGGCTGCGACCTGTGCCACTAAATAGAGACACAGCAGGTCAGACGACTAAGTCATGTTAGCCTGAAACTTGTCTCCACATGTTATGTTGGAACCTGCACGCTCGCAGGGAGAAGGCGCCGTTTGTGCTCACGCTCTTCTTACCCTCACAGCAGGCACGTGCCTAGGCTATGGTGGTGTGCCGTTGCGCCCCGTTTCATGAAGGATACCCCCCTGCGCTCACGATGGAGGCTGATGCAGAGAGTTCATAATGCTACTATTCCTCATGTCTCCCACTGGTTTACGCCTCCATCGCATGCAATGGCATGCATCCCATACACAGGGGGCACTGCACAGACCATACCAACACCTTGAGTGGTTCTTGTACCTGATCAACTAGGCAAGCGGTGGTGACCCCCGTCTTTACCTGAAAAGGGCGTATTCTATCCTCCTCCCCATCTTTAGTTGGTGTATAACTAAGCATCATTTCTACATACAGTGATCAGGTTGACAGGTTCTAACCCCGACCGAAAAAAATGGATGTTCCCAAACACAGAGGGGCCTTTCATAACGGCTCTATGTGCGATGTGTTCTAACATAAACGCCCCTCCCGGAAAGGAGACCTCTTTGATATGAAGACGTACAGTGGTGTTACATTAAATAAGACTTTGACAACAGTAATATATGCTTCGGTTTAAAAGTTCCGTTCGCCGCCGCCTCCTTTATTTCTCATCGCGGCCTCCTACTTCCCCACGAGACACCCACGGTTGCCTACCGCGCTGACTGCTGAGACACGGGCTAAGCAGGTGCATCCCCGATCACTCAAGACAAACACAGCATCCGTTGTTGTTGTTTGATTTCAAAATAATGTTCCGCCCAACTGCTGGCAATTTGCTGATGTGGCCACGTATCATTCGCCCGTTAAGGCACTACAGACTGCCTACCGATGACTCAGTCAGGACATAACCGACTCCAAACCGAAACTCGGGAGCGGGTATTCTGAGGAGAGCAAAAATCAGAGAGGGGGCGGGGAGAAGTGGGGGCCGTGAGTGCGAGCAAACAAGAGAGATGTATAAGCATAACGGCAAACACGCAGAGGGAACGGGCGCCAAAGTCACAGAGGGTGGCCAGACGCGGGTCCAAGTGTCGTGGGGGGTGCAGGGAGAACTGCCGGTGCTTCAAGGGATGCAGGGAAACACAGAGGGGGTTGAAGTATGCGACAAAATAGGGGTGAAAATATGTGGCGAGGTTGCTGGGACCTCGGGAGAGAGGCAGAATACAAAGGGGAGAAACCGAAAGAGGGGTAAACCATAACATGCGACGAAAGAGGGATTAGCCAAAAGCGGCCACAAGAAATGGGTGTCACCGGCTGAGGAAAGCCCCTTCTCGTCAGATGGAAGGAGGTTTGAACTGAAACTCCAGTGCGCCCAGTGCGGAGCAGAGAAAAAAAGAAATGTCTGCCAGGGAAATCCATACCGGCCTTCAGCCCAGAAAGGTAAGGGAGACTTCCCCTGTCATTTAATAAGTGAAACGTGATGGGAATGTTCAGTACAACGAAACGCCGTTAAATCTGCTGGAGTGCTATCCAACCGTCCCCAAACTGCGTCGTAAACGGAGAAACATGGTCCGTACAATCGCCGTGTTTCTATCGGGGTTTCTATGTGTGTACGTGTTTTAATTTGAAAGCTTTAGTCTTTTAAAAAATGGATTGGCATTTGAGCATTTGTTGTGAGTACATTTGACACTATGCAAAGAATGTAGAATACAAAACAAGCCATCGAATGTTCGCCAGTTTGTGAAGGTGAGTGTTTAAAGATGACACCGTGGTATAGGCGGCAACCAGTGAATTCTAGCAGCAGCATCAGGGAGTGCAGGGGGCGTGTCGGCGAACAATGTCAACAATGTTTATTTGGCGATTCATAATGCACGGTCGGTCACCAGAAGCCGCTTCCGGGTGCCAGGGGAAGAAAGGGGTGACTGCAAGCAAGTCACCTAATCAGCACTAGATTAATGTCGCATTACCCGATTTTCTTGTCCGCTAAGTCGTCGGCTAGTAAAATACTCTTCGAATGCTTCATGAAATAATGTTTTCAGATTCCTTCCTAAAGTGAATATTGTTCAGTTCGGCAGATAAGCCATGCCATAGTTTAGGTCCAAGTGTCTGGAACCTGCAGCTCCCCCTACCCCTTTACTTTCTACCTTGGATGGGTCTGAATATCGACTGTCACACGCGGCTGATCAGAGACGTCACAGCGCTGTCTATTATATGCGGCCTGAGGAAAGGTACTGGGGGCACGGGTTCTGAATGGCTCTGGGAGTGATCAACTTGAGTGTGTGAAGTTGGTGTGTTGTTTGATTGGGAGCCAGTGCATGCATTTTAGGCAGGTGTCTTGTGTGGAATGGTTTTTCGGGGCCTGACACCATGGGTTTAAATTGTACTAGGTGGAGTTGGTTTACACATTTCTATTTCTT
The DNA here is from genome assembly GCF_040938575.1 of Ambystoma mexicanum. Classification (NCBI taxonomy): domain Eukaryota; kingdom Metazoa; phylum Chordata; class Amphibia; order Caudata; family Ambystomatidae; genus Ambystoma; species Ambystoma mexicanum. The sequence goes on along the minus strand of NC_090935.1, from coordinate 1,337,059,433 downwards.
GAGGATATTTCATGTAATGCCCCAGACACACTCCCAGTTTATAGCCACAGGCCATGCCTTGTCGGTAGTGCACCCCGGGCATGCTGCAGGCCATACCCTACAGGGCATGGGTACAGGATTTTCCTTGTGGGTATTATGGGAAAGGGTAGTCCACTCTGTGTTCTACAGCCTCTTTCTAGTGTTAAGATTTGCATCCAGGCTCATAATGGTCCTGAGATAGGAAAATGGTTCCTTTTGCAAAATATTGCATGTCTGTTTTTTTTTTAGTGAAAGGTAGTTCTCTGAAAGGTCCCCATGTGTACCTTTCCATAATAACGTCCAAATGGTCGCTTCTGGAGGGTTGTGCAGTCCAAAGATGGCCTCATATTGAAAATATGGAGCATTCTGTCACATGCACAGTTCAGTGATGATGATTTATTGAAAGAACCTAACACACAACAGAGAGGCATTTCTGATGATTGCTGGTGCAAATTGTCAAAAAAAGAAGCATGGAGTAAAGAGTGGCAAGGATATTGGGATCCCCTCCCCCCTTCCTTGCGCACACTCCAACACCTCAAGCATTTCTAAATGTATTATGTGATGTTCCAGTGCTTAATTTGTAAACAAATAAGTGCCAGGGCCCAAATAATCTTGGCTCACTAATGCTGGCCACAGCGGCCCGGCTCAGTGCTAGATCGGCCAACCACCAGCCCATCACACTGCTGCTTCTCCATGTCACATGTTTGGCGCTGTAGCAACTGCTGGCACGGGATAGTAGTGGGATAGATGGGAAGGAGCACACATGGGTTGAGGAAGTATATGTTGCGTTTGTAGGATTTTGTATAGCGCTGACATGAGCTCTTGAAAAAGCGTCAAAGTGCTGATACAGTAGTGAAAGAGAAGAGTAATTGTGCCTTTTATTTGTGCCCCGGCATCCCCAGTGCCTGTAGTACAGCAGGACACTGGTGCTTTGCCATATGCCAAAGGTACACATGCACCAGCATTGATATAGAACTCAGATTAGCGGCTTCACAGAATGTACAACCGCTGTAGAATTGATAAAAGCGACAACTGGTGAAATGAGCAGAATACACATACCACAGCATAGATGGGGATACAGATTAGTTGGAGGTCCCATTTCTTTAAGTGGTGTTGCCATGAGTGCGCCAAGAAACAAATTGTGATGCGCTATATGCCAGAGCTCCCTATTACTTTACATAAAGTGCTTTCGCCAATTAAACCATGAGTGCAGATTTTTTAAAGTGCGCACACTGAGAACTAAATTACTTTAAGGTACCACTAGTGCTTTCAATTTTTACAGCGCGCACCTTTAGTTCAAAGGCTCCAGAAATGCCCTTGAAGCTTTTTCTTTCTCCAGAGGCAAATACAAAACCGGCTCAGGCCGGACATTCAAGCACAACTGAACGCACTCACAAAACACCACTTACCTTGCACATCTGTGCGAGTTTAAGTGAGCAACACAAAGTGCCCATTTGAAGATTTGTTTATATCCACGAGATCTACTATCACTTTCCACTTCTCTCCCCTCCCTCTTCATTGCACTTGCACGTTCTCAATGTCACTGGGCCTAGTAAGATCGTAGTTTTGCACTTCCTTGTTCCCCTCCCTTGCCTCGTCGCGCTCTGAAACACTTGTGTATGAGCGCAATACAAATAAAATATCAATATCAATCCTAAGCATTTGCAATTTCATGGCCCATCGCTGTGTTTTCTCCTGCTAGACCCCAGGCTGTCTCAGGTGTGAGGCGTCCCACCCGTATATTCCTGCTAAAAGCCTTCAGAGAGCAACAATATTGCTAATTAAGTGCTGGATGGGACCTCATTTCCAGTGCCACCAGGGGAGCTGGATTACATCATGTGAATCCTGTTTTACCGCATGTATCAATTTTACTGCCAGAGCACAGTGCCACAACGAGTGATTAGGAATGTTCACATAACAGGCCTTCCTGTGTCTAATATGATCTGTTTACTTTATTCCGAAAAAAGAGCACACTGTCCAGCCCCGGCGGAGCCATAAAGTGATCACTATGCGTTGCAGCCGTTGGTTTATGTGTGAGGGACAGGGCCTAACTCTCAAAGGCCTCCTGCATGTGTTTCTCAGACTGCCTAACTGAGCAGGAGCAAAGGCGCCTGATGTATTGGCGGGCAAATCGATCCTTCAATTTTTGTTTTATTAGCAATTTACAGCACGCTATGCTCTTCTATTCACCTCTCCCAATTCTTCAGTAGGGCGGATGGCAAACACAATTCGATTGTTTGTAATGTTAGCAAAAAAAAAACATTTTTTAAAAAGGACGTCCCACTCCAACCGACCCATTAATTGTAAATGCGCACAAAACTAAACTGAAGTTGTAGAGGAGCAGATGTATACATCCGTAGGAGATCCCGCCCCCTAACTCCCTTGTATTGGAGACATGAGACCGTGCCTTGTCTGACATCAGCTATCGTACCACTACCGCAGCGAGTATTTGGAATGAGATATCCATTGAGACAACCGTATCTAATAAACCCACAAGGTAATGGTAGCCTGCAGGAAGAGATCCCTGAAGAAATATGAGAACGAACTAAGAAGACAGCCTGATGATGTCACAAGAAGGTGTGCACAGTATCCCAGGATACCGAATGAAGACGATGTATGATCCTAGAGGAGAAAAGATGAAGTAAAGAATCACATGAACCTTAGAGTGTAAAAGAAGACGATTACACAACAAAAAGCTCTGCAGAAATCAGAAGCATGAAGATTGTACAGATGCTGAAGCGCAAGATAGATCAAAAAATCATATAGGCTAGCTATAAGTAGTGAATAGAATGCAGACGGAGCCACCATTATATAGAAACTGGACATTGGTATCATGAAATAGTAAGCCAAAGAATCATTGAGAAACAATGAAAAGCTGTGCAGCAGTAGAACAGCAGGCTAGTGGAGCTGCGTGGAGAGGCTGTCTGGCCTAAAGCCAAGAACTGAGAAGTCGAGGTGAGCTATCTACTCTGAAGAGGAGCGAGTGTGCAGAGGATGAATCCTCTCACGTTAAGGTGCAAGAAAGAACACAAAGGATGCCACATTTTAATTTATTTAAAGCACTTAAAAGCTGCAGAATGCACCAAATCGTGGTCTCTTGTCACGTGAGTCAGGGATGGAAATAGAGTTTGAACTTGGAGTTCTAGATACGATAGCGAGTGCCATCACTCCTGTGCATTCCCAGGATGAGAATTCTCGGCAAGACCAAGTACAAAGACAATTTCATGGCAAAAGGCATGGGTGATGAGAGATGTTGGGCTAATTGGGAGGTGAGGTAGCTGAGGTAGCTTCATGTCCTATCTCCCTGCACCTGGGTCTTGGCTTACTTGCTGCTAATTGAACCAAATGTTCCAGACATGGTACAAGCGTGCCAACAAATTGTGTTAGTCCGTATAATGAAGCTTGAGAAACCAATGAAACACAGTGTAACTGATTTGTCTTAAAATGACACGTATGAAGAGGTAGGCATAAATTGTCCACCTGACATCGGACAGCCAATAACAATCCTAGCTTCTATATGATTGTATATCTAAATGTGTCTCTTAACCAATTCCGACCCCTGATAGGTTTTTCACTATTGCCATGTAGTATGAACACCTCTGACACATACAAGTATATAATTGTATTTTTTGTGGAAATCATTGAGAGAATGAGCATATGTCCGTCAATGTTCGTTGTACACTCCCTGATTTAGACAATTGTTAATGAAACAGCAACCTGCCACCTTCTTGAGTTTGTCTGGTTATTTGGACTCAGAATTATCCTGGTGTAATCCCATCCAGTGACAGACGCACGTTGCAAGGGCCATAAACCCATCTGGTAGCGGTGTGGATGGTTTCAGATCTAAACTAGTTTGACTTCAGAGTTTCGGACGATCGGGCATCCTCTGCCATTAGCTGGAAGATCGTGGAGTTTCCTGTGTAGAGTGGCCGATAGAAATAAACTTGCAAGAAGAACCGAGACGGTGGGCATGTCTCTCTTTGAAGAAATCCCTGCTCGGTTTTCCCAGGCTCTCTGCGGACGGAAGGCGAAGTGGTCGGATTGAAGGAGGTGTCGATATAGAAGGCCTCGAGTTGATTAACCGTATGTAAGAAGACTAAGGGAAATGGCAATACAAAGGGCGGGATTGTGATATTTTGGGGTAACAGGACATTTTGTGTAGATAAAGTAACACCAAGATAATCCTATTTCAAGGAAGATAGAAAAAGAATTCTCAAAATCCAGTGGGAATATTAAGAGAGAGAATATGCACAGTCAGGACCGTGTAAGGTGACGTCTTAAACTCTGTACAGGGTAGTATAATTGGAGGCAAGGAAAGAATACCTCTTACAATAAATCATTATAGGGAAAAGGGAAGTTGATCACAAAAGTTATTGATGTGTATTGTGTTATTTGAGTGTTATTCGATGTATGAAGTTTTGAGAAGTGACAAGCTGTGAAGGGTGGAAATGACGTTGTGTTTGAGTTGAGTGTAGTAAATGATTGGCGCAAATCAATAGACAGTTAAGGCCAGTCAGAAGACAGATAGGTTTTTGAAACAAAAGATGTTTGAGCGGCGATTGATTTTGCATGCTCATATTTATTGTTTTGAGATTATAACTGTTGAGCAATAAGCTTTAATATAGGTAGAGAGTTATTAACGACCTGGTAAGTATCGACAGTTAATTAAGACTCGTCATAATGGAGCTTAAAGAGTACAGTGCAGAGTGGGTAAAGGGCACAGCTTATAAAATATTTATGCCGTGGCCACAAGGGGGATCATTGTCAAAGGCAGTATTACAACATATGACCACATATGTACACGCTGCTTACACAGGGAAGAAATTAGAGAAAAGACTAGCAGTTTTAGAACTTTGGAAAAATTTACCAAGAGGAGAAAGAAGACCCATTACAGGAGGAGTGGATGCTTAACCAGAATAAAGGGGAGGGCATTGAGCCCTTGGATCCTCTTACTCCGCCTGAGACTAAAAGCATAAGCGTAGAAGAGACAGGATATTATCCTTTAAAATATTTGAAAGCAGCGGCGGGGTATAGTAACCCGATATATGCACCTCCCACTTATAGTAGCGATGAAGCCTAGAAGAGAGCAAAAAGAAGGAAGACGCGTGTAGGATTAGGCAAGATATAGAGAAAAGAGTCGAGAGATTGAATGTATCAAAATATATTGATAGAGACATTTAGCGATGGAAAGGAGAAAAGAATAATAGGGCCGATGAGGTAACGCTTGTACAGAACAAATGGATGGGAGGACAGATATTACTGAAGTTAGATGGGAAAAGTATTGAAGATGTTAGGCAGAAGGATGACAAAGACCAGCAAGGAAAGAAGGATAGGCAATGAGAAAAGCACTTGAGGGAGGACGAGCAAGGATGGAAAAGCAGGGAATGACGGGAAAAAACATATCGAGAAGAACAAGAGAAGGACAAGAAGCAGGAAGAGGAACAAAGGAAATATGATAGAAGAAAGAATTAGAAGAAAGGGATAAGAAAGAAAGGAAGAAAGAAGAAGAGGAACAAAGAGTGAAGGAAAAAAGATTACAGAGAAGGAGAAAAGAAGAAGAATGAAGGCTAGAAGTAAGAATAAAGAAGAAAAGAGTGCAAGAAGGGATGCGAGAAAGCAAAGGGAAGTGGAAAAAGAAATAAAACGGAATAGAAGGCAGCAAGGTCTTGACGCCAGTCTCGTTCTTAAAGAATGAATAAGACCAAGCGACGAAATACAAGGGCAATGGGAAACGGTAAGTGAAGTTTTCCCAATGAGGGAAAAGAGTCAAGAAATACTTAAAGTAGCACAGGAAGAGGAAAGATATGATGCTTGTTAAGACGGATTTCTGAACTCTGACCTGGTGGGCAGAGGTTCAGGAGGCCAGCATAGTTTCTTGGAACAGGGTAACCTTCTGGACAAGCCAGACCAAACAAAGTAGCTTGGCGACGGTCAAGACTAGGTCTCAGGAGGGGTGAGGGTGACTGAAAGGCTGTCCAGTTAAAGCATCAAATGAAAAAGGATCGAATGCAAAAGGATCGACACAATAGGGCCGAAAACAAAAGGATCACATTTTTTTTTAAATTATATATATTTTTTTTGGTTTTCGTATAGGTAAAAAAATGTTTTTTACCAAAAAAACAGGGGTTGGCGGGGGCACCCCCAAAAAAAAAAGAAAATGTTACAAAAGAAAATGTTAAAAAAAAAAATTAAATCCTTTTGTTTTCGGTACTTCTGAGTTGATCCTTTGACCATTTGACCCTTTTTTTCGGTCCTTTAACCTATAACCGACTGAAAGACCTCAATGAGCACCCAGAGTAAAGGACACTTACAGATCACTCCCAGTCAGGTGAAGATATATTAAAAATACATATACATTTATTTCAAGGCCTTTGAGTTTCAAACACACAAATCAAATCACAGTAATACTTATTAGACCAACACAATCCCATCTAAATACATATATACAAGACCAATAGGGTCTAAAGGGTTAATACATGAAATTGGTCCACAACCTAAAGGGGAAGGAAACAGGCAGTGCAAATAGTATTTAGTCCCTTCTGCATCCAACACAGTCCTAAATAAGAGGCAGTCCAATCACTAAGAAGAGGGGAGCCCAATGCTCAAATGTACATGCAATGCAAGCGCACGCGGTAGTTCAAATGGGCAAAACGGGGTCTCTTCAAGGGTCTGTAGCAACTCAGGAAGGTGGGTGAGGCGATAAAAAATAGGTTCCCACTATTCGAGGAGGGTCTCCACTTGAGGGCAGAGTGGACTCCAAGAGTTGGGAATAGTTCTCGAGTTTGCACTAGCAGTGGAAAGGAGAAAGGCCCCCAGGGGCCACACGTGCGTAAAAATGGATGGAGGCGCTAGTGGCCACCGGCTAGGGTTGCGACTACTCACAGACCCCCGGTGCATTCCAGACCAAACTTCGGCAGTCAAGTCCACTTCGGTTGCAGGTTCAAGTGTGGCAATTTGGTGACTCTGCGGTTTTCAGCGATGAAAATACAGCAATGATTCCCAAACGGGACAGTGGCAATTTCTCCGCTCCTGGTGGATGGATCAAGCCAGTTTCACTGCAGCAGGCTTCAGGGGCAAGAGGGGCACAAATGCAGCGCACCTGTAAAAGTCGTCACCATTGCTGGGTGACACGTTAACCGCATATGCTCCGGTACTGGCACACTCGTCTTACTTCAGACCTGGGAATGCCAAGTGTACGAAATTCAGTGTGAGTGTGCCGTGAACACAGAGCTAGCAGTATTCCAAGTTTTGAGGGCTTCCTCAAAACGGCAGCAGAGAAAGAGCAAAGGTCCTGTGTAACCTGGTAAGCCCACCGGATGGCCCAGGGAAACTTCCGAGATGGCTTACAGGTTTTGGTGAAGGTGCCGAGAATAGTTGGTCACACTATTCCAATGGGTTAAAGTGTCTTCTCAGACCTTCTAGGACGACCAGATGCAGAGGGGTTGCACGGGACGACAGCGGGCTCAGGGTCCCAAACCTTCCAGAGGGTCACCAGCGGTTCTTCGACTCGGCTTCTTAGCTTCAGGATACTTGGATCCTATCCTTCTTTCAGTGAGAACTCCAGAGATCGACATGGTATGGGTGTTTGGGGGCTTCTCTTAACCAGAATCTCCTTTGTGCCAAAATGAAGAGGACCCAATGGGAGATCTGCTCACAAACAGGCATACCATATGTGCACCAATCACGGACCATGGTGGTCCTAGCATTCACAGCCCTCCAGACTCTCTGGCATCCAGGATGTGTATTGGGGACAGACACCCCAGCCCACATCCTGGAGGCACACACACAAGGCATGTAGAAGCCCGCGAAAGCTTGGCGTTTTGCAGGAAAATGCATGCCCAAATAAGGACTGACCTGGGTCGGCTTGACCTGGGGAAGGCCAAGGGGCAAGATGACCAAAGAACAGGACAAAGAACCTCGTGCAATGGCCATTTTGGAGCTAGGCCACCTATTCATGCCAAACGCGGTAATCGCGGTTTACCTTGCAGGAAAGGGTTCAAATTACATGAAAAGATAAGCTGCCACCAGCCCTGTCTGTGACACATCTGCACATCTCCTAAAAAATCCTTTGAGAGTATCCAGGGCCTTTGGAAATGACTAAGAGACCCACGTGTATTGTACTTGAAGGTACATTGTACACTTGTTATATGTTGCAGAATAGTTGTAACATTGGAAAAGAACTAAGGGAAACAAAGTCTCCCAGTACTGACTGTCTTAAGGGCATGTCAGTTTCCCCATAAAAAAGTGAGCGAAAGCCCAGAGGAGTGCAGCAGAAGGCTGGGCTCCCCTGACAAAGTCAGATTATGGTGTTAAACAGCAGAAAAAAAGTTGGGGGTACACAACTGGAGGGAAAATTACACATAAATGGAAATCTTTCCTAACACTCGCCCCTCCCAGACTAAGGACAGGGGGAATGAATCCACCCCTGGATGAGTCTCATGTTCAGGTCGGTTAAACATTCTGGACAACCCATCAGCATTTCTATGTTGGACACCTGGCCGATGCTCAATAGTGAAGTCAAAACCTTGTAGACCTATGGACCACCTGAGCAACTTTGGATTCTCTCCCTTCATGTTCATTAGCCACTTTAAGGGCTTATGGTTAGTTTGCACATTGAAGTGGGTCCCATGGCGGTAGGGCCCCAGCTTCCTTACGGCCCACACATCAGAGAAATATCCTTTCTCTACTGTGGACCATCTGAGCTCTCTGTCCTTAAGCTGGTGACTAATGAAGCCAATAGGGTGTTCCTTACTCTTCTCATCTACTTGTGATCGTGCAGCTCCTATCCCAGTGTCAGAGGCATCCGTCTGCACAATAAAAGGTCTTTGGTAATCAGGGGCCCAGAGAACAAGGGCCTTGCACAAGGAGTCTTTTAAGTCATTGAAGGCCTCCCACACTCCTCAGATCAAGTTACCTTCTTGGGTTTCTTAGGAGTGGTGAGAGCAGTCAGAGGGGCAGCTTTGGTGCCATAGTCTGCCATTAAATTTCTGTAGTATGCAGTACGTTGTAAAAAGGTCCTCACTTGGGTCTGAGTAGTGGGGGTAGGCCAGTCTTGTACTGCTTTTACTTTACTGGGTAGAGGCTGTATCCTCCCTCCACCTACTTCATGTCCAAGGTAGACCACTGATCCTTGTCCAATCTGGCACTTACTGACCTTTATGGTCAAGTGGGCCTTCTGAAGAGCCTGCAGCACAATCCTAAGGTGTTTCACATGGTCTTCCCAGGTGGCACTGAAATCTGCTATATCATCCAGATATGCAAGACAGAATTCATCCAACCCATTCAACACATGATTCACAAGCCTCTGGGAAGGGGCAGGGGCATTCTTCAACTCAAAAGGCATTGCCCTGGACTGGTAAAGACCCTCTGGTGTTGCGAAAGCTGTCTTCTCCTTGGCATGTTCTGCTAGAGCTATTTGCCAATAGCCTGCAGTGAGGTCAAATGTGCTGAGGTATTTGGAGGCACCCAAAGTATCTACCAGCTCCTCTCTTCTAGGCAAGGGGTGTGCGTCTGTCTTTGTGACAGCATTCAGAGCCCTGTAATCCACACAGAACCTCAACTCAGAAGTGCCTGCTTTTGGAACCAATACCACTGGGTTGGGCCAAGGACTACTACAGGGTTCAATCACCCCAAGATCCAACATTTTGTTGACCTCTGTCTTATTGTAAGACCTTACTTTGTCTGACATTCTGTATCCACTATTTTTGGTAGGTACACTGTCTCCTGTTTCAATGTCATGTTTGCACGAAGGTGTCAAACCAGGAGACTGTGAGAACAACAGGGAAAATTGCCTCAGCAAACCTTTCGCCTCTGTTTGTTGATCAGCAGTCAAGTGAGGGGCCACTTGGACACCCTCAATGGAGCTGTCTGAAGGACTGCCCTGGGACAGGTCAGGGAGAGGTTCTGACTCCTTCTCTTCAACATCTGAAGCCAGAAGCAGTGCAGCGATTTCAACTTTTGGGATGGGAGCCTTCAGCCTATTTACAGGGTACACTTGTGGAGCCTGACCAGCCCTTCCAAGATCCACTAAATAGTTGACCTCACCAAGTGACTCCACCACTGTGTAAAGGCCTGACCATTTGTCCTGTAAAGCCCAAGGCCTTCTAGGATTCATGATCAGGACTTGCTAAACAGTTGTAAAATTGATGAGGGAAGCCTTCTGGTCATACCAATGTTTCACCAGTGCTTGCCCTGCCTTTAGTTTCTCACTAGCCAGATCCATCAGGAGTAACATCCTTTTTCTGAGCCCTAGAACATAGTCTACTACATTGGTAGTAATGGGGGGATTGGGCATCTCCCATCCCTCCTTGACTATGGCCAAGGGTCCCCTCACAGGGTGACCAAACAGAAGCTCGAAGAGGCTGAAGCAAACACCCTCCTGTGATACCTCTCTTTAGGCAAACAGTAAGCATGGTAACAGAAGATCCCATTTTCTTCTTTGGGGTTCTTCCAGAGCCCCAATCATGCGTTTTAAGGTTCTGTTAAACCTTTCAACTAGACCATCGGTTTGTGGGTGATATGCGGATGAAAACGTATAGGTGACACCACATTCCTTCCACGTGGCCTGCATATACTTTGACATAAAGTTACTGCCCCTATCAGACACAACTTCTTTAAGGAAGCCAACCCTAGTAAATATGCCAAGTAAAGCTTTTCCAACTGACTTGGCAGTCACAGTTTTCAATGGGATGGCCTCGGGATATCTGGTGGCATGTTCGACCAGCACCAGGATAAACCTATTGCCTGAGGATGTTTGGGGGTCAAGGGGACCAACAATGTCGATCCCTACCCTCTCAAATGGTACCCTCACAACTGAGATTGGTATCGGTGGAGCTTGGATTATTGATCCAGATAACTGGCAGGTGGCACAACTCCTGCAGTTACTTTCTACTTGCACCCCCATCTTGGGCCAGTAGAAATGCATGGATAACCTTTGCTTGGTTCACTTGATACCAAGGTGACCAGCAAGGGGCACTTCATGCGCCAGCTGCAGGAGCAAGGGTCATACAGCAAGGGGAACCACATACCTCCTATGGTCTCCTTCTGTAGACTCTGTAGGCTCACTGTAGAGGAGCCCCCCTTCCCAATAAATTCTATGCTTCCCAGGAGGTTTACCCTCAAGCTGGGATCAGGCCTGTCTCCTTAGGCCTTCCAGAGATGGGCACTCACGTTGGCCCTTACTGAATTCATCCCTGTCAGGACCACCTTCTACTAACAAGTCTTTTAGTTCAGGATGGTCATTAGGATCAAATACTTCAGGTAACATCTCTACCTCGTCAGGTCCTGGTGTTTGACCAACTACCTCCACTTCAGTTGTAGATGAGTTAGGGTGAATATTCTCTTTCCCTCTTTTGTATTTTTTGACTCCTTTAGCCTTGGATTTCACCTTTGGCTTGGGCACTGCAGTGGTCTTGGCCAGTGCTGCCCTTGTTTGAGACTTTGTGCAAGGTCTTTCTGCTGTATCTCCCACAAGCCCTAAGGCTCTGAGATAATTTCCCAGCAAGACCTTTCCTGGGACATCTCTCTGAATGCTCACTGGAATCCTGACTACTGTACCATTTAAAGTAAGATTTACAGGTATCACTTGGAACTGGAGAGGTGGGCCATGAACCAACTTAGTGGGCATCAGAGGAGCTTTGGCAACTTCCTCTGGGTCTACCAAGGTAGAATCCACTACAGTTCGACTGCACCCACCATCCCTAAGAGCAGGAATATCTACTCCATTGATCAGCACACTATCTTTAAAGTAGTGCTTGGCATTGTCTGGATTCCTAGCATAAGCCTCTGAGACTTTAGGCTCCCAGGAACCCAGGGTAACTAAAACTACCTCAACATCTATCCCACTGGGGAAGGAATCTGAGGAGAAGGGTGCCCCTGTAATCTCTTCCTCCTCATAGGAGGAGAAGGCCAGATTAGCAGAGTGGACCCCCAAGGTTTTGACCTTACATCTGCGGTCCCTCTTCACACAGTCACTTGCTCCACAAGCCACACAAGATCCACTGGGTCTGTGGACATAGGGAGGCTTACTGTAACCAGAGTTATGTTTTGGAGGATACCCTCCACTACCCTGTGTGTTCTTTTGTGACTTACCCTTATTTTTCTTTTTGTGCCCCATCTGGGAGGAAGTTTTATCAGGCCCCCCACCCTCGTTATCTTTCGGCTTTTTCCACTCCTCCTGCTTACCAGGATGAGTCTTGTCCTTATGGGACATTCTATGTGACACCCACAAATCTGCTGCAATGGCCAGCTTCTTGGGATCTAACTCCTTTGAATCTGCCAAATGCTGCTTAAGCTCAGGGGAACAAGATGCAACAATATGTTCAAGCATGCCAAGGCATATCATTCCCTCAAAGGTGGAGACCTTATAGCCTTCAACCCAGCCAGTCAAGTTTTTTAAAGAATCTGTCACATATGACACCCAAGTACTTCCTTCTTTCTTTTTATACTCTCTGAACCTTTTAAGGAATTGAGCAGGAAACTTCGCAAGCTTCAAAATGAGAGTTTGCTTTAACATTGCAAAATCAACTCTTTCAGCTTTTGACATCTCCATAATAGCACTGCAGCCAGAATGGGGTAGTCTGCTGAGCAACCATGCAATCTTGTCAGCATTTACAACCTCCTGAACTTCACATGCATACTCAGATGCATTCAACCAGTCCATAATGTAATTCTTCTCATCCTACACACTGAGCAGATCTTTAGGAATTCTTGGATGAGAGGACCCAGACCCATGTCCAGATCCCTTGGATGCATTTGAAGCTTCATGCTTGGCCAATTCCATCTGGTGATCCCTGTCTTTCTTTTTTTCTGCCTGCTCTACTTGCAGTTTAGCCATGTGAAATTCAATCTCCTTCTGTCTAAACAGCAGCTCTTGTTTCTTGAATTCCAACATGGCCCCAGCATCAGAATTTGCAGTGGAAACATTAGACATTACATCATCCATATCCTCATGGTCACCACGAACAAGGCAGCGACAAAACTGTCAGTTCTGCCAGTCGGAGCAGCCCCACTTCCTTCTGCACCTTCATCAGAAGCTATGGCACAGAGTTGCAACTCTTGCCATTCCATGATTCTTTGGATCATTTCCAATTTTGTACCTTGAGCAGGTAAACCCCTCTCAGTACACATCTTTCTCAATGTTTCTGATCTAGAAGCATTTAAGTTTATAAAGGTCCTTGTTTCCATTATATTAGATATGTCTATGGCCTTTCACAGTTATCACTACAAAGTCACTATGTGTCCTGGATAGGAATAACTTGAAATGCCTTTGCTAGCGTGCAACACTGGATACCTTCTGTCCTATCCCACCGCTGTGCACCAATTTGTTAAGATGGATTTCTGAACTCTGACCTGTGGGCAGAGGTTCAGGAGGCCAGCCTAGTTTCTTGGAAGAGGGTAACCTTCTGGACAAGTCAGACCAATCAAGGTAGCCTGGCGGCAGTCAAGACTAGGTCTCAGGAGGGGTGAGGGTGATTGAAAGACCTCAATGAGCACACAGAGTAAAGGACACTTACAAATCACTCCCAGAAAGGTGTAGATATATTAATAATACATATACATTTATTTCAAGGCCTTTGAGTTTTAAACACACAAATCAAATCACAGTAATACTTATTAGACCAACACAATCCTATCTAAATACATATATACAAGACCAATGGGGTCTAAAGGGTTAATGCACAAAATGGGTCCACAACCTAAAGGGGAAGGAAACAGGCAGGGCAAATAGTCGTTAGTACCTTCTGCATCCAACACACTCCTAACTAAGAGGCAGTCCAATCCCCAGTGCTCCAGATAGGATTTTGAGGTGGGAGTATTTTACGCATGAATTTTGAAATTAGAGAGTAAATGCAATTTTAAGAGAGTAAAAATGAGTTTTCTCCTCTGCAAGAGAGTAAAACGTATCCAACATATGCATATGTAAAGTCAGACCCGTAGACAAAAAGAGTTGTAGATCAAAGTTGTCTGGCTTGCCTTTAACCATTTTATTACACTTGTGGAAAATATTCTGCCATAAAATAACTTGTGAGTACATGCTACAGTACATGCAGCTTCATTTTCAAAATTCTGGGCCTAGAAACTCTCTTAAGAACTATAGAATGAGACTAATGCATTTCCTGCAGATGGAGCATGAGTAAGCAAGTGTTACAGTACAGAACTTGCTTACATAGTTTGAAAGAAGTGAACGCAGTCAACGAAACAGTGCCAGGCTAGAGTTTAGGAACTATATAACTTCAAAATCAATTTCTATAACATGTTTTGTGTGTTGTTCTCATTGGAAAGATTACATGTGGTCTCCTTTCCCATAATTTAAAACAGACTTCACAAATTCTGAAAATAACATGCAACGCTTCACAAATAAAAGTGTTACCCTTACGTAGAGCCAAGGTAATCTGTTTTGATCACCAAGTATTCCACACATTACTCACTAGCCAGAATCAACTTTTACTGGCTTACATGGTAGCTCGGAGCAAGGTAAACTGAGCCACCCATTACACAATCACACACTAAAACATGAAAAAACAGCCTGATGCACTTAAAAAGCAAGCTGATTATAGGTGTGTGTGATTGTCACCTAGAGAATGGAGGTAAACGGATCAGTCTACATTTCAAAAGACAATCTTATATATTGTTGCAAACATCGGCATCCACTAACACTCCTGGCTACACAGTACATGACTGCCCTGTTTTGGGGTGAAGTTTAGTCTCTGGCAAATAAAGTCTCCACTTTCACTCCTCCAACCTTGCTTAAGAGGATTGAATATGCAAAACTCCAGGCTTGCTGTGTCCTTGCTAATACACACACACCCATCAAATGTTTATAATGCTTTTGAAAGCATCACGGCAGAAACAAAGTACCACGGTGAAGAAAACCTACAAGAATTCAGTTAATTTTAGTTTTCTTTTGTCTAGGTGTGTATGGCTGTGAAAGCCTGGCTGGACGTCTTTTCTTCCTTGCATGCCATAGTTTTATTGCAGTAGTTGGGTCAAAGTCCCTAAAGGATGGTCCTAACATGACGATTTTCATCAAAGTGTCTACGGTTTCACTTTTAAGGGCGCATCTGAATTTTGTTTTAATCCTGTTTTGTGTGCTAAATGCACGTTCGCGTTCTACACTGGTTACACACAGATATAAAGCAATTTTGCATACTTTTGCAATATTTGGCATCAAATCACCATGTAGACTAGCAACACGCCTGCAGATTGTTGTCATACTGCAACCCTTATAGCTCCCCTTAATCATACCATGCAACAGAGGCCATTCTTTTTTCTGTAAAGTTTGGCCATCTAATAAAGAAGCAATCTCATTTTCCTCAACATGCAGACCTTCGCTGTCATACTGAATTCTTACTTTTTTTGCTTGTTCATAAAATGTGGATATGGCATTGAGTGCTTCCCCGATTTCTGACTCACTATTGTCTAAAACTGTTGCTGGTTCTAACAAGTTCCCTAAATGAGTAAAAATGGCAGTATCCTAATTTTGAAATCTCTTCCCAATGTTTTCTTTTAGATTTGTGACATACTGTTCTCTAAATAAGTTAAACTCCGCATCCGAAAGAGAACTATAAGACAGTATTGTACCTTTTAGTGAGATACATTTGCCCTCTGTGTCAGGCGACCCCAACGATAATCTCAAATAGCCTAAATTATCACCATCCTCTTTGAGTAAGGATTCAAGACTTATAAAAGTAGCATCTACCAATGGCTGAATTTCAGTAAATAGTAAAGTCTGTTTCTGCAATTCCCGGCAAAGAATTCCCATAACATTATGTACATCTAACATAAATGCAGTAATAACGGCTGACTTGTAGCTGCTAAAGTATTTGTGCAGTGAAGATGCAGTAGCGGTCCCATCAGCAGCAAGCTCCGATAGAGAAACTACAACCGAAGGGTAGCTTCTGTGGACTGCTTCAACCGCTTTTCCCATACTAAGCCACCTAACCGAGTGTGTCTCTTTCATTTTTAAAACAGGATCGTCCATTACTTCTTGCACCTTCTCAAGTTTTGTTGTTCTTATTGCAGAAGTATGAAATGGGGCATATAAAGAATTAAACCGGGATGTAAATTTGTCGAGGACTGGCATTTTCTTCATAGAGTCTGTGCATGCTAGACTGAGTCTGTGTGCAAGACAGTGTGTTTGAGTAAGGAATGGTGAGTTTTTGGCCCGGAGTTGCACACCAACACCTGTCTTTGATCCCAACATAACTGCAGCGCCATCAGTTCCAAGAGATACAAGCTTTCCCATATCAAGACCAATACTCTTCATTTTTTCTGTCACCCGTGCTACAATTGTGCTTGCTTTACCGTCGTCAATGCGTAAATTACACAAAAACTTAGTAATTGGTGCTCCTGTACTATCAAGGTACCGGACACAAATAGCCAGTTTCTTTTGAACACCAAGATCCTGACTTTCATCTATCATAATACCAAACACAGGTGATTGCTTTAGTTGCTTAAATAGTTGTTTTTCTATCACAGATGCAATGCTACTTTGTACATCCTTCACCGAATCCCAGCTTACATTTTAGTAATCTTTACTGTGTACAGTAGTAACTCCATTTTTAGCTTGAAGTTCAAGTAAACTATTTACTTTTTCGGATGGCAATTCCTCTTTTGCTGCATAAAATACTGTACTGAACAATCTTTTGTCATTCTCTTCTACAACAATGCTGACATCCTCCTCACTGTCACTACTACCTAGACATTCTGAATCGATGTTGGACATCACAAGGTATGCAATTTTCCGTTCAGCAGTTTGATGATCTTTGGAATCCTTGTGGCGCGATATGGTTGATAATTGAACATTGATGGCTCCTTCCTGTCCCCACACATTACGAACGTTTGCCTTAACACAAACTTTACATAGAAGTCTCCTATTGCCTTGTTGATCCATTTTTGTTTCTAACCATGGATACCTAACTTGCCATTCAGCAAAAGTGCTATCTTTAACATTTTCTCCTGTATGTTTTTTTTTCTGCTGCTCAACTTTGTCAACTACGTTGCGAATAATGTCATGTACAATTGCTCCACATAACAGTACAGGATCTTCCTGGGCTTTTTTTGTACTAGGCGCAAAGAAATCTAGCAGTGTTCTCTTTGTAGCCATTTTAGCGGTCTTCCCTCTGCGTTTCTTTTCTTGCTTCTCCCTAGAATTCTGCCACTGCCAGGCACCTTGCTCCTACCTGGAAAACAGCATGAACAACTTGAACCACCCTTCCTGACATGACCTTTCATTCTATATTAGTTATGCAATTGAACATAAAGTTGTTCAAAACGTATCATAGCTTGAGCTTTTGAAACTAAAGCGTACTATTCATAACATAATAAATATCCCTCCTGGCAATGCTCTTAAAATGCCAAGCAGACAGTAAGAGTAGTGCCAAGTGTGTAGACATTAATCTCTGCAAATAGCGTGATTCCTTTCCCATGTACTTGAAGTTCTAAGTACATGGGCTGGGATGGTTCTTCTGTGCCCGACTCCCCACTTTTAGTTTGCTCTTTGGAGTCCGAGTACTAGTTGGTCCAGCAGGGCCTCTGATACTCTGGTTTTGCTGCTTATTGACCATATACCAATGAAGACCAGAAACATTGGCATAAAGAGGTCTACGAGATGGCATTAATGTGCAGTGAACAGAGGGATTGTTTTCTTAACTTAGGCCTGAACTCCATACAAATCTATGACTGTTCACAAAAGGCGACCGGGACCCACAAGACTGCATCAATTCATAAATGTAGGAAGCTACAGAAGCACACACAATTTAGCTAACTTGGGGGAAAGGAAGACACCAACTCACTCCCGGAAATAGTAATCCGGTGAAGAACAGACTACTTGGGTAAATTGTGCATACTTCACCCCAAGCTTGGTAAAGTCTTTATGCATCTCTCTGCATTGTTACTTTACATTTAAACAGCGCCCCTCCACATCCATCCCTATATAATCCCCATATGTGCCTGGTTGTCTAGTAGCAACAGCGCAGGGCTCCTCTACCTTCCAGGTTCCGTTTGTGAGTGTGCTTTCTGTTCTGCCTTCTTCTTGGTTATGAAATACCTTCAACACACATTACCCACATTTTAGCTAGTACTTCATGCCAGATTCCTCCTACTTCTATGCACTTTAATCATACCTGCCCGGTCAAAGTAATCCCCCCCAACCCAAGGTCGGGAACAGGGGAGTGGGGGCCTCAGAGTGGTACACAAAGGCCTAAAAAAGGGGAGAGGGCCCCAGGGGAATGAGATGATCAACTCGGCCCAAGTGAATGAGAAGAGGTGTGGGGGAATGATGCAGCAGGAGCTAGAAAGGAGAAGAAATGCCAGGAAATCAGGACAGGGCCCCAATGGATGGTTGTGGGGCCCGGCCATTAAACCCCCAGGGCTCATGTCAAAGCAAAATGGTTGGCCGGAGTCGTCAAAGTGCGGAATGCAAGCCGGAAGGGAGAGACAGGGCTAGCCGGGGCAACTTCAGAAAATAGACTGGGCACACTTGGAGGCTCGGCCCCCGTCTACCCCCCTCCCCCACTGTCTGGAGACCAACTATCAAAGTATATTTTAAAGCGCAATATTCAGAGAGGTGATGAAGTCTTTCGTGAAAGTAGCAGCTTTAAAGTTTTACTGTGTTTGTTCAAGTACATTTTTCTGAGCAAACACTGTAAAACTTTAACACCACCAGTTTCAGGGAAAGGCTTTCCTCACCTCTCAAAATGTAAGTGCACACATCCAGGGGTGCACCTAGGCTAAAATTTAGACGGGGGTAACCCTTCAAATGTTGGGAGAAGCAATAACTTCGGAGATGGTGGAGGGGTGGCAAACTTACTTGTGAAGGGGCATTTAACTTGATTACTTGTAATAAGACTATTCTAGTGCAGCTTCAATGTTACAATCAGTTAACTCTCCTTTGAGTCTGAAACACCCACTTCTTGCAGATCCTGAAGGTCCTAGAAAGTGTCAAAATGGCAGATGGTGTGCAATGAAAGACTCAATATCATAGCATAACAGGACATTGCAGAGTGTGGGGCAGTACTCTGGACGGCCCAAGCAACTTCAGTGGCTGGGAGCAACAGGGGAGAAAATGTAATGTTTTTTCTACCAGTCTGCTATACTAGAATCTCTGCTGCACGGACTGGCTGTGAGACCGTTTGCCTGTCAAATCCAGTGTTACGAGACTGGAAGAGGGCCAGTGCAGCAATAATGCATTTCTATGCAGCAGTATTGGAGCTACTAGCATAGGAGCACCTGCGTACACCAATGTGGCCCTACTACACTTATTAAAACTGTCCTATTGTAAGGGTGTACCGTGTATGTGTAATCATTCATAAGCACTCCAATTTTTGCAGTTGAAATTAGGGTGAGATTACAATATTTGCCCAGGATCACACACTTACGAAGCAGGGAAGCAGGGAAGCAGGGATTTTAACCCACACTTTGAATTTGGGCATGGCCACTTTCTTCCACGCTTTACTTAGAACAAATATTTAAGTTTTGGGTGTCAAGACCTACACACAACGAAATCGTGCTCTAGCTGCTAACTCGAGTGATAATAATAGCGCAGGTTCAGTTCAACGTTATTAGCAGTCGCCATGCTCGACCTGCTCCTTTACTTAGAAACAAGTGACCTTTAAAATAAAATATGTGACAAAGAGTGCATTTGAAATGCAAGTCATGACAACAAACAGCTCACATCATGATATCACATGAGTGTGCCAATGGCGCTATATAATGTAAGCAAAAACAAAGAGGTGATGGCTGAAAGGCTTAGAATTGATATTAAACCACTGGCATTGCTCTGGGCAACCCTCCTGACCATCGTTTTTCACCTGCCAAGTCATTATAGAACGGGGAAAACCATATGCAATTCAGGCATGGCCCCATCCCCAAAAGGGCAGTGCAGCCCGAACTGCTAGGTCACATCCCTTCTGCACAGCAACCTGGGCTCCACATCTGGGTATACCGGTCCCAAACAGGGAAAGGTACACGAGGGAGACATGGGGCATGTGCGGGGGTGGGGGGTACAGGACAGACATGGGGCATGAGCCGGGGGTGCGGGGAACAGGGCAGACACCGGGCATGAGCGGGGGTGGGGTGAACAGGGGAGAGACACAGGGCATGAGCGAGGGGTGGGGGGGGAGAAGGGAGACACGGGGCATGAGCGCGGGGGGTGGGGGGAAGAAGGGAGACACGGGGCATGAAGGGTAAGAAGGGAGACACGGGGCAGGAGCCGGGGGTGGGGGGAAGAAGGGAGACACGGGCCATGAGTGGGGGTTGGGGCATGAGCGGGGGGTGGGGGATAAAGAAGGGAGACACGGGGCATGAGCGGGGGGTGGGGGGTAAGAAGGGAGACACGGGCCATGAGCGGGGTGGTGGGGGGGAAGAAGGGAGACACGGGGCATGAGCGGGGGGTGGGGGATAAAGAAGGGAAACACGGGGCATTGGCGGGGGGTGGATGGGAAAGAAGGGAGACCCGGGCCATGAGCGGGGGGTGGGGGGAAAGAAGGGAGACACGGGGCATGAGCGGGGGGTGGGGGATAAAGGAGGGAGACACGGGGCATGAGCGGGGGGTGGGGGGAACAGGGGAGAGACACGGAGCATGAGCGGGGGTGGGGGAGAAAGAAGGGAGACACGGGGCATGGGCGGGGGGTGGATGGGAAAGAAGGGAGACATGGGCCATGAGCGGGGGGTGGGGGGAAAGAAGGGAGACACGGGGCATGAGTGGGGGGTGGGGGATAAAGGAGGGAGACACGGGGCATGAGCTGGGGGTGGGGGGAACGGGAGAGACACGGATCATGAGCGCGGGGTGGGGGAGAAAGAAGGGAGACACGGGGCATGAGCGGGGGTGGGGGGGAAGAAGGGAGACACGGGGCATGAGCGGGGGGTGGGGGGAAGAAGGTGGGCCTTTTAAAGACAGTTTAACTTCCTTTAACATTCGGGATGCTTACCTGGCTGATGTCACCGCGTTTGCAGCCTCCACTCTCAGCTCACTCTGCATATAAAAAAATGCAGCAGGACACGTGTGTTTCTGGAAAGGTCTTCCAGGAGGGGGTGGTTTGAGTCCTGGATTAGGGTACATTCTTCTGAGAGAGACTGTCAAGAGAAGTGTCTGTCTGCCTCAAGGCAGGAGCTTGCGTACTACAGTGCCATCTAGTGGCAGAAAGCATTTTTTTTTATTAATAAATACAGCGTACATCGTACGCAGTAGAAAAATAAAGAATCCGTATTTCCTTTCATTATATGCGTAAAATGGGACGTTACGGATCTTAACTGTAGGGCTGCCAATCCCTAAGAAGAGGGGAGCCTAATGCTGAAATGTACATTCAATACAAGCGCACGTGGTAGTTCAAATGGGCAAAACGGGGTCTACTCAAGGGTCTGTAGCAACTCAGGAAGGTGGGTGAGGCGATGAAGAATAGGTTCCCACTATTCAAGGAGGTTCTCCGCTTGAGGGCAGAGTTGATTCCAAGAGTTGGGAATAGTTAGCTAGTTCGCACTAGCAGTGGAAAGGAGAGGGGGCCCCCAGGGGCCACTCGCGCGTAAAAATTGATGTAGGCACTAGGGGCCACCGGCTAGGGTTGCGATTGCTCACTGACCCCAGCGCACTCCGGACCAAACTTCGGCAGTCGAGTCCACTTCGGTTGCAGGTTCAAGTGTGGCAATTTGGCGGTTCTGCGGCTTTCAGCAACAAAGATACTGCAATGATTCCCAAATGGGACAGTGGCGATTTCTCCGCTCCTGGTGGATGGATCAGGACAGTTTCACTGCAGCAGGCTTCAGGGGCAAGAGGGGCACAAATGCAGCGCACCTACAAAGGTCGGCACCTCGGCTGGGCGACACAGTAATCGCGTATGCTCCGGTTCTGGCGCACTCGTCTCACTTCAGACCTGGGAATGCCAAGTGTATGAAATATGGTGTGCATGTCCCGTGAACACAGAGCTAGCAGTATACTAAGTTTCGAGGGCTTCCTCAGAACGGTGGCGGAGAGAGAGCAAAGGTCTTGTGTAAGCTGGTCAGCCCACTGGATGGCCCAAGGACACTTCCGCGAAGGCTTAATTGCAGGTTTTGGTGAAGGTGCCGAGAATAGTTGGTCCCACTATTCCAATGGGTCAAAGCGTCTTCGCAGACCTTCTAGGACGACCAGATGCAGAGGGATCCCACGAGATGACAGTGGGCTCAGGGTGCTCAACCTTCCAGCGGGTCACCAGCGGTTCCTCGACTCGGCTTCTTAGCTTCAGGATACTTGGATCCTATCCTTCGTTCAGTGAGAACTCCAGAGATTGACATGGTATGAGTGTTTGGGGGCTTCTCTTATCCAGAATCTCATTCACACCAAAACAAAGAGGACTCAATGGGAGATCTGCTCACATACAGCCAATCATGGACCACGGTGTTCCCAGGCATTCACAGCACTCAGACTCCCTGGCACCCAGGATGTGCATTGGGGACAGACACCCCAGCCCACATCCTGGAGGCATACACACAAGGCATGCAGAAGCCCACGAAAGCTTGGCATTTCGCGGGAAAATGCATGCTCAAATAAGGACTGACCCGGGTCGGCTCGACCTGGGGAAGGCCAAGAGGCAAGATGGCCAAAGGACAGGACAAAGAACCTCTTGGCATGACCATTTTGGAGCCAGGCCACCTATTCGTACCAAACGCGGTAATCACGGTTTACCTGGTCAGAAATGGTTAAAATTACATGAAAAGATAAACTGCCACCAGCCCTGTCCGTGACACATCTGCACATCTCCTAAAACATTCTTCGAGAGTATCTAGGGCCTTTGGAAATGACTAAGAGACCCAAGTGTACTGTCCTGGAAGGTACATTGTACACTTGTTATATGTTGAAGAATAGTTGCAACATTGGAAAAGGACTAAGGGAAACAAAGTCTCCCAGTACTGACTGTCATAAGGGCATGTCAGTTTCCCCATAAAAAGTGAGCGAAAGCCCAAAGGAGTGCAGCAGAAGGCTGGGCTCCCCTGGCAAAGTCAGACTATGGTGTTAAACAGCAGCAGAAAAGTTGAAGGGTACACAACTGGAGGAAAAATTACATGTATATTCTTTAAGCTGTCTTGTATCGCGCCCTGATACCTTAGGGTGTGGTGCGCTCTAGAAAATCAATAAACAAACAAACACATAAATGGAAATCTTTCCTAATGATGCCGAAAGTATTGGAGAGAGGATCAATAAGATATATCAGCAAATAAGGCAGAAAAGCGAGTATGGGACTCAGGGGAGCGCCAGACGATCCCTGATACCTGAACCACGAGATGAGGAGGAAAACATGTTCAGTGATGAATGCTGAGCACTGTCTTTGAGCAGATTAAACTTAGACCGAGAAGAAGAGGACGAGAGTCACACCATTTGGGGTAGAGCAATGTCAGATGAAGAAAGGGAGTCAGGTCGTGAGATAGAAGGGGAGGGTTTGTGTGCCCTCTTAGGAAATCAAAACCTGTATAAAGAAGTAAGATGGTCAGATATGGAACACCCTAAGGAGAGGACACCATATCCGACACCATATCCCAAACTCCCCCAAAGACTACAGTTTAGTGAGAAAGGAGAATTTCCATCAATTGTGAGTAGATTAAGGTTGTTACCAGCACAAAGACGAATAGGGACGATTACCCCTACATTGGGTAAATGAATAATAGGGTCCGATTATGGGATGGGGTTTTCACAGTTCCCATTGCTAGAGAAGGGGGAGCAAGACCACAATATTTTCCATGGCCTCATATGGATAAGGATACCTTAAAATGCAAGTTACCTAGTTTGACTTCAGGGGCTGGGAAGTAGATATACAAATTAGAGAAAATGACACGGGGAAATACGTTGGCCATAGGGGACATAAAAGGTCTATTGGTAGCCATTCTTGGAGAGAGAGCTGATGACATTTGGAGACGAGCAGAATATGCAGGTGTGACAGCACAAAACATAGCGCATGCTGGAGCACCATTTAATAATTGCAGGGCAGATGTTTGGAGGGCTCTCAGGGTACAGTATCCTGATAAATCTGATATGGGTGCAATTATGACATATAAAATGAAAGAAGATGAAGACTGAATTGCTCATATTCAAGATATTCAAGAGAAATGGCAGCTTGAGACGCGTGAGCTGTGGCAAACAGTGGCACTGTTCTATCATTTTGTTGTGTCTGGGATTGCCAGAACAAGTACAGAGACAAATGAAAAAACGACTAGGAATGGAAGCGAAGCCGTGGGCAGAGATACAGTTGACTATCGTGCATAATTGCCGTTTAATACAAGAGAAAAATAGAAAGAAAGATGAGAACAGAAAGATTGAGGAAGCCAAGTTAGTTCAGAAGAAATTGTCAACATTTGCTAGGGGCAGTCTTGACAAGTGGAGAAGGAGGAGGAATCCAAGAAATAACGGGTACATCGCAGGTGAATAATGTACACCAAGTGGATCAAAGTGGGTATGGGTTCTGGCAGGGAAGAAGGGGTTCCAGAGGATTTAGAGTAAGAGGAGGTGGATTTCAGAACACGCAAGGTGGATTTCAAAACGGCCAGGGGGGAAGTCGGAATACTCAGGGAGGATAAAATGGAGGGTTGGCCAGGGGACCAGCCTCAGTGTGTAGTGTGTTGGAATTGTAGGATGACAGGGCATATTGCGCGTGTATGTAGAAGCCAAGGAAACATGCAACAAACTGGACAATCTTCAAGAGGGGGGACAGCTTACCCACCGCTGTATAGTACACAAACACAAGAGGGCTGTGCCCATGATCACACATCTTATCAGACACAGGGGCCACTATCGCAGCAGGCACAGGAGCAGGGGAGCAGGGGTCAGTGCAAATGCACCCACTGCAAGGAAAATTGCAACACACACCTATGCAAACCCAACAGAATGTGAACACAGGGCAAATATTAACATCTAGGATAGAGGGTGTCACTGTGGTAGGAGGGAGTCCTTTTATGGGAACAGGGATGAATCTGTACCCTCAATAGGACAGCTCACAGGGCGACTTGATGTGTTCAGTACTATCAGTAACACCAGACCCCCAAGAGGAACCAAGGGTCAATGTGTCGATAGGAGGCAAATCCTTTTCTTTTCTTGTAGACACTGGGGCGACTTGCTCTTGAATAACAGAGGGAAAATACCCAATGTCAGGTATTGCCATGAATGCTCAAGGGTTCTCTGGAACTACAAATTTGATTCCTTTTACTGATAAATTACCTGTTTCTATAGGGGAATGTGACATGACTGTCCCCTTGCTATATTCGTGTCAAATGCCAGTTAACATTCTGGGTAGAGATTTAATGACAAAACTTAACATGACGATTTCATTTACTGACCAAGGAATAGAGTGCTCCACTCCAGGAATACACTATTTCAATGTAGGAAAGTGTATACTGGCATTTACAGGACAAGTGTCTCTACGAGGAATTCATTTAGATCCAGAAGTCTTCATGTATGGGGTAACATGGCTACCTGGATTAGTAGGGAAAATTGTGAGGATACCTGATGAATTTTTAGTTGGACCACAAGTACCTATGGATGAGGAGGAAGGGCAGACTATTCCTATATAATGAGAAGCAGCTATAGTACAAGGGGAAAGAGCAATGCTTGAAGGAGTAGATGATGAAGGCAGAGCATGGAGGACAGTGATAACTCTTGAAGAGGAATACCGATTAACTGACATAACAGATGAAGATATGTTCAGAGCTGACTGTATAGATAATGAGGAAGTGTTTTTTATAAGCATTACATACTGGATAAATATTGAGAAATCAGAAGTCCCACAGCGGATGGCACTGATGCGGCAAAGACCAGCGTTCTTTCAGGAAGACTTAGAAAAGGTGCCTAGTGTCCTTTGGACTACTGGCCCATATGACGTAGGCCTTTTCAAGGGAATAAGGGAGAGAAAAATAAAACCTAAGCCAGGAGCAATTTTACCCCGAACAAAGCAGTACCCCATGTCTCGAGAAGCTGGTGAAGGTATATTTAAGACTATTTCAGCATTGATGGATCAGGGAATCTGAGTGCCATCAGAGTCCTTGTGCAATATTGCTGTGTATCCGATTAAGAAATCTAAAGAAAGGTCCTGGAGATTTTTCCAGGACTTGCGCCCTCTTAATCAGATTGTAGAAGCAGAGTTTCTATTAGTTCAGAATCCTGCGACAATATTGTGTAGCATCCCACTCGTAGCTAAATACTTCACGGTGATCGATTTTAAAGAATGAGTTTTTCTCAATCCCATTGCACAAAGACTCACAAGTCCTTACTTCCTTTACATTCAGACAAAAGAGACTAAAACATACTTGTTTACTTTAAGGGTATTGTGAGTGCCAATCAATGATATGATATGGCATTTATAACACACCTATACACAATTGGGGAACAGAGGGAAAAAAGAGACAACGATTTTACTAGGCCAAGTGACATTGAGATCACGCAAGTGCAGGGGAGGGGAGATTTTCTTTATTTGTGGTTCTTCAAAATATAGCCTAAACTAGTGGGGAGAGGCTTTCAGGATCCACAGTTGTAAGACACAGATTAAATGGGCAATATGAGGTAGTGGCAAGTGCATGACTACCGTTTCATTATTCAGCACAAGCAGCAGAGTTAGTAGCGCTTACTGTTGGGCTTGAGAAACACAAAGATCAGGAAGTGACGGTGTGCAGTGACTCCGCCTATGTAACATTAACCGTACACGCAGGGCTGTCATGCTGGAAAAGGAGGGGTTATCTCTGCGCAGACAGCACTCCAGTGCAACGTGCGTCTTTATTGGACAGGCTCATTAAGGCACTACAACTCCCAGTAGCCATAGCAGTCATAAAAAGCGCAGTGCATACTAAACAAACAGACTCTAGTTCTCGTGTAAATGAAGCTGCAGACTTGGAAGCCAAGAGGGTTGCATATTCTTCTGAAAAGTTGAGGTTTGAAACAGAAAATGTTAAAGAAGTATCAAATAGAAGCATGCTAGTACGAGAGGGGTTTAATATGCTGTCAATTACGCAACTAATAGAGATTCAGGGTAGAGCCCCACAAGCAGAGCAGGAGCTATGGAAACATAGGGCGAGTTCTTTATCCCCCATGGAAGCATTATGGAGACAGGATAGCACTGAAAAGCCGGTGATGCCAGCGGCATTGTTGAAAGTCGCACTTGACCAGTTGCATTACCCTGCGCATATAACCCGAGAAAGTCTTGCTGCTACCATTGCAGAAGACTGGTTTGTTCCCTATTTATTGGAACACGTTGCACAGTTCATTGTGAATTGCATCGTGTGTCAGAAGTTTACAGTTGGGTATACACTAAGAATAATCAGAGACGTAATACCCTGTTCGAACGGCCCATTTCAGCATTTGCATATCGACTACGTTGGTATGCTACAGACATGTAATGCATATAGGTATCTATTAGTGGGGGTGTGGCTCTTTTCTCGATGGATCGAGTCAAGTCCCTGTACACATCCTGATGCCACCTGCACAGCGTAGTTTCTAGTGTGCAAGGTATTTCCAAGATGAGGTGCGTGTGAAGTATTAAAGTCAGATAATTGGCCATACTTTGTCAATGAACTATTTGAGCAAATAGGACTTCTATTGAGTATAAAACATACATTTACTTCTGCTTATTATCCACAAGCAAACAGGACATGTGAGAGACTGAACAGCCTCTTAAAGAAAAGGATTGCCAAGATCAGATTAACTTTGAAAAAGGGATGGCTATGCTGCCTACCGCTAGCCTTGTATGCCCTTCGAAACCAGCCAGGTTCAGACCATCATCTTATGCCCCATGAGTTAGTAACAGGGCATCGCATGAGGACCCCTCTTACGCCCCCATCTATCGTCAGGAGTGGTGACCAGAGTGTAGCGCAGACTCTAGGTGATGAAATGCACAATTAATTGACATGTGTGACTACAAGTGTTTCTTTCATTGCAGATCAAGTCAAGCATCGGAGGGAGGTGTTGAGGAACAGGGAGGAGGACAGACCAGTAACTGAACCAAGCACATTATTGCTGCAACCAAAGTTGTATGTTGGAGACCAACAGCTTATAATGAATCTTACTTGTAGATGGTATGAACTGAAATTGAATGGTGCTTTTTGTGTAGAGGATGTTTCCCCTACTGCTGTTGGGGTATTAGGAAGAAGAGCTTTGTTACATTTGGGTGATGCGAAGATCTACAAAGGACAGACACTCCCTCCAGCACCCGTTGACCAAGAAACAAGACAAGAAGAAGAATTGCCGTGTGTGCAGATTCAGCCGATGACCAAGAAAACGGATGATAAAACAGCGTGTGGTTAGCACACATTTCATTTGGACTGGAAGTCATTGGACACTCCTTAAAAATTTGTAGCAGGAAGTGCATGGACTTGCAGAGAATTCCAGAGGCTAAATGTACATTCTAAAGATTCTTTGAAGAAATAAAAAAATTGCATCGGTTCTATGCCTGAACGTCAGTTCCGGATTCGAAATTGGAAGAGAATTCAATATCCAGATTCATTTTAGGGAAACTATTTAAAAAAATATATATATGTCGCCAACCAATAGCGATACACATCGGGTTATAGTTGCAATTTCTGTGTTCATACTTCAGTCATACCCTACTCTCGTTCGAAGAGATCTAAATAATCACACCTTTCTCCATGACCCAAAAAATTGTCCAGTTATAAGAAGAATTCTGATTGCGATAATTGAGCAGATTTTGAAACTACGAATGTAAATTGTGTATTAAATTGATTCAGGAAGAAGATAATGTGGTTATAGATAAAGCACAAGTTCAATGAGTATTGGTATGGGCCAAAAAAAATGTTCTAGACTTTTATGCCTAATATATATGTATGCCTGTGTATTTTCTACGTTCTGAAGTATTTATTGTTCTAATGGTCCAATTGAAAACACAGCACCTGTGATTTTACGTAATATGAGTAGAAATGATGATAATGTCTTTGACCTCTTTGGCCACATCAAAGGCCATAAGAGCAATGCAGAAGAAGATAGTCAGGGAATTAATACCTATCTTGATAATTCGACTCACTTGGGGAATAACATGTGGTACCAACACATGAGAAAGGTGGGGGAGAGCGCATCTGATGAGAGCCGCTACGTCTGCTCTCTCATCCCATTTGCCATGAGTACAGTAAGAGCCTTCATTCAAAAGAGATGTTGGTGCAAGATGTGAAGTGCCTTGGTCATCTAGCAGCATGCACAACTAGAGGACAGTTTCAAGGGAACTAGGCAACCTTGCGCTGGAGATCAAGACAGACATTTCCATACCAGGATGATTAAATCAAGACAACACAAATGGAAAAGGAACCTGGATGGACAGATTAGATGCTTGTGTATCCTTCTGCAGAAGAAGACAATGGGCCTCATTATTCGTCTGGCGGTTACCCTGCCGGTGCTGCTGCCGGACTCGTAATATTTTATCGGCACCTGACTTCCCGCTGCCACTGAGAGAATACAACTCCAGCGGCCGAGGAAGTCAGGCGCTGGTAAAATGTAAGTCCCCGCAACGGACTCTATGGAAGTGAGGAATCATAAGCGCCGGCACTGTTGTTAACGGTGCCAGCGCTTCCATGAGAAGTCTGACTACCATGGCTGCTGCACCCGGCAGGGTCAGACCTGTCCGTCACAGTGACCACGGCAGACAGACACGTAGTTTGCCAGTACGGAAACAAGTGTGCCGGTGAGCTTACCGACATCCTTGTTTCCGGACCACACATAATGAGGCCCAATGTGATTGTTGAAGAAATTAAGAGGATGTATTGCTCTGACATGACGGAAAGGGCTGGAATGCCTGGATCCTGGGAGCATTCACAGCTGCTAATCTGTGGACGAGCGGGTACAACCAAAGGATGGGAATATGGAATTATGTCCTGTGGAGCTTATTTGCCAAGGAAGGAAGCAGTGCACGAGGTGCAGACGGTGAATGATGAGTGTCTAAAGTCATGGGCCAAGTACTCTAAACTGCTGACATGATTGGAAGACGAATCAGGACCAGTGGCAGTAATCACATTGATTAATACGACACTGTACTTTCGTAGCATGGGAAGAAATCGAGTTGGACAGAATAAAGGGTGCAAAAGCATAATTCACATTACAGGAATGAGGAGAGGGACAGCTGTCTTAATGGATCAGTATTGGGCCTACGGATCTAGAGCATATATGAAACTGCCCAGGAATTAGGGTGGAGTGTGTTGCTTGGTATTCGTCCATGTTCCAGCATTGGTGATTCCTCACAGTGATCCGAAAATTGAAGGATTTCCAAAAGTGGATGAGCACCTAAGAAAAAGAAGGTCACTTGAACTCCAGTGGATGAAGAGAGAGAATTATTTCTCACCAAAATAACTAAAGGCTTATGAAGATATTCCTGATGAGCGCACGTTGTTTAGCAAAACTGCTATGATAATTACATCTATGTTCATGCCTGGAATTCAAACAGCGGTGAATGCCAAATGGCTACAGATCACCAGACGGGAGGTGCTGCAAACATTCACTGCCACTATAAAAGGATTTAACACCATAAATGAAGAGCTAAGGGCCATAAGGTTGATGACCCTCCAAAATAGGTATGTCCTTAACATGATTACTGCAATGGAAGGAGGTATTTGCGCCTAGGTCGGGCCATCATCTTCTACATTCATACCATCTTACGACAGCGAGAACGGGACTTTGACAGATGCTATATCAATGTTGACAGAACTACACATAAAAATGGACGAAGAGACAGAGGCCATTTGAGGTGACAGTTGGTTTTCACTCAAGTTTTCATGGATTCCTTATTGGATGGCAAATCTATTCAAGTTCCTTGAAGCAATATTGGTGATAATAATGTTTGGATTCTGTATCATAAGGATAATAATTGGACCAATCCAGAAAACGGCCAAAAAAGCAGTAGGAATGAAGATCATGATTGCCACAAAAGATGAACCAGAAGACAATCTGCTGTTACGCTCACCTGGTCTCTGCGGGGACGTTGGGGTACGGTTGCAGCCCTCCCAGGATCTGGCTTCCCTGGATCAGGCTTCTTCCCCCGCTCCCGTGTGTGGACTGCTCTGGTTGTTGAAACTGCCCCTGTTTAACTATGAGGATGAGCTCTCTGTTCTGCTTCTGCAGTGCTGGGGCGCTTTAATTGGACCTAGTTCCTTCACTGGTCCATGTGCGTGGCAGCCCAGACCGGCTGTGACTGATCCACTTCGAAGGTAAGTGTTCTTCAACAATGATTATTGTCCGTATTCGTTTGCAATGTCTTTTTTCCCATGATTAGTGTTTGTAGCCCTAGTAATGTCTTTCTTTCTCCCCAATAGGTGATGAAGGCCCAGCGGAGTTGCGGTGCTGGAAGTGAGCCCAAACGGAGCCCTGAGGAGTTTATAATGTCCCAAATAGATGGTAAGTTTGGGCCCTAAGGTCAGCGCGAGGGTTGTGTAGGGCGCAACCTTAGCGAATTGTCTTTATGTGGTTTCTGACCTTATTTGTCCTTTTCTCAAGCAGGTATGGCCTGGCGATGTCAGACGAGTTGCAGCTGTCCGAAGATCTGTCGGCGGGTGATGGATGGCTGTAGCCGCGAGGATGCTGGGCGAGAAGAGCTCCCGCGTAAGTGTTGGAACTGCGGAACAGGTAAGGAGCGCTGCAGGCAATAGTATTGCTGGAGTCAGGTAGGTGGGCTTTAGGCGATGGTAGACGGTATTGCTAAAAGTAGGTAAGATGCGCTTCTGGCGATGGTAGGCTTAGGGCCATGGTATTGCTGGAATCAATTAAGATGCGCTTCAGGCGATGGTATTGCTGGAATCAGGTAAGATGCGCTTCAGGCGATGGTAGTGCTGGAAACGGGTAAGATGCGCTTCAGGCGATGGTTTTGCTTGAATCAGGTAAGAAGCGTTTCATGCAGCAGTGAGGGTTACGCTGCATGAGCAGACTAACGCGAAGCGCTGGCATGCGGGCGGGGCAGGCTTAAATACCCTGGTCCCAGCCACGCCCCTTTGCTCTGCTTGATGGCTCCACCCTGCCACTCCCAGAAGATGCTGCACGTGTAGCCCAATGCATTCCTATGGCCACGTCTGGCCTGGATGCACGTGGGGACCATGTAAGAGATGAAATAACACGTGCACTAGGAATAAAGTGTGCAGAGCACACTTTCTAATGAGCCTGGCACCAAAGGCGCCAGGACTGAGTCCAACTGGACCCTTTAAGTGATGTAACTTGTGGTCCTTGCCCTGTGGCCATGACATGTGCTGACCAATAGTGCCATTAGAGATCGTATTAAAGCAAGTATTGTGGCACCTGAAGCAACATAATTCTGGTATCCAAAGGATCATAAGATTGACGTGGGATGTTGGGTCTTCTGTACCCCAAGTGGAGAATGCAGTTACATGAACTGGAGTGTGGATGAGCACATTAAAAATGCAGGCACCCTGAGGGGGGTGATGAAGATATGGATACCGAAGAAACCCTTCATCAAGAGAAGATACAAAGAAGCAGGAAAACTTGAGGAGGTGGTTGAGGACCCGACCAGAGGGGAAAATGTAGAGGAGCAGATGTATACATTCGCAGGAGATCCCGCCCCTCTCCCTCCCATGTATTGGAGACATGAGACCGTGCCTTGTCTGACACCAGCTATCATACCAATACCGCAGCAAGTATTTGTAAGGAGATAGCCATTGAGACAACCACATCAAATGTACCCACGAGGTAATAACGGCCTGCAGGAAGAGATATGATATGATATGGCATTTATAACGTGCCTATACACAAGTGTTTCAAGGCGTGAAAATCCCTGAAGAAATATGAGAACAAGCTAAGAAGACGGACTGATGACATCACAAGAAAGTGTGCATGACGTCCCAAGATACTGAATGAAGATGATCTATGGCTCCTAGAGGAGAAAAGATGAAGTAAAGAATCACATGAACCTTAAAGTGTAAAAGAAGAAGATTACACGACAAAAAGCTTTACAGAAATCAGAAGCATGAAGAATGTACAGACGCTGAAAAGCAAGATAGATCAAGTCATCATATAGGCTAGCTATAAGTAGCGAATAGAATGCAGGTGGAGCCGCAATTGTACAGAAACTGGACATTCGTATCATGAAATAGTAAGCCAAAGAATCATTGAGAAAGAATGAAAAGCTGTGCAGCAGTAGAATAGCAGGCTAGTGGAGCTGCATGGTGAGGCTGTCTGACCTAAAGTAAAGAACGGAGAAGTCGAGGGCAGCTATCTACTCTGAAGAGGAGCGAGTGTGCGGAGGATGAATCCTCTCACGTTAAGGTGCAAAAAACAACACAAAGGATGCCAATTTTTAATTAATTTAAAGCATTTAAAAGCTGCAGAATGAACCAAATCGTGGTCTGTCGCGTGAGTCAAGGAAGGAAATAGAGTTTGTACTTGGAGGTCCAGATACGATAGCGAGTGCCCTCAGTCCTGTGCATTCCCAGGATGAGAATACTCTGCAAGGCCAAGTACAAAGACAATTTCATGGCAGAAGGCATGGGTGATGAGAGATTTTGGGCTAATTAGGTGGTGAGGTAGCTTCATGTCCTATCTCCCTGCACCTGGGTCTTGTCTTACATGCTGCTAATTGAGCCGAATGTTCCAGACATTGCCCAAGCATGCCAACAAATTGTATTAGTCCGTATAACGAAGGAATTTATAGCTTGAGAAACCAATGAAATACGGTGCAATTGATTTGTCTTAAAATGACACGTATGAAGAGGTATGCATAAAATGTCCACCTGACATCGGCAGCCAATAACATTCCTAGCTCCTACATGATTGTATCTAGATGTGTTTCTTTACCATTCCCGATCCTGGATAGGGTTTTCATTATTGCCACATAGTATGAAGTCATTCTGACACATAAAGAAGTATATAATTGTATTTTTTGTGGAAATCATTGAGAGAATGATCGTACATATGGCGATGTTAGTTGTACACTCCCTGTTTTAGATAATTGTTAATAAAACAGCAACTTGCCATCTTCAAGAGTTTGTACTGTTATTTGGACTCAGAATTATTCTCGTGTAATCCCATCCGGTGACCGATGCACGTTCCAAGGCCCATAAACTCAAAGTAAAGGAAACCCGCCACCCCCACCCCTGCAACATTTCCACTTCCACCCCTGGGTTACGCACAGTGAAAAAACAAGTTGCCTGAGATGATGGGATCAGAGTCAGACACATTTATTTTACTAATTACTCACCTTGATCGGGAGAGAGCGTGTGCTGGGAGGGGGAGCTGGACAGACTAGAATGGAGCCAAAGGAAGAGAGGACTACACTCTTGCCCGGTCCCGACTGCAAGAACTGGAAAAAAGGCTCAGTTGCCACTGGTCGCCTGCCTTTGCTGATCCTGTGCCACTGCCTGCCCGTGCACACCAGCCAGGCTGTGTCTAAGGCTCCCTAAATCTGCACACCCCTGACTGGCTAGCATGCACAGACAGTCACACATTCTCTGGAAAAGCACACCACAATGTTCCAAAAACTGGTGACCTGCTGACCCACGCCTGCCTTTCCAGGAGAAGCAGCTTAGAAGCATCATCCAAACTAATTACGTCAGGTTAACTAAAGATATTGCTTTTTTTGCATTCATTTTATTTCATTCTGGATAAGACAAGTTTATGTTTGTATACAGTCAGGGAATGGTCATAGCATCACAATACCTGTCTCCTTGCCCCTTGTTAGGAGGATACTCTCTCTGCCCTATGTTCAGGAGGCGAGACACCCACAGCTAGGCAACATGGTTTCTCACAAGCTTCCGCTGGTTCACCTGTTGGTAGCAATGGCTGAGCAGTGAAGTGGAATGCCAACGCGGCGGGGTAGGGCGTTCAGGTTGCTTCAAGATACAGTGTAACAGATATAGACTTCAATACGGGAAAGCCCACACAAAGATGGTATGATCAATATTACATTATCTTTTGTGCAGGGAGGTAAAATATTGTGCAGGTTTAAGGTAAGTAACCTATATAAGAGAGGGTTGTTTCAACTGTTGTGGCCCTACCAGTTAGGGCCACAGGCAATGCCCATGGTAATTACGGACAGCGACATGAAATTGGCGATGCCTGGGACCTTTCAATAAAGTTCTTATTGGATGGTGGGAATTATGATAGGAAAGTCAACTTGAAAGGAACCACTCTCGGACTTGCTTAAGAGGTCAACATAAGGCAACAGCCTTTCTGACAAACGTTCCATGAGCACATGCCGGCATCTGGACCAGAATGGGACACTGCACACTGGGTAAACATTGTCACTGGATCTTGCTGGGCCACCCTATTCCTTCCATATACATTTTTCAAACAGTGCTAGTTCTTCCCGTTCTGCCGTGACCCTAATATGGTGAGGGAACCTAGGCCACAGGACAGCTTCATCCATGTTCATTCACTCCTATGAGCCCTGCACACCACCAGACAGGTTTTCATGATTGTCTTATTTTGTTTATTTTCAATTTACTGCCTTTCAGCGCACCTGAACCCAGGGTAAGCCTCCACGATGTTTGTTTGAGAACAATGTTCATATTTGGGCTCTGACCATCATGTTTGTAGTTGTTGGTGATGGACCATTTGGCGATGTTGATATCCGCCTTTGGATGATGGCGAGGCATTCTCTCCACCATTGTATGTCTTTGTGGAGACTTTTAGGTAGAGCTGGGTGTTGTCTTCATATTTGCTGAGGCTGTCACAGGAGCTGGCGAGTAATCCTCTGTGGCTCCAAGTTGAGATGGCAAATCAGCAGGGAGATGATGCAGCCTTGTGGCTTTAACAGTGCCTTTACTTTAACAGCATATTTTAACAGTGTCTCTCATGCTTTTACTTTAACAATGTCCTATAAGAGTGGAAAAAGCGATCTGGGGGAGGACTGAACACCACACTGGGCCTGCCCTTGATGGAGCAGGAGAAGCCCCGGGGACGGTGAGGGAGGGTCCCGTGCAACAGTCTCAAACTCAAAAAGGATCCTGATGCTGGAGTGCCAGTGTTAGCCACCGGCAAACACAGTCACAAATTAAGCAGTGGATGTTGCTCAGCAGGTTCTGAAGAATGTCTGAAAGTGAGCTTCTAGCCTCCCAGACGAGTATTTTAAAAAATGACGCTTGAGGAACAACGCCCTTCATGGTGAGACGTCCTCAAATGATCTATGCGAACAATGGTCTTTGTGGCCAGGCACTCTTTTGATTATAAACAAAAAGGGAAGGAATTGTTACTGTGCCAGAAAAGAGGGACTGGGTTAAGTGAGTTAAGATAACCACTCAAAGTCGACCTCTTATTAGTCCAGAAAATTAATTTGTGTACAGGAATACAGGTATTCATTGGTTAAATTAGAACCACGCGTATTCAAGCCTAATGGCAAAGGAATCAAACTGACTCATATGTTGCATTATCGAATTATTCACTTAAGTTTATAAAGTAAAACAAC
Organism: Ambystoma mexicanum; assembly: GCF_040938575.1. Taxonomy (NCBI): domain Eukaryota; kingdom Metazoa; phylum Chordata; class Amphibia; order Caudata; family Ambystomatidae; genus Ambystoma; species Ambystoma mexicanum. The sequence continues at coordinate 1,337,023,065 of NC_090935.1, read as the reverse complement.
AATACTCTTGTGAAACAGGAAAAATCAACATCAACTATACCTGGACATATACAACTCATGAACTAATTTAGGTACAAATGCAAAAAGAATTCGAGCATTGATACAAATACAGTACAACCTGCCAATTCCGTTTTGCCAAAAAACATCGTCATGAAACATACATCTGAGATTACCACTAATGAAAGACAAGAATAGAAAAACAAAGGGGAGGGGACGGGGAGTGAGGATAGTGAAGGTATCAAAAAATGCAAAATATTACAAAATTCAAGAATTGATCATCATATACATCAATAGAAACTAAAGAAATGTGGGAAAACCCATCACGGGATACGTCGAACACTTGAGCTGAATCTTTTCAACTGTGGCTCAACATGGTAGTTCTAAAATAACCACCATTTTTCGGACTAAAAGCTGTTTTCCGAGGTTCAATATGCCGATAACGGTGTAAAGTTCAAGCGAGTATCATGTAACAATATTCATCCGGGCGCTTCCAGCTGTACTTTGTTCACCTATTGGAATCGTTAGTCTAAGGCCTAGTTCTCAGGAGTGAAAAGGTTTATTTTATTTTATTTTATTTATTTCCATTTATAAAGCGCACAGCTGCCCTAGGGCATCGGGGCGCTGTCACAGTATATTCACTTGGGTGCAGGCAAAAACAGTGTACAGTTCTCAGTACAGGGTCATATTTGAATAGTATGGTTTTCAGAGCCTTTCTAAAGGCTAGGAGTGATGTTTCTTTTCTGAGTTTGGGAGGTAGTAAGTTCCAAGATTTTGGTGCCAATACTTCAAAGCTGGTACCGCCGGCTTTGGCTCTGTTAAAGACAGGGCCCGCGAGTAGGTCAGAGTAGAGTTCTCGCTTGCTTCTGAGTGATTGTGCAGGGTGTATTTGATCCGCTAGGTACCGGGGCGCCGATTGGGAGATACATCTGTGTGTGATTGTGAGCGCCTTGAACAATATGCGTTCTTTGATAGGGAGCCAGTGGGCATCTTGTCTGGCCTGGGAGATATGCTCTCTCCTGGCGATAATGAGAGCAGCTTGGAGAGCATTATTTTGCGCAATTTGTAACCTGTTAATGTTCTTGGCAGACGTACCTAGTAGGAGGACATTGCAGTAGTCCAGTTTGGCTCCTATGGTTGCTCTGGCAATGTTGAGACAGTTCTTGGCGGAGAGGTAGGGTTTTACGGCATTGATGATTTTAGTGGTGTGAGCTGCTGATGAGGAGATGTAGCTAACTTGTCTATTCATGGAGAGGGTGGAGTCAAGAAAGACTCCGAGAGTTTTTACTGCAGTCGAAACTGGGATGACAGTGTTTTCGATGTTGAAATTGCTGTATTTGGTGTCAAGTTTTTTTTAAGGTTTCCTTGGGGCCTACAATTAGGAGTTCCGTTGTATCCCTGTTAAGGCATAGGCCGTTTGCCGCCATCCAAGCCTGGATGATTGCATAGGTCTGTTGTAGTGTTCTGAGGTCTTTCTTGTAGTCACCATATAGGGGGAGAAGGATTTGTGTGTCATCGGCATAATTGGTGAAGGTTGTTCCTCAAGGTACAGGGTAGTCCTTTACCATAGTGACTAAAACAAATGCCCAAACAGGCATAGGTTTTAAATGTGTTAGATGCTTTTATTTTATTTTTTACATGGAAAGGTAGTATAATATTGTAAAAACTCCATGTTTCTAGATTCAAGCATACAAATGTCAGTAACTGCTGTAGTTGGATTCAACTATACGGTCATATACGTTCAGGGGTTCACCGGAAATCTTCAATTTCTATAGGTGATCTGGTGTAACCCCTAGCATCCCCCCAATGCAAGATAAAGAATCCATCTGAGCATATGGCCCTTGGAAATGTGCATCTGTGAATGGAGGGATTACACCAGAATAATTCTGAGCCCAAACAACCAGACAAACTCAAGAAGATGGCAAGTTGCTGTTTAGTAAGCAATTATCTAAAACCGGCAGGTTACAATGAACATCAACAGACGTACACTCATTCTCAATGATTTCCACATGAAATACAATTATATACTTACTTTGTATGTCAGAATAACATCATGCTGCGTACGTGGCAATAGTGAAAACCCTATCAAGGGTTGGGATTGGTTAAGGGACATATCTAGATATACAATTATATAGAAGCTAGGTTTGTTATTGGCTGCCGGATATCAGGTGGACAATGTAGGACTACCTCTTCATACTTATCAATTAAGAAAAATCAGTTACACAGTGTTTCATTGGTTTCTCCAGCTACAAGGTCCTTCGTTATATGGACTAATACAATTGGTCTGGCACGTTTGTGCAATTTCTGGAACATTGGTTCAATTAGCAGCACATAAACCAAGACCCAGGTACAAGTAGTTGGTATGGCATGGTAATGTTTATTTATATTGCGACTAAACACAAGACAAGTGTTTCAAAGCGTCAAGGAGGGGGGAGCAGGGGTGGAAAACAGCAGTCATTCAGAGCCCTTGAATTTCTGAATGATACAAGTCTGCCCAGGCATAGTAAGTGCATAAATACAGTTAACAGCGTAGGTAACAGCAAATAGGTCTGACGATGAATCTGCAGTTTTTACAAGAGCGTAGAGGCATTACCATGTAGGAAGGCAGACAGGTAATAAATGATAGACGATCTTCAGGTATGGTGCATTCAGATCGTGCAAGTGCACAGCAGGTACAGGAGGGGCAGGGGAAATGCAGGGGGGGAACAAGTGCGCCCAGTTAGTCAGCAACTGGTAAGTGCTGAGAGATACGAATCTCATGGGTCATTGACCAAGTGCAGTAGCATGGGGGCAAGTGCAGGCCCTGAGGCAAGTGCTGGGGGACTGGCGAGGATGCCAGGGGCCTGCGACACTCTGAGGTACGCCCGGCGGCCAGTCGGCATGCTGTGTGGAAAGGGAGGGAGAGAGGGATAGAGTGGAGAGAGAGGTTAGCAGGGCAGAGGGAGAGAGAAGGAAGAGGAGAAGAGGAATGCCTTAAGGAGTTTCCAGAATTTAAGGGGATCAGGCTACAGACAGAGGGTGACAGGGAGGCATTTTCAGAGGGAGGCCCCTCCTGAAGATAAAGACCTCCCTCCAAATTTCTACTTAGAGAACTGTCTCACTCGCAGAAGGTTGGAGGTAGATGAGCGGAGGGCTCGGGAGGGACAGTATTTAGGAAGGCATTGATGCAGATAGTTGGTCCCAAGCCCCAGAAAGACTTGTGGACAATGCACAGGGTCTTGAACCCACACGGAGCCAGTGGAGGGATTTCAGCCCTGGAGAGATGCGGTCAGATATGCAAATATATCGTACATAGCCCCATATTGCAGGGTGGCAACAGTATACAAGTGCAAAAGTCAATTAAGCGGTAGATACATGGTGCCTAGCCCCATGCTGCAGGGCGGCAGCAGCATACAAATTCAAAAGTCAATTAAGCGTCAGATTCATGGTGCCTAACCCCATGTTGCACGGCAGCAGCAGCATGCAAATGCAGACGTTAAATTGGACAGCAGATACATGGTGCCTAACCCCATGTTGTAGGGCGGCAGCAGCATACAAATGCAGAAGTCAATTGCAGGTTAATTTCAAGTCAATTAGGCGGCAGAAAAAATTGTGCCTAACCCCATGTTGCAAGGCGGCAGCCGGTTCAGAAGTCAATTTTTTGATCGCAACCTCGTCTGTCTCCTCACCCCTCTCCTTACTTGGTCCCCCCCGCCCCCAGCACTCCAGCACTATCTGAAATTTCATCAGGCCTAGTACGATAGTCGCTTGTTTTGTTCTGCCCCTCCCTTCCTGCACCCCTCTCCCTCACCTTTTGTTTTTCTCCGGCTCTACCACAAATGTCGTCAGGCCTAGTAGGGTAGTCGCCTGTCTGTTTCCATCTCCTTCCCACTCTCCCTCTCCTTTCCTATGTCTTAGTTCTTGAACTATCTGAAATGTCGTTAGGTCGAGTACGATAGTTCATTTCACATCCATGGCCTGTAAGAATGTCGTTATTTTCCCTTGTTCCCTCCCCTGCCTTATAGTGTTTTGAAACACATTGTGTGTATGCGCTACATAAATAAAATATCATATCATATCAATTAGGTGGCCGATACATGGTGCCTAACCCCATGTTGCAGGGCGGCAGCAGGTGTAAAAGTCAATTAGGCGGTGGATATATGGTGCCTAACCCCATGTTCAAGGGCGGCAGCAGGTGCAAAAGTCAATTAGGTGGCAGATACATGGTGCCGAACCCTATATTGCAGGGCGGCAGTAGCATACCCATGCAAAAGTTAATTAGGCGGGCACTGTCGGGCTTGGAGGAATGGGATAAGAGTGGGGGGAGGGGTGGGGCCATCAAGGGTCCAGAAGAGGGGTGGGGGCACACACCTGCATCACAGGTGTCCAAAGGGGGTGGGGGGCACACACCAGCATCGCAAGTGAACAAGGGGGGGTGGGATGCACACACCAACATCACACGCGACCAAGGGGGGGGAGGGTGGGAGGCACACATCAGCATCACAGGTGACCATAGGGGGGTGGAGGGCACACACCAGCATCACAGACGACCAAGGAGGGGGGGGTGGGGCCACACGCCAACATCACAGGTGACCAGGAGGGTGGGGGCACACACCAGCATCGCAGATGCCCAAGAGGGAATGGGGGGCACACACCAGCATCACAGGCGACCAGGGGGGGGCACACACCAATATCACAGGGGACCAAGGGGGGTGGAGGGCAGGGCACACACCAGCATCACAGACGACCAAGGGGGTTGGACGGCACACGCCAGCATCACAGGCGACCAAGGGGGAGGTGGGGGCACACACCAGCATCACAGGCAACCAGGGGGGCTGGGAGGCACACACCAGCATCACAGGTGACCAAAGGGGGGTGGGGGCACACACCAGCATCACAGGCGACCAAGGGTGGTGGGGGGCACACAACAGCATCACAGGTGACCAAGGGGGCATGGGGGCACACACCAGCATCACAGGTGACCAAGGGGAGTGGGGGGTACACACCAGCATCACAGGCGACCAAGGGGCCATGGGGGCGTACCTGAAGCTGACAGGGAGCCAACAGGGGCCAGGAGTGGGCCTTGAGACGAGGGCCGGCAAAGCCTGCCGGCTCTCCCATAGGCCGACATTACTAAGAGCCCAGCCAATCAGGAGCAACAACAAGAACAAAGGCACCAGGCACTCCTGTGCGAGCGGCGATGATGGAATGGCCAGGCATCAGTGATAGAAGAAGCAGTGCAAGTGCAAAAAACCAAGCAGGAGGCAGTAAGTCAAACAAATTGTTAAATCTGCAGCGGGTTCTCTGCAGCTCGATGCACATTGTAAAAGTCAGATGGTAATTCTAAAGGAAAACTTGTGCTTGATCGCGCTTTCCTTAAGTAAGCCCCCATGGTTTACCTTCAATGCAGTTGGTGAGTACAGGATCCTCCAGTCTCCCGATGGAGAGGGGAGAGAAGCAGGGCCACCAGGACCCTGCTGGTTCAGGTGGAAATGCAGGCAGCACCCGAGTGGAAGATAGATGCAGGGGCCAGGAGTGGACCTTGAGAGGAGGGTTGGCAAAGCCTGCCAGCTCTCTCATAGGCCGATATGACTAAGATCCCGGCCAATCAGGAGCAACAACAAGAACAAAGGCACCAAGCACTCCGGTGCATGCAGTGCAAGCGGCCATGATAGAATGGCCAGGCATCAGTGATAGAAGAAGCAGGGCAAGTGCATAAAACTAAGCAGGAGGCAGTATGCACAAAGTGAAAGAAATTGTTAAAGGTGCAGCGGGTTCTCCGCAGCTCGATGAACATTGTAAAAGTCAGATGGTAATTCTAATCGAAAACTTGCGCTCGATCGTGCTTTCCTGAAGTAAGCCCCCATGGCTTACCTTCAATGCATGTGGCAAGTACAGCATCCTCCAGTCTCACGATCGATAGGGGAGAGGAGCAGAGTCACCAGGACCCTGCTGGTTCAGGTGGAAATGAAGGCAGCACACAAGTGGAAGATAGATGCAGGGGTTAGGAGTGGGCCTTGAGAGGACACAGTTATTCATTCTGGGAAGATTAATGCCACTCCCATTCCTGACCTCTTGGGCCTGGGGACAGAGAGGATCTTGTATCCTCCAGGGAGGAGTGTGTCAAAGCTTGTGACAGTGCTTTCCTTGAACCATGCCTATGTGATGGTGAGCACATCAAGATCCATGCGTTCAAGGAGTTTGCGGATGTTGGACGAGTGTTTGACAGCACAGCGAGAATTTAGTGTGGCAATATGAAGCAGCTTCAGCAGAAGAAAGACCTAGGCTAATTAGCCTTCGGTGTGGGCCGCACACCGAAGGCTAATTAGCCTAGGTCTTTCTTCTGCTCCAGTTCACTTTCAGTGCCCCACACGGTGGCACTTGACAGTGGGCTGCACCCCACTAAAGAACACTTAAGTAATGAAACAGTACTGAAAAGAAACAGTATAACACAAGAAAAGAAAAAAGCTGTGCGCTCTCGCCCTCCTTCAGCTGAATATGAAGCAGCTTGCCATCTTGGAAGGTTTTCCGAGGGGGGGGGGCAGGGGACTGTGGTCCCCCTGTGAGGGTGGCAGGAGAGCCAGAGAAATAGTAAAGGATGGCAGAGGAGCCAAGGCCAACAAGGGAGCAGGGACAGTAGGACAAGGCCAGGGTGCCTGTGCAGAGGAGGGGGTTGGAACAGAAGGCAAGAGAGCCTGTGAAGAGGAGGAAGAAGGCACAGCTGGCAAGGGAGCCTATGCAGAGGAGGAGGAAGGCACAGCAGGCAAGGGAGCCTGTTCAGGGGAAGAGGTAAGGTTTGAGAGGCAAGGTAGAAGAAGGTTGGGTTGAGGGCCCTGAACCATGACGGTTCCATTCAGATACACATTGATGATGACCCTGGAAATGGCGAAGAGGTCGAGCAGGACCTCCCAGCGGGTGCCACCATAAATGGGAGAAGAGGCGTTACGAGAGGAAAAGACGATCATGTACCGGGTCCACAGGTCAGGTGAGGGAACCACAAAGAGGATGTCAGTGAGAGTCTCTCTGGCGGAAGCCATGACTTAGGTGTCTGCAATAGGAAGGCCTGGGTTGGAGCCCAGTATGTCCTTCTTAAGTTTCTTCCGGACAGAGTTAGTGATAGGAGAGGGATAGGAAATAGAGAAGCAGTTAGAGAAGATAGGAGAGATAGATAGTGACATAGCTAGCTGTAGTGGTGATGAGGACACTAACCAGGCTGATGCACTGGGGCACATGTATGAGGGTTGTGAGGGGGAAGACAATGGGTGTAGGGAATGGAAGGTGCCAAGGGGTGATTTTCAGGTCAAACAAGCACTTTCTAAGCAGCAAGGGGCGCATCTAAAAACGATTTTCATACAAACAGGCACTTTCAAAGTAGCAAGGGAGCACAGCTAAACACGATTTCCATACAAACAGGCACTTTCAAAGTAGCAAGGGAGCACAGCTAAAACCGATTTTCGGGTCAAACAAGCATTTTTGCAGGTGCGTCCCCCAAATGAAGTCCCTGCTGGACTCTTGCTGTCCTGTTTCTACAGGTACCCCTATGAGGACCAAATGGCAGAGCTGAGAAATGTGCAAAAGGAGCATGTTCTGGCCAAGTGATGATAAACAGGAAAGAAGGTACATTCACCACAGGGAACTGGTACTGGGATGGGATAGGGTTGCTGCAATTCAGAGTGGTGAGGACAACACTCACTAGTGTCCTTGCAGGCTCAACGAGGGCAACCAGGGGTAGGCTTTACTGCTTTAGGCATGTTGCTGTGTGGCAACCGTGAGGTATCTCAGTATCCACATAGCTTTTCTCTCTGTGGCCAGTCATGCCAAAAGAGTCTGGGAAGCGGAGTGGGTGGGGGTGGGGGGAGCACAGTTGATGTTGAGCAGGGGTGGACTGAGAACCCAAACTGGCCCCATATTACACATTTTCAGCAATCCCCTCTATTTTACAATGGAAAAGGTGGAAATACCAGACAAGAGAGGCCCGGGGTGCAGAGGCCTAATGAGAAATCTCCATAGTTCTCTATAGGCCGGTTCACCCCTGGAGGAGAGTTCCTCTCTACTGTTCCAACAGAGGAGGACAGGCAACTTTTGGCCTGGGCGGGGGGACAGTTCACTGGTACATGGCACAATCCACCAGCAGCCCCTGTGCCGTGGGCCACTAAACTGTCTTTCCGCAGACCAAATATTGCCAGTCCTCCCCTGCTGGAGCACTAGAGAAGTAGTCTCCTCCATGGGTGGACTGGCCTATCTGGAGATTTCCCAGTAGGCCTCTGCAACCTGGCAGAACAAAGTGCTGCACAGTGCTGCTCTTTACTGCAAAGGTAAAAATATGCATGCAACGCTGCGATTTTGTGACTAGTCTGCACCCATATTTGCCAAAGTAATCGAACCTCAGGACCTCCAAGACCCAGCTAATCACAGGGCACCATTCTGCAGCCAATAAGCCAATCATCACAGCTTCATTTAATTCAGGTCTTTCATGCCAGGATGAAGATTCTTGCTTTGAGGGTGGCCTTTGCCGTCTCCTGACTCTGGTGCTCCTGGTCCTCCCGGGGCTTTTGAATGTGTTGATGGTACGGTCTGCCACCCCCTCCACATTGATGGCAGCCGTGATGTCCTCCCAGATCTTCATACGTCCGACCTTCGCAATCTGAGTTGCTTGGTTATAGAGGGCATCAAAGTAGGTAAGGACCTTATCCAGCAGGATGCCAACTTCTTTGTGGGTGAAGTTGGCAGCTCTCTGACTTGCCTTGGGGGCTCCACTCGATGGAGGGGAGGATGGGCCAGTCATGGCAACCCCTGAGGCAGGTGTGCGACAGCTGGGTCCTGACGTGCTGTGGAGCAGTGGTGGTGGTGGAGTTAGAGAGGTGGAAGTCCCTTGTTGGCAGTAGAGGTGGGCACAGAGACCCACAGGTGAACCACAGGTAAACAGGCAATGCTGGAATAGCAGGTACTCAAAGACGGGGCTGGTGGGCAGCAGACACTCACAAACCATAGGCAGCAGCAGATGGGGGCGTTTGGAGGCAATACGGGGCTGGAGGAGGCAAAATAAAAGGCACAGAGACAGGAGAAATGGGATCTCTGGCATCTAATAACAAGGCAGTGTGGAGATGAGAGGAAAGGTCCTAGTGACATTTAAAAGGTGTGACGCACATCACTGGTTGGAAGACAGAGGATTGAGTGTCGCAGACAGCATTTGAGGGTGCCACGCAAGTTTCCTTCATGTAATGCATACTGACTTTTTCTTTTTGGAGGTTGCCTCTGCGTATATGCGCACATTAATTTTACACCGCAAGGCTTTAAGTGAATCGCATATGCATTCTTTGGCTTTTGGGGTGCCACTGCGTATCATGTACCACTTTTTTCATGTTTTCAAGCTTTTCGGGTATCACGTATGCAAATTTCTTTTATTGGGGTGCCTCTGCATATTGCATACCTATTTTATTTTGCTTTTGTGGTGCCTTGGAGCCTTGCTGGACCACACATCTATGTAGTCCATCACGTAGACTGTTCCCTATCATATTCTTTGGGAGAGACATATTTGAGGGCGCTTGTCATTCATACATTTTGCCTGAACGATCAGTTGGAAGGCCCCAAAAGGGAAAGGGAGAAAGCTGAGGCATGGTGAGGACACATATGCCGCAGCCCCATGAGGACGTGGTATGCCGAGGGGTTAAACCAGGAGCACCAAGGACCACTAGATCCAAGAGGGGACACCTTGTAGAGCGGGCAGAGGCTACACCCCAAGATCAGGCACAGCAGAATGGTCGGCCGAGGAAGAAGCGGTTCACTGATGATGAGCTTGAGATCCTCACAGATTACATGACAGATATCCATTTTGAGATGTACCCCTGTTCAGGCAGCACCCATTCTCCTGACCAGCGAATGGAGCAGTGGCAGCATGTCATGCACCTCATCAACACCTGTGGTGTGGAGAAGTGCACTGCTAAAGAGGTCCAGAAGCGGATGAATGACCGCACGCAAAGGACCAAGCATAAACTCAGTGACAAACTGGCTTCTGCCCAGGCCACTGGATGGGGCCAGCAGAGGAGGAACAGCTGAATCCATTTGGAAAGGCTGCAGTGCATTCATTATCAGTGAGCAGGTGCAAGGCGTGGGAGGCATGGATGCCTTTCTGGACACATCTGGTGAGTGGCATTTGTGCCTACCTTATGTGTAGACAATAATGGTTGACCAGTCCATATATGTGTTGCAGTACAGTTGGCTGTAGTTATCAGCCATGCATGGCCAATGCACGTGTGCTACCATGTACACTTCTGACACATAGCCTGCATCCTGGGAGGTGGCTTTGTGGTTTCCATGCTTGGCATATGTATGTGTCACAGTACACATCACTGTCTGCTGGCCTTCATAGCTGTGCCAGTACTTGTATTCAGGGTTCTTTCTATCCAAATGTGTGCTCTGTGCAAGACCCTATTATGTGCCCCCCTGACTGGCAGACATCACCCCCTAGCCACACCTATTTGTCACGCAAATAAACATCCTCTACATCAATGAATCATTGCTAAACTCATGGAGCCCGTCTCTTTGCATTTTTCATCAAGTACAAAAGATATGATGTTGCAACACACAGCAGTTACTGCTGAGGTACATGTTTGTTCTGTCACCTGCTTTTATGGAACGCCTTGTCCGAATGCATTTCCAAGCTGCCTGTACCAACACACTGTGGTGTGGCCAGCCACAGCTGTGTGTTGCAAGCGGTATGTTGAAAGGACCGCACTTGTATATTGATTGCAAGGGGCAACACTAAACCAAACATATGTGTAATTTGCTGATAGAGGGTCATCATTCCAAGGTGGACAGTCTGGTACTCTCCTACTGTACTGTCTTCCCATTAGGATTAGGAAGGTAAAGGGGATGGGTAACACCAATGAGCGTACCTGTCTGTTTTGCGTGTAATGGATATGCATTTCCCAATCAAAACAATGATCATAGAGCTCTAGATTCCATTCATCAGTCTGTGATGAAAGGTTTGTATGTGTGAATCGGTGATTAAATGAGAGACACATGGCTTGGTGCTTGCATCACTGTTCACATTACTCGCCGTAATTTAGCAATGTCTGTAACCATGATACATGCATACTTGTCCAGACATGTAAATAAATTGGGTTATGGAATGTCATGGCAGCAACATCGGCCACTCAGATGGGGCATGAGGGCTCAGTTGCTCTTTGTCTCAGGAGAATTGCAGATGAGGATGGGCTGGGTCTCAGACTGAGGAAGCAAAGAGCGTGGTCACATGGACAAATACTAGTATAGAGAGAATAAACTAGAAAGTACGACTTCTAAATGCATACAAAAGGGGATATGCTCGGTCAGGTAGGATATTACATATACATATTTTATTAGTCATTTACACACATTGATAAAAAATCACAAAAACACATAATAGATCATAAAACGTATAGAAATCCATATTAAAATCATTCGACTTTTGTACTACCGAAAACTGTAATAATCTGTTTACAAGTTGTACTTTCTAGTTTATTCTCTCTATACTAGTATTTGTCCGTGTGACCACGCTCTTTGGTTCTTTTGACTCCTCTCACTCCCCAGGTCCATGATGAAGGGGACACCCATCCTTTGGTTATTATCTGGGTCTCAGTCTGAGCGTGCCATGTCACCCATACAGACTCATCTTCAGTGGATGATATTCCTAGACAGGAACAGATGGCCCACAAGAGTAACTCAGACAGGGGGTATGATTGTAAGAAATGATTGTTCCACTTACAAACATTACCCTGACCATTAATGATCTGATGACACATTTAGAACTAAAACGGCTTCTGATTTGTCATATGGGGATCACATTTCCCCGGCAACTGTCTCCTCACTTCACAAAAGGCAGGACCAAGCTTTGTCTGACAGTACTGGCATTAGCATCTCTTCTTAGTGCTGGCCTGCAGCCAGTGAATATCATGTTGTGGTAAGGGTGTTTAGCCCAGTAGATGTTCAGTTGAGGGTACTCCTGTGATCGATTCATATGATTTTGTGTGGGGACAGTAGGGCATATATAGCAATGAAGCGATATTCATGAACAGTTTCCATGTGTGAATTGACAAGACATGGAAATGGAGTACATTGTTTGTTTCTTTTCGTTTGTGTCATGTTTAACATCTTCAGAGAATGTGTAGATTTGGTCAGCTAACTGATGCTCTGTGCTGGCCTTCAGGATTACAATGCCTGAGATGCAGTACTTAAAATAATTGGATTTTGCAAGCAAAAGCTTGTTGCATGGGTCATCAGTCATGAATATTCCACAATTTTACGGCTCTGTCTACACTGAGGGCAGGATCTGGACACGGGAGGTGGGGGGGCCCAGAGGATGTGTGTATGAAGAGTGGCTGTGTTCTGAATGTGCACTCACATTATTGGATACATGAGTATGTATGTTCTTTACCAGCAGTGTAATCCGAGTCAGACGTCTGGGTCTGAACCTTACTGTGTCTACTGCTGTGTTCCTTGAGTTATGCTCCCCAGGACGTCGCTACGTCCGCATGGACCATGAAATGGTGCAGCTTGTATGTTTGGCAATGGCATGCAACACACGTGACTGTACACATTCACAGTGTCTTGCATATGTATTGTTCAGTGGGTGAGAATATCATGACTCACGCAGTGCCACAAAATTATGTGCAAGTTTACACAGTCTTCCATTACCTTGCCCTTGCAGCCGGTGGACATGAATAGGCAGCAATGTCATTGCATCGACGCATGAGGGCCTCTTCCCGACGGGGCAACTTGTGGATGGCCAATTGTTGTCTCTGTGTAGTTCATTACACATATGGAGTGTCAATGGAGCAGTGGCTGTGCAAGCGTGCCTTTTACGGTTCCATGCCGCCATCTCCTTACACATGCATGCAAGCCATGTGACTGTGACCAACCATATAGCTGGAGGGGGGACAATGTTGCAATTGTGGTTGGGGATATCATGGCAACACATATGCCTGCATACAATTGGTAGCCTCAGATGTGCAGGTCACGCTTCCACATGTTACCACATGAAAATGTCTGTGTTGTGCATGTGTTCACTGATGATGCACAGTCTTCCATCCTTCCACTGAGGTGCTTCGCTCCCACTCATGTCCGGGTGATTGTATGTACCCTCACGCATGCAGTCCATGCCATGCTGCACTGCCTGATATGCCCTGCCATGACTGCGCATGTCAGCGAATGCCATTCATCATATGTTACATACAGCTCAAGTGTGGCAGGTCACGGTGTGTGATGCATGTGTGCCCGGCCATTTTGTGTCTGTATGCATTGTAATGCACATATGCATGTTTGGCAAGGTACTCATGACTCAACATGTTGTCTGTGTCTTTGCAGGTGATGATGCAGTGGATGCAGAGGAGGAGGAGGAGGAGGAAGAGTAGGTTGTGTGTCAATCCAACAGTGGGGGCCGTGGTGTTTTACTCATGAACTTCTACAGGTGGTACAGATGATCCTCAATTGTGTTTCGGAATCTTCTGACTCTGCAAGTGACAATGCAGAACAAGGTGTGGATGACACATTAAGGGACATGAAGGTGCCCCAATGGACAGGCCGGATGGAGTTGTTGAGTCTGAGGGGGTGAGCCATGCTTCACAGGTCCAGTCAGTGGTAGGCCCCACAATCCGTGGTGGTTACGGCTGAAAGATCACCCTCACCTGAGTTGGGTACATATTCAGAGACTGATGTCCAATACAGGATTGCATACCTGCAACCACAGACAGGGGCCCCACTGCGATGGGCCTGGACCCATCATACCGGAGAGACAGTGTGAGAGCAGCAGATGTTGCGTGAGGCCATCCAGTGTTGTGACAAGTTGCATAAGATTTATGGGGAAATGCATTGCATGGCTGGGGAAATGAATTGCATGGCCACAAGCATCTCCACACCAGCTGACTGGGGTGCACAGCATCTGGCATCTCAGCGACATCAGCAGCAACTGTTGACTAGCCTGGAGAACAAACTTCATGCTGAGAAGCGGTCCTCAAGGCTCTCCCACAAACTGGGCATGGGGGCCAGCATTGATGGCAGACTGGCTGATCTGAAGTGTCTGCAGGACTCCCTGCATGCAGATGCAGTGGCACATAGAGAAGCCCTGAAGCAGGAGATGTTGGCATCTAGAGTCTCCCATCGCAGTGAGATGGAGAGCTTGAGGGCTTCACTGCACAAGGAACTTTCAGCCACAAGGTCACAGCTTCACAAAGTGATGGACGCCTTGAGACAGGCGCTGTCCCAGCAAATTGATGCGTCATGAGTGAGCGCACATACAGACTCTGTGGCCACTCGGGAGGAAGTTAATTGTGACCTCGCCGCCATTGGGAGGCTAATACATGCATCTGTATCACGGGAGGCCCTAGCTAATGAAGACCAGGCTTTGGCACAGCGTGGACAGGATGCACCACCAACCCCGCCTCTACCTGATGATCCACTGTAGGATGGCATTCCCAGTCCACCCACGCCACCTCAACCACCTGTGACCTGATGTCAATGAGCCCATGGAGAGGTTATTTTTCTTTTTTGTGTTGACTTTTTTCTTTCCACTCATGTGTACATTGACAAACACTCTCCCTGTTCCCCCTCCAAGGTGGGCATTTTTTTCACCCAATCCAAGATAGACATTTTCTTTTTTTAGAAACCTGTCCAGGATGTTCTGATTTTTCATGTGTTATACCCCTGTTTGGGATGGACACATTGGACTCATTCATTTTATGTGCCTCTGTCCAGGATGGACATATTTTTGCTTTTTGTCCCCTGTCCGGTATGACATATATATATATATTTCTTTTCAACCTTGAGAGATGTGTTTTTTTGCTCCCTCAATGACTTTATAAATGAGTAATTGGATGTGCAGCCATGCGCAGTGGTGTCAACTGCCATGGTTCACTTGACTGCAACAGGTTCACATGTACAGGTGAGGTTCTGTGAAAACATTGTGTTACATATGACCAGTTTGCATGTTTTACTCCAATCCAATTTCCCATGTGGTTACTGGGATTCTGACTCATCCAGTGCCTGCACTCCTTCTGAAGTCCACCCAGCACCTTTACACCTCCCTAGTCTCTATGCCCTCTGATGGGCATTGACCCTCCATTCATAAATGCAGAGGAACAGTGTTTGGTGGAGGTGATGATGATATGACATCAGGGCAGGTAAGGTTGTGCACTGTCAATCATGTCAATGGCTGTTTGTGTGTGCCCCAATGGGCATGCAGTGACACATGTAGGGTTTTGACGTATCATGTGATTTTGGGATGGTGACTGTCAGTTTAGATCTGAGTTAGTCCACATGGTTGTGTTTGCATGTCCCCTTGAGCATCCATGCATGTGCATTCGTTTTCTGGTTGCACTTCCAAAAAGGACAGCAGACTCAGGCGACTGTGCAGCACTAATCCCATTTGAGCCATTGGCAGCCGTTGACACATTCTACGACAACATCCTCATTCTCAGACACCTCTTACCTTGCTGACCGATCTCAAGTCTTCTTCCTACCACCCTTCTCCCCCCATGTCTCCTACGGAGTCCTGTAGGTGTATTTCCTGTTCTCCCTACTCTTCAACCTGTGCCGGATCCTATTCCACACCCTTATCCACTCACATGACCTGCCCTGCTACAACTACATGTCTTGCACACACATTGATTCACAGATCAACAAGACCTCAGCTGCTCCCCATCGTGCCCTTGCCTCAGAAAACACAGATCTGACTATATGTTTCCATGGACTCAACAGGACGGGTTTAGCACACTTGGACCATCTATGTTTGTACTGGTTGCACATGTGGATCCCTGACAGCCGTTCCCTGTGTTCCCCATACAAGTTGCTTGTTGTTTATTATTGTTTTTCAGTATGTTCTCTCCTGCTGAATCTATTGCTTTACATATGTTTCCATTACTTGTTCTAATCCATCATTGTATGTGTATGTCCGGTTCCAATATCTCCTGTTCACCATGGTAGCTGCTGAGCCCCACAGTCCCTCTCTGACTGCTCTGTGCCTCACTGAACTAATTCCCAGTAAGATTCAGGTCAGTCGTGGGGTGAGGGGGAGCGAAAGGGGAAGTGGATACAATTATAAAACACACTGGAGCTCTTCTTACTTCCTTCCTAGGCTCCCTGTACAGGAAGATCATTATTTTATTCACATTTTCACCTTACAATAGAATTTGCATTACCACCCTTAGATTACCTGTGTAACCTCCACTACAAGCTCAGAGGTTAATCTCAAAATTGCACTTGTTTCAAAGGCTGTTACAGTTTTTCCTTTTAAAGTTCATACAGTTGAAAATGTCTTTTAACTTCTTTACCTGAACTGGTTCTGATAGTTTCCTACCATGTACTCATAGCTTGGTCAGAAATGTGCAGAAATGTGCAGGATCTCTTCAAAGTTTCACGCAAATGTCTTTTCAATTTAATTAACTTAACTAATTCTATTTTTATCAAACTACTTACAAAAGGTAAACACTCTTCATGACCTTCTTTCAACTGTATTATAATGCTAAAGGTTCTTTCCTGTCGTTTAACTTAATGTATTTATCTTTTTGCTAGGTCTACCTGTGATATGCATCTCTGAACTACTACGACCACAATTCTAAGCAAGCAAAATGGCCACCGGCACTCACTATGTACTTGCAGCTGGAGATGAACTTCAATGCTTCCAAATGCTGATTTCGGAGTTACCCTGACTGGAGCGGGTAAGTGTAACTTTCTTTTGTGTTCTCCTTCTAGGTTATAATTTTAGAAACTGTGCTGCATGGCAACTCTAAGGCTAATGACTGATTTACATTTGTTGGAGCACCACCTGCTGGTTTGCCTGCTGGTTCGCCCTGCTCTGGTTTCTGAAGCTTTCTTACTATTCTCAAGAGGGTTAAGTAACCCGTTTGCGCTGCGCGATGTAATGAAATCAGCAGTAAGTCTTTCGTTCACAAATCCCCAGTGGCGGACTTAACGGTCGGCAGACAGACAAATGGCGAGTGGGCCCCTGTGCCCTGCCCCACCCCTTCCCTTCCCAGTCTCTCTCTGAGACACACGTTGCAGTCAGACCCCTGAGACACACGTTGCAGTCAGACCCGAAATTCAGCAGATGGTCACAGCGCACTGTAATGGAGGCAATTAATCTATTAATGGGCTTTAAACGCCTGCCGCGCGGTGCACAATGCCCACTATTACTCTGTGTTAATCACTTCCCAGTTGTTCACTGCAGCTCGGTCCAGGGTGCTCTGACTGGGCAGTTTACTTCTCGCCGTATCCCCTCTCCAGAAACGCACGCTCATCTGGTCTAGCAAGTGTTTAATGTATTATAGTTAAGAAATATTGCAGATTTAAGCAGACCTGAATTCTGCTTGTTGTAATATTAGTTCAGGGCTGGATGTCTGCGCTCGGGCCTTAAAAATCACAACTTAAATAAAATGAATCATGTGTCCCTAAAGTTCATCTTTGCGCAACTCCGCCTACTTTGGGGCCCCACCTCCAGGGCCCACCCACTTGGGGGCCCTCTGTAATTTTTACCCACAGGACCCTTTGCCTTAAATCTGCCACTGCTGATCCCCAGCTCGTAATCAAGAATCTTCAACAGTATAATATGTTTAACTGGCCACACGCTCAAAATGTTCAGTCATACTTCAGTTGCCTTAGAGGAGGTCATTTTTACTCACTAGTGAGAAACACAAAGTGTTTATAAAGACGTATGGCCCATTAAGAGTTCTTGTGGGCACTTTAAAACAACAGTTCACTGCATATTAAGGTTTTTTAATCAAATGAATTTCTAAGAGTTGTTTTCTTATGCTACAAGTTCGGAATACATTTTACAAAAAGCTTCCTAAAACTTTGAATCTAACTAGAGCTGATGGCTCTAAAAAACGCTGCACTCCTACCAGTAAACAGGAGAGTTCCTGTTTTTTTATTTTTCCCATTCTTCCTAAATCCTCCTGACTAGGCCTCTGTTGAGCAGGCCCAAAACATGTCTTCTCATCCCTTATAATGCTGATGAAAGGCAGTTAAGAATTGTGCTCACCTCCAATCTGCAGTCAAAGTTCCAAATTAGAATTCGACTGAGGTGAGCCACCATCTTGCGTTGGGTTGAAGCCCAATCCTCAATTTTGTGAACTGAACTCAGCTGATCTCTGTAAGTGAAACTGGAGAGAGTATTACTATACCATTGCACCCTGCCACTGATTGCATTCTACAGCGTCCTAATGTTCTTGACCTCAGTCTGATTCTCGAACCTAGCCTTCCCATGACCCTAGCAGTGTATGTACATTGTGGGCTCATGCATGTGTGACATCATCCCCTACCCACATCTTTTGTCCATCTGTCGTCCCTGCAAGTGTTTGCAGTTCACCCTATGATCCCCGCCCCATTCCTGGGATGGGCTTGTCCGGGGTGTGTGATCTGTTAGAGTGGGAGACAATATCTTGGGAGTGATGACCTGTCCATCAACTGTTTCAAAAACGGGTGGTTGGTGGGTGATGCAGTGTCTATAGAGGGGTTGAACAGCCTTATTTGCATGGATATTGTGAACATGGGTGTCTTTCTGGTTTACATGGTATGGTGTGTTGACCATGTTGTTTTTGTGATAAGCTGATGAGTCCCCTTTTGCAGGTGTCCTTTGTTTCCCAGTCTGCCCTTCACCATCACCCCCATTGTCCTTCTTCACCCCCAATCTGTGCTTTTTTCCATCAATGTGCCTTCCAGACTCTCTGCTCCTGCTTCCTTCTTTTCCTGCCCTTCTGTCTCTGTCTTCCTCTCTTGAACCCCTTCTCTCGGCCCTCGCTTACTGTACCAGGCCCCATCCCTCTCCTCATCTCCCCACCACTCGGATTCCTCCTTTCTCCCAAATTCCTCTCTCTCTCTCTCTCTCTCTCCTTCACATCAGCTCCCACACTTGCGCTTCCACTCCCACATGCGCTCCCACTTCCCAGACTGTCTCCTCTACACTTGTTATCCAATTCCCTCCCCTGCATCCAAGGGTGGCCCAAAGGCACACGTGAAACCTGGTGGTGGGTGTGCACAAGTTGTATGCCTGCAATCAATGGCCAGATTGTGCCCGCATCCCAGGGCATAGTGACTCCTGTGTCCACAGTGCATTACGTTGACACTGGCTGGACCATGGCTGTCAAGTTACCTTGTTCCATACGGGACAAATCAATTCTGTCCTGTTTTTTTTACTTTCATGAAATGCATGCCTTTGCAAGCTAAGCATGTTATTTCAGGTTAAATGCTGTGGATGCGAGACAGGTGGCACCTTATGCAGGTATGTTTTATTTTCTTCTTTAATCTTGTCTTGAACTCTGTACCAAGGCCTCAATGGAGCGGACACAAAACCTGACTGTTCACACTTGACAAATCTGATGAAAGGCAGTTGGAAAATGTGTTCACCTTCAACCTGTCCTAAACATTCCATTGTAGAATGTTACTGTGGGAAAGCATCATCTTGCCCTGGGTTACAGCCCAATCCTCCATCTAGTGAGCTGACAGCTTTAGATCTCTGGAATAAATGGTTAGGGAAGACTGAAGGCATTGGGCCTCATTACAAGTTTGGTGGTAGCCTTGCCGAAAGCGGTAGGCTGCCGCCAAACTTGCACATTTTTCCGGCCCCTGGCAATGGGGAAATACAGGGCCATTACAACCCTGGCGGACCCTGTATTTCCCCATTGCCAGGGGATGGAAACTTTTACTCCTCATTCCCATTGAGTCTCCTAGGGCTCAATGGGAATGGGGAGGTCAGATGCACCGGCACCATTCAGAATGGTGCTGGTTCATCCGACATGCTCTGCTCGCAGGTGACGTTCCGCCCGCCAGGTCCGACACGTCAGGCAAACAACGTTAACCCCGCTGCAGAACATCCCCAGTACCTGCACTCATCGATACAATTGTGTCTGTAATTGTCATGAGCAAGGCTCAATTTGTCCTCTTGAAGCTATGCCCAGCTCAGTGACCAAACAAGGTTTGCTTCAATGCAAACGGAGATGATGCTCCCATCTCCTACAAGGCTTGGCATGGACTACATTTCAGTACAACGATATCCAGACAACAGTCAAAGTATACTTCACACCATCAGATACGGCAAAGCTTCTTAGCTCCATTACGGGGGAGGAGCTCAAGCTCATTTAATCTGCTTTCTGCGTGCACGCAAAAATATTTGAAGATCTCCCCACTGAATTCAAAGAATTATTTGATGGCATATTCTGCCCGCGCTCACATGAGGTATGCCTACACATCGGACAAACTGTCCAGCCAGTTGTCCTCAAAAACACAGGCACCTACTCTTCAACCTATGACCGAAGGTGGAGGAAGAACTACAAAATCTTGAAAAGGCAAGACTAATAGAGAAGACCAAGGTCCCACACCCTGCGCGCCACCCATTGTAGTTGCAAGGAAACCTAAAAAATCTGACCAAGTGTACATTTGCCTTGATATGCACCTGCCCAGCAAAACAGTCAAACGCGAGTTGCACCCCACACCGCCCCTTCACAACCTTCTCCTAGACATCCAGGCAGTGCAGCAAGCTCCAAGCTGGATCTCACAGCGATGCTCGAAGACATCACTACATTTTCTTCCCATATCGGTAGGGTGACCAGACGTACCAGTTTTGCTTGGACTGTCCCGGAATTGGACCCTCTGTCCCCAACGTTTTTAAATGTAAAAACCCCCATCCCGGTTTTGCAGAATGTGACGGTGACCACTACAAAGTTTTACGTTTCTATTCATTATGAGAGTTATAAACCAAATATACGTCACGTTTGTCGACTCTATATCATTATTTCTTCCTTCTGAGGGTGGAATCGAACCTCGAACCTTTCACTGACTAACCACAGGCATTGACTGATTGTGCCACAGAGACTTCACGGAAACGGATGCACAGTAAAACCTGTAATGGCAATCAGAGCAAAGCTATTTGTTTTTAACGTTCTTAGTCACAATTGAAGCTGCACTGTTTAAATCCAGGAGCAGTGCCGCAAGTGTAAATTATTTTACATGAGATCATGGCGGGGCACGGGCAAGGTGCAAGGGAGGAGGGGCTTTGGGGGCCGCAAGCATGGTCCTACTTTTATGTTTATGACCTGTCCCAATTTTTTATTTTGAAAATCTGCTCACCCTACATATCGGTCTAGACCGATATAAAAGACACTGAGCTTTGCCCTGTGTTCAGTCGGTGATGTTTTCCTAAATACCATTTGTGGCGTGATCACAGGAATCTCATTAATGTCAGTGGCGGCATTCTCATCTTTGCAAAATCTCCTGCAGAACACCATCAGAGACCAAGAGCTGTCTTGCAGAAACTTAAGGATCATGGACTCACACAAAATGTGAGTTCCTGAAGGACAAACTGTCACGAATGAGTGCCCTTTAAGACATCTCACTCGTGAGATGTACGTCACTGGCGGAAGTGACGTGCAAAGGGGGAGGAGGAGTGCCGGTATGGCACTTCCACGAATGTATTGAAATAAAGAAGTTGTGTTCCACTACGCTGGTGTCCTTTCCGTTATTTGGGGGCCTTCCACCCCCAACATTTGGTGACGAGGACTTTCCTCCTTCACCAGCGGTCCTCCTTCTCGCCACGTCGGGGATTCGCCCCCATGGGCGTCCACAGAATCACGTTGGTGATCCCACCGACGAGCGGATCCCCGCTGTTACGAAGGGAGCGAAACTGAGGATGCGCCTCCGTTCCATCCTGTCCTCCTCCTCCACACGCGATCCCGCGGTGTCCCGCTCCTGTGTTTGCAGCCTCCTGGATCGTTGGAATACACGTGCGTGGCTGCCGTGCTACAAAGGCTCCATTGCACGCGGCGCCTGCTGCCATCCTTCAATGTGACTGTTATCACGAGGCACACACGTGCTACCAGGTGCAATTCTTTGGGTTCTTTTTCCAGAAACAGAACATCTCAACACACCCGCAAAAAAACGAAGACATTAAGTCAGTACCTGCTCCTCAAACTCAGTCCGAGGTAAGGACATTTCTTGGGATGATGAATTGTTGTAGAAAATTCCTCGCCACGCTATGAGAACCACTCTGGTAGTTCACCAAAGATGCAGAATCATAGGAAAGGGGCGAAGCACAACGAAGAACCTTCGACGCGACAAAGAGTGCACGGGCCAAAGACACTTCCATTGCATATTTTGATCCAACACGGCCCACCAAACTAGTGGTCGATACCAGCCCACCCGCTCTAGGTGCCGGTCTGATGTAAAGCTCACCCTAGGGAGAGGCAATACCCATTTTTTAATTTTTTTATTTATTTAGACACTTATATAGCGCACCTAGCCCGGAGGCATCTGGGCGCTAACTTACAGTGAGTAGCAGTTACAATTGTTGCACAGAAATTTTTTATAAAACATAGACAGCCAATAAAAGGGCAATCCGCTCCCTCACATCACCGGCATCACGGTACTTGCAATTGCAAACTGAAAAGAAATCTATGTGAATCCCTGCTAAATTTGAGATGCCTAGCACATTTACAGGCGGGCCTTAGGCGATCTAACAATGAAAGGAATTTGGTCCTTGTTCATTGGTGGAGAAAATGAAGCGGGTATCATTTATTTTTGTTTATTTTGGGAGAAGGTCATTGACATTTTTAATATTTGAATGTAAGTCTAACTTGATAAGGATCTTAATGGTGTTTAATATGTGATATTGAGCGTTTTAATATGTTTATGGGATTATGTGTCAAGATGTGTTAGTATGAATTGGTAGCTGTTTTAATATGCATATATGATTATGTGTTATTATGTGTTAGGATGAATTGTGTCAGTTGTTTTCTTTTTTATTATGTAATTTGAATGTTTTAGGTTTGGGACTTGTATTTGTGAACATTTTGAATAAAACGGAGTCACAATAAAATAAAAGAAATAAAAGAAATCTATTGTGATGCATCTCTGTGATAGGCTGTTTACAGTGTTCATAGATCACAGACCACTAGTTCCCATATTCAATGGTTCACCACTGAGCCACTCCCTCGCCCCCAGCCTGGGAATCGAGAACTGGATTCTCCAGCTTCAGGAGTTGGATTTCACCACTTAATACTGTCCGGGAATGGAGAACCCTGCCAACTTCCTCTCCGGTCACCATCGCGTGGCGACTACCAGCGAATCCCATGAGGCGGCGTCCCGCTTCGAAAAGCAAGTCAACATGTTGGTTGAAGAACACATTCCTAGAGTGCTCTCCTTGGAAGAAATCAAGGAAGTACTGATTCAAGATTGATACAAGGATCTATTTGCGACAGTTTGATGCAACAGATTCATAAAATTAAACTGCACTGAATCCGCCCAAAGCTGCCTCTTAAGTCTGCTTTGCCGCAAAGATGAACTTTCTACATCAGAAGAAGGTCTCCTGCTCAGGCGATCAGGCATCATTATCCCCACATGCTTGACCAGGTGAGTATTCCACCTGGCCCAAGTTGGCCACCAGAGCATCTGCAAAAGTAAATCCGACTCTGATTGAAGGTGTAGTTCCCAGGGTTGGAACAGACAGTGAAGCACTGATATCTCGGTGCATTCCATGCCAAGTGACCGGCGCTGCCCCTCCTTAGGTTCCAACTCAATCCATGCCCAGAGGACAACACTCCTGGAAGAACACGAGTGACAACTTGGGGGTCTCTGCCCAGTAAACATGGCAGTAGTTGTGGATGAATTCTCACACTACCTAGAGGTAGAAATTGTCAACTCAATTGTGGCAATTGCAGTTATCCTGAAGATAGAGAAAATATTTGCAGTTCACAGCCTCCGCGCATCAATAGAAAGTGAGACAGTCCTCTCTTTCAAGGCACAGAATTCCAGGATTTTTGACAGTCTAAATATCAAATACTGCTAAATCACTTTGTGCTGTCTCCAGGCAAATGAGAATGCCGATTGCTTTATGTGCACACTTAAAAAAAAACTCTTATGATTGCCATCAAACAACACGAAAATCCTGAGTGAGCAATATTCCGATCCCTCAGAGAATACCGAACAACACCGAACATGGCCACGGTACTTGTGCCAGCCACATTCCTGCATGGGAGAGCTCCAAGGAACACCATTCCCACCATTCCAGACTGGAACCCAGCACAAATGAATGCTCAATGATGTGCCTCAAGAAGGAAACAACAAAGCATAGCTGATGGGAAAAGACCAGGAACTAAAGAACCAGCACTTGGCATCGGAGATATCATCCTTGTCAAGAACTTGAGGTCACAAAGAAAATTTGCCCCGTCGTTAAATCGACGGCCAATGATTGTCGCAGCCAAATAAGGCAGCTTGGTGACAGCCCAACATGGCTCTTCCTGCATAACTCGGAATTCATCACATTTAAGGCATCTTTCAGGAATCCAGTCACAAGTCCTACACGACACAACGAAACAACTGGGAGAAAAGGTACAATATGAAGTGGGAGGAAAATGCCTTCAGACAGCACAATAAAGTATGATACCGTGGAAAAAATACCAAGGACTGAAGAGCATCCTGACACTACACCCCGAACGGAAGAACCATCTGCCTGATGGTCCACCCCAAGAGTTCCGACTCGACCACCAGAATGGGGTAATCGTAAACAAAGACTTCATGAACTTTGTTGAAGAACGGGAGGGATGATATGTGTCAAGAGTACACCATATCAACCCAGGTGTGCGTAGCACATGCAGCCCGTGTGCACCCATGCCAGCATGCACGCAATAATGTGGGGATGCCGGGTGACGTCACCACATCAATAAATGACATCAATGCATGAGTCAAGGGACCCATGTGGAACGCACCATCTCTGTCCTCATTATTGTGGTCTCCTGTCTTCATCGTTCCGGGGTTCTGTTTGCCTCATCCTGTATCCCCAAGCCATAAAGAGCCTCCTGTTGAGCCCTCAAGATCCAGAGGATCCCCTCTCCAAGTGAGTTATCTACCAGCTGAGGATCCTGAAGATGAGTCCAGTCCAGAGGGCTGAGGGGGCCCTGCAAGGTAAGAAACACCATGCATTGCTTTTCCTGGACCGCACCCATCCTCCATGCCCATGTGCAGTCAGATCATTTTATGAAGCAAATAAATTTGTAAGAGACTCTTTACATAGCACCAGGGGAGCCAACTTATGAATTTCCCAGGGGGGGGGGGGGGGGCAAATACAGGAAGTCACATCATTGGCAGTAATAGGACCGCAAATTTGCATGTAGTCGCCAACTTGGTGCAACGGCGCACGGGGGTGGAGGCGCGCGCAGCGCAAAACAGTGGAAACATTGACTAGCATGTACTGCATATAGTAAAGTCAAGTAAGAAGGAGATTTAAGCCTTCGAGTTGCATTCCAGTAGGCCATCACTGCCCCTACTCCACCCCTCTATAATCATCCAGGTTGTAGTAGCCCTCAAAAGGCAGAGCAACACAACTAGGATGGGAGAACAAAATGCCGTCCCATCCTGTGAGTGTGTCAAACGTCAGAGCAAAGACTGTGCGAGTGCCTCCTACTTTGGAGCACAATCTCACTAATTTGGTGCAAATCTCGCAAGTGGGAGCATGGGAATCCCTTGTGTGTTGTCGGCTGCAGACCCCGGATCACATGCTCACTTCTTCAGTGTGAAACTCTGGCCAAGGCTCTCTGGGCAAGCATTCAGGATGGGTCTCACACCTATAAACAGTGCGATATATTGAGTGGGCACCTCACTCCTTGGAGCATAGTATCAACCGTTGCTGGTAATCTCACAACTGAATGTACAGTTTCACTCTTGGTCATCTCAGTGACCCCATGTATATTAATGGAGTCAGTCTCCCATCTGGGAAGACAATTATATATCTGTTAAAACACTCTGAATTGTCACTCCAGTTTTCTCGATCTATAGATCCATACCATAGTCATTCAATGTCTGTGCAGGGGTGATAGCTTGTGTCTGAGAGAGCTCATTCTTTCATTCAGGAGCGATAAAGGGGTAACAACCTCCTGTATGTGGGATCGGGCTCATTTTGCCCCATGGCACCTCCAGAAGGAGTGAGCAGGTTTTAAGACCCTGCTGATTCTGCTATCGGACAGGCTCGAGCCTTCTATCCCTTGCCCCATCACGGCTCCCAACATCCTGAGTGGCAGTTTATGGACAGCAGGCAGCTCCGGACATGCCTGTTGCCAATTGAATGTAGAATGATCTACTATTTAGACACTTGGAGAGAGCCATGAGTCCACATTGGTGGTGAAGAAGCACTCAACATATAGAACACAATGGTATAGTGTTGCAGTCCTGCTGAGAAATGACAATTCTGAGCATGTGAGCAGTAGGCTGGATCAGTGCTGCCCCATAAAAGGTGTAGAAGCCTCTTTGAGAAGTGGCAGTACTGTCCCAACGGTGAGAAGTGTAGTATTTTCAAATTAACTATGCTTAAGAACTTTGGGTTACTGAATAGTGCTGCTACATTCTGAGTAATTCCATCCCTTTAAATATATGAGCTCTTGTATAGCCAAGACAGTGTTGAGTTATTCTGATGATGACGGACTTGCTCAATAGTTCTGGTTCTGTATCATTAAATGTACTTCAGATCTTTAGAGTATCGGAAGGATAGCTCAGGGGCAAAGTGCTCGCCTTGGAAGCAAGACGACACAGAGCAACACAGGTTCGATCCCTCGGTCCGCGCAACACAGCTTCGCTCCCTCGGTCCACGCAACACAGGTTCGCTCCCTCGGTCCGCGCAACACAGGTTCGCTCCCTCAGTCTGCGCCTAGAAACCTCTGGGTAGTACACGCATTATAAATAACCAATTAAAATAAAAAGAAATACATCTGTTGAGAAGTGCTGGAGCCTGGTCAATAAGAGAAGAGTGTTGCAGCTCAACTGAGAAGTGCTGATGTTGTCCCATCAAATGTATAGCAGGCCCACTAAGATGAACTAGCATTGCCTCAACAAAAGCATAGTATTATCGCTGAGAAGATTCAACAATTATGGAAGCCCTGTTACAGCAGTACTATCCCATCAAGAGTATAGCGAGCTAACTGAGGAGTACCAGCATTGCCAGCATTGCCCCATTTCAAATATGTCAGCTCTACTAGAAAGTGCTGGCTCATATGCCTCCGCTCCCCACCCATAGCATTCACCCTCACCACGTGCACACTCAGAGACATGCAAACAGTCTTATTTGCCCTCTCCCTGCCCCTGCTCCCTGCCCCCTCCCTCGCTTTGCATCTGTACCTCCATTTCTAAAAATCCTTCTGGGTTGGGTGTACCTCTACATCTGTTCACCCCTCTTGCCAAGATGCATGCACAGATGTACAAATACACCAAACCCAAAACAATTTTTAGAAATTGAGGGACAGACTTGTTTTTCATCTGTGCCTCCATTTCTAAAAATCGTTTTGGGTTGGGTGTACCTCTACATCTGTGCACCCCTCGTGGCAACAGGGGTGCACAGATTTACAAATACACCAAACCCAAAACGATTTTTAGAAATTGAGGGACAGACTTGTTTTGCATCTGTGCCTCCATTTCTACAAATCGTTTTGGGTTGGGTGTACCTCTACATCTGTGCACCCCGGTGCACAGTTGTAGAAGTATACCCAACCCAAAACGATTTTTAGAAATTGAGGGACAGATGCAAAGCAAGAGCCTCTTGCTTTGCATCTATCCCACAATTTCTAAACATCGTTTTTCCCCGGCTTTTACCCGGGCCGCCAGAGAGAGACACAGTATGGATGGAACAATGGGCCATCCATACTGCGTCTCTTCTCTCTGGCCCTTCTCTCCGGCCCGGGGGTGGGGGGGGCTCAGCCCCGACTTCATTCTACGGGGGGGGGCGGGCCCCGCAGCCCTCCATTCTCGGCGCCCCTGCATAGCGCTAGTGCTCAATTTGTAAAAAAATAAGTGCCAGGGCCCAAATATTTTCTAGCACTCCTGTGACATTGCGGGTGAGCTGCTCCCCACCACTGCTGCCACCACCCGTAGCTGCTTCCCAGTGTCACCATATTTGGGGTTAGACTACAGCTCACACCTGCTCATTGTGCTTGATGGATGACTGACTACTACCATGGATGCATGGTATTATTTACAATACGAACATTTCGAAGACGAAAATGTCGAATTCTAAATGTTCGTATTCGGAATAATAATCCCACAGCTAAACTGCTTTTGTGTACCCCGGTCCTTCTACCCCCTTACTTACCTTTTGGCAGCACACTACTCTGTGTGCCACCGGCCCCTGCAGCGCCAGTTCCCTTCACTTCCGTGGATGGGAACCGGTGCTGTAGGGTCCGTTTTTATTTGTTTTCCAAAACTTGTTTTGGATGCGGGGGACACCCCTGTAACCCCTGATTCCATTATAGTGAACCCTGTTTCCCTTGTTCGCCATAATGAAAACCCAGTGGTTAAAATGTTCAGCATTTTCGCCTGTAGGTAATTTTGTTCCAGCTGAAATCCGATCATTTAACCATTCGGTTTTCTATTTTCGATATTTTCGTGCAGTACCATGAACACTTTATAATTAAAGTGAGCCTGAGACAATAAGTGCTGGGGCTCAAAAATAAGTGCCAGGGCTCAGCCCTGGCAAACACCCCCACACATTAAGCACTGCATAGCGCCCAGTGAAAGCTAAATCTCGAGTAGGCGCACTCAGATTTCAGTTTGGCCTGGCTAGATTTAGGCGTGAGTATCAAGTCGCCGATGCATCCGTTATTTCGGTATGGATGGCTTCTAGGAGTTCCTGATGGATTGGAGTCTGGCTTGGCGATATGTACATCAAAAGGACGCTGCCATCAATGGCTCACAACTGGGGGGAAACACAATTACCTGCACAGGTAAGAGCCGGCGGCGCCTTGAGCGCTCACACCGCAGCTGTCCCCTCCTCCTCTCGCAACATTACCCAGGTGGGCTGCCCGGCCCCGCGGTTGCTGTGAGCTGCCCCCTGCCTTGCCGCCTACCTTCGCCCTTGGCATGGCTTGTAACCCGGTAAGGCAGAGCCGTGTCTCTCCGCCCCTCCGTACGGCCACGGACCGCGGGGCTCGCTCTGGTTCTTATCCAGGCTGGGGAGTGGGTCTAGGCCCAGCGACACCCCCGGCAAGTGGGGGAAGACGAAAGTCACTGCAACCTCGCGGGAAGGGCTGGCAAATCTCAGAAGAGCTTCATAAGTTCCCAGGCATCCGTACATGTGAATATTTTCAATACAATTTCTGTTTCTTAACGCCATTTAAAACGGAAAGTGTTGGGCGCTGTTTTCGTTTTCGGATAATTTATTATATGGCCAGATTGTCCTAATGACACTGTGCTGCCACCTCCCAATAGGCCCGCAACCATTGGCTCTCCAGATGCTTTGAACTAGAAACCCATCAGCCCATCGAACAATGGTACAAGGTCATGGCAGTTGCGGTCCAAAACATCTGGAGATGCGCAGTTTGCGGACCCCTGCCGGGGATCTCATTTGTAATTCTTTCTAGACCGCTGAGCGCTGCGTGTAAAGTTGTGTCGGAACAATGGACGTTGGCTGCACGTTCACCCCATTTCTTAATGCAAACAGCTGCATTGGAATTGGACTTCAATTTCTTGGGTCTTGGGAGTATTTAGTGTAACAATTGTGGATCCTGTATTTAATTAATTAAAACAAGCTTGACAGTTCTATGGGGTATGAACTTGTGCTACTTTTTCAAAATATCCGACACAATAACGTTCCGAAGGAGGCAGACGGGGTGCAAATAAATGGTAAACTTCCCCGACCACCCTTACCAGATATGTACGGTCCAGACTGGCCTCTGAATTTACAGAAATGTACCGCACTGCATACAGACACCTCCATCCCTACGCGCTACTAGCGCTTTGGCGGGGTCCCAGCCTTGCACATGTCAAACAATTCAGTTCAAGGGGATGGGGAAACTCCCGGCTTCTTTAATGCAGCAGGACCACTTCGCCAACTCTGCGCAATTTCCTCGGCACGGGCTCTGGGCGACGCTGCAGGAGATGCCAGGTTCTGCCAGGGCTATGAAGAGGAAAACAAGTGGTTCACTGAATGGACGCCCGTGCATTGCTTCCAGCCCTAAATCTACCCCTCCCGGCCCTCCATGCAACCCCCCCCCCCCCACGCCCCAAACACCCAACGCACAAATAGGTACAACAGACGTGTATTATTGTACACCATATGAAATTCGAGTGAGGTAATTGGCTTCAAATGTATTTAAGAATTGTGTTATAACTGCTATAAGAAATATGAAATGTTGTAATAAGTAGTGAAACTATTAGAATTCGCGTTGGCGGGAAAACCACTGGAGCTCCCATCCGTTGGGAGGGAACTCTTTTAGCTGAGGGAGGGGTCGAGTCGGCAATGGGTATTTCGCTAGATGCATCCAAGGCATGAGTTTAATCACAGAAATCGCAGAGCACGCAGTGTGTGTGCTGGGGTGGCTGCACAGGGGATATAGAACATGCCTGAGTAGCCTAGTGATGTAATACGTCGATGTTAAGGCGGCCTGAATAGCCCAAATGATATCAAATTCGGCATGAATTTATAAGGATTTTAATTGTGTGTATGTGCGTTTTTTTTTAATGAAATGACTGACACGGGTGTGCGCATGCTTGACATACACAGCCTGATTCATGGAATTATTTGCGCTGAAAACACAGATTTGCGCGCCTCTCTGCCCGAAAATCCCTGTTTGAAGTATGAGGATTTTCGGGCAGAAAGGCGCGCAAATCCGCGTTTTCAGCGCAAATAATGCCATTGGGTGTGACAGTGGTGCGATATCTCCTTGCCAGAGAAGCCATGAAAACTCGGTCTTTTTTTCAAAGTCGCTTGTTCCATAGTTGGGAAATGAATCACCAGGTTGCTGTGTTATTCATTCTTGGATTGTGTATTGCATGTGGCTTTGAACTGCCTCATATAAGCGCCACCCTACTAGGTCTGCACGGTTTCACTCATATAAACAATGGACGCTGAAATCGGAAAAAGCAGCAACACGGCCTCATTTTGCAGCGTAAAATAACAGCCGGGTCTCTGCGTGTACGAGTGCCTGCGCCCAGAGTTCCTGGCTTCTGCTCGGCCACAGACTGAAGTGCCGCCCTGGCAGTATTTACTCTTCAATGGCATTTCGCCCCCTCTGCCCGTTTTCACCTGGTTCCAGCCCAGGGGCGTTGCTGGTGGCGGGGCAGCGTAGGGGGTCCTTTTGGTTGTAGCCCCGGATGGAAGCTCAGGGACTACAACCAAAATGTTGTAGCTAGCCCCGAATCCCGCCAGTCCCGACATTAGGTTGGCCCCTGATCGTTTCCAGACCTCGCAAAACCCCTGTTCCAGACATACATTGTGGCACTGAAGTACTTTCCCATTTTGTGACTTAAACTCATCGGACGAAGACAACAACGCCCTGCAAGGCCAGGGGAAATACATGCTTTTTTTTTAATATATAATAGCTGTCGCAGGAAATCAGCTAGACATAATTGTACTTAAGGCAAGCCAGAAGCTTACTACACACCCCCGGTTTATATGGACAGTAGCCAAGAAAAGTCAAGAACAAACAACTCGGTCCATTCAGGAGACGTTTGCACAATATTCTCTATCGATTTTCAATACTTTGAATGTCATGGCGAGCGCAGGCAATGGGCGCCCGATGCCTTAACACGCCCCACCCCCGCTTCTTCTACTTCTTTGTGTGGTTCCTAAAGGCAGGAGCCGGCGATTCTCATCTGCATAAATTATGCATAAATGATGCTGCCAATAGTCTCCCATGTCAGCCGAGCACTGCCTCTGAATCTCCGCCCACTTCCTAGTCTCCCTTAGATACTGAAGGAGGAAGCTGCACCTCCCCGCTTTTGTGAGGTCACGAGTGCTGGCTTCCTAGGCCTGTTCAACTTCGCTTGTTGAGACATAGCAGCATTGTTAAGCCTGCCATGTTCAGAGGTGTGCTTGTCGGGTGTTAATGTGGCAAGAAAACCTGTTTTGAAGGTTGCCGTGTTCTTACGCCCCACACCCTCATACACAAGGCAGAGCAACACATTCATGAGTCAACAGGCAGAAGGAAAGCACTGCTTTCTCTAAATGTTTATGGGCATTAACCGACCCCAGTAATCTGATTCTGTGCTTGAATTGATTATACAAGCATGGCTGTCCACTTTAGAAATGTGTGTTGGTGGGGCTCAAACAGTAAAAACAAAGAGGTGATGGCTGGAAGGTTTAGAATGAATCTTAACCACTGGCATTGCTCTGGTCAACCCTCCAGACCACCGTTCTTCGCCTGCCAAGCCATTACAGAAGTGGAAAGACCATATGCAAATCAGGCTTGGCCCCACCCCAAAAGGGGCAGTCCAGCCCGAACTGCTAAGCCACATCCCTTCTGCACGAGACCACAAGCATCCCCAAACATGTTTCGACATGAAATCACCAAAGTGGAAGGCAGTATAAGGGGACTTTACGGGCCTGATATACAAAGTGTTTTTCAATAGGATTGCGCCATTGTAAAGGGAATTTGTAAATCGTCCCCTTTATGTTATAAGCCTCCAGGGAATCAGCGCCAACATGATCCTCTTTGTTCCGACTCAGGCTTTATTCACTTATGCCAACCCACTGTGGGCGCAACAAACCAGGGACGTCATTTCAACAAAATGCCAGTGGTAGCGAAAGTGACATCACACGTCCCTTGCCCTCCCCCAATGACATCACAGGAAGTGATGTCATTTGACCCTGCCCCCAAGTGACACCCCAGTAAGTGGTGTAATGTCATTTGAACCCCGCCCCATAACGACATCGCAGGAAATGATGGCATACGACGTTTCACCGCTTGACATCACAGGAAGTGGCATTGCATTGCATTGTCTTTCAGTACACTAAGAAAAATATGGTTACGATATCACTGCAATGTGATATATATTTCATACCAGAATGGATCATCATATGTAACATTATTATCAGTGTGTCCAGGCCCATATTACCACTGGAAGTGTATGAACCCAAACCCCCTCTTTATGTGGATTCACCCTGCTATTTCTACATGACTAGAGAGCGAAATTCCATTCTGGGGGGACAGGAGTGGATATACGGTTATAAGGATAGCGGTAGGGGTATGGGTAGGGGAAAGCTAGGATAGAAGGAAAGAGGGAGAATATTCTACCACATAACATGTGTTCTTATGGTCGATGGTACATACAATACAGTCTTCACTCATTTGGGAAGTTACCTTTTGCATTCTTTACTGATTTCGACAAGTTAACTTCAGGGTAACCTCTCAGTATGATGTGTTGTGTTGTGATACACTGTTTGCGGTTGTTTCATGGACTACATTATTTCTGTAAAAAACAGCCAGACATCTCAAATATTTATTTACTTCAGAAACTAGAGCTAGGTTTAAAATGGGTTTGATTAGTGACTTGGCAAATTCTGATAGCTGATCATATTCCTGTATCTCTTTTAAGTGCTTGCATAACTCAAGAGGAACAAAATATTTCACATTCTTATTTCTGCAGATTACTAGTATTGCTCTGTCACAGTTTTAACCATTTTTTCAATTCCATGTACACATCCTACCATACATGGTCTGTAGAGGTTAGGTGTGTTACAAAACCGGATTACCAACATTGAACACCTGTAATTCCACGTATGAATGGAGGGCTTCTGCATTGCCATTTTAGTCCTGCCTCCTTACCCAAACTCCGAAAACGAGAGCACTTGTCTCTGCCTGCAAACCTGCCGTGCCAAGCATGCATTGGAAGGATGGGAAGCTGAACAACAAAACAGGCCAGATGACAGTGCAAGAAAACATG
This sequence comes from Ambystoma mexicanum, assembly GCF_040938575.1. NCBI lineage: Eukaryota > Metazoa > Chordata > Amphibia > Caudata > Ambystomatidae > Ambystoma > Ambystoma mexicanum. The sequence goes on along the minus strand of NC_090935.1, from coordinate 1,336,989,429 downwards.
TCAAAGCTGGTTATGCCAATATATCTCAGTACCCCCACATAACATGCTCCTGCTGGCTGTGCCATTAAAAATACAATGCCACAATAAGAAAACATGCCCAAACTCACGCCAATGTAGGCCAGTCTACAAACATTAGAAAACGTGTTATGCTTACCTTATCATGTCATGCCACAGTAAGAATTGACTAGACTGGCTGAACCAAAATACCACACTATCCACGTAATAACACAAATCAAGTTCAAATGATCTGAAAAATGCCAGTAAAAAATACAATGCTACATACAGTAAGGAACCATTTGCTTGTTTGGATGGACCTATACCTTCACCCAGTGCTCCAGATAAGATTTTGAGGTGCGAGTATTTCACTCCCTGTTTTTAAACTTTGAGGGTAAATGTGATTTTAAGAGAGTAAAAATGATGTTTCTCCTTTGCAAGAGAGTAAAATGTATGTGACAACCAGCCGACGTGAGCAAAAACTGTATGGACATCATTATAATGTGACTGTTTTCTGCATTGTGACAGAATATACCTTTCATTATTTCTCTAAGGTCTGACCACTTAATTTCTCCTGTATATATTTAATTGTGTACTTTGTTTGCTCTAATGTGTAATTATTTGTTTTTCTTCTTTTCCTTTTATTATGTCCATTCTTTGGATTATCCTGTCTGTAAATGTTAACCATCTAAGTGGTCATTTTTTGTTCCTGGTGTCTAAAAATTTCACTGAACATTTTGTGTGCAAATCCTCATAGCATTGGTCACTTTATGCAGACTTTATGAACAATGAAAACATTTTAACCAATCTTCATTTCTGTTTATACCAATAAATAATATGTATGACTGAATATATTTTTCGTGTTTGCCCTACCTGTTTTCCTTGGTATTTCCCCATTTCTTTCTGACTTCTCAAGAAGCAGAACATTCATTGGTTGGGAAAATTGAACCTTAACTTAGACCATAGCTGTTTGGTCAATTCATAGTGAGAGTTACAACCCTGTGTTTACTTTGTGCTTTGCCCCGAACTCTCACTGAACACGCAAGGGGCCCCCCCATTTTTTTGTAAAATGTTCTTTCACAGGTGGCATATCTCGCTACGTAAGCCTTTATGGATTCATTTCTTTACGCTGCCACGGTACGTTATCCAGGGCGCTATTGGACACCACTTGCTTTGGCAACGTTTGGCTCACAGCTATCTATTATGCTTTCGTGCCATTACGTTACTTTCTGAAACCCAGATGCCCCAATTACCGAGATCGGTTCTGCATGAAGATGCTATGTTGTCGGATTTGGTATCTTTGTATAAGGGGAAAAATGAGATCAGATGCGGTGAAAGTGTTTGCTGTTCAGAAACGTTTCAAAAGCAATGTTTCTTTATACCTTCTCAGTACACCTTTCTTCACCCATCTTACCTTGTGACACGTACACAAAAATATGTACACAGGTCAGTGGTAATGGTGTTACTTGCAATATTTCTACTATTAGTGCACTTCGCTTCACAGGGTTTGTTGTGATTTTGTCCACACATTAGAACAGTAATTGTTAGCCTTCGCCAAGGTACCTTATCCAGATCGCTATTGGACACCACTTGCTTTGGCAACATTAGGCTCAGGGCCATCTATTATGCCTTCGTGCTGCTACGGTACTTTCTGAAACCCAAATGCCCCAATTACCGAGATCAGTTCTGCATGAAGCCGCTATGTTGTCAGATTTGGTATCTTTCTATAAGTGGAAAAATGAGATCAGGTGCAGTGAAAGTGTTTGTTTTACAGAAACGTTTCAAAATCAATGCTTCCATATACGTTCTCAGTACACCTTTCTTCACCCATCTCACCTTGTGACACTTACACAAAAAATGTGTGCACAGGTCAGTGGTAATGGTGTTGCTTGCAATATTTCTACCATTACTGCACTTCGCTTCACAGGGTTTGTTGTGATTTTGTCCACACATTAGAACAGTGATTCTTTGCCTTCAGTACGCACATTTTTGCCAAACATATTCCCTGTGTGTTCCACACATTTATGGAAAGGTGATTGCGCACAAACAAACACCTTTCTGTTTTACATGTGGTAGTGTTTTCACACTTCAAAAGTGTCGTCATTTACATAACGCAACAACGATACGCCTTTCGTCTCTGAAGGGTACGCTGTAGGTATGCTTACTGACCACAATTTCAGGGCAGTACATACTGTTATTTACTAGTTGGGACAGAACATTACATTGTAGTCACCATGTGCACCAGGCACTGGCTTTCTGTTAAAGGTGTTGCTGATAACCACACATTTTAAAACAAATACTAATCTTCTTCCCCCACTACGATTACACGTTTTACTTTTTTATTTTCTGGCAGCTGTAATGGAAAGCGGAAAAATACTTTCCATGCAACGGCCGCCTTCCCTTTCCATGGTGGCCATCTTGGAAAAGGATTTTTTGTCTTCAAACAGGAACGCCAGAGGCGTTCCGGTTGAAGATAAAAAATCCTTTCTTTTGGTGCAATGGGTTAGTGGCGTGAAATCTGTATAGCTAATGGAATTCAGCGCCCATTCTTGTAGGGTACAATGGCATTTGCTGATTCAAAGACCTCAGTATGCACTCTTCCTTCTATTGTGCTGCTAACATCTTTGCCTTCTGCACGCACATTTTTGCCAAACCTATTCACTGTACTTTCCACACAATTACGGAAAGGTCATTGCGCACGAACAAACACATTTGTATTTTACATGTGGTAGTGTTTTCATACTTCACAAGTGTCTTCATGTACATAAGAAATCAACGGTACACCTTTCGTCTCTAAAGGGTACGCTGTAGGTATGCTTGCTGGCCACAATGTCGGGGAGATACATACTGCCATTTACTGGTTGCAAGAAAACATAGCATTGTAGTCGCCATGTGCACCCGGCACTGGCTTTCTGTTACAGGTGTTGCTGCTAACCACACATTTTAGAACAAATACAAATCTTCTTCTCCAAGTACAGTGACACGTTTTCCTTTTTTACTTTCTGGAAGCTGTAATGGAAAGTGGCAAACGACTTTCTATGCAACGGCCACCTTCCCTTTCCACGGTGGCCATCTTGGAAAAAGCTTTCCTTGATTCAAATGGGAACGTCGGAGGCATTCTGGTTGCAGATAAAGAATCCATTCTTTTGGTGCAATGGGTTAGTGCCGTAAACTCTGTATTGGTAATAGCATTCAGCCCCCATTTTTTTAGGGTACAATGGGGTTTACTGCTTCAAAGATCTCGTTATGCACTCCTGCTCCTATTGTGGTGCAAACTTGCCCTGTTGAGTTGTGAACGGGAATTGTTTCAGTTATAGGTTCGTACAACAATATACAATGTCCTTCCGCACTATGAACAACTCACCTATACTATTGTGAAGTGTGTATGAGTTTTGTTCCATGTGGCCATGCTGTGCTACAGCATATGCTACTGTGTAATTTGTAGAAAGAAGGGCACTGCAGTGAAATGTTGCTTTATAGTATGCTTATGTGTTACTATTGGAATCCTTCCAAATACTCAATACAAACTTTGGTCAACTTATGATATGAATCACTTACAGTACTGCCAACGTATGCGAATAATTGAAAAAACGTTTCTGAAAGGGACATTATGGTTACGTTGGCCTTCTAAAAACGTCCAAAATTCACTACAAAAAAAACTTTGTTAAAGGGACGTTATGGTTAAGTTGCCCTATTAAAAACCTATGCCATTCTGTGCAAAAACCTTGTAAAATGGCTGTTATGATTACAAGTAAAATCTAAAAACCCCTGAAATTCGGGAGTTATGGTTGGCTAATCACCCATTTTTCCCATCACCACTCTCCACTGCTAACACTACCACCCTGACCATAACAGATGCCACCACTCATGTCATTGATGCCATCACTGACGCCATCACTTCTTTAGCCCCTTTCTTTTATGTCAGCAGCAACCATCACTCGTGCCACCACCGTGCACTGCTAAGACTAACACCCAGGATATGAAAGATGACATGACAAATGTCATTGATGACATCACTGATGACATCAAATGTCTGACTTACTTCTATCATGTCATTGAAAAATCTAGGCGAGGTGGTTTTCTTGCATAACAATCACAATATGAAAATTGAGAAGGTGCTGTACATAAAAACGTTAACCTTCTCATATGTTCTTAAAGTATATGCCTTAGGGTTTGCTCTCTGATCATGGTGCACATGCATGGGGCAATAGGAGTCATCCAACACAGACTTAATTTGCATACAGGGAGATAAACTTTAATGCCATTAACATTTTCTGAAGCTCCTGCTTCTTTCTTCCTTAATTTAGTTTCCCTGTGTGTCCCTCTTATTTGTATGCATTGTTGGTCTTCGTATGTATTGTTTCTACTAGCAGAAGTGTGTATGCAGCCTTGCATTGTTACCTAGTTATTGCATGTTTACCATTACATAAACACCTCTCACATCTTGTTACCAACATATTACTCACAACCCCTTCCACGTAGGCATTTTTAATTGCCATTATTTTCACATGTGATGTCATCAATTTGAAGTCTTGTGTGCTTGGGCATTTTTTGGTAGGTGTTTGTGGGAGAGCTTTCTCCTCTCCAGCACCTTCACCCTTCTGTTTAACATATATATATATATATATAGTAATTAAGTGAAGCTTTGGTGTACTAATTTCTTATATGAAGCCCTAGACTCAATGATTTAACCCAAAGGTACTGTTGTGTACTCTTATGTGTGGACTCACTGATTTGAGTCAACCTAAAATTCTTGATGTTAAAGGCTGCGTGTGCAGGCAGCCCACATATTGATTCACCAAAAAAAGAATAATTACATAACAATCAAAGAGAAAAGCAAAAGGAGAAACACATTATACCAAACAACTGATAGCCTGTGCTAAGCTACTGAGAATGATTACATAAACCTAATAATAAACAATCAAGTAGAAAAAACAATTGGATGCATGGTCATCAACTATTAACCCCTAATGTGTCTATGTTTAACTGCCATGGTACCAACAGTAGATTGTCTAAAAGATTACATTATCCAAAGGAATGGGTACATTTATAAACCAAATGGCAAATGGTAATGAAATTCTATATGCAAACTAATGTATACAGAAACCAAGTTCATAGAAAACAATGCAACATTAGTTCTTCATTCATGCCATTAGGCACTGAGGATTACAGTCTGTGAACCCAGAATGCTTCTCTTTGCACTCTCCTCCTTGCAATGTCATCTCGAAATTCCCTTGCATCAAGAACTTCCAGAACCTGGAATTTCATCTGTGCGATGGTATGCCCGTGTTAAAAAAAATGTTGTGCCACTGATCAATGTGCGTTATTGGTTCTTATACATGACTTGTGCTCGTTACATCGTACTTTCATCCTTTGTTTAGTTTCCCCCACGTAATACAATAGATGACATTTTTGGAAACACAGATAACAGCATTTCTTAACTGTACATGTTCTCCCATGCACAGATGGAAGACATATGGACCCTTAGTCACGCTGTTACAATTACCAAAGCTAAGGCATGGGTAAGTGCCCTTCTTGTCTGTTCTGTTGATCTTGGACGTCTTGTCTTGCGTGCTAACAAGCATGTCTCCCAGATTTTCACTCTTCTGATAGGCAAACACTGGTAGTTCAGGGAACACATTTTGTGTTCTGACGTCGTTCCTCAATATGTCCCAATGCTTGTTGACAATCTGTTTTACTTTATTACTTTGGAGACAAAACTTAGACACAAACACCAATGATGGAGTAGTGTTTTCAGGTCTCATCGTAAGTAAATTTGCTCTCGACTGGCTAGTGGTCTTCTCCACAGCTTTGTCCAAGTCTCCCATTGAATAGCCTCTATTTATACATTTCTTCACCATCTTGGTGAATTCAATTTGACACTTGTCAGCATCACTAACAATTCTTTTGATCCCTAAGAGTTGCCCATATGGCAAATTTCTCAGTGTGTTAGGGGGGTGTAAACTCATCCGATGAAGGAGGTTATTCCTGTCTGTCGGTTTGCTGAATAATGTAGTTGATATATTATTGTTCTTTTTTAAATCTCTTTATTAGTATGTCATTAAATTAAATCACAGAAGAATCAGATACGGAAAGGAATAGTGAACCAGAGAACACAAATCAAAATTATTCAATTAAAGAACATATCAATAAACAAACAGCATAATGAAATGATCCCTCCAACATACTAAGAAAATGTTCATATTTGTAAACAATAAAAGAGCAAAATACACCAGTCAATAAAAACATTTAACATAGAACATACACACAAACACCAACAACACACAGACACCAAACCAAATCCCCAAAAGGTATAATAGTGAGAAGAAAAAAAAAAGACAAAATATTATCTTTCCCCTCTTCTTTTCCCTTTCCCAATCTCTTTTCCTTTCCCCACTACACCATTTCTACCCACTCCTCATACAAATCCGCAGCCTATATAGTCAATCATACAAGGCATTGAATGGACCCCAAAACAGATTGTACACCTCTTCCTTGTTTTCACTCTAAATGAGAACTTTTAAAATTTCGATAATGTGCGCAAATCAACTAACCAATCTTTAACTGTAGGCTTCTTCCTAGTTTTCCAAACTCGGAGGATAAGTCTTATGGCCACCAATAAAGCCTTATTTATCCAACCACTATATTTCAAAGAATGCCTACACCTACCTCAATGTAGAAATAAGATCATGTTTCCACCCAATCTCTGTAAAGCTACATCCAAAATTAAATCAATTCTATCAATCACATCAGTCCAGAAAGTCCGAACTCTAGAGCAATCCCATAGAAGATGCATAAGGGTAGCAACATCATTTCCACATCCCCAACATAGATTATCAGTTTATTATCAGGATATATTATTGTTCTTAACCTTCGCTTCAACATCTAGAAATTGTACATTGGGTTTACCAATTCCAGCTGTAAATTGGATATGTTGATCAATTTCATTCATGAATGTGTGAAAGTCTTGCAAAGTGTTGATGGTGCCATGCCAGACGGCAAATATGTTGTTGATGTATACGGCCCATTTTATTAGGTATTTGTGCCAAACCCGGTTATTTATAATATGGGTGGTTTCAAACCTGTGAATGAAGCTGTTAACATACACAAGGGCCATGATGGTGCCCATAGAGGTCCCTGATGTTTGTAGGTATTAATGCTTTTGGTTTTTGAAATACAAGTTCTGTGAGATGAATTCCAATAGGATCACATTTAATTCTCTATTTGCTCCTATAACATCTACTGCCTCCTTACCCAGGTCATGCAGGATACCAGTGTATAAGCTACACACATCAATAGTAAACAAAATATCTTCACTCATAAGCTGAATGGTTTCCAGGATTTGCAGAAAATGTGTTGTATCCTTAATGTATGTAGATGTGGCGTGCACCGGGGGTTGAAGGAAATGGTCTACATAGGTACCTAATGGTTGAAGTAGCCCCCCTATGGCCGCTACTATGGGTCTCCCTGGAGCATCAATTAATCTTTTATGTATCTTTGGGAGAAGATAGGATGTGGGTACCATGGGGTGTGTTGTCGTAAGGTATGCTTTAGTCATATCTGAAATCTACTCCAACTCCTATGACCTCTCTAATATACCGACTATGTTCCTCATGATTTCTGATGTTCGATCAGATGCCAACGATACGTATACATTAAGATCTTCTAGTTGTCTCATACACTCTTTATTGTAGTCACTTCTGTTGAGTAATACCAAGGCTCCCCCTTATCAGCTGGCCATATTGTGATGTCTGGGTCTGTGTACAGCAATTTAATCTGTGATATTTCACCCCTGCTCCGGTTGGATCCTTTCGGGATACTATAGTTTCGTTTTTTTGACATCTGCCATCATCAAATTTTGAAAAATGTCTATCTATCGCACTGAAATCAGTGGCATGAACATACTCCTAGGTTTGAATTATGTGTATTGTTCACTATCTACTAGGTCATTTGGAACTTCTGTATTTCCTCTTTCAGGCATCTCTGAAAATAATGTTTTTTTAGTTTTAGTTTCTGTGTAAATTTGAACATATCAACTTTCATGTTGAATACATTTGAGTTGTAAGTTGGTACCTATTTCAGAACTTTCTGTAATGTCCTTGTCTCATGTGGTGTAAGTATACTATCTGATAGGTTAACCACTAAATTCTCTCTGTCTGTAATCTGGGTTGCATCCCTCTGTTTCTTCCGTCTCCTCCCCCTCCTCGTCCTTTTCCATTGGAGCCCAATTCTAACAAAGAATGTGGTGCTAGGTTCGTACCTTCACCCGTGTTGCCTCTGGTGCTGCCTGATACCCCTGTCTCCCGGTTAGGGGAAGTGCCAGATGTAGCAATCGTGTTCTCAACCTCTGTCTCACTCAAATCCGATGAGGAGTATCCTTCTGTTTTCATTGGTTGGTGCTGATACTTAGGCGCCCATGTGTAAAGCTCATTATTCAGGTAATCGTAAGCATCCCTTTTAAACTTCCTTCATTTATTGGTCTCTAGTTCAGTTTTATAGGACTCTAATTTGTTATTAATATCTGTATGGATCTCTGAGAATGTTTCTGCATTTGTCAAGTTGGTAATCTCTGTATTTAGCTCAACTATCTCTTTTTCCAGTAGATTGATGTTCCTTGCAAATTCTTGTATTGTAAGTAAGATGAAGTCCAGAGAACATTTGTTGAGAATCTGTTCCCATTTCACTATAAAAGCCCTGTTCTCTTTGCACAGGGTAAGTCTAAGTGGAATCCGTAGGCCTAGGCTGGGCTCGATAATATTTTCCTAATGTTATGGCATGCAATTTGCAATTGATTTTCTTCCTTATAACATATTCTAGTTGTTTAAATTTTTGTTGCGGATCCCCTGTTTTTTTTGTTGATCCTGTTTCCTTAATTTAATTCAATATGGCATTGGCTTCATCAGCTAAAAAACTGAGTGTAGTTGCTCGTTTATCGGTCAAATGCTCAATATCTTCAAATGACATTCTTTGTGTGCCTCCACTCAGAAGGAATATGCAGAACCAAATTCGAACAAGCAAAATATGTGAGTGTGTACCACTTAGTATCTCAACGATTTTATGATATAAATTTGCTTTAACTAATCCATTCATGTAAAGATTGGGGTGCAAACCCGAAAATAAAATGCCTCTGCACAGGGCATTCAAAAATGGACAACACTGTGGAGCAAGGTCAAAATTACCTTCAGTGCAGGTTCACACACCCTTAATCTACTATGGTAACTAGATAGACATTAGATGCAAGGTATTTAAACTTCTTGTATACATTATTCTTAAGTTTAGAATTCCAAATAATACTCCAAACAGCTCATAGATTGTTGCAAAACACCAATTGTATTATTTGCACCAAATTTCCTGAGCCCACAGATAGTGACAAAAACATAAAGAAAAATAAGAAAAGAGAAAATGAATGGAGATAAGGAATTAGTAAAATATCCAATATGAATTTCCACCAAATGCAACTAACAGTACCACTCATTTAAATGTTAGAAACCTGCTCAACGACATCACATTATCTTACTTCTAATCAATTCCACTATCAAAACGAGGCTGCCACAGTTGTTAATCAGACCATAGTCATGTTAGACATGGTTTTTCTATCCAACATATGCTGAACAACATCGTTTTATCTTGATTTATATCTCCTCTCAAAACAAAGCTAACACTGTTACTAATGTGTTCTGTAATAGTGTTAATCTTATTATCTAACTTTAGTTCACACAATTGCTAATAAAGAACCCCCAACTTGGGTGTCGATGTGTACCTGCTTGTTGGATCTGCGAAAAATATGTCTCAATGTAACCAAATGTGCACCCCGCCATATCTGTGCCCTGTACTCAGCGGGTTGCGGTCTCGATGGATAATTTCTAAAGAAAACAGTACATTTGTTCAGTTAGCTGCTATTCCTATAGGAATCTGTTATTCTAATGAAAGGCCATGGTAGCCTAATCTTACTTGAGAACTAAAGTTTATATCCTAGAACTTTCGCCATCCGTACACCTCTGCAATCTCACTCCTGAAAGTAACATTAGAGGAGAGGTCCTATGTCCTTGTCTCACTTGATTACGCTTGACACTTGCCTCGGCCCACCAAACGACCCACACATCATAGCAATCCATACATAAAAATGACCCAAAAAACCAAATGGGAGATTTGACCGAATTTCGGCTGTACGCAAATTACGTATGGCCTATAATTTCAATCAAGTACCCCATTCAGTTGCATTAGAGTGAACAAGGGCAGCGGGGGCAAGTGGGGTGTCCCCCACACCATTGTTCACTGTAATGTCAGTAGGGGTTGTAGGGGAATGTAAAGAGGTCTCTGGTCTGGGCCCTCTGCTTTTGGTTTCTCTCTGCCTCTGCAACCCTTAACCAGGGGTCGCAGAGGCAGTGCCAGCAGTTGCACAGGATTTTCCAGGGGTCGCAGTTGTGACCCCACCTGACATTCCTCCAGAAAACCCTATTGGCCAATTGGCTCCAACCCCTAGCCCTAAAATTCTGGCCCATTCCTGAAGGGTCCTACTGGCCTTCAGAGCCATCATAAGCAAGACGAAATGCAGAGGATGAATGGAATCTGAGTCTGCGCATTTACTTTACTTTTATTTTCAGGGGTGAGCCTTTAGGCAATTGGCACTGTAATGGGGCATTTCCAACTGAAAGACACCCGTCACTGCTCCAACTAACTACCAAATCTGTGTCTGCTTCCAAGATAAAGTGTGTAAAACATCTAGGGCCTCATAACGACCCTGGCGGAATGGGTTAAACGGCGCCGTAAAAGGTGACGGCGCCGTTCAACCTGCTCCGCCACATTACGAGGTCCCCTCGCGGGACATGTTAAGCACGCCTGGGAAAACCAGGCATGCTTACCGGGTCCCGCGAGGGGAAGAGGGAGCAAACAACGGGCCATCTCGTTATGGCCCGTTGTTTGCTCCCTCTCCCATTCCCATTCAGCCCTATGGGGGCTGAAATGGAAATGGGGAAGGACCGTGTCTGGGTCATTGAGGGAGGAATTACCGGGCCATCCGAACTTGGAATGGCCTGGTAAGTCCTCATTCCGAGGACCCGGACACGGATGAGATTTCGGCGGCAGCCATGCCGCCAATAGCGGCATGGCTACCGGCCGAACTCGTAATGAGGGCCCTAGCTTTTAAATAGTTCATACCCATTATGTCCACTACCTTGACATGCAAAAACGGGTTTGCTTTTCTGTGGGTATCAAATGTTCTTAGCATCAAGCAAGACGTTTGTGACAAACAATCTCTTTAACAGCTGACCTTTTTGCACATTTTCCTTTAGCGTTGGGACCATGTTTTTAAGGCATAGCATCAAAAGCACTTGTAAAATGTGTAGGTACACGTTTTATGTAAACACAGCAAAATAGACAATATTGCAAGCAATTGCTCTTATCATGGTATATGTGTTGTCTAAATTGCACTCTCCTAGATTTTGAAGTTGCAAAAGTGTTTAATGCTGCTGCGTTATCAATATTTTCGACCATTTGTTCTCTAATGAAAGAATATCTGAAGCTAGTAGCCTCGTTTGTACTACAGTGGCACTCCTCTTAACTATCAGCATTAGCAACTGTGACCAAGATCCTCAGGGTTACCCAAACATTTGGAGACAACATATAATTCTCTCTATGGTGAATGTGTTGCAAGAAATGTAACATTTTGAATGAACAAAAGTCATAATTTACGGATTTTTTTTTAACCTATGCTACAATATAGTGTAAGGGGTCCGAAATGAGAGGCGGACACAAAGTTGTAGCTTTCTCAACATTTCCCATGTTTATTTAAAATAAAAGGGGGTTGGCATAAAGGCCTATCTGTATCTGTCACTTTCCTTTACCTAGCTAAATATAGCTAAAGAGAACTGACCTGGTGTCCAAATATATCTGACCCTCACATTAACATATGCAACCAAAGTGTGTAAGGTGAATGTATCTGTTTCCAGTTCAACCAAAATGTGCAAGAGTTCAAACTTTTAAATCCCACAAAGCAATCCTTGCATCCTGGGTTTGATTCCCTTGCCCTGAATCAATTCAGGACGACTTTTAACAGAGGTCTGCTTCAAGAGTATCCTATTCATCAGTTAAATGGAAAATCTCTTTCATCTAACATGTTCCTCAATCTGCCAAATACATTTTCGAATGGATTGTATCCTCCCCCGTGTTTCTCATTTTTTGATATTTCATTTCCAGCTTCAGCTGTTTCTGAAAAGACATTCCTCGACATAGGGCGCTGTGCACTGGTCCTGTCGACTTAATGTCTCTCAAGGCCTCCGTCCAACTTCATCACCACTATATGTAGCATGTGCAGCACCCGTTGGCTTCAGTTCCATTTTTCCACTGAACAGCGTCACTTTAAGGGAATTACGGCATGCCTCAGTTCTTCAAATTTAATTTGAAAAGGTCTTCACCGTCTGCTCCTTCGATGTCTAAGACGAGTTTCCAAAAATAACAAGACTGTGGGGCAAAATGTCAATTATTGATCCCCACCGCAATGCCTATGGTGCCTGGGCATGGAGCACCGCATGATGGACTGTGGTTCCTCTCAAGCAATGACCGATAAATCTCTAAGGGAGAGTAAAGGTAAATTAGCCGTGTGCAGGACACCTTCAAAGTCCCTTTAAAGTCTTTAAAAAACAGTCATCCGACGAGTCGAGAGCTTGTCCTCGATGGAAGAGATCCAAAGAAAGTTCTCGATCCGGGAGTAGAACATGTCACTCTTCATCTTTGGCAAAGAATAGACATTATAGATCTCTTTCAACTTTGAGTGATTCCTCTCCTGAGAGGATCACATGTCGGACCGAATACACCACTCTGGTTCAGTTGGAAGAGTTTCGGAGAGAAATGCTAAAAATGTTTGAGAAGGAAACCCCGAACCCCTCAAAGAAGAACCCCTCAAAGAAAGAGGAGAGAAGCCATGCCCCAGTCGCTCTGCATAAAGACAACAAAGGGATATTGAAGGCTACATTATGTGTGCCCTCGAGCCAAGGACAAAGGCCAGAATCTGATTGGAGCCATCAAGGCATCAAACGAATGAGAAATCGTCGAGAGTTTCGACAAGTCGAGAATCCAGCATTTTGAGGGCATTATAGACAAAAAAAAGTCGACAACTTTGACATTAACAGAGCCTACGGCGTTGGAGTCTTCGACACCTGTGTCGAGTTCATCGACACCAGGGTCACAAACTTCAATGCCATTTGTCTCAAAGCCAGCATCAATGGCATATTCGAAAGCCACCGAAGCTGCCAGCGACACAATAGAATGCTTATAAACCTTTGCCAAAGAATGATTTCTTTAAGGCATTATCCTCAAGGTATGAGGAACATGAGCCTTCTGATGACAACAATCCTCCTTTAGCCTACAGTATGGTACCCCAAATGTCCCAGGAGTCTTAATATCCAAGAAGTCCAGAATTAAAGATTTATATGACAACCTGCAGACAACCAGTGGCGTGGATACATCACCTGAGTTCGAGTTTGGAAAACCAGGCATTTCTGATCAGGCTGATGCCTCATATATGCAATTAATGAGCAAGGTAGTTGAGTGCTTGGGGTGGAGCAGGCCTGCTCCCCCATTCGAGGAAGATGAGAAGATGAGTTTACAGACATCTTGGACCAAGGTTCACAGACAGATCCTATCTTGACCTTTCACGTTGATCTGCAAAAAAGGGTCAGGTCGAATTGGGAAACCCCAGAGACTATTGCTACAGTTAACAAACACTTCTCCAAGAAGTATAAACCATCCAGCAGTGACCCTGAATACTCGACCAAGCACCCTACATAACAAAGTCTGGTAGTCCAGGCCACAACATCCACTAAACAGTCTGATTACACCAGTATTCTACCAGATAAGGATGTCAAGCGTCTGGACGCTTGGGTGCAGAAGATCTTCACAGAAGGGAGCAGGGCTTTGAAGTCTACCAAGCCTCTTATGCCTTGTCAAAATTGACGTTCATCCTGTGGGACTATGTAGCAATGGTGGGTGACCACATCCCCAAAGGGGAGGAATGAGATGGCTTCCTGGATGTCATTAAGGATGGAAGGCAGGCAATGTGCGAGTGCGTACAGTCAGGTTTGGATACTGCAGATAGCATCAGCAGGTCCATGGCGACAAGAACCGTACAACATAGAGTTGTCTGGTTGAGAAAGTCAGGGTTTGGAACAGACGTGCAATCCAGGCTTCACAATATGCCCTTTGACAGCGCTAGGCTGTTTGGCAGCAAGGCTGACAAAAGCCTAGAGAACCTGCAGAACTTTAAAGTGGCTGAAAAGTCTCTCAGCACCGCAATCAGAGAACCTCAACATTCTTACCCTCGTACATCATCTTGGAGGGGTAGGTCTGTTTCCGCTTCTACTCCTCAGAGTGAACTGACAGGCTAGTCATAGAGGTCAGAAAGGATACCCTCATGGTGGACGAGGGAGAGTACTAAGTCCACCCAAAGAGCGGTTGCTTTAGCCTCAGCCACCGTTCCAGCTGCCTCAAAACCTCTCTGAGGTCTTAATCCACAAGACCCCAGTGGGAGGCAGATTATCTCTGCATCTGCAAGAATGGAGATTCATTACTTCAGATGCTTGGGCATTAGAAACAGTAGCCAATGGTTACTGTCTCCCATTCATAAAAAGACCTCAGAATCATCCACCTGGGAACCACTTGCTCAAATCTCCAGATCCGTTCCTTAGGCAAATAATTTAGACACTGCTAGAGAAAGGTGGTATAGAACCAGTACATGTAGCAGAATGGAACACAGGGTGGAATTCTCCATACTTTCTAATCCCCAAGAAGGACGGGGGATTGAGACCCATCTTGGACTTGAGATACTTGAACAAGTTCGTCAGGATGGACAAGTTTAAGATGGTTACCCTTTCTCAGATCCTTCAGGCCCTCCAGATTCAGGATTGGATGTGTCATTGGACCTTGAGGATGCTTACTTTCATGTGTCTATGGATCACAAGCATAGAAAGTACCTGAGGTTCATGGTTCTCATTATCAGTTTCAAGTTCTGCCTTGCCTGCCACTCTCTCCACAGACTGGGCTTCTCTCTCAATTACAAGAAGTCCCACATGATACCATTACAAAGACTCCAGTTCATCAGGGCAGTCCTGGATGCATCCTCAGGAAAAGCCTCACCACTCAAGGTGAGGGCTCAACACATTCTGCAGATGGTCACCAAATTCCAGGGTGCCCAGTGTCTCCAGGCCTTTGACATTTTAAGGTTGCTCGGCCTCATGGCATGCTGCAGTTTCCTGGTGCCAAAGGCTCATCTGAGAATACAATCCCCTCGATGGGCTCTCAGGACTCAGTGGTCTCAATTCTCAGGCAAGATGTCAGACCTTCTTTGGGTTCCCGAGCAGAGTCATACAGAATTTCCTGTGCTAGGCCTGCGAGGACAACATTCTGAAGGGAGAACTTTTTTGGCAAACATGGCTGGATATAACAGTAGTTACAGATGCCTCAATCATGGGGTGGGGGGCCCAGGCCAATGATCTGACAGTAAGCAGTTGTTGGTTTCCATCGGAGTCCAAACTACACATCCACCTTTTGGAGCTGAAGGCAATCAGACTAGCCCTGAAGGCCTTTCAGCCCTCTGTATGGGGAAGGAATGTCCTGATAATGATGACCAACACATTGGCCATGTACTACCTCAACAAGAGAGGAGGCGTAGAGTCACCACCACTGTGCAGAGAGGCAAAGCAGCTCTAGTTCTGGGCAATTCAAGAAGGAAACTCCCTATCTGCGGTTCACCTAGCCGGAGAGGAGAACACAGTGGCGGACACTCCGAGCAGACAGAGTACAGTCTCCCACGAGTGGGAACACTCAAGAAGTCCTTCAAGAGATCTTCACCCTTTGGGAATCCCCTAAAGTGGATCTGTATGTAACCAGTGTCAACCGGTAGTGCAAACTGTTCTGATCCTGGGAATTTACCCCAAAAGGAGCTCTAGGGGACATGTTTATAGTGGACTGGGGGTTTCCACTCTTGTATGCATTTTCTCCAGTCCCCGTTATTCCTCTAGTCATCTGGATTTTGAGAAAGTTCAGGAAATCCATGATCCTAACTGCTCTGGATTGGGCCAGGAGGACGTGATACCCAGACCTTCTGGACATGTCCATCTGCCCTCCAATGCATCTTAAACAAAGAGAGGACCCTCTCCCACGAGAGAAGGGCCTGGATCTCCATCCAGAGGTCAAGACACTCAACCTTCACACATGGTTTCTAATAGGTTGAGGTATAAGGATTGGGACCTACTAGATGACGTCATGGAGATTTTTCTTTTGGCCAGAAGGCCAGCAACGAAATCCTTATACCGCTGCAGTTGGAACAAATTCAGCAGCTGGTGCAAGGATAAGAATGTGGATCCTTTTCAATCCGATACACCTATGGTGTTATCCTTTTCGTTACATTTAGCGAATATGGGGCTCTAAATTGCAACCGTATAGGGTTATCTGGCAGCGCTTTCAATTTTCAAGTGCTCATCCGAGGAAACTTCATACTTTAAAATCCCACTAATAATACAATTTCTTAACAGACTCACTGTGTACCCACCTACACCCTTTCAGGTCCCTGGTTGGGATTTAAATCTTGTACTAACATTTCTAACATGTATTCCATTTGAACCTCTTCATTCATGTCCATTAAGACCGCTGACATTGAAAACCATTTTTCTAGTTGGAATAACAACACCCCACACAGTGAGTTGCAGGCAGTGGCCCTCCTTACAACACTGGCACTAACAAATGGCGCTATTAGCACCATGGTTGCTGCCAGTATTGTAACGAGTCCGCCAATGTTAAATGGGGAAATACCGCCCCATTCCAAGGTTGGCGGGGCAGTAATTCCCCATTTAACATTGGCCCTTCCCCATTCCCATTTTTGCCCCATAGGGCTCAATGGGACTGGGGAAGGCGGTAATTACAGTACCGCAAATTGCGGTACCGTAATTACCTCGTAAGTCCCTTTGCGGGTCCCTACATTTCAACGGCTGGTCCAGATCAGCCGTTAAGGTCGGGACCCGCAAAGGGACCTCGTAATTAGGCGCTAAGAGGTTAACGGCGCCGCAGCCTTTTACGGCACCGTTAACCCCTTAGCGCCAGTGTCGTAATGACCCCCATTTTCTTGTAAACCTCCATTCACTATATTCTATGAGGACAAAGCGGTTTTAAGGTGAAGCCTTCCTTTCTGCCTAAAATAGTCTCTGACTTCCATTTGTCTCAGAAAATCGTATTTACTAACTTTATATCCACCTCCTCATCCTGGAAACGAAGAGAAGAGATTGCATAGAATGGACCCAAGAAGGGCTCTGAGTTTCTATATCTGACAAATGTCTAAGTTTCACCAATATCATACATTAGGTTTGGCAGTAAAAAAACAAACCCTATCCAGATGGATTATTCTGGCTATTGGGGAATGTTATAGGTTGGCTGGTAAAGATCCTCCGGAGGGTCTGAGGGCCCATTCTAACAGAGGCATGGCAACATCTTCTGCTCTACAAAGAGGGGTGCCAATTAAGGACATCTGTGTGGCAGTCACTTAGTCTACCATTCACACTTTTGTAAAACATTATTGTCTGGACTCAACTTCCACTCAGGAAGGAGGATATGGGAAGGCAGTCCTTCATTCTGTGCATTATAATTCTTAAGGGCATGTCTACATTCTTACTCCCTCCTCCAAGAGCAATACTGGTTTTGGAGTCTATTAAAAGATGAGGAGTACATGGGAGGACATGATCCATTCGAAGAACAAGTAACTTACCCCTGGTAACGTTCTCTTCGATTGGATGCTCCTCCCACGTATTCCTCATTATCCCTCGCAACCTACCCCTCTGTAGACTTTACCTTTGTTTACATTTTACGCTCTTTTAGAGTCTATTACGGTTTAATACTATGGCCAGTAATTCCTCAAAAAGGGGAAAAACAGAACTGAAACCAACGGGCGCTGCTCGTGCTACATATATTCGTGATGACGTCGGACAGAGGCCCTCGAGGGACATCGAGTTGAGAGGACCAGTGCACAGTGCCCTCTGTCGATAATATTTCTTTCCAAAGCAGCTGAAACTGGAAAGGAACTATCACAAGATGAGGAATAAATGGGAGGAACATCCAATGGAAAGATTATCTGGGGTAAGTAACTTGCTGTCTCTTCCATAAAACATTTGTTCAAAACCCAAGCAACCGTTCCTTCCACAAAGTTTTCTTCCAAAGATGTCAAAATGATTACTTAGAAGTATGCAACAACAGTTTATTCCATAGAACACTTTTTTTCGAGATGTTAATACAAGTTTCCCCAAACTGACATCTCACATGAGGAGAATTTCACCCTCTATGCCCTTCTGTCTCTTCTTTATAGTCTCTTGGCTAATGGTACGGCGGGTTCCAGGTTTCCCCAAACTGACATCTCATGTGAGGAGAAACGTACCCTTTTAGCCCTTCTTGCTCTTCTTTAAAGTCTCTTAGCTGGTGGAATTAGGGTTTTAGGTTTCCCCAAATGGACATCCGATGTGAGGAGAATTGTACCCTTTTTGTGCTTCTTTTTCTTCTTTGAAGACCCTTGGCTGATGGCAATGTGGGTTCCAGGTTTCCCCAAACTGACATGCCATGTGAGGAGAATTGTACCCTTTTTGCCCTTCTTTTCTACTTGGTCAGCATTCAGAACTTTCTCTTAATTGTAAGTGTTCCTTTTGGGGCACCCTGGGGTTACCTCTCTCCTTAGGCAAACTCACTAGCTACTTTTGGCATCTCAGTGTCATCTCACAGTGCTGCGGTGCTGTATCAAGGCGGGACGGTTTTCAGGACACTGTCAGACCCACTTTGGCCTGACAACACTGTTGACAGCTCTCCTGCGGCTGCCGTTGCCTGCGCGACACTTCCCGGGAGCTCACCAGGCTCTGTTGGGTCTCCTGATACCCCAACATGTTGGAGCGACTCTCTACAAATAGGGAGCGCCTCTCCCTTTCAGCTGGGCTTCCTCTGATGGTTCTGCCTTCCTCCACGATTCCACTCCCTGCTCCACATACTCTGCAGCAGCATACAACTTCTACTTCAGCTTCATCTTCCCCTCTCACCTGGTGGTGATTTCCAGATTTAGATGTCCTGCTTGGTTGATTGGAATAGTAACAACCAGCCCGCACGTTTTTCTTGGAAGCACTATTGATCGTCATTAACCTTTTGGTCCTCTTCCTCGTCCCTATACCATAGGTTTTATGGGTATTGAAGTCCATACTGTTTTTAAACTTTCCAAGGCTGTATTGTTTAAAATTGTTTGGTGGACTTAAGTCTATCAAAAACAGAAGATGTTATGTAAATAGTAGGTGCAGTGAAATAGGGCTCAGGACTTTTACCCAAGACAGAACCATTACAATCAGGGGACATCACATGTGACCCATAGATTCCTAAGGTGGAAAACGTAATCTGTTTAGGTGGTTTCTCATATTCTGTTATTTGGGTTTTAGAATGGGGGGACTTGTGCAGTAACAGCATGCCATCAGGCATTTGGGGATTATAGGACCTTCATCCTCACAAGAGGAATACCATGTCTCTCCTAAGGGAGTCACCACTTCTCCCCGACAGCCATCCCCTTCCATGTGATTCTCATTCATAATGCCACCCCTAAGGTCAAGCTCGGGTAGCGGCTCCCTTCCCCTGGCCACATGGGAGGAGACTTTAGGCTGGGGAGTAGTGATGACTCAGCAGGATCCATCACAATATTAAAACATGCATACACTGCAAACTGTATCACTTCCACAGACTCCCAATTGTGGCAGATAGGACATGTGAGATTAACTCATTGCACAGGATCACACAGTTTCATTAATTGGGGAAGCCTGGATTTGATCCCAGCCTGCTATTTGGCACTTCACCACATGTCTGAACAGCTCTGGTCGGAACTGATGTGTTAATGTTTGGATTCCAAAGGCTAAAATAATATTTTGGTTTTAGAGAAGACATTAAAGTACACAAATGAGAAGAATTTAAAAGTACACAAATC
Source organism: Ambystoma mexicanum (assembly GCF_040938575.1). Classification (NCBI taxonomy): domain Eukaryota; kingdom Metazoa; phylum Chordata; class Amphibia; order Caudata; family Ambystomatidae; genus Ambystoma; species Ambystoma mexicanum. Next base: position 1,336,969,454 of record NC_090935.1, on the reverse strand, counting down.
ACCTCCTAAACATGACAAAGTAGAACTCATTACTGAAACCCGTTAAAATAAATGAGTTTGATAGTAGCTTTATTTTCTCCATTTGAAAATGAAAAGCAGCTGATAGGCTAAGCCTCTGTATATGGAGGCCTAGTAATGTGTGGGCGTGCTGTTGGAGCAGATAGGAAGGCGTCCTCAGTGTTCTCCAGATCAAGATGTCTGAGAAACTGCAATCATGAGACTACTTACAGAGGCCTCCATGGCACTGAGATTTCCCTCACACCTTTCAGTGTCTGGGGATGGAGCATCACTCCAGGAAAGGGAGAGGTGCAGTGTCATGGTGTGAGGTATGGTGTCAGGTGCCGGCCAGTTGGTCCCACGTATTTATTTATTAATTTTATTTTTGCATTGTCAAAGTGCGCTTAACTCGGAGGCATCTAGGCTTTGGTTACAGGACAAAGCCTGATCAGCGTCAGATTGGCTGATGAAGTTAGACGCAGTCCTCTGTGTGAATAGCCACGTTTTCAAGTGTTTTCTGAATGCTCAGTATGAAAGTTCAAAGGAAAGGGAGAGCGTCAGGGAATTCCAAACCTTGGCAGCAGTGACTGGGAAGCTAGCTCCACCTGCTCTGGAACCCTTGTATCTGGGAACTGTGAGGCGGTGGCAGTAGGCTGAGCATGTGGGCCTTGTCGATTTGGCTTTTTCAAGCCTTTGTGAAAGATATGCTGAGGCTGTATGCATTAGGCATCAGTGGGTGATTTAGAAACTTTTGAATTTGATGCATTCACAAATCGGGAGCCAGTTCTCCTTTCTTCTGGCATCTGCAATGTGCTCATATTTGGGAAGACTAGGGCAGCCCGGAGGGTGTTGTTTTGGATAATTTGCATTTTATTGATTTTGCTCAGAAGTGCCAGTGAATAGAGCATTGCATTAGTCCAGTTTTGATCCTGTGATGGATCATGCGATAGTGATATGATTTTCGATTGAGAGGAAGGGTGTTCCGGTGTTTATAGGTTTTGTAGTGTAGGCTGCAGAGGAGGCAATGGCACTGACTTGTTTGATCATGTCTCGGGTGGCATCCAGGTAAATTCACAGTTTTTGCACTGATGGTGAGACCGGGATAGTTGTACCATCTAGCAAAATGAGCAGAATGCAGGGTCTAGTTTGTTGAGTAGAGCTTGGGGTCCGAAATGTAGGATTTCTGTTTTTTCGTCATTCAGGCAGAGCAGATGGGAGGCCATTCAGGTCTGGGTGATCTCATAGGTGGCGTGAAGTGTGCTGATATCTTGGGAGTGGTTTCCAGTGAGGGGGAGGAGGATTTGTGTGTCATCTGCTTTGTTTGTGTATGTGATTCCGGGAGCATCCAGGTGGTTGAAGAGAGGTTTTGTGTAGATATTTTAAAGAGTGGGGGAGATGCAGGAACCTTGTGGGATGCAGCAGACGACTGGTGTTGGGGCGGGCTGCGGATTAACCAGTGAAGACTTGTGTGGTTCTGTCGGCTAGGAAGGAGACAATACATCTGGTTGCTTCAGGGGAGAAGTTGGCAGCAGTGAACAGATGGTTGCATAGGGTTACGTGGGCGATGAGTTTGAATGCAGCACATAGGTCCAGTAAAAGTAAGCAGGCCGGCTAGCATGCATCTCTGATGTCACCAAGTTGATTCTTTAGATCCAGTAAGGTTGATTCAGTTCCGTGCCCTCTGCCGAAGCTTGACTGTCGGATGCCAAGGATGTGATGGTGCTGTAAGTAGTCTTGGATCTGAATATCATGCAGATATTGCAGGATATTGTGCTAGAAAACGGACCACACGCCCATGCCCCGCTGGCAGCATATGAAAGCTTCTGCTGGAGGGGAGCTTGTTGCTGTGACTTCAAGCCAGTGGTGGCTCTCTCAGTCTAAAAAGGTACACCTGCTCATCCTTCATTTTTTGCATTTTGTTTTTTTCAGTGAAATTTATTTTACTCCCCTCATCCCTCCATATCTAAAATCATTGAGTCAGTAGGGTCTATACATGGTTTGTTTTCTGTGATTTCTTTAATTGGAATCACAGCCTCTTGGCTCGCACTCTCGCTGTCTCTGCACAACAATCTCTGGGCATGAGGTACAACAAAGGAATGAAAAGGTGCAGAGAAGGCACAAGAACGTCAATCGGCGGTTGCCATGGGTCACAACTGCGACCCCTAGCAACTCCTCTGTGACCCCTGTCTCTGCCTTTGTGACCTCTGGTTAAGGGTTGCATAGGCAGAGAGAAACCGAAAGTAAAGAGGGCTCTCAGATGAGATCCCTCTTTACATTCATTTCTTTTTGAAGTCACTCTGACTTCAGAAGAAAATTATTTCTGTGATGGTTTTCCATAATGAAAATAATTTATTTTTGAAGTCAGAAACTCCTGACCACAAGACATTGAAGGCTCTGGCTCCTCTGCTCTGCGCATGACAGCATGCGTGCGTGGAGCATGGGAGTCAGAGAGACCTGCCTACAGAGAAGTTCCTTGGAGCAGCAACAGATTTGGGAAAAGGTAAGAAAATTATTAGTTTTTTAATTTGTGTCCATGCATGAAAGTGTGTATTTATGGCTGGGTGTGAGTGAATGGTGAAAGTCTGCAGTGTAAATGAGCATGTGAATGTCTGTGCTTGTGTTCAATGCCTAGATTACTTACTGGTAATCTATGTTACTCATTGTCCTACTCTTCCTCATCCCAGTATTTGCCTATGAAGCACCTTGCCTCATCCATATGTACTAGGACAAGGAAGAGGGATGTGGAGGAAATACTGGCCCAAGGGGCTAATTTTGGGGTTGGAGGAGGAGAGTGGGGCAGGAAGGGTCTACACTCTCAAGTAATGGGCATCCATGATAAAGCAGGCATGATATATGCTATTAGTGGCTAAACCCGCATTTTGGTAGAGCGAGTCTAGTCATTTCTTAATGTGGTATGACATTCTTTCAGGGCATCTGTAATAAAGTAAGCATGATATGTGTTATCACCTATCTAGACTGAGTTTTGGGTGCAGCCAGTCTAACCATTTCCTACTACATAATGGCATATTTTTCTGGGCATCTACAATGAAGTAAGCATCGTAAGTGTTATTACGTGTTTAGACTAGCCTTTTGCTGCAGCTAGACTAGCCATTTCTTACTGTGGCTTAACATTTTGTACTGGGCATCTTTGATAAAGCAATCATTATACATGTAATTGGTTAGACTGGCATTTGGGTGCAGCCTGTCCTTACTGCAGCTAAGATAAAGTAAGCATGATAAGTGTTATTATGTGGTTAGATTGGCATTTTGCTCAGGGACGTCATTCCACCAAAATGCTAGGGGTAGTGGAAGTGACATTACATGACCCATGACCTCTGATGACATCAAGTGATGTCATTTGACCCCACCCCAAAGTGACATCACGGGAAGCTATGGAACACGACCTTTCACCCCTTGTCAAAACAGGAAGTGGCATCACATAGGATTGTTCCTAAGAACACTACAAAAATATGGTTACGCCATCACTATAATATGATATACATTTCATACAAGTATGAATCACCATATGTATCGTTAATATCAGTGTGTATAGGCCCATATTACCAACTGACTGTGAATGCAAGCAGATGTTCAAGGCCAAATGATGTGTTTATTATATAGCACTTACGCTTAAGCGATTTCTATAGAACAAATGTACATACAATATCACCCAACCTGTGTTGGTACTCATCAAGCGACCTCAGAGGGATGGAAGGCTGAGTTGGCCTTGCCTGGATTTCAACCAACAGAAAATGCACACATCGCAGTAGAGAGCACTCAACCCACTGAGCTATCTTACCAGCTATAGCTATACCGGCTATAGTAAAATGAGCAATTACATGTCTGAATGTTCTCAAAGTCAGAATGCAAATTACACTGTGTGGTGGAAACCAATAAACCGGTTACTGAGATTTAACAGCAGGCCAGTTCATCTGCAAGTCTGGTGCAAAGTTGGCCACATGTCAAGCCTACGTAGATCTACTTTGTAGGCTTCAGAGGTTGGCAAAATACATACCATTGGGTGGGTTCATAACTGTGTATTAAATAATTTAGAATAGTGCAGGGAAAGCAGCGCACTCACACAGTATCCCGTACTATTGGCACTCGTTACCTCATACATGCAAACAAACATCCTGAACAGCATGCCAGGAAGATAGGAAAGATAGACACATTAAAGCAAAGCGCATTCATTGTGGCACAATGAAATCAAGGGCCACTCGATGTGCTATGGTCAAACATTTCTACACTGTACACAAGCTTTAAGCACAAGTATGTTGTCAAGTGACAGAGGGCAGCAAGATGAAATATCTTGTGATGATTGTAACCGAGACAAAGGCAGAAAAAAAACATGCTATAACTGGAACTTGCAAAAAGCAAAATACATATAGTTTTTGTCTGCATTGTGAATTTAATTTGTTTAATAACAGACTAAATCAGTGACTCACCCCCTGAAGTGTGGTCCTAAAATAAACCTTTAATGAGTCTAGCAATTATTGCATAGAATTCCAGAAAGACTATTTGTTATTCCTATTCTTTCTTATTTAGGGTCACTGCTCAAAGTGTTACACTTGTGGAACCCCTTGTTCTTTTTAAGAGGCCTGAGCAAGAAAGCCAGCCACTCCAGAAAGAAAGAGCTACATGGCTCTGGCCACAGCCCAGGAGAACCCTTTTTAAAAAAAATGTATTTTTTTTTATAAGGATAGGATAGGAGACCACAGAGGTAGCAAGGGAGGCCACAGGGGTAGCAGGGTAGTCAACTGCGACCCCCAAATGACATCTCTGATTGTTCACACTTGGCAAATTAATGTACTGTTTTAAAGTGGCAATAGCGAAATTGGGCAAATGTTTGCATGACTGGGACATTGTAGAAACTGGGAAAATATCCATTAAGTTTTGGCATTAGGGATATAATGTGCTATAGTGTTTTTCTAGGTGGTGCTTTACTAGCATAGAGAAGACATTATTTGTAGATATTTGTGTGCATTAAATTGTACTAGTAACATGGGGCAACTTTATATTGACATTGTTTAAAAACGTGTGGGAGCCCCTCTACTGAGAACGAACAGGGTTCAAATAATCTGTTCTGTGGGGTGTATCCCACTCAGGAGAGTCTACAACCACAACCATTTAGCTCACTGTGCCCCTCACAAAGGTGAAATATCCATTTGCATATCAGTCTGGTCCGACCCACAAGGAGAGTCCAGTACCGAAACGGTAGTCAAGTCTCGTCTGAACCAGAGAACCATCAGCAACCGCAGACACATGTTTTGGCCTTGTTGTGCCTTGTTACACTCACCTGGCTCCCACAGGGGCGTCAATCTAAACTGGACAGCTGCGCTCTCCACCAATGTGACGCGTAGTGGCGAGATGACGGACTGGACTGGCCCACCTAGCTTCGTTTGCTTGGCCCGTAGGAATATTCTTCTGCAAATGGAGAAAGGGAATTAACCACCTGTGGAGTTGAGCGTTAACCGCCCCACCACTCCTGCTGTTCTCCCCACTGATCACCTTTGATGTCCCCTCTTATAGTCTCACCTGATGGTTTGGAAAGATGCGCTCTCCATCCTGCATTGAGCGCAGGGGCGCGTAGATAACCAGTTGCTTCACTGGCTCGAAGGAATTGGTGAGTTCCAGAACAATATTGACTCTGAGATTCCCGGCAAGACGCCATAAGTATGTAGTTCGTAAGAGTTCAAATGTCTGACTTTCACTCTTGTCCGATTCCTTGCAGGTTGCAGCTGACCCTAGCGAAGAGTTCCTTGTGGCAACCGGTAATATTCAGGTAAGGATTTGTATTATCCAACACAGTTCGATTAAATAATGTCAATATGTAACCTGTTGCTTTCTCCCTTATTCAGGCGCTGAGAGAAAGTATGAAGTCTCGGGGAATAATGCCTCCGGCGGTAAAATCAGGTAGGTCTATTGTGGTGAGGAGGTGTCCCCTTGTTTGTCCCTTTGTTTCACCTTGCTGTCCTTTTGTTTCCCCTTAGGGGCCGGGGTTCGGCGAGGATGAAGTGGAAGCTGCGCCGACCCGTGAAGAAGAATAGTACCCCCAGTGGTAAAATCAGGTAAGTCTATGGGGGGTAACTAGTATTGCCTCTGTGTATTCTCTTGGCTCACCTTGCTGTTCTTGTCTTCACCTTAGGTGCCGGAGTGCGGCGGGAACATGCAGAAGGATGCTGTGGAATGTGAAGATGCTGCGAGGCCGGTGAGTTCAGCGCGGCGCTGCAGCAGGCGAGGCGACGCACATAAAATAACTTCTTTCTGCCAGCTCGAAAGGCGCGATGGATCGGGAATTCAGGTAAGGATCAAAGGTATTGCTCTTGTTCTAACCTTTTCTCCTTCTTTCTCCCTTTTTCTAGGGGCTCCAGACTCGAGGCGGGCGTGGCAGAAGACTGGATGCAGACTTGCAGGCACGGTGAGTGTTACGCTGCTGGATGCAGAATAACGCGAAGCGTGTGCTGCTCTTCGGGCGTGGTTTAAATAGCCTTCAAAGTAGTCCCAGGTAAGTATTCCTTCCCAGCCCCACCCGAGTAAAAAAATAGTCCCTAGGTAAAGTAGTCCCTTCCAAGCCTTTTTTGGCTTGGGGCTCTTGCAGCATGGTCTGCATCAGGTGAGTTTGCAGCATGGTCTGCATCAGGTAAGTTTTAATCTATGAGCCTGGCGCCTATGGCACCAGGACTGACTCTCCATATGAGCCTGGCGCCATAGGCTGCTCTTCGGGCGTGGTTTAAATAGCCTTCAAAGTAGTCCCAGGTAAGTATTCCTCCCCAGCCCCACCCAAGTAAAAAAATAGTCCCTAGGTAAAGTAGTCCCTTCCAAGCCTTTTTTGGCTTGGGGCTCTTGCAGCATGGTCTGCATCAGGTGAGTTTGCAGCATGGTCTGCATCAGGTAAGTTTTAATCTATGAGCCTGGCGCCTATGGCGCCAGGACTGTACCCAATGTTGGGCTTGCTTAGAATAACTTGATGCCTGCTTCCGGGGTTGCTGGACTTGGTCTGGGTCCCCGGGGGTAGGCATCATGACAGGCCTCGCCAGTGAGGCAAAGCCCAGACTCTCTAAGGAACAGTGAGCAAGGGGACCACGTCTAGAATCCCATGGATAACTTAGAGAGGCTCATGTATTTTTGACATTTTTTTAAATGTTATATTTTACCCTAAATTACCATGTTTTTTTTGGCAGAGGGCTTTTGCTGTCATCGACTGACACGTCTGACAGGTCGAGGTCTTGTGCTCCACACTGAGACACCACAAGCACACCCGATGTGGGTCCGTCAGCAACATTTTTGCGTCACATTGTTGGCATTTTTGAAACCCCGTCTTCGGGGTTGTCAGAGCCGAAGACGACGACAGTATTGTCACTTTTCAAAGAAAATTATTAACTTTACTAAGAAAAAACTAACTGAACCAGTGGGCGCTGCACACGCTATATATAGCTTTGATGACATCATCCTCGAGACGGAGGCCCTCGAGGGACATCTGGTTGACTGCATCGACGCACATCAACCTATACTGAAAATAAAAATCCAAAGCATCTGAAGCTGGATATTGGAGATATCAAAGATGAGCAATACGTGGGAGGAACATCCAATCAAAAGAATGTTACTAGGGTTAAGTAACTTGTTCTTCTGCAGACAACAACACCCTTCACAGAAGATTTAAGCAGAACGTGCCAAGATCTAATGCACTTGTTCAAAACTAATGTACATAGGAACTAATACCACACATAGACCTGAGCCAGTTGATTATTAATTGCCTATTTTAATAAACATTCGACCTGAATATGTAATTATCTCTAACAATGTTTACCACACTTTGGGCCTAATCACGACTTGGGCGGTAACGATAACGGTATTAGCGCGGGTGGTATTAGCACTACCGCCGAATGCCCCATTCCCCATTGGGCTCAATGGGGAATCTTCGCGCTAATACCGCCGGCGGATTTCCCGCCGGCAGTAATAGTGCGAATTTTCAGCGGATTTCCCCCCAGCTCAGAGCTGGGGCGAAATCCGCCTGAAGCCCTGATTCGGCGGACCCTTAAATCCGGCGGTAATAGCGCTACCACCGGATTTAAGGGTTACCGCCGAAGTCGTGATGAGGCCCTTTGTCTATGAAAACTTCACTTTGTCAAGTTATTACACTTTGCCTTCCCTCAAATATGCGATAACCTCTAACAGTGCTTACTACACGTTGCCGAAGTTATTGCACTTTACCAAGATATTGCAATTGGCCAAAACGTGTTTCGACCATGGTGGTCTGTTTCAAGGCAAAAATCTCAGAGTAAACTAATCATTCAATGGATTAAGCCCTTTGATAATAAATAACATTTTTGATACAGATGTAACAATTAACTGACATATTGACAGTCAGTTATGTACCACACAAAGAAGAGGAGACAAAAACAGAGGGGGAAAAGAAGGACAATACTGTCAGTGTATAGGTTACAGTCAAGGGTGGATAAACAGCATGTTGCCAAATTGTAACATAATTACATAACATAGACCCTTAATCACCCGTTCTTGGTCTAAAGTGTAAAAGTTAGTTATTACTTATGAAATAATTACATGAACAGGTGTCCTCAAACATTCATTTTTAAATTGTTCATTTTCCCATTATGTTCACTGAAAGATGAGCTCTAGTTTCACTAATGTCCTTCGTCATCACGATTAGTTAGCCAACTGTTGTTGCATTTGCGTGCCAATAGTTAGACATCATATTATATTGGTGTCCTTATCCTAGTCACAATCATAGTGACTAGCCACATTCATTTTTAGGGATATAAACCACTAGGTATTAAATGCCATAATGTTAAACACCCTAAATCTTAGTTAAGAATCAAATTACGGGAGACACTAAATGCCAGTGATTTCCTTATTCCACTCCTCTGAAAATTAGTAAAGGTTTGTATCAGGAGGGCCCCAATATTTTAGAAAATCCAAATTAGGCTATATAGAGATCTCTGTATTGCCACTCACCCTGTATTTAGGTTGAGAGTCCTCTTCGTACAAATTATGTGAATACCAATGGATTAAGTAGTCCGCTGGTTCTGAAATGTAATATATGTTCATGTCAAAGAAGCCCCAATGTTTTGTCAATTACAAATAAACCTTGTCCATTCGAGTAATCCAATGACCTACCCTACTTCCTAAGTTAGGTTCTTGCGATCATAAATAGATTCCGAGTCCGGTTTCCTACAAATTGACATGGGACTCAATTTAATCACCCTCTTAAACCAAAACTGACATGCACAATTACGTTAATGATGTATCTCTAAAATCTTAGGTTCTGTCAGTTATTCCATAACTGGTGTTCTTACCATTAGTCCTTCGTGGCTCCAATATGTTTGCCGGTCCCCTACAGTGAAGGTCCCAGCCTCTGTTTGTCAAACACGTGATTTTGCTCACAGGCGACATTTGCAATTATTTTTTTTATGTGATGTCAGTGACATCACGCGTCCGTAAATCACAACATGACGGCAAATGGAGTAGTACTTCTCATGACTTCGATGCATCTGAAATAATAGATTTGCCTCCATTGTTAAGTAGGAGATAAGGTTAGTAAAACATACTGTTTATGCCACGATTAACTATTACCTGTGTGAGTCATGATTAAGTGCCAACGAAAAACACCTAAAATAAAAAATGTATATTATGTTACGGATAAATGATTATTATGTTGAAGATTGTAAACACTCACTTTAGTGGTGAAAATAATATTTTCAAATCATGCTTTCAAGCACTACAACTGAACACACGTGAATGGCATGTTGTTAACAATATGTTACAAGAGAACCCTTGTCTATGAACTAATTAATTGCTACTGTGTTGTACAAAGCACCTATTAGCAGAGGACATACATTGTATCCTAGAGAAAGCCAGTTCCCCCACAAGGGCATTTGAATACTAGTATCTTAAGTTAATCCTGTGGTTGATATTTCAAATAGGTGACAGCCATGGGCCGATGTAAGTCCCTAATTCATGAATATAACACTCCTAATATCCTGCCAAAAGATAGCCTTGGTGTTTGTAAACCTAACTCCTCAGCTCAGATTAGATACTGTAATTTCCCTGTGTGGAATTCATCCACATGCTTTAAATGGATAACAGCCACAGGCTACCGCTGTGTCATTCCTATTGGAAGAGAATACAATTGCTAAAAGGCATTCAATTCATATCAAGCTAATGATAGCAGCCAAGGGCCAATACCTGTTGGTTATTCATACCACTAAATCAATCATGTTGAAGGAGATTACAGTCACTAAAAAGCATATAATTCATGTCCCATGTTGTATGTTAGACCTCAAAAGGATGGAATGACTAGTGTCAAAGAATTATTAGCAAACCCTTGATGGTACAAATATAATATAAGAAACCATAGTTATAGAAAAACATTCATTTCATGCTCTTTGTTGAGGCCTTGTGTTGTACATTGTAGTCTACAAATCATCTTAGATTTTAATCATCTTAATCGCTGTTGTAGATCTCCACCTCGTTTGCTGCAAGATGCTTTCTGGATGCCAATGAATTGAATCTCCGCCTTGTTTCACATCTGATACTCTTCTTGCCAATGAGTTGCCAATGGTAATTTCAGATCCTGACAGTTAAGACTAAAGAGATGCTCCCTAATGCGTACCCTCAATTCTATTATGGTGCTGCCAATGTACACTTTTTTTCATATACAAATGATCGCATACACTATGTACTTCGATCTACAGTTTATAAATTCTAGTATTTCAGTTTTTATCCCTCCATGACATTCAAAGATTGTAGTATTATGACGAGCATATCTGCAAACACTGCACGTCCCATTTTTGTAGAAACCTTTATGTACAAACCTCAGCCATTCACTGCCACTATCTTTCTCAGTATCTGGTTTAAAAAATGACGGACACAATTTGTTTTTGATGGTAGGTGCCTGAGTGTACACAAACATGGGTTTGTCTTCAATGTTATTACCAAGATCATTATCTATTGGTAACAAGTGCCAATTTCTTAGTACAATACCATATATCAGATTGCTATCTTGGGAGTACTTAGTGATAAAAATTCAACTGTGTTGCTTGAAAATCTGGATTCTTAATTGGTGATTTTATCATATCCTCTCCTTGGACAGAATGGGTCTTTTCACATGCCTTTAACACCCTTCCCCATGAGTACCCTCGTTCCTGAAACCTTTTGTCTAACAAATCACACTTCTCATCAAAAGTGCTAATGGTGCTACAATTCCTTTTGGCACTGTAAAATTCCCCGACCGGAATATTAGCAATTGTTTACTTCTGCTGCAAATAGCGTGGAATTCACTTCTATTGGCTTCCTGAAAGTTTTAGTTTCCAATTCACTTACTCCTACATAAATGGTAAGATCCAGAAAATCTATGGAATTGCCATGAATGGTTCCTGTAAATTCTATGCCAAAGGCGGTATTATTCAAATAATCAAGGAATCACTCAAATCTAACTTTAGTGCCATTCCATACTAGAAATGCATCATCAATGTATCACTTCCAGAGCTTAATTTCATTCTGATACTCATTCTCATTTTAGATAGATCTGTGTTCAATATGCGCCATGAATAGGTTGGCCAGTAATGGCGCATATCTAGCTCCCATCGCTACACCTTTGTTCTGCGCATAGCAACAATCACTGAATAGAAAGTAATTATGTTGTTACATTAATTCTAAGAAGGTTTTAATCAAGTCCACATATTCCCTATTGGATGCTGAAAAATCCTGGCAAGTGAAATCCAAGGTTTGGATTGCCAATTTATGCTCAATGGAAGTGTATAGGGATTTTACATCCAATGTCGGTAATAGAAGCTGTGCTTCCCTTTGAAACTCATATATAATTTGAAGATATGAGTTGAGTCTCTCAAAGATGATGCCAAAGAAGGGACTATATATTTAATTGCTTTGTCTATATATTCAGAAATGCCTTCAGTCGCCCATCTAATGCCACTCAAAATCGGCGCACCTCTGGTAATTGTTCAAATATCTTATGTATTTTAGGAAAGAAATACATGGTGGGGATGACAAGATGTGTTCTTACAAGAAAAGACCTCTCCTCAGCAGTTAGCAAGCCCTTCTTGTGCCAATCTTGTACTAACATCGTCTGCTCTTTAACTGTCTATTCTGTTGGATTAGCCAATAATTTGGTATAGCACACTGGTGTTGACAAATGTGAATCTGCCATTTTAATATAACCTCTCTGTTGAGAATAACAACATTACCACCCATATCAGTTTCTTTTATAACAATACTGTTATTGTATAAGAGCTACTAGACCCCCCAAACTGAACACAAAAAACATGATAAGCTGATCAATGGTTCCAGTATTGCAAAAATCAGAATTATAGTGTTTTTTGAAGATAAAAGGGTGCATGTGGGGCGACATATATTTTTGGGGTCAGAATAACCAAGGAAGTGAAGAGTGTTTTGGGTATTACACGCACATCATGAATATGTAAAAAATATATTCCGAAAACTGGATAGAAAATGAGTTATGCTCAAAAGTAAATTGACATACCATTTGGTAGCGAGGCTGAACAGGCTGAGATAGATTCTAAAATGGATGCCAAATACAAAATGGCAATGTGAGACCAGGTGTGCAAAGCCCTTACTCATGCGGATAGCAGATATTCTTTGGCAGCTGTTCACTGTGGATAAGCACGTCTGCTATGGTATATTTAGAAATGTTGGCAAGGAAAGCAGACATGATTGATAGTAAAGTCCGATAAAGGCATTTATTTATTATTATTTATTAAGAATACCTATAGAGCACCTTATGCCCATGGGCCTCAAAGCGCATACAAAAACACAAATAAACCAAACAATACAAGCAAAGATAATACGGCAGGAGGGGAAAACAAACCATTTGGAAAGAAGACACAGTATAAAAGCGAACAAAAATACCAATTGTGGCCCCTCATATTACTTTTCCAAGTGGCCTGACACAGATTAGACTACTAGTCCAAGGTCCCAAGAGCCCATGGGCAGGTATTTACATAGTCTCAAAAAAAAGAGGCAAGGTTCTGGCTCCACACCTTACCAGTATATAGTCCCTGTTCCCCTTGACACACCAAGCATCCAATTCAGTCCTGTACAGGAACTTCAGATCAGCAAATCACACAACCCCGGGCCCAGATCTTGCACAAAGCCAAGCAAGGATTTTATTGTGAAGGGACTCTCTATGTTCTGTCTGCAAGGATTTGTGACATTAGTGATAAAAAAGTTTCTATCATCCATAACCAGGGCTCTTATACCATCATCTTTAGGCATCGGCATATTGGATTTTCTTAAGCGCCGACTCCTTAGGTTAGCCGGTCTAAACTTCATGGGCTTATGAAAACCCTCAGCACATCCTTCCACAGGCGCAATAAGGTGGCCTGGAAAGGTGGTTTTGGTTCAGTAGTTGTATGCCTCCTGAGGAGGAGGGGGATGGTGGTGGTGCTTCCTTCATAGAGGATATGGCCCCAGATCCAATACCATCTAGGGAGGCCCCCAGGGTAGGTACCTGATAATTGGCACCCGTTCAGGGCAAGTCTGTTTGTGATGCACAGTTCACTTTGCAGGACAGCTGACAGTTCATAGCCTCTTAGGGTTGTGACAAGTGAGCAACACCTATTATGGGCAAATCAGTTTGTGATGAACAGTTCACTTTGCAAGAAGGCTGGTGGTTTACAGATGATATATGGGCTGCTTGTAATTTCTTTTAAAAAATATAGGCATGGTAACTCTCAGCAGAAAGATCCAGGGGCACTAACCAAGCATCGAAGTCATGAGAGGTATGGCAGCTGTTCAGTTCTTTGATGAGCATGTCCTTCCAGAGCCACCAGGGCTCAGAGGTGCTGTTAATTTCAGAGCCCCATAAGGCTCTAAAACGGAAGCAAAGTTGATGTTAACAGACTCCTCCACCCGAGGTGAGAATGCCAAAGAAATGGAAGTTGACAATTCCCCACTACTTGCAAGGACTGAAGGAGAACCATCATTAAAAATAGAGGCCCCACCTACCGGACAGGGAGTAACCTGTGAGGTAGAATTAAGCAATTCAGCACTATCTACCAAGGAATTAATGGAACTAACTGCCCCCTGTACTGAAGGACATTTTTTATCATTGTCCTTGGGTGCTGGGTTCGTTTAGTGTTAAGCTAGCCCTGCACACATGATAGAAACTACCTATGGCATGTTCTGAAAACCCCCAAACTCAGAGGATGTCTCAGTTCACCTAGCGCGAACACGCTCTCTCGTGCAAGGACTGAGAACCAGAACTTCCAACAACCGGTCCCCTTTGAGCAGAGAGAGGGAAGCGAGGGAATCGGGCATTCATTTCTTCAATTCCAGATTCCTTAACGTCATTATAAATGATGAAGGGAAAACCAAAACTGTAAGGTGATGTTAAGGACCGACACATGTTGCAATACAAACAGTTGGCATAGTTTGAGAAAACGTACATATTAATTACTGGCTGCAGACAGGAAATGCACGCCGACGAATGAGCCAGCTGCATGAATCTTTCCCTGTTCATGCTGGCTCCGTATCCGAACCAGAGCATAAGAATCTGCACACCCAAGTGAGGACATGAAACGAGGACAAGGAACGAGGATGCGGACACAGGTAGGGGTGGTACAGCCACCACAAGACCACTGCTCCGACGCTCTGCTGTATCACCGCTCCCCTGTTCCAAAGGGTAGCCCGGCACTGCCACTACCACAGCCTCCGGTTGAGAGAAAGACTGAAATACACAGATCAGATTCGAGGAAAGGACGAGTGGAATATGCAACAAGCTGAAAGGGGCCATCAAGCCGCACTGCCGTAATTGCAATGGACAGCCGCTTCTGACAGCCGGCCCTGACCATAAACTGTATTAAGATGAGGATGCATGGGAAAGCTACCAATTAGACAGAACAGCTGCTTACTTGGTAGCAATTAAAATGAGCTCATGAAGTTTTCACAGTATGAGCCGCCAATTAAATTTGGCAGGACCTCGAGAAGCAGATAAGGATTGGTTCTTGGCAGGAGTTAAAGGAGGTGTAATTATGTTTGGCTGAGTCTAGAATAAGCTTATCAGTCTATGTGTCAGTCAACAGGAGTGTGTCAAGAATGAGCTAATGTGGGCTTTGTGAGTTATAGATAAGCCAACCAATCAAGGATAAGGAGGGCTTTTATTCTGGCTAAGAGAACCAATCAGAAATGCATTCCAAAATTGCATGAAGGTATTGTGTCTTTTTTAACTTGTATTAAAGATACTGTGAACTTGTACCCGGGCGTCCGTTCCTTTGTTCTTGTCACATTGCCAGAGTCTACAGATGCCAAAGCTGATGAAGTGCAGAGGGTCCCCCTTTACATTATCGTTAACTAGCATCTTCAAAGACTGTCTCTCTCTTGGTGTTAAGATCTGATTTTTGATTTCATTTCTCCTTTTAACTTTATCCATGTGACCATGGATATCTGATGTCCCAGCATTATAAAAGGTTTCAATGACACTTTATGTAGGTGATTGTGGAGTAAATTTAGATCTCCCCTTACGTTCCTGGATCTCTAGATTTCTTGGATGTATCCCTAATTCTTCACAGATTTCCTTCTTAGTTTGGAAGTGTCAGTACTAACTTATAGCAATAAATGTGTTTTCTCTATGTCCACTTTGGGAGGGTACTCGCAGGCTGGTGTATTTCTTTAGGATCATAAGTCTCTACTTTATTGTGAAAATATTTCTCAAGTTTTCATTTCCTCACAAATTTATAGAGGTCTATTTGGAACTCTAGCATATCCGTCCCAACAGTAGGTACAAATGATAGTCCTCTATTCAATGTTGACCTTTCATTGTCAGTGATAACTCTGCTAGACAGCTAACTGCTGAGGAGAAGAACACATCCTGTAATGCCCACCATGTATTTCCTGCCTAAAATACATAAGAAGTTTGAACAATTACCTGATGTGCGCCCGATTATGAGTGGCAACAGATGGGCGACTGAAGGCCTCTCTGAATATATCCACAAAGCAATTAAAGATATGGGGCCTCATTGCAAGTCAGGCGGTAGCCATGCAGGTAAAACTGGCAGGCTGCCGCCAGACTTGTGCATTTTTCTGGCGCCTGGCTTCACGGAGTTATCAGAGAATTATGACCCTGGTGTTCCTGGAAGTCAGGCGCCAGAAAATCGTTAATCGCCATTCCCATTTGAGTCCCGTAAAACTCAATTTGAATGGGAATGACGGAAGCACTGGCACCTTTAATAACCAGTGCTTACGTGAAGTCTGCTGGCGGCTGCTGTCCCTCCCGCCATGTCGGAGCTGTCGGGCAGGACGGCAGCCACCCGCAGACTCGGAGTGTGCCGATCCGGTAACAACAGTGCCGCTAGGCTTACCAGCACTGTTGTTACCGGACCGGCACACTCCTAATGAGGCCCATAGTTCCTTCTTTGGCATCATATTTGAGAGACTCGACTCATATCTTACAAATTCTATATGAGTTTCAATGGGAACCACAGTTTCTATTAGCGACCTCCGATGTAAAATCCCTATAAAATTACATTGAGCATACATTAGCAATCCAAACCTTGGATTTCACTTACCAGGATTTGTCAGCATACAATAGGAAAATGTGGACATAATTAAAACCTTCTTAGAATTCAAATTACAACATCATTACTTTCTATTCAATGATTGTTACTATGCGCAGAACAAAGGTGTAGTGATGGGAGCTAAATATGTGCCATCACTGGCCAATCTATTCATGGGGCATTTTGAGCACAGCTATATCTACAATGAGAATGAGTATCAGAGTGAAATTAAGATCTGGAAGTGATATACTGATGATGCATTTCAATTATGGAATGGTACTAAAGTAAGATTTCAGAGATCATTTGATTATTTGAATAATAATACCTTTGGCATACAATTTACAGGAATCATTAATGCTAATTCCATAGATTTTCTAGATCTTAGATTTATATAGGAGTAGGTAAATTGGAAACTAAAACTTTCAGGAAGCCAACGGAAGTGAATTCCACACTATTTGCTAGCAGCTGCCTAAGAAGTCAACTATTGCTAATATTCTGGTCGGGGAATTTTACAGAGCCAAAAGGAATTCTAGCACCATTACCACTTTTGCTGAGTGTGATTTGCAAGCAAAATGTTTTCAGGAATGAGGGTACTCACGGGGATGTGTGTTGAAGACACGTGATAAGACCCATTCTGTCCAAAGAGAGGATGTGATAAAATCATCAATTAAGAATCCAGATTTTCAAGCAACACAGGTGAATTTTATCACTAAGTACTCACAAGATAGCAATCTGATGTATGGTGTGGTCCTCAGAAATTGTCACCTATTAGTATTAGATAATGATCTTGGTAATTACATTGAAGACAAACCCAGGTTTGTGTACGCTCAGGAACCTACCATCAAAAACAAATTGTGTCTGACATTTTTGAAACCAGATTCTGGTTTGCACATAAAGGTTTCTACGAATGTGGGACATACAGTGTTTGCAGATATGCTCATCGTAATACTACAATCTGTGAATTTCATGAGGGGTAAAAACTGAAATACGAGAATGTATAAACTGTAGTGTAAAAAGTATATAGAGTACGCAATCATTTGTATATGCAAAAAAGTGTACATTGTCAGCACCATACGAGACTTGAGGGTATGCATTAGGGAGCATTCTATTAATTGGCATCCAGAAAGCATCTTGCAGCAAAAGAGGTGGAGATCTACAACAGCGATTGAGACGATTAGTATCTACAATGATTTGTAGACTACAATGTACAACACAAGGCCTCAACAAGGAGCATGAAATGAATGTTTTTCTATAACTATGGTTTCTTATATTATATTTGTACCATCAGGGGTTTGCTAATAATTCTTTGATACTAGTCATTCCGTCCTTTTGCGGTCTAACATTTAACATGGCACATGATTTATATGCTTTTTAGTGACTGTAATTTCCTCCAACAGGATTGATACAGTGGTATGAATAACCGACTGGTATTGGCCCTTGGCTGTTATCATTAGCTCGATATGAATCGAATGTCTTTTAGCAATTGTAATCTCTTCCAATAGGATTGACATAGCAGTATCAATCAATGACTGGTATCGGCCCGTGGTTGTTATTCATTTAAAGCATGTGGATGAATTCCACACATGGGAAATCACAGTATCTAATCTGAGTTGGGGCATTAAGTTTGCACATAATAGAGCTATCTTTTGGCAGGATATTAGGAGTGTTATATTCATGAATTAGAGACTTACATCAGCCCTTGGCTGCTACCTATTTGAAATATCATCCACAGCATTAACTTTGAATCACAGTGTGAATTACGAATTACAATTGTTTTTTCTCAGTAAGATACTATTATTCAAAAGCCTTTGTGGGGGAATCGATTTTCTCTAGAATACAATGTATGACCTCTGCTAATAGATGCTTTGTACAACACAGTAGCATTAATTAGTTAATAGACAAGGGTTCCCTTGTAACATATTGTTAACAACATGCCATTCAAGTGTGATCAGTTGTAGTACTCGAAAGCAGGATTTGAAAATATTACTTTCACTGCGAAATTGAGTGTTTACAATCTTCAACTTAATAATCATTTATCCTTAACATAATATAAATGTATTATTTTAGGTGTTTTTGTTGCCACTTAATCATGACTCACGCAGGCAATAGTTCATTGTAATCGTTACCTCAGCAGTACGTTTTACTAGCCTTATTTCCTACTTAACAATGGAGGCAAACCTATTATTTTAGCTGCATCGAATGTCATGAGAAGTACTACTACATTTGCTATCAAGGCATGCTAAACGGACGCGTGATGTCACTGACATCACATAAATAATATTGCAAATGGCGCCCGCAAACAAAAGCATGCAACCGCCAGACAGAGGCTGGGACCTTCACTGTAGGGTACCCGCAATGATATTGGAGACGTGAAGGACTAACTGTAAGGACACCAGTTATAGAATAACTGACAGAACCTAAGATTTTTTTAGATACATCATTAACATAATTGTGCACGTCAATTCTGGTTAAAGAGGGTGATTAATTGAGTCCCTTATCAATTTGTAGGAAACCGGACTCGGAATCTATTAATGATCGCAATAACCTAACTTAGGAAGTAGGGTAAGTCATTGATTACTTGAATGGACAAAGTTTATTTGTAATTGACGAAACATTGGGGCTTCTTGACATGAACATATATTACATTTCTGAACCAGCGGACTCCTTAATCCGTTGGTATTCACTACATTTGTATGAAGAGGACTCTCAACCTAAATACAGATCTCTATATCGCCTCATTTGGATTTCCTAGAATATTGGGACCCTCCTGATACAAACTTTTACTAATTTTCGGAGACGTGGAATTAGAAAATCACTGGCATTTAGTGTCTTCCGAAATTCGATTCGTAACTAAGATTTGGGGTGGTTGACATTACAGCACTCAATACCTAGTGGGCTATGTCCCTAAAAATTAATGTGGCTTCCTGCTTTTGAGGACTATGATTGTACCGAGGATAAGGACACCAATATATATGTCTTACTATTGGCACACAAATGCAACAACAGTTGTCTAACCAATCGCGATGACACATGACATTGGTGAAACTAGAGCTCATCTTTCAATGAATGTAATGGGAAATTGAACAATTTAAAAATTATTGTTTGAGGACATCTGTCATATAATTTTTTGTAAGTTAGAACTAAATAATACATTTTAGTGCAAGAACGGGTGATTATGGGTCTATATTATGTAATTGTGCTACAATTTGTCAACATGCTGTTGATCAACCCTTGAATGTAACTTATAAACTGACAGAATTGTCCTTTTCTTTTCCCCCTTGGTTTTAGTCTCCTCTTCTTTGTGTAGTATATAACTGACTATCAATATGTTTTTGTTACATTTGTATCAAAAATGTGTTGTCAAAGGGCTTAATCCATGGAATGATTAGTTTACTCTGAGATTATTGCCTTGAAACAGACCACACTGATCGAAACACATGTTGGCAAAGTGCAATACCCTAGCAAAGTACAATAACTTCAGCAAAGTGCAATAAACACTGTTAGAGGTTATCACATATTTACGGGAAGGCAAAGTGTAATAACTTGACAAAGTGAAGTTTTCATTGACAAAGTGCAGTAAACATTGGTAGATTTTCTTGCATATTCAGGTGGAATATGTTTATTAAAGTAGGCAATTAATACTCACTCAACTGACTCATGTCTATATGTGGTATTAGTAGCATGTACATTAGTTTTGAACGAGCGCATTAGATCTTCACACATATTGCTTAATTCTGTGTATTCTTAAACAGTGGTAAGCTTAATTGGTGCTGTGATCTGCAGCTGTTCCCAATCCCTTTTTGTAGTATCACTCTGATAAGCAACCAAAAGCGCCCATAACTATATGGTTTAGACCCCACCATTTTTTGTTGAACCTTCACAGAAGATGTTTAACTACATAGCATTTTTTTTACATATACTGAAAACTGCACTTAGATCTGTTAAGTAGCTGTAGCTGAGATGTCGTTCTCCTTCAGTCTTAACACCTTGTCAGGAATTCATAGATGAATATAATTACTTTTTTTTTATATGAACTCTGGAGCTCAGCAAACTAGGGCCTTCTCCTTGTCATGATTTGAATGAAAGGCAGTTTAGAATTCTTTTGTAATTCCACACTACCTCACAATTCCAGCTCAGCCAATCAGCTCTGAAAAGCATTTCCACTATCCTGGGATGAGATCACACCAGTCTCCTAAGGATACTTGTTAAGGAAAAAGAAAAGCATGACTCCCACCGTAAAATCATTGTTACTTCCTGAACTTGTAATCTGCTACTCTCCCATGTCTCACAAAGGGCTTGTACATCCTTAGTCTTTTCCTAACATGAATACTGGAGGAAAACCTGACTGTAACATTGTTGGATATATTTATGGACAACAATGAATGCAGGGAGTTCAGTCCCTTCACCTCAATCAAAAGCACCATACCAATATACCTTTGATGTAATTAAATCTATCCTTGTCTGCGACTGATATAGAAAAATGTAGATCCCTCACCCCTGTGCCAAAGATAAACCAAGAATCGGGCTGGTTTGTAGAAAGAATATATATTTATTACTAAATAGGAACATTAATATGTGTACAAAATCACACCACCTCACACTGTGGCCCAAATGCTTTTCTTTCCGAACAATTCCCTTTTCATGCATATTGAAAACACTTGTTGGTTTAGGATAACACTGATCACAGACTCTTAACCCCACAACATGTACAGTTTCCTTTATTGGTTATTTCGTTCCTGGATACATAGAAACACAGATCTATGGAATACTTCAGATACCTTGGTCACTCACACAATACTCTTAATGTACATAATTGGGTAGCACTCTGGACATGACAAAAGAAATTAACTTCACCATATATGTTGCATGGGTTTACTTCAAATAACATTCAACACTTTCCTATTGGCAAGAGCAGTTTTACACATGTAGCACTCTGTATGTTTCATCTCCCTGCACACATGAAAAGGCTAGCAGTGTTGGAGCACAACAGATTTCTAAAAACAAAACACTTTTTATATATATAATCCCTCTTACTTCATCATAATGCAATGAAGAATCTCTTTTCTACCAGGAGTCACTTTCCCACTCTCGGTAGAGAGTATCCTTTTCAATCTGGGACTTCACTTTATTTAATTTGGCAAGACACTTTTCTTCCCCAGCACAAAACCTAGATATTCAGTTTACATTCAGAGTGTCTTTAACCCACAGGGTTGGCAATTTATTTAACTTACTTGACAGAGAAGGAGTGATAGGAAAGAAGACTTTATCACCACCATAGAACACAAGCAACTATGCATCCCTGATGAATGTCCTACATTTATCTGTGTTCTAGGGATAGAAACCTGTGCAAGTTGGGTTCAGAAAACAATAACAATATTATTGTAAAAAAGGAAAACAACCCCAATGTGAAGTATCACATGGTGTTGATCTAGTGACTGAAAGATTTAACCCACATTGTTTGTACTTTCTTGTGTTACTCTGAAATATATGTTTTATATGTTTTTATGGAGTTTTATGTAATGTGACCATTTTATGAGTACTAGCATTTATATGTTTAATAAATAACGTTTTAACGTTCATGTCTGAATTTTGGGATACACCCACTGTCATTGTAATTTTTTGGGTTCAGACACCTGTTAACATACCTTCTTTTTGTAGAATATATAGTCTCTTTAACATGTCACTTGTCAGTCAGGTCCTGAACTTCACCAGGAATCACATTTTATTCCATGGATTTTTAAGGTTTTACTTCCATTAACTGGATCTTCTGTTTTCACAGGTGTCATCTGTTCATCAACCATTTAGTCTGGCACATACCGCATTCCCTGTGTTGGCTCTGTGAGCTTCAAGGAGATCTTCTTTCAGATAGAGAGATGCACAGAGATTTAGCCTGGCCTTTGATGTTAATTTTCTAAATAGAGGAGTAAAAAGAATTGTTCAGCATTTTTTTTAACCTTACTTCCCCAGATAACATTTCAAGATAAGACACATTGATTGTATTTCAAATTTTCAATAAAACACTCTTTCCTTTTCTATCATGCATTTTAGAAGAATATATATTTTAATTACTCATCTGTTATATATTTTAGTTTTCCCTCTAAGGTTCTGATTTTACCTCTCAGTCCTCTGATGGTTCTCCGGCTCTAACTTCTGTGGGCTCCTCAATCACTCTTAACGCTAGTCTGGGATGACAGCTTCTTAACAACTGATATGGACCAATTTATCTTCCGCCTATTATCCATTTGGGATGCAGATCGTCTAGGCAACAGGCGATATTTTGTCCACAATTTCAAAACTACCACGCCAAGACAGCAGACATTTCCATTCCTTGGTCTGGTTTCTCTGGAAATGGTTGAGACAAACCTTGTCACCTACCTCATACTCCTTTTTCATGTTCTTTAAGTCATAGTATGATTTCATCCCTTCAGCCGACTTCTCTAAGTTGCGCCGCACATAAGCAAAAGAATTCTGGAGGTGCTTCCTTCTCTCAGTGTACTTGTGAGTAGTGGACGCGTTAATCAGTGTCTGCTCCTGAGTTCTATAGAGCAGATGCCAAGGAAGTACCATTTTTGCATCCGGTCATAAGTTCAAATGGAGAAATGTTAGTTGCAAGAGAGGGCGTAGACCTAATAGCCATCAGGAAAAGCAGTAATCGAAAGTTCCAACTGGGTCCAGAGTCAGCCACCAACTTCTTCAGTATGCTTACAATTGTCTTATTATATCTCTGAAACCCTCTGCTCGAGGCTGGGCAGTAGCCAATGTGGACCTTTCTTTTTACCCCTAGAATCTCCCACATCTTGGTCATTACCTCACTGGTAAAATGACTTCCTCTGTCTGACTCAATCCTTTGTGAGAGGCCAAAATGAGAGAAGATGTGGTTGATCATTAGCGTGGCAGCTGCGTCTGCCTTACAATTTGGGGCAGGAAGACAATCTACCCACTTTGCAAACAAGCATGTTAAGGTCAACATGTACTTGTTTCCTTGAAAGCAGATAATCATAGGCCCGATGAAATCGACTTGCAAATCTAACCAAAGCAATGTCATTCCCCTTTTTTGTAGGGGAGCTGTGTGTGTGGAGGGGATTTTGGCCAAAATTGTTCACACACAAGACACTCCTTTAAATATATGTTGAGGTACTGGCCCATGTGTTGCCAATATGCAACCTCTCGCAAGATTTCCAATGTCATGTGAAACCCCCTGAGACTGGCAGTGGCCGCGTCATGGGTGTGATTCAACATCAGGCTTGGAATGTGGTAGGTACCACTCACTGGTCACATCCAGAAAGGGATGTGCGTACCAACGAGCCATCTTGGATTCAAAACCCTTTTGAAAATGTCATCAACACCCAGAGATCCTCATTACGGGTATAGTCTAATTCTGTTAGAGGCAAACTCATGGGGGTCTTCAATGTGTTCATATAATTTTCCAATAATAGGGTCCTCTTTTTGTGCAGTGTTCAAATCTGCATCCGGGGCATCTTTACTCCACGGAGCACTTGAGAGTTCACTTTTGGCATGAGTTTGAGACCTGGTCAATAATGTGACTTGGATTTCACCAGAAGGGATTCTGTATATATGAAATCCCGCTGCAGAGCTCTGGTTTTAGCCAGCTGGTCAGCCAGGTTATTCATAGTCTTTTCCGGTTCCCGTATTTTGGAATTACCTATTACCCTTTTCCAAGATAAATTGTCATCCCATTAGAGGTCATCGATAGAGTGGATCATTCTTCCATGTTTTAATGGTTTAATGTTAGCACAAAGCATGCCTTGTTTCTTCCAGTTTATCAGATGTTCCACTAACCCATTCCTGACATAGTCAGAGTCAGTGATTATCACCAGTTCTTTAAGTTGGTGGTGTGCTACAGTGAGGATGGTTTGATGTACGGCCATCAACTCTGCCACTTGTCTACTTCCGGGTCCAATTTTGTAACCAGCATAGGGTTCAGTGCTATCGTCAACTCAGGCATTCCCAATGCCAGCCACTATCTCTTTTTCCCTGTTATTGCCAACATGGTAGGAGCACCTGTCCACATAAACTGTGGGTATCCCCTGGCACGTGTCTTCTTCATAGACCTTGTGTTGGGGAAGTTAGGTATGCCTCCATTTTGTCTTTGGTCATTAGACTTTTGTCCTCAAGACAGTTTTCTTGAGCACAATCATGCAAATCCACCAATCCTTGTGCTAGAGGACTCTTCTTGTTTTGGCAATACATGACCTCCACAGGAAAGCCTTGTATGGACAGAATCCAGGAAGTAATTCTGGAATGAATTACATTCCCGGCCCGAATTCTGTCACTTTGTAAATACTGCAAGGGTTGGTGAGGAGTCTCTACAATGATATGCTACACCTGGATAAACGGGTGGTAGTTTTTCAATGCTCATACCATTACCAGCAGTGCCTCTTCACAAACGTTGAATCTTTCCTCCACAGAGGACAATGGACTGCTTGCATAAGAGATAACTTTGTTGACCTTGTTGTACTTTTGGTAGAATACAGCCGTTAAGCAGGTATCTGGAAACCCCAGCTCCAAGTAGAACTCCTTATTATGTAAGGAACTCATGGTAGCAACAGTAAAACAGACACAAGTGATCACAGTTCAAGGGTGTTTATTAAACTGTAAAAATGGGTGGGATAAACGCCTAATTTAAACCCGAACCTTATATGGGAGCAAGCTACGACCATCAAATAATAATAAGACAGTCATAGTGGTGTCTTGTCAAAATAAAATGGCCTATACTAAGAAAAAAAAAACTATTGCCAATCCTTACCTCTAAGTTATAAAACAGCGTGGTACAGGGTTCACAAGAAGAGAAAGAAGTGTTCACCAAATAATAAGTCAGTATTTTATGGCCGGGGTCTCCCTTCCCCACGTTTTCTAGCAGGGGACAAAGGTGGTACTTTCAAACACATCACACTCCTGGGCTTCTACTGTACGAGGTTAAAGTTCCTTTTTAACAAGATCAAGGCCTTCTTTGACCATGTCTCTTCTTATACAAAGTCTCTTGCTTCAGAGGGCCTCATAGGTCAAAACAAACAAAAACAAATGGTTATTTCTGGTCAATAATAGCATCAGAAAGTGGGGGTTCCCTTCCCCTACCTTTCTCTTTGGCATCCCTCTGTCGGGTTCACATTTGCCACAGTTCCCTATTTCAACAAAAAGATATTTCAGACCCCTTAGGTTCCTCCCTTTTCCTAAGTCTGGGTCTCAGCCCCCTGTCAGGATTTCTCTAAAGCTCCTAGCAAGGCTTTGCACAGTTTAATCACCAAAGTATCCCAGGGTGTATTATGGTTCACCCCAGTTTGCAGGCTTCCCTCAGTCGGGTTCACGTCTGCCTCTACTAAGACCTCTTAAGACTTGTAGTTTCAACTGGTTTGGGAGAGGCGGCACCAGTCAGAGACCTTCGAATGAGTGCCCGTTTGGCACCGGACCACTCTAGCTCTGGTGCCAGTTTATGTCACAAAAGTTCTCAGGGGTCTCCCTCTGCCGGGCGTGGACCCTTCTCACAAGGTTCACAGGGGTCTCCCTTTGCCAGGCTCAGACCCTGCTTAAAGGTTCCCAGAGGGCCTCCCTCTTCCAGGATCGGACCCTTCTTAAAGGTTCACAAAGGGCCTCCCTCTGCCAGGCTCCGACCCCTGCAAGGTTCACAAAAAAGACTTCTCTCTGCTGGGCTCAAGTCTACTCTCACACCTTATAGTTTTCAAAAGAAAGGTTTTGGGACCTCCAATCCCATAATGCACTTTCAGGATTATGTTCCCACTTCTCAGCTCCCAAAAAAGGCATTTGGCATTGGGAGCTGCAGGAGCTAAAAGCGGATATTGTGTTGGGGTCAGGGTCTCTCCTGCTGTCCCTCAGAGATCTGGGTTTGCCTGACTGGCTCAGGGGAGGAGTCCTACTGTTGGTACTGCCAGGCAAGCCAGCTGCCCTGGACTTGCCTTCTGGAGGTACAGCTCTCTCTACCCAGTGCAGTCTCCTTTGAACTCACAGGGCCAGTGTCGGGGCAGTTTCCTGCTCCTCCAGGTCTCACAGGGTCTCTGCAGCTCTTCTGACTTTATGCACCTTCCAGCATCCCCAACTCGCTCAACGTGTGCTTTCCTGCCCACCTTTTATTCTTCCTGGGAGTAATGATTGTATCCAGGTGTGAGTGGTGGGAAGGGGATGCCTGACCCTGCCGGAGTGATTGTATCCAGGTGTGAGTGGTGGGAAGGGGATGGCGGCCGTCCATAGGAGTTAATGGCCCAGGGATTCCTATGGGTAATCCTTATCCTCCCAATCTCTCTCCCCCTCGTCTCAGTGGTTTTAGAGAAGAATAGAGGGGAGGAATTCTGGGAAGTGTTGTTTTTACTAGGGAGTTTAGGAAAATCTAGTAAAATATTGTCAAGAAAAAGGGGGCAGTCTGGTTGTCGGGTACGGGGTGACACATGTGATTTCCTCTCTTCCGTGTTGGGGTATGTTGGAATTGGGAGGGGTTAATGGTATGGGTTATGAAATGATGTATGATGACTGTGGGAAGGTCTGGTAGGGTGGCGTTACTGTAGACAGAGGGATAGTCCTGCAGCTGTAATAAATAAGATGGTAATTGCAATTTCTTTCTCCTGGTTCTCCCACGCCTGCTTTCTGAGTTGGTACTTGTTGTAATAAGGGCGTTGGGGGGTACCGGGACAGGATTTAGAATAACCTATAAAGGTGGAGAAAGTGTCAAAAGGGGGGAATACTGCGTCTCCCCATCAGATGTCTCACCCCTATTCCCTGATGAACCCTCTCTCAGGTGATCCTGCCGCACTTGTCCCCCCCCCAGGGTCTGGATCCAACGGCGATGGCCATGCTCTGGCCACCTGAGATAGAGATCGCCAGGGTTCAGACAGTGATCTCACAATTCTTAATGGGGTAAGCCAAACAAGGAGCTTGTGAAAGGCTTCTTTTCAGTTGTTTAACTGCCTCAGATTGCTCCGGACCCCACTCCCACTTGACTCTGGCCTTGTGACCTCTGCATAATCTTCAATTAACTTGCAACTACAATTAGTAAGTTCAAGAAGGCTTCCCAATTCTCAGAGTAGTATGGTCTTTTAATTTCAATAAGGCTTACACGTTCTTTGCCTGCGGGGTTTGAGACCCTCAATAGCGATTTCATGCCTTAGAATGTTTACTCTTGTCTTACACAACAGTGCCTTTAGAAAGGACAGTTTCACTTCAGCCTTCTTCAACTGGGCCAGAACATAGCAAATCTCTGCAATATGTTCTTCCACAGTTGAGCTGTGCAATACATCATCTACATAGGCCAGGTTTCCCCTTTCGCCCAAGTCGGGCATGGCCTTATGAAGGAACATATTGAATTAATTTCCAGAGTTTGTATATCTGTAGATTTTTCAGTCCAAAAGTATTGTGGCCCCCCAATGATAAAGACAAGCTTGTATTTCTCTTCCTTGCTTACGTGCACCGTCCAGTAACTGTTGGTCAAATCAATGAATGTATACACTACTGACAATTGGATCTGTGCCAATCCTTGATTGATGTAGGGAAGTGGCCATCTTGACATGTGGACCGGTTGTTTAACTCCTTCAGGTCTGCACATAGTCTCCATTGTCCATTGGGTTTTAGTATCCCCAGTACCGGGTTGTTAAAGGTACTCTGGATCAGATGAATTATCCCAGGGCATTCCAGATTCATAATAATGTCTGTGAGTGACTCTATGGATGCAAGAGGTAAACAGTATTGTTTGACGAATACTGGAGCCATCTCTGAGTCGTGGGTATGGTGCTTGAATGTATTGTGAAGGGTCAGGAATGAAACTCAGACACAGGTGATTCATGGATTTGCCTAAAAAAAGGGGGGACTCAGATTAGTGTCTCCCTCTATGGGGATGAATATCTAGAAGAAAGAGCACCTGTGAGAGACACATGTTTATCGTGACTCCCATCAAACATCTATCATCATCTCTCTAGCTCAGTCATACTCCATTCAAAACATATTCTACCTGCTGGAACATTTCTGTGCTCAATGATTTAATGTACAAAAAATGAATGATTTTGTTATGTAAAATGTTTAAGAAAACTCAATAGCACCAAATAATAGCCTCCAGTCCATTCTTGCTGGACTATTTATCACAAAAATGAGTGATGGTGTTAGTAAAAGTGACTCATAAAAGCTCAAAACAGATATTACACGCATGACTAACAGTACTTCTAGCAATGAATTAACTTTTCTTATTACACAGACGTCGTTCTGAACTTGTCGCCTAAATGCCTTTCCTCTGGCTATGTACACTATTCACACTGTACTTCAGTATTTTCATCCGACCAAAAGACATTGGCAACCACATAACAGTCTATACTAACTCTCAGATTTCATGTGTTCTGTCTCAGACCTGCATATATTTCCTTTAATGCACTGTGAATTGTACAAACAAAACAGTGTCGACAGACGTGGGTTTTGGCCTCTTATGGGAGGGTGTTTCTATCTTCACCACCTCTCAATTTCACTAGGCCTTCATCAGGACGAACAGCAGTTGACTCTCGCTGTTCAATGCAGCCAATGCTCTCTTGTATCTTTTATTCATGGCACTCAGATTCCCTTGTCAATGGGTGAATCTTATCCAGATGTTGACTTCCTGGTCACTGAAAGATCTGGGGCTTCTTCTTGAAGCTGAACTTCACACAAGTGTTAACTTTTTAATGCTGTTTCTGATTTAGAATTCTCTGGGTTTTTCTTGTTATTTTTTGTACGTTAAACCGTTGACCACAGAAATGTTCCTGCAGGTAGAATATGTTTTGAATGGAGTATGACTGAGCTAGAGAGATGATGATAGGTGTTTGGTTGGAGTCACAATAAACATATGTGTCTCCCACAAGTGTTCTTTCTTCTAGATTTATGGATTTGGTCACAGACCTTTATTGAACGAAAATGGGTGTGGAAAATAACTCTCTGCCCCTATTTTCTCTACCTAAAATAAAATAAAACGAATGGGTCGGTTCTTTGTCAAGATGTTCAAAGCAAACTGTCCTGTGTCCAAAGTACTATTCTGACCCTCACATTCTAAAAATCAACTATAAAATGAAAAGGGACATGTCTTTGGCCTTGGAAGGTGTAAAAAAAGGTTCAAAAAGGAAAATGCTTAACTCCAACACAAAAGTTCCAGGAGAATAAAGTGCACAATTCCAGAGGGTGATTGCCTTCCCCTGGATTTCTCTTCACTCTG
Source organism: Ambystoma mexicanum (assembly GCF_040938575.1). NCBI lineage: Eukaryota > Metazoa > Chordata > Amphibia > Caudata > Ambystomatidae > Ambystoma > Ambystoma mexicanum. The sequence goes on along the minus strand of NC_090935.1, from coordinate 1,336,939,718 downwards.
CTTTATACTGGTTCCGTAAGTTCCTTTATATCAAATATAAGTAACTTACAAAGTAGCGTGGCTGACAGTCTGATTCTTGATGGAATATCTGGTGTACTCTCCTGTGAGGTTTCTTCTTACTCCTTGATATGTCTCAGTCACACTCTTTGATTACTTTCTGAGGTATCCTTATCAGGATTTTCTCATGAAGTAAAGTTGAAGTAGGGCTATACCATCCACTATTTCTGCGGGATCCCCAGTTTGTATCAACTGAGCCTGATCCAGGGTTGGACTGGGGCATGACATTTTATTGGGCACCAATTGAAAAAGTGTCCCACAGTTGCAAATGGAAATTAATTCCTTTTATGACAGACTGTTTGAGGAGTACCCAAGGGCAGGTTTTTGATAATGTAAGCCGATTGTGCATCTTCAAGAGTATTTGTTCAGTAACACTGGTAGAAACTATTAGACGCATGGTGAAGCAACTTATCAAACTGGCCCACATGGGCCAAATAAGTGGCCCAATTTGACAAACATAACTGGCCCACACTTGCATTTTGTGTTCTGGTTTGGGCATTGCCTTATTGCCCTATAGGCCAGTCTGAGCCTTGCCCAAGCCTACTCCTAACACCATATGCAAAGTGTCAGGAATGAAACAGGGACACAGGTGCTTCATGGTTTTGGCCATAGACTTTTATTGAAGGAAAAGGGTTCTGGAAAATGCCTCTTTGTCCCTGCTCTAAGAGGTATTTTCCCTACCTAAAATGGAACAAATGGGCCAGTCCTTTGATAAGATGTCCAAAGCAGACTGTCCTGTGTCCAAAGGACTATTCTGACCCTCACATTCTAAAAATCAAGTATAAGTTGAAAAAGGAAATGTCTTCGGCCTTGGAAGGTGTTCAAAATGTTCAAAAGGCAAATGCTTAACTCCAACAAAGAAGTTTCAGGAAGATAAAGATCACAATAGCAGATGGTGGATCCCTTCCGCTGGATTTCACTTTACTCAGCTTTATACTGGTTCCTTAACTTTCTCTAGTTCAAATATAATTAACTTACAAAGTAGCTTGGCTAACAGTCTGATTTTTTTAGAGTACCTGTTGTACTCTCCTGAGAGGTTTCTTCTGACTCCTTGAAACGTCTTAATGACACTCTTTGATTACTTTCTGAGTTATCCTTATCAGTAATTTCTCATGCTATATATTTTATAGATTGTCTAATTTGTTTTTACCCGGTATACTCTATTACCGGGATTCTCTATGCAAACAATTATTTTCACCATATACAAACACTTATGACTTGCAATGCCTGGTATATTCTCCTGCCAGGGCTTTTTTCATATGCACACTTCTGCAACTTGGGTCTACCCGGTATCCTCTGCTGCCAGGGCTTCTTTGAAATGTAAACTCTTTTTCTCTTGTACAAAATAGTTATGACGTGAAATGCCTGGTATACTCTCCTGCCAGCACTTTTCTTATATGAAAACACTTATTTTTTCACATTTGTTCTGCTCTGTTTCTTTAAGAATTATGGCACTTTTGTTCCTTCTCATTTGCATCGGGTGGAATCACCAGTTTTCTGTAGTGGGAATAGCTTCTCCCAGCAGCTTGTTGGCGCCCGCTTCATTAATTCAGACTTGTCGCCTCTGCTTTGTGGTTTCTGACCTTCCTGCGGCACTGGCTTACCTATTCTACGCTCCCCTGGGCTCCAACAGTGCAGAGTCTGCTCTTCATTACAGCTGCACACTAGGAAATTGTCCTTCCTCCTTTGGCGTTCCCGCAGCTTGCCGATCTCTGCAGTCTACCTCCTTTGGTTTCTCCCATGATCCTTTTGACTCTGTATACCTCGCATTTACTCAGCATATCCTCGATTAGCACAGAGAGGAATCAACCTCACCAGAGAGCTCCTTTCTGTGAGCTGGCTTTGCTGTTTAAATGTCTCACCATCCAATATGTGCTCACAACAAATAGAGCACTGTGTACCTTCTGAGCCTTCACTGATCTTCATAACTCGGTTCAGCGTCCTTGTGACAGTACTTCTATCTTTAGAACAAGGGAAGACCATTTGTGATAACTTGTATGCAGAGTTTGGGAAGGTACTCTCAGTAGTTTTAAATGGCAAGTTTGATGACTTGTGTGCAGAATTTGAAGAAGTATTTTCAGTAGTTTTGGAGGGCAAGCTAGGTTTTAGATCACTAAGATGAAATGGATACAGAGTTGCTTGGGGATTGAGCTTCACCACTCCCCACCTCTTTCTAGTCTCAGTGGCCTGCATATTTCCCTTGTGGGAGTTTGGAGATTATACACACACCATCTTTACATAGAGGTGGGTAGTGAGGATAACAATATGCCATTGAGGCATGGAGGACTGAGCAAGCATCCTTCAGGGAGAAAGGAGGGCATGTGATTTCCTTCACTGATGCCATCAGGTCTCCCTTAGAGTCAACTCCCCTCAGGTGGTCGACCTCACCACCCCCAGGGTCAGGATCAGGTAGTGGCTGCCATCCTGTGGCCAGATGGGGGGTGGGGGTGTGTCAGCCCCAGGAAAGGAATGATGACATCCTTTGATTCATCACATGTCCTTCTCCTAAGATCTAGGCCTCCCGCCCAATGGTCTTCAACTAGACTAGGACCCAGGGACCCCTGTGAAATACTCATCGCTCTCTCATTTGTTATATCCCATTTCCATCCAGGGCTTTCAGGTATAAGCCCTTGCTTGTCGCAAGTGTTAAGAGGTGAATAAGGAATTACACATTTATTACTACATCCTAAGAGCTTCTTATCAGAGGGTTTGTCCCTGTGGGTTCTCATTTTGATTGGTATTTTTCAGCAAACCCATTGGTCAAATTGTGGGACGTTACTTCCTATAACTAGTGGGCTGATAAATTGGGCATTACTGCCTTTATAATTGGGGGCTATTTTCCCAGAATGTAATTGGGAACGCGTGGTTGAAGGGAATTTCCAACCTGACCATGAACCCAACCTATTCTTTTCTTTCTAATCTGGTTCCACTGCTAGGGAAGTAGCTCTGGTCTCAGAGCATACCCTTTACTCCTAGCATCCAATTGAGCCCAAACATTTTTTTCCATTCCGAATAACTGGAATTTCCCATTTGGTTAAGGCTCTAGAATAGAAATTAGGGTGAGGTTTTCCCCAGGTTTGAAGCACCCTCCAAGGTGAAAGGAGGTTGTGTGATTTCCTACACTTGATGCCATCGCGTCTCCCTGAGAGTCACCTCCCCCTATGTAGTACTCTTTCATATAGCTACCCCAAGGGTCAGGATCAGGTAGCGGCTGCCATCCCCTGTCCATATAGGGAGGGTCAGCCACCCGAAAGGGGTAATGACATCCTTGGATTCATCACAGTATGAATGTACGTCGACAGTCACATGAATCTACTGTGACGATCTATTGGAACACCTGTTTCAGCTTCTGCCTTTGCTCCTCAGTCTCACAGGCATCAGCGAGATTGATCTGTTCCTCGACCATCTGCGTGAAACCTAGAAAGACCTTGGACATGGACATTTCAGCAGTATCCTCCAGTTGTGTAGAGAGCTCTCTTTTGATCGTGTTTACCTGGACATAAGGTTCCTTGGATTCGAGGTAGCTGTTGTTGACTCTAAATACCACTGCATCATTTCTGATACCACAGGTTACCTCTTCCACCCCATAGGGGCATGAAGAGTACACCAAGAAACTCCCCCATGATGGGTAAAAATAATTTGTGGAGGAATACTGTCACTAGTGTTGAAACAGTTGTTCGGGATTGGTCCGATGATTTCATTCCCTAAACCAATGGAATAGTTTTTGGCATCAGCCGCCATTCCAATAGAGGTGTCGCACCCAAAGTGATACTTTCAGGGTCGCTGTTATCCACCAATAATCAAACGTTTTTATGTTCTAGATCCTATAAAGGTGTTTGATGTAAATATAATCCTTGTTGTTGGAGGTGAGAGTTCAAATTGATGTAGGCGTCCTTATCCTTGAGGTTCTGTCCTCGCGTTATTTTGAGGGGAAGGGTGAATTGTCTCACCAGTCCTGGGATGGTGCCCACTTCTTTCACTTGAACTTCAACTGCATAAGGCAGCAATTTAGCTGACCAATATTCTCTTTTGGCGTTGGCAAAGCCCATAGGGTTACTCCCCAGTCATGACCATACTATGTTGTTAATTAGATCTAAATTAATTGCGAAGCGATTGAGAATGTCACTTCCTAAATAAAAGGCAGAAGGGACATGTCTAACAACCTAAACAATTGTGTTCTGTAGTTTTATTACCAATGGACATTTTTAGCATAGACCTGTTAGGCAGGAAATGCTTAGAATTTGGTGTTTCCAGACTCACTTCCCATTTATCAGTCAACGTAAATGTGGGAATGGTCTGGTCATTTTGGAGTTACCTGAATAATCCTTCATTGATACAGCTTTTTCCATTATTCAGACACACTCTTGCAAACACTGGCTCCCCCCTCCCGCCATTTATCTGAATGGGGAAAAATCATGTTCGCCCTTTTCCTGAATGTCGGTCAGACTTTGAGCTGGTTTTTTATCTTCCTCTTTCAAAGTAGTTGAGGTTTCTTCAAGATTCTGACTGGTATAAAATGTCAAAGTGTTCCCTTGAAGTGTGGAATACCACTTGCAACAGGGAAGAAGGTGGATTTTCAATAGTTGAGAAGAACTCCCATTGCCAGTGTGTTCTCCTTCAGAGATGATGGTGATTTCTGGGACTTGGTTCTAGAAATTAAATTCCAATTGATCGGTACACTGCTCAGACTAATTTGTACTCCTCTTGAATTTAATGGGCTGGTTAGTCTGGGTCCAGAGGACCAGATTCATGCAGTCGATCAGAGGTGATCACCTCTGAAGGAAATTGATCCTCAGTAAACAAGTGTGCCATCTGAAGTCACGACTATTGCCGGGTGTTTTAAACAGTGTTGCCCAATTTTTATTTCTAGATATGCAGTCCCTTTGATTGCAATATTGTACCCATTGAAATTTTGGAGTTGTCGGGGAAGAGGTATGAGGGGAATCTGGTGACTCTCCCCACAAAGTGAGTTTTTTGTTTGACATATTCTACTTACCCTCTGCTCTTTGGGTTCTAACTTCCCGCGGGTAGAAGAGTTGCTATAAGGCTGTGAGGTTTCCAGGAGTTCTGTTCTGGTAAGAAAGGAATCTTCCTCCAAGGTTTGGCATTTCCCCTCGACCAGGGCCCCATCCTCAGGAACTTGCTGATTGTCGGGACTTTGCTTCAGTCATTTTCCACTCCCCTGTGGCATCAGTCCCGGGTGTTGGGATGTTCTGGGAAGCATGGTTAGGTTGAGGGTTTGACTGAGCCCTCAGCATGCACCCCAGGTCGTCGGTCAATTGTTGGACCTTTTGCTCCATCTGTGTAAACTTTTCCTTGGTTTCTGGGATGTAAGGAGGTATCTGCTCATACCTCTGCTGCTCCCTAAAAGGGTACCTGTCCCTTCGAGCGAAGTAGCTTGGGTATTGGATATTTCCACCATAATTTTCAGTCCTGATTCTCCCTTCTCCTTGGTTCAGGGATATATTTTCCTGGAACCGAGGAGAAAGAGGAGGATTGTTTTGGATGTTAGGATTTTGAGTGTAACTGTTGAGAAAATTCAGGTTGGGTGGTGGAGTGGTACTTCTCGGCTGTAAGAAATTTGGAGGGAAGATTCCTGGGAAATGATTTACATGATTTGCCCACCCACCCCCATTGTGCCATGGCAGTGTACACATACCCCAGGATCGGTTTGTATCCTTATATTGAGGACTGACGTAGGTGACAGGGTCAGGGGGTCATTGTTCTGAGACACTGCTTGATTACCATTCGATTGAGCCTGGGCGGAGGATCTCCTCTGCCTCTCATTCTGTTTCTGGGCTAGATGAGCATTTTTAGCTTCCCCCCGTCTCCAGTCCAAAGGAGGGGTAGTTTTTACTTCTGTCACCTTTGCAGTGGCAGGTGTGGTAGTTGGCTTAGTGGTTTTAGGGTTGTTTTTATTGTAAGTGGATTTCTGTACCTCATATATGCAGGTGGATTGCTCTATTACCCAATCCAGTGTCCCGTGCTCATGAAAATCGCAAACTAGTTGGGTAATTATATATTTGGGAAGAGCGAGGAAGTATGTGATCACAAATTCCCTGCTATTCAGATTCACCCTCCTGGAAGTCTGCGCCAATACACTTTTTCATTCTTGTGCAAACTCCCTGGGTGACTGATCGTCTCCACATTGTAAATTATACACAGACTTGCTTGCTTCTTGTCGGTTCCTGTGAGTGGAGAACTGTTTTAAAATAGCTGCCTTATAGGTGGACCATTTGCAATGATCCTGATCTTCCATTCTCAAAAAGAAACTGACATACTCTGGGGAAAACATCCATTTCACAAACTCAGTGCAATTGACATCATGTTTAATTTGAAATGATGACATAATTTGTTCATAGAGTTCCAAATGTTCCCACACTGAATACTTGCCATTCTTGTGGCATGGGATCATGAAGCTCTTTATGGTCTTAATCTGCCTGATTGGGTCTTTAACAAAGCCCTTTCTTTGTTTGGTATTTCTTGTTCGCCCCTGAACCTGAGTCCATTCACCCTTGGAATCAGTGCTGCTATTGGCACTCCAGTCCCTGTCTCCCAAGCGCTCCCTATCTGTATGAGATTGTGAATTCCTTACAGAATCATGGGATCTGCACTCTTCCTTTTCCCTGTGCCACTGTGAACTCTCAGGGTCACTTTCCCTGTTGTCACCTTTTGGTGCGGGCTAGAACACTGTCTCTTCTTCAGACTGTAGTGGTATGCATGAAGTCAGTTCCAGTCTGTACCTGGAAGTTTGTAGGTAACTGGCATGAGGTTCTTGATGGGTGGGGCATCTCTCCTTCGTCATATGGCCCTATGCCATACCCTGGTTGGTCATGGTATCTCGATGCCTGTTTATATTTTTAGATTTCATTATTTAATTTCTCACAGATGTTTCTCTCTGCCAGGATTTTTTGCTTATATTCAGAGAGTTGAGATTTTAACTCTGACACAGATGTTTGGCAGGCTTCAAGCACAATGATCTGAGCCACCATCAATCCTTTATTTTCTGTACTTCATCTTGAAGGATTTCATATTCTCTCTGAGAGTCTTGCATTATGTGTGCATGTTAGCGGTACTTTTCTTTTAAAATGACAAGCTCTCCTGAGCATCTCTACTATGCGCTACCTGCCCTATGTCAGCTTCTGCTAGTTTCAAATGCTCCTTAAAATCTGTATTTTCTTTCCTGATTCTGGTCAACTCCCCGGAATCAAGTTGACCCATTTCTACACCCATTTTCTTCTGCTTCAATTTCATTAACAGGACACTGTTATCCTGATGTAAAATGTATTTTTCCTTAATCAGTTGCATTTTCTGTGGTTTCAGAATATTTAACTCTTGGTGCACCTGATCAAAGTGGTGTTGGGAGTCAATCCATTTTATAATTAATGTACTGTTGTCTTGTTTAACCTTCTTTATGGCCTGTTTAAAGGCCACTGTTTCATCCAGCAATACTCTATAGGGAATAGTCTGGTCATTCAATTGGTGTTGAAGGTGTTTTATGGTTTCTACACTCTCTTTGTGTGTGTCTTGCAGTGCAGAGAACTCCATTTCTTGCTCTGCAATGGCCTATAGGTCGTTTTTTTACCTCCTTTTGCAGTTGCGCCATGAGGTTTTCTTGTTTTAATTCAAGAATTTGGCTCCGTTGTGATTTATCTTCTAGCTTTGGAATGATCGTTGGGCTTGTAGTAGACTAGCACCTTGATTTTGCAGTCACTTTTCTTTTAATTGCAAATGAAAATATAACTGAGCCGCGAGTTGAGCCATTTGGAGTTGTTCCTCATGAATATTTTGGGTCATGTAAAACTCCTCTAGAGCTTTATGTAAAACCCTACCTTTAAGCCAAATGTCAGTGCCTACTGATGTAATTTCTTTTACCATTCTGGACTGCCAGCAACAAGCCTCCATCTCTGGGCACTCACCACAAATAAATAATTTGGCTAGGAGATGTTTTCTGGCCTCTTCCATTTCAAAGGTGCTTATTTTAAAAGTGGCTTTTTGCAACTTTATAAACTCTACACAGGAGCAAAAACCTTGCACTTTATTCCTGATAGAATTTTAACATTCAATGCCAAATGAAATCTGATTTTGTATGCATTACTCTGCACAATCTTATTCCTCTGTACACCTCTCTGATTCTCAGGGGTTAAGCCAATGGTGGTATTTTAGCAATCCATCAACTTCCTGCCATGTACTTTACCGACATTGCACTTAAATGACTGGCCTGCTAACAATGCACTTGTCATTAATCAAACAATTGAAAGCTAGATCCCGGCCCAACGCCCATTTATGATGGATATATTTATGGACAACAATTAATGCAGGGAGTTCAGTTTTCCAATCAAATGCACCACACCAATATAGCTGTGATCCAATATAGCTGTGATCCAATATAGCTGTGATGTAATTCAATCTAGACCTGTCTATGACTCATAAAGAACCATGAAGATCCCTCCACCCTGTGCAATAGATAAGCCAAGAATCAGGCCGGTGTTTAGAAAGAATATATTTTTATTAGTGAATAGGAACATTGATATTTGTACAAAATCACAAATCACTCCATCTCACTCCGTGGCCCAAATGTTTTTCTTTCCTAGCAATGCCCTTTTCTCGCAAATTGAAAATGCTATTTAGTTTAGGATAACACAGACCATGGACTCCTTAACCCCACATTATGTACAGTTTCCTTCTTTGGTTGTTGATTACATAGAAACACGGATATATGGAATAATTTAGATACCTGGGTCACTCACAAAATACTCTTAATGTACAGAATAGTTTTATTTATTTTTTTTAAGTTAAATGTACAGAATTGTGCAGCACCCTGGACTTGACCAAACAAATGAACTTCACCAAATACTTTGCATGGGGTTTACTTTAAATAACATGCAACACTTTCCTATTGGCAAAAGCAGTTTTGTACATGTAGCTCTCTGTATTTTTAATCACCCTGCGCACATGGAAATGCTAGCAGTGTTGGGCACAGACTTTTAAAAACAAAATAGTTTTGATATTTATATAGATCCCTCTTTCTTTGCCACAAAGCAATGGATAATCTCTCTTCTACCAGGAGTCACTTTCCCACTATCAGTAGAGAGTATGATTTTCAGGGACAAGATACTTTTCTGCCCCAGCATAAAAAACAGATATTCCATTTACATTGAGACACATACTTCAAGGCAGGGCCTAAGTAATGGTGAACAGTTAGGAATTTCATTTTGACAAGTGCGCATACCCCTTCCCTTTAGGGAATTCTGGGGTTGGCAATGAAAAATGGGAGTACCCAATCACTTTAAAAGACTATGGGCCTCATTACGACCCTGGCGCTAAGTGGTTAACGGCGCCGTAAAAGGCTGCGGCGCCGTTAACCACTAAGCGCCTCACTACGAGGTCCCTTTGCGGAACCCGACCTTAACCGCTGGTCTGGACCAGCCGTTAAAGTAGGGACCCACAAAGGGACCTCGCAGGCAATTACGGTACCGCAATTTGCAGTACCGTAATTGCCGCCTTCACCATTCCCATTGAGCCCTATGGGGCAAAAATGGGAATGGGGAAGGGCCATGGGGAAATACCGCCCCGCCAACCTTGGAATGGGGCGGTATTTCCCCATTTCACCATGGCAGACTCGTTACAACACCCCGGCACCAACCATGGTGCTAATAGCGCCATGGTTTAGCGCCGGTGTTGTAATGAGGGCCTATATGTCTATCCACACTGGAAGTGATGTTGTTGATTTAAAATGTAAAAAAAACCACCACATGTCAGTTGGCTTTAGGGGAGTTATTTCAATTATTATTTAGTAAAAATGCTAAGGATATATTTTGTCTGCCCACCCAATCACTAATGGGAGGATTTTAAATCAAACAACTCCCCAGAAGACTGGGTTTGGTTGGGCAGGTTTACTTACATAGGAAATCTCTGTGTTTGGTGCTCACGAAAAGACATCAGGGCTCCGGAATCTTCTCATGGGCCACATAGAGACTTGGTTAGATGGCCTCTCCAGGTTCATTCATGGATACCTCCAGAATCCATCCCTTTATTCACCTACTAAGTGTGGGTCCCAGTTTCGGTCTTTCCCTGGTTTTCTTCCACCTCCCAGGCAATCTTGGTTCTCCAGCAACTTTTCCCAGCAGTTCCCACTCAGATGATATCAGACAGCTCTCCCACTTTCCCATTGTGCGTCTCCTTATGAATCTTTAACCACTCCCCAAATTATCTAAATTAGGGTGTGCCAGCTAGTTTGCTCACTGGTTGAACATCTACTGTCTACCCCCATTGCAATCATTATTTCCTTTAGTTATTACACAACCTCCGTGTGAATTATAACTCCACCCCTTTGAAATTGCAGTTTTTGACCATTTAGAGTTATGAGCTTAAAAACGACAACGTGGCAATATTTTTAATATGTACACAGAAGCATCATAAAATATATATGTCCGCATTTGTCTGACCATGCCGGACCTAATGAAATGTGTCTCATTTTGGCACGAGGTTGCAGGTTCAAATGACAGATGACTTGCCGATTTCTTTGTGCACTTGATACAAAGGGTTCGTTCCCATAGTAAAACATTCCTCAAGGTTCCTTCAAATAGTAAAAGGTTTCTCTACACTAGTTTTGCCGCAAAGAATGAAATGGCTCATCAGGAGGAAGACAAAGTGAAATATATGCATCCATTTTTTCCATAGAGTTAACTTAAACATACATGTTCATAGTTGCTCAAGACTTTTGTTGTATCTTTGGTAATGAGATTCAAAAATATTGGAGGCAATCCTCCATGTTGCATAGATATCCCTTGGTATGGGTTGTTGTCTAAAGGGCAAGATCCTTCATATAGGATGGATGGCCCAAGCAGTCTTTCCGGACTGAAAAAGATTATTCAGTCTCCTCACGGTCCTAGAACACTGATCCTCTAGCAGGAATTGGAAATTGATCTCTGCGTTATCAATTTGAGAAATCTGCCATACACCCAACCAAAATAAATATTGCTGGTGCGGCAACCATACTCCACATTTTTGTTTAATTTTCAGTGGTTATTGGCCAGACGCAATACTTGGGGTTGATACCCAAATAAGTAAAGATTTGTTCGCCATAGGTTTGAATTATGCCTGCATTAGTCTAAATTCCATGTATTTTTAAGGTTTTACTTCCATTAACTTGATCTTCTGTTTTCACAGGGGTCATCTGTCAACCGCATCAGCCCTTTAGTCCGGCACACACCCCATCCCCTGTCATGGCTCTGGGAGCTTCAAGGAGATCTTCTTTCAGATAGGGGGGTACGCAGAGATGTAGTCTTGCCTCTGATGAGGGAAGATGAGCAATTTGGATGTTCAGCCCAGGCTTAAGGCAATTCTTATGAACAGAAACAGATGATTTTAAAATACCAACTCACTAATAAAAAATATGTAAAACATGTTTATTTCCATGACATGGTACCTGCCTCCATATCTTGTATCCCATCTGATACATGTTGCTTCCATCTTCCTTCTTGCAGCTTATTTAAAACCGTTTTATTATATCCACTAGTTTGCTTACTGTGTGCATTTGCCTTTGATTTCTCTTCTGCAGTGAGTTTCATATTTAAAAAGTTCATTGTTCCAAGCTGCAGAATGCACACATTTCCATGGTCTCTCTATTTTAGCAAATGAACAAGCGTTTTCATGGTTTTGCAGTTGAAATGAACTGCTGGCTTTTTCTCTGCCAGTCCACAGTTGCATCATTATATTGCGAGACCACCCTTAACCTGGGTAGTCACCCAAATAAAGGAGCCCTACAACTATTTGCTTATTTTTTCTTGCACTAGCCCTATTGAAGACTCTTATAGAGCCACATAAATCTCTGCTCCCTGTGCCCACAGTGAGCCAAGAACCAGGCCGTGGTATAGAAAGAATATATATTTATTTAAATTCTAAGCTCAATGAATAACAGGTTTATTTAATCACAGACACACACAGCACCTTCTTTGTGGCTCAGAACAAAGCTTTGATTATAAAACACAATTTTTAGAATGTTCCTTTTAAACCCAGTTCTTCTGCATTTACTTTTGTCTCACAAACGTGGAACACAGGATAAATAAACTAGTGAATACTCTTTTCCAATGATTCCTGTTGTATGTCGAATTTCTATAATAATAATATGAGACAATACTAGACCATAACCTTCAATGTTTCTTGCTCAGAGTTTTAGTGTTAAAAACATAAGCTCAATGTTCATGTTATTAAAACAAGTTCACCGTCAAGGTTTGATGCATTGAGTTTCCTGTGCAATGAAAATGCTAGCAGTTTGAAATTACAGATTTGTAAAAATGCATTTGGCAAATATTACTTCACCAATAGTTAGCTTAGAAATAAACACAGGTTTGATTTTAAAACAGACATACATCACACGCTCAGTGTTGGATATATGAAGTCTCATTTTTGCAAAACACTTTCCCCCAATCCCCCCCTCAAGAAACAAGCATCAATGACATGCAACACCCCTCTGTTTAAAGGCCAGAACTAGGAAGTGGGGACAGTTTTGAAATTTTGTTTTTCAGACTCCCCCTCACTTAAAAGCATGTGTTGGGGAAGTTGGACAGAAAAATGGGGACAGTTATGAATTTCGTTTATGGTGCCAAGGGCACCCCTTTGTTAAATGCATTGTTGAAAGCTTGGTGACAATTTGGAATTTCGGGTTAAGATAGGTATGCCTTTTATTTCAAACCAGGTTGTTGGGAAGGTGTTTGAATGGGGAATTTTGTTTTGGGAACAAGTATCTTTTTAATTGAAAGGCAAGGTTTAGGGATGGTGACAATTATCAATTTTGTTTTGCTGTCAAGTATATCTTTTGTTTAAAAACAAGTTTTGGTAAGGGGTATCAGTTGGCATTTTGTTTTAGGGAAGGACATTCCTTTCCATTAGAGAAGTCAGGGGCTAACAGGAAAAATAAAGGTACCCCAATTTCTTTAAATGACTATCTTGTATCTTCCTGCTAGGACAGAAGGAGAACGTTTTGAATTCTTCCAAGATCCCCCCTGCGCCAATCTATTTGGGAGTTAATTAAATGAATATACAGTCAAATATGCTAACGGTCTACACACTTTTACCCCCACCTCCTAATGGAAGCACACCCACTGATGAAAGGGAATGGCTTAATTAAATGGATCCCCATGCTGCCATTTTGTTGAATAATCTTGCTTTTGGAAATCTCTGGGCTTGGCATTCATGGAGCCTGAGCAGAGCTTTGCTTTCAGGGAAAACAGGATTCTGGCCATCACCTCAGTCAATAGGATCACCCAGCAATGTTCCCTCTATGACTCCAGTCAAGTATCACAGCCTCTGTTTTTTGTCTCGCCAGCAATACAAAATCTCCAGCCCTCTTCCAATATTTCCACCCAGATGAGGTTTCAGCAGATCTGCTTTGGTGATTTGTGGCAGCTGTCCCTTCCATAGTGCAAGACCTTTTTTCTCTCTAAGCCCCTCCCATGGAAAGTGAACATTAGGCAGTGCTAACTTATGATCTCGCAACCAGGATTGGACATTTACAATTTTCTCCACCCCACCCCCGAAGTCCAGATCCTCTCTCAGGATTGGTTCATGAGTCTAGAAGAGAAATATTGCAACTCCCCTTTGAGATTCACATTTTATTCCATGTCTAATATTAGCCAAAGTGTCCCTAGATGGCAAAATGTTGTAATTTACCAATAAATGCCATGAGAAGTAGATATTAATATTCCTCTCCTCATGACCCGTCAGTGAAGCTTACTTTCATTTCGGCACCTTATTGCACAGCGTGCAATGAATATTCACCCTTTTCACAAACAGTATAATAGTTATGAACATGCATTTAATCTCCAGATACCTAATTTTGTGACCCATCAGCTCACCAATTCCTAAATTCAGCACATTTTTGAGGGCGCCAGAAACACATTTTAGCTTCCTTTTGCACCTCCATAAGTCACATGTGGATACATTTTATTTCAACAAAATTACCATTAAAATGACATATGAATGGACACAGTGTGACTTATCATTGCTGAGAATGTCAGTAGTTATCATAGTCCATTTAAACTAATGGGAAATCTCCAGCATGTATGCAAAACGTAACTCCATTTCTCCATGTAAGTTTAATCTCTCTGCAAGCATGTGCCCAGAACCTCTTGGGCTGGTTAGTTTGAGACCAGGGTAAAAACCATTAGCCTTTTGTTTTTTGAAAGTTGATGGGGTGAGCAGATCCTTATCATGCAGCAAACAGTCCACCTCTGCCCTGCGATATGTGCCATGAGACCATGCTGGCATCTGGCACTTTGTCCTGTAATCTGAAGTTGACCACAAATTTGATCTCAAACCTTATTTTTCTAAGCATTTTCTCCATCCAGGCCTGGGTCTTTGTTGATCTGGTCCCGTCGTAAATGCTTTGGATGTACATCAGCTTCAGAGAGATTTCCTTTGCAGATAACAAGCCAGGCAGGCCTTGAAAATCTGACCAACAACTAAAAACATGGTCTGTCTGAGGGCTAAATCAGATCTACATGAGATCAATTGTAACCTGCATTTTGCATGTGAAGCATACTATACATTCTAATACATCACTTCTTGCCACCACACACCAAGTTTTTTCCCTGACATATTTATTTTAGCAGGGGCCCATTTTTTATCATGTCTTGATTTAAAACTGCAAAACGAACATGCAAGGCCATTTTAGTTTCAGTATTTGAAAACTCTGCCTTTCATGTAGAAGGGGCCTTTGATTTTCTCTCACAAATGCAAATTAAAGGCTTCTTTTTCAGTTCGACCTTTCCCTTTATAATGAAAGATAGTCCTTTTGATTTCCAATACTTGGCCATTCACGTAGCATTTCCATTTTATCACAACTCTTCCTTGCGTTGCTTGCAGAAACACACAGTGCCTGCATTAATGTGCCCATTTTCAGTGTAGAGGTTTTTGAAAGCTGGCAGGTCATTTTGCCAGTGGGCCTTTCAGTTATGTTTGTGTGGGTTGTGATTAAACTCAACAAGTCGCTCCCCCTGGTTCGTCCATGATTCTTTCATGGGAAAGAGCAGGGGAGAGTGTTTTTTATTTATGAAGCTCCTTTTGGTTTCTTTTTTTTATCTTTGTTGGAGCCCATCTGGCTCATTTTCCTTCCTTAGGGAGAGGACACTCTGGCCTCCACTTTCATCTGTTTGACAGTGGGGTTATGGGATAGAGCCTCCTCCTTTCTACTTCCTGAGGTGCCCGGGGTCCTATCTGGAATACCCTCTTGCTCCAGCCTGGAAGTGAAGGAAGTTAATTATCTAGAAATAGAAAGAAAAGAAACGTTAAGTACTTTTTACACAACATATTTCCCCAGAAAATAGGACATATGCATTTGGGGAAAACAAATACTATATAGTAATAGATATAACATTTCAGAACATAAACATGACACATTCTTTTCCTTAACATTTCCACAAAAGATTAAACTACTCACCTGTTATAAGTCTCAATCCAGGGTTTTCATCCTTTCCCTTCACTCCTTGGATGGTTACCCAGTCAACTTTCATTTGGCTCCTCAATCAGTCGTAAAGCTTGTCTGGCATGACAGCTTTTCAACTGATTGACGTGCACCCATTTTTCTTCCGTCTGTTCTCCTTTTGGGATGGGGATCTTGTGTCAGGTGATATTTTACCTACACTTTCAAAGGAACCACGCCAAGACAGAAGACATTTCTGCTCCTTTGTCTGATTCCTTTGAAAATTGTACAGGTAAACCTTGTCACCTACCTTGTACTACTTCTTTGTGGTCTTTGGATCATAATATGTTTTCATCCCTTCAGCCGACTTTTCTAAATTGTGCTTAACTTAAGCAAAAGCATGCTGAAGATGCTTTCTTAAGTTTTTAATGTACTCATGAGTAGTGGACGCATTTATCAGTGTCTGCTCCTGGGTTCCGTAGAGCAGATGCTGAGGTAACACGATTTTTCATCCCGTCATAAGCTCAAAGGGTGACATTTTTGTTGCAGAAGATGGTGTAGACTTAATAGCCATCAGGACAAACGGTAATTGAATGTCCCAACTGGGTCCAGAGTCTGCCACAAACGTCTTTAAGATTCTCACAACTTTCTTGTTGTATCTCTCTACCCTCCTGCTCGAGGTTTGGCAGTAGGCAATGTGGAGTTTTCTTTTTATCTCTAGAATATCCCACATCTTCACTGGTAAAATGACTACCTCGATCTGACTCAATCCTTTGTGGGAGGCCAAAACACGAGAAGATGTGATTGATCATTACTGCGGCAGCTGTCTCTGCTTAACAATTCAGGGCTGGAAGATATTCTACCCACTTTGTGAACAAGCATGCCTCGTCACCTCTTCCACCCCATAGGAGCAGGAAGGGTACACCAATAAATTCCCCCTATACCTAGTAAAAGTATTTTCTGGAGGAATACTGTCTCTGCTGTCGAAACTGTCATTTGGGACTGGTCCCATGATTTAATTACCTAAATCAGTAGAATAATGTTGGGCAGCAACCACCATTCCAATAAAGGTGTCTGCGCCCAAAGTGATACTTCGAGGGTCACTGTTATCCACCAGTATAGCAATGGAGTTGTGTCCTACGTCTACTAGAGGTGTTGGATTTAAATACAAACCTTGTTGTTGGAGATGTGAATTAAAATTGACATAGGTGTCCTGATGTTTGAGGTTCTGTCCTCGCTTAATTTTGAGGGGAATTGTGAATTGTCACACCTGTCCTGAGATGGTAATCTCTTCTCGCACTTGAACTTCAACTGCATAAGGCAGCAATTGAGCTGACCGGAATGCTTTCTCGGTGTTGTCAAAGCCCATGGGGTGACCCCCCGATCATGACCAGGCTTTATTATTAATTAGGTCCAAATTGATTGTGAATCGTTGAGAATGTCACTGCCTAAATAAAAGACAGAAGGGACATCTCTCACGACCCAACAATTATGCTTTATGCTTTTGTTGCCAATGGATATTTTTAGCATACACTTGCTAGGCAGGGAATGTTTGGAATTTGGGATTTCCAGACCTACTTCCCATTCATCAATCAATTTAAATGTGGGAATGGTCTGTTCTTTTGGGAGTCTCCTGAATAACCCTTCGCTGATGAAGCTTTTTCTATTATTCAGGCATACTCTGGTGAGCACAGGCACTCCCCCTCATTTATCTGAATGGGAAAAAACAACTTTTCGCCCTTTTTCTGAATGTCCGTCCCCGAGCGGGTTCATCATTGTCTGGTTTTACAGGACTTAAAGTTTCTTCTGATTTTGGACTAGTGTAAAATGTGGGGGTGTTCCCTTTCAGTGTTGATTGCCACTTAAAACTGGGAGGAAGGTTGATTTTCAAGAATGGAGGTTTCCCATCACAATTTTTTTTTCTCCAACAGAGATCATGGTGATGTCTGGGACCTGGTTATTCTTGAAATGGAATTATACTTTCTCGCACTGTCATTTGATTAAATGACAGGTTCATTCATGCTGGCATTATTGGTACACATTTTTAATTTTATAGGTTGGTTAGTCTGGGTCCAGAGGACCTTGTTTACACAGTTGATCAGATGTGATAACCTCCTCGGGAGATAGTTACCTAGTAAACATGGTGTGCCCTCTGGAGTCATGTCTATAACTGGATGTTTTAATCGATGTTGCCCAATTTTTATTTCCAGATCTGCAGTCACTTTGACGGAAATATCATTCCCGTCAAATTTTTGGAGTTGTCCGGGAAGTGCAGTGAGGGGAATTTGGTGGCCCTCCCCTGTCCTGAGTTTAGTTGGTCAAAGGCCTTTTTGGACAGGAGGGTGGCTTGGCATCCAGTGTCCACCAGAGCTCATAATTCACACTGACCCTGCACTTTGACTGGTGCAGAAAATCTGCCTTCTTTCTCCTCCAGGGTGCAAAGAAACTGTGATTTATTTGTCAGCTCGGTGGTCATTTTCGCAAGGTTGACCTCTGACACTGGGTGATCTTGGGTGATTTTCTGTCAGCTTTAGGAATCTGTAAGAACAATGTTTCAATAGAGAATGGGCAGATTTGGGGAATCCTCTTTCTCTCTGATCCTTTGTTTGCCGGCTTTAACTGGAAGCAGTCCTCAGAACCTGTTTGGGGAAGAACGCCTCCTCTGTTTCATTTCTGTCTGGATCACAGTTTTTGGGTTGAATAGTTTCCTGAGCTGGGTTGGTCTCCATACTTACCGTGTCCCACTTAGGGTTTTTTGGGACCCATTTTTCTTTGGGAGGGATCCCCTCATTTCTGAAAGAGAAGTTACCTGAATACTCCAGACACTCTTCTTTCTCAAAGGGAGTGCTGAGTTCTTCCATTAAGTGGGTTCTTCTTTGGCCTCCCCTACTTACCCTTTGCTCTTTGGGTTCTAGCTTTGTGAGGGTAGAAGAGTCACTTTCTGCCTGAGACGTTTCTAGGGGTTCTGTCTGGGCGAGAAATGAAGCTTACTCTAGGGCTTGACATATCCCCTCCACGGAGGCCCCTTCCACAGGAACCTATGGTTTATCACACATTTCCTCCTATCATTTGCCACGGGACATCATACCTGGGTGTTGGGGAACTCCGGGAAGCAGGGATAGCCTGAGGGTTGGACTTAGCCCTCAGCATGTGCCCTAGATCATCCGTCTGTGGATGGACCTGTCGCTCCAGCTGCAAGACCTTTTCTGGGTTGAAGGGAGGTCTAGAGTCGTACCTCTCCTGTTCCCAAAAGGGGTAACTATCCATTCTCCTGGAGTATCTTGGGTACTGGAAACTTCCACCATAGTTTTCCATCCTGAATATATCGTCTTCCTGGTTCAGGGATCTATTGTCCTGGAATCGACGAGTGAGGGGGAGGATTGTATTTGTATTTATATTTATTTTATTTATAACGCGCAACCCGCAGGCCCGGAGGCATCAGGGCGCAACTTATACAAGGTTACAAAAGCATATATACAATAATAGCGATGCATGAATTTACAAAGGAATAACATTACACAATATGGACAGGACATTAGGTACAAATCAAACAGTAGAGCCGGAGCCGCTAGGTACTAACCGGGGTCGGCAGGTCAGAGTAAGTGGAACAGGGGCGCTGTGCGGGACTTAAAGCTGGCCGAAAAGCCAGGATCTGGTATTGGCTTTGAAAGTGTAGAAAGACTCTTCTGCTCTGATTGTAGCAGGGAGGGAGTTCCAGAGCTTGGACGCTAGGACCGGGAAGATTGAACCCCCTGCTTTTTGCAGTTTAAATATAGGGATGGCTAGACAGTGGGACTGGGCAGTTCTTAGTGGACGGGAGGTCACGTGTCGCGATAGTCGACTGCCGAGGTAGACGGGGGCCTTATTAGCCAGGCATTTGTGCGTAATGGCGACTGCTTTGAGTGAGATTCTTTGCTTGACAGGTAACCACTTTAACTTTGTTCTAGTTTCTGTGATATGGTGGTTACGAGGGATGTTTAAGGCGGTTCGGATGGCATTGTTTTGGGTAGTTTGGAGTTTATTTAGGTTTTCTTGGCTGGTGCCTAGGTAGAGGGCACTGCAGTAGTCGATTTTAGCCATGATGAGGGATCTCGCTAGTGTGAAACTGTTGGAAGTAGTGAGGAAAGGTCTACAGGCTGCAATGAGTTTGCATGTGTATGCAGACGCAGATCTGACAGCATTCGTTTGTCGGGTTAATGATAAAGTAGCGTCTAGGTGGAACCCTAAAGTTTTAGTGTCTTTAGAGACTCGAATGTTATTGCCGTCTATGGTGAATGACTGATATGACGGTTCTAGTCTGCTTAGGCGTTGTGCAGTGCCCAAGATCAGAAGCTCCGTTTTGTCGTCGTTTAGGCAAAGCTGGTGTTGGGCCATCCAAGCTTGGACATCATTGAGGGCCTTGGTATCAGCTAGATAATCACCAGTGATGGGGATGAGTATCTGGGTGTCATCCGCATAATTAGTGTAGGAGACACCCAGATAGTCGAGCACATCAAAGAGTGGTTTTGTGAAGATGTTATAGAGTGTAGGTGACACACAAGAGCCCTGAGGTACGCCACAGTGAATAGGGGAAGGGTCGGCGGCTGCGGATGGGGCAAAGACTCTTATGGATCTGTTGCTCAGAAAGGATTTGATCCAGGCTGCAGCCGAGGATAAGACGTTAGCAGCGGAGTGGAGGTGCTTGCAAAGGATTTGGTGGTTGACCAGATCAAAAGCGGCCGAAAGGTCGAGAGGTAATAGCATGGCTAGCTTGCCCTGATCCTTTAGGTCCTCGATTTGGGTTTTGAGGTCTATTAACGCAGTCTCCGTCCCGTGTCTGGAGCGGAATCCAGATTGTCGTAGACCTAGCATGTTATTGGATTCCAGATAATTTTGAATCTGAAGGTATGCAGCACGGTCTAAGATCTTAAGCAGAAATGGTACTGTTGTGATAGGTCGGAAATTGGTAGGAATACTTCGGTCGAGGGATGGTTTTTTGAGCAGAGGGATCACCCAAGCGTCCTTCAGGTTATCCGGGACAATACCGGTTTTGAAGGACGAGTTAATGAAGGCCGTGATGAATGGGGCCAGCTTATGAGCCGAGTCCTTAATAATAGGGGCTGGTCAAGGATCACCTTGCAAGTTGGAGGGTTTAATTCTGAGAATTATGTTTTCTACCTCAACGACAGTGAGCGGTGAGAATGTAAATGGTGTGGTGTTGGCAGCGTCTGGAGTGGGGGCCTTGGCAGGGAAAAGAGCGCGGTTGTCGTGCTTCAGGCTGTCCTGCTTATCTTTAATTTTCGCTTGTAGTGTGGTCATTTTATTTAGTAAGGCTGCTTGGATGTTAGCACACCATTTACTATCTTTCAAGCAGTTGTCAGGGGGAGCGACAGGAGTTTCAAGCTCTTTTAGGATTTTGAAGAGTTTCTTCGTGTTCGAGTCGGCGTGCATAATGCGGTTGTTAAAAGATTCCTTTTTTGCAGTGATGATGGCATCTTTATAAGAGAGTGAGGCAAGAAGGAAAGCATCTTTGTGCTCGTCAGAAGGATAGCTTTTCCAACAATTTTCGGCACAGCGTTTTGCTTTTCGGAGAGTTCTTAACTGTGGGGTGAACCATGAGTTAAGATGAGCTTGTAATTTGGCCTTCCTAAGTTTGATGGGTGCTATAGAGTCAATGGCCATTAGCATTATGGTTAGGATTATTTTGGAAGTTCTGGTTCGTGGGGTATCTGGGAAAAAGAGTGATACTTCTCTCCTGAGAGAAGTTTGGGGGGAAATATGCTGGGTCAGCACTTACCTGTTTGGCTCGCCACCCCCAGGGCGGGGGAGTGTAGGCATACCCCAGGATTGGCTTGGTACCCTTGTACCTAGGGCTTACATAGGTGGCAGTGTCCGAGGGATCATTGTTCTGTGCCCCTGCCTGACTACCATTTAATTATTGGGCCCAGGTGGGGGGTCCCTTCTGCCTTCGATTTTGCTTGTTGGGAGGAGGGTTACTTTTAGGTCCCCCCCCATCTCCAGGTCCAAGTGGGGGGTAGTTCTCACCTCCGCAGCAGCAAGTGTGTTAGATGGCTTAGGGATTTTGGGGGGGGGTTATTCTCAGTGGGCTTCTGGACCTCAAAAATCCTGGTGGCTTGTTCAATTACCCAATACAGGGTCCTGTGCTCATGAAAACCGTGCACCAGCTGAGTTATTATGCATTTGGCGAATTCATGGAAATAGGTGGTCACAAACTCCCTACCATGTGTGTTCACCCGCCGGGAAGTCTGTGCAAATGCACATTTTAATTCCTGCACAATCTCCCTAGGCGCTTGATCTTCCCCATGTTGCAAATTATATGCAGCCTTCTGGGCCTCTTGTGGGTTTCTGTGTGAGGAGAAATGTTTTAAAATGGCCACCTTATAGATGGGCCATTTATAATTATCCTGGTCCTCCAGTCTTGCAAGGAAACTGGAGTACTCAGGTGAGAATGTCCATTTCGTAAATGGGATGCAATTCACATCCTTTCTGATCTGGAATGATGCCATCATCTGCTCATAAAGTTCCGGGTGCCCCCATACTGAATATTTGGCATTCTTGCGGTATGGGGTCAGGAAGCTCTTTATGGCCTTGATTTGTCTTAAGGGGTCTTTAACAAAATCCTTGCTCGATTTTGCTGTCTATTTCTTCCTCTGCACCCGAGTCCATTCATTTTCTGACTTAGAGCTGCTATGTGTACTCCATTCCATGTCCTCTAGGCGCTCCCTATCTTCACGAAATTGGGAATACCTCCCGACTCATGGGATCTGGGCTCTTCTCGCCGAGACTGCATCGAAATCTCAGGGTCGCTATCCCTGTAGTTACTTTTAGGCCGAGTATAGAACACAGTTTTATCATCCCTCCTTCCAGGGAGTCTGGGAACGCCCCTCCACTTCCCTGAATGTATGGAGATTTTTAGAATGCCCTTCCTAGGCTGCAGCCCTGGCTTTGCTCCTTCAGCGTAACAGGCCCTTTGTAATTTAATCTTCAGCCAATCTAACTCCCTGACTTTCTCATCGTAGGAGTTTTCACGGTCTGAAGTACTCACAATATTCTTTTTAGTTTCCCAGGACACACTGGTCTGGCCCCCTTCCCTTCTGTATGGTTGGTAGAGATGAATACTCATCCTGATCAGACAAGGACTGGCCTTCTGGATCAGTTTGGCTAAACCTGGGTAAGTCCAACTGCCTCATGATCCCTTGTTATTTGTCAGTGGCATACATGAGGTCCGTTCCCATTTGTACCTGGGAGTTTGTAAATGACTGGTCTGAGGCCCCTGATGGGAGGGGTGTCTCACCTTGATCAGTGGGCCTTGTCCCGTATCTTCATTGGTCAGGGTGCCTAAGAGCCTGTTTATATTTTTCAATTTCGTTTGTCAAACTCTCGCACCTGTGTCTCTCTTTCGTTATTTCCTGTTGGTACTCAGACACCTGGCTTTTTAATTCTGACACTAAGGTCTGATTGGTGTCAAGCACCCTGCTCTGAGCGCCCAACAGATCTTTTATTTGCTGCACTTCATGCTGAAGTGATTCATTCTTCGTCTGTGAGCCTTGTATGCTGCATGCATATTCAAGGCGCTTTTCCTTCCGGAGACTAATCACTTTGTCTTGCACATCCCTATATTTTTCTGCCTCTGATAGTTCAGCCTCTATTTGTCTCACATGCTCTGCTAGCTCAATCTTTTCTTTTCTAATTCTGGTCAGTTCCTGAGACCCTGGCTGTTCCTTTTCTGCATTTACTTTCAACCTGGATGCATCTTGGTCTTTGACCAGTTGTAAATTCCATTGTTTCAGAATATTTACATTCTGCCACATGTCATCAAACTCCTTTTGTGAGTCCATCACTTTGATGGTGAACTGACTATTTTCCTTTTCCAATGTCTTGATTTGTATCTTGAGGCCCACAATTTCTTCTAACAACCCTCTATTATGTTAAAGTTTAAGGTTATTTGTACCACGCACTATCACCACAGGACTGGTCCCCTGGTGTTCTAGAAGATCTGAAAAGGATGGTGGGTTAGTAGGGTGCAGTGGGAATTGGAAAGTGAGATATGATGTTCTGTTGGCAGCTTCAGTTCGATTTGCACCCTTTTGCTGAACTTAGGTGCGATTTTCATGTCTGAGCAATTCCCATGTGCTGTTGTGCAGGGTTATGTGTTGTCTGTATGGTGTTTGCGGAGAAAATTAGGTTCTCCAGCATTGGATCTTTCATGGATTCACATGCTTAGAATATTCCCCGTCGTCAGACTGGGAACCCTCGGTACACATATATATAGTCATTTCCAATAGGAAAAAACTTCTGCCCTATCCCCGTCTGCGTCCTCTACGGGGCCGCCCACGTACGCCCCGTTGGACGTGATGGTATATAAGCCCCGCCCCCGCGGGTCCCTTCAGATTTCAACCGTCTCCAAAGATAGTGGGATCTCCTCGTGTATTTTCTTCAAATACTTATCGAATTGTTTCTAACTCCTGCGAGTTTGTCTGTTTGGTCCACTTCTAACTCCTACGAGTTTTGTTTGTTGGGCTGGCAATAATGTCGGGTAAGCCTCTTTTCCGCCCGTGTGCCACGTGCGGTCTAAAGAAGGTTTATGAAGGGGATGGCCATCTTGACTGCATCTACTGCCTTCACCCCCACCACTCGGCGGACCAATGTGATATTTGCAAGGGGTTTTCCCAAAAAACCCTGAAGGACCGGAATCGGCGACTGGTCTCGTGGCTGAACGACGGCGCTGGAGCGTACCCTCAGTCGGAGGTAGGATCGGTGCGCAGTATCGCCTCAGCGAAAACATCAGAAGCCCCCCGACGCTCACATCCGTCGGAACCTCCGGCCAAAAAATCACGACCTACGGAGAAGGACGTGCCTCGAAGTCATTCCTCTAAGGCCTCATCGAAAGAATCGACGAAGAAATCATCTTCCTCTTCTTCTTCGTCGAAGAAAGATAAGGACAGGCCAAAATCCTCCTCGAGCGATCAGAAAAGATCAGCTACGAGTAGAGAGGCGGATAAACGCAGGGAGAGCTCCGCGAAGGCGGGACCGCCTAAGCCACCTGCAGGCCCTCCGTCGACGACAGCGACGATCCAAGTGCCCACTCCGTTACAGTCCCCCGCCTTTCAAACGGGCTCATCGTCGACGACGATTCCCTCGTCGACGGAGTTCCAGGCCTGGAGGCCAGAAGTGTTCGACATGGGGCTACCCGACACACTGCTGCAAGAACAGGCAGTTTCGATCGCCTCCAAAGAAGACGACGGCTTCAGAATAGTGAGCCCGGAAGACCTGGGGCTACGGCCCAGATTTCCTTCTGGTGCAACCTGCTCTCAAGTTTTCACCCAGCCTCCAAACGCCCAGGCTACTCTCTCCATGGAGGTACTTTCCTCCTTACACTCGCTCTTGAAGTCCCTGGACGAAAGGCTCCCACCTGTTCCGACGACTCCCCTCGTCGACGAGCCCGGACCTTCACACCGCCCGACTAGATCGGTCGTGGGCCCAACTGCTCCAACAGTCCAGGAAGAAGGTGAGCTCTCGGACTCCCTCTCTGAACAGGGGTCAGCTTCTGGTATCTCCCTCTCGCCGTCGAGAGACCCGTCATGGGTTTCGGATGTGGAGGTGGATCCTCCGAAAAGTCCCATTCACCCGTCTCCACCGGATGACATAGGGGCCTTCCATTCCATGATGGAAAAGGCCTGCAAGGAGTTCGGTTTGACCCAACAAGAAGAAAAGAAGGACTGCTTCCTCTTTGACCACATGGGCAAGAATAGGCGTTCCGTTTTTTCGATACCGATACTGGACCACGTATGGAAAGAGGGCGTCCAAACCATGCGGCATCCATTCTCGGAACCTGCGGTCAAGGGCCGCGTAGAGAAAAAATTTAAAGTTCCAGATTCGACGCCAAAATGCCTCTCTGCGCAACCCACGCCTGACTCGGTGGTATCGGCGGCGGCGACGAGAAAGGCAAAGGCCCAGCATAAATGCTCTACCCCTCCGGATTCCGAAGCTAGACGCCAAGACGCTTTCGGTAAGAAGATCCTGTCAGTGGGAGCGTCAACAGTGAAAGCAGCGAACTCCCTGGCAATCATGGCCAGGTATGACAGGGAGATGTGGCACAGACTGGCACCCATTATGGACCACCTCCCAGAAGAACACAGAAAATCAGCTATGTCCCTGGTTCGTGAAGGAGAAGAAGCCTCGAACCATGCTATCAATATAGCGGTGGACCTGGCAGATTCGGGGTTCAAACAAATTAACAACGGAGTGGTTCTACGACGCCAGGCCTGGCTCAAGTGCACCAACTTTAGACCCGAGGTGCAATATAAGGTCGTCGACATGCCTTTCGAAGGTGACCACCTGTTTGGCGAAAAGGTGGATGAGGCCTTGAAAGGAATGAAGGAGGACTCTGAGACGGCGCGCTCACTGGGCTCTCTCCAAAGCGGTAAGCCCTTTCGTGCCTTTCGCCCCTTTAGAGGAGCTACGGGAAACGCACGATTTGCGGGATCCAGGGATAGAGCATTCGGGAGGTCTTCATATCCGTCCCAAGGCTATAGGCGCGCCTCACAGTCCTCGACCCGACGCAGAAATTTCCAGGCCTCCAAGAGACGTCCCACTTACTCGTCGTCGACGGGAAAACAAAAAGATCAACAATGACGTTCTAGGAGGGAGAGTGTCAAGTTGCGTCGAGGAATGGGAGTCAATTACGACAGATCGGTGGGTTCTGGACACGGTGAGACTGGGACATTCCCTAAGATTCAAATCCAGACCTCCAAGACGTCCACCGATACGCCTGTCTCAACCACACCTAAGCGTCTTGCGTCGAGAGGTTGCGCTCATGCTAAAAAAAGGCGCCATCGAGTTAGTCCCTGCTTCGCAGAGAGGCTTAGGGGTTTACTCACGCTGCTTCGTAGTAAAGAAACCAAACGGGAAGTGGCGCCCCATCCTCGACCTACGGGACCTCAACAAAACCCTGCTGAGTCAAAAGTTCAAGATGCTTACTCTACAGGAAGTAATCAGATCGGTCCAAAAGAACGATTTCCTGGCGTCTCTGGACCTCCAAGATGCGTATTTTCACATTCCGGTGCGCACTCACCACAGGAGGTTCCTGAGGTTCCTAGTCGGCCAAACACACTACCAATTTACTGTGCTCCCTTTCGGCCTGAAGTCCTCCCCAAGAACCTTTACAAAGTGCCTAGCACCCGTAGCAGCCTGGCTGCGGAAGGAAGGGCATCACGTTTACCCGTACCTCGACGACTGGCTCGTGAGGGGATCCTCCCCAGCGTCGACCAACGACAGCCTATTGACCACCTTGCGACTGCTACAGCGTCTGGGATTTGCAGTGAACTACGAAAAGTCTTCACTAAAGCCCTCGAAGAGCTTGAAGTTCCTAGGTGCTCAATTCGACACCCACACGGGACTAGTGAAACCATCCCTGGAAAGGTTGTTGAAGATCAAACACCTGACAAACCAACTTCGTTTACAGAGCAGGTTGTCAGTAAGAAAATATGCGGCTCTCCTCGGCTCCATGGCATCGTGCATCCACCTAGTCGCGAACTGCCGGTTGTTCATGAGACCTCTACAGGAGTTCCTATCAGACAGATGGAAGCAGGCCACAGGCCGCTGGTCGGACAAGATAATAGTCGACGACGAACGAGTTATCAAAGCCCTCCAATGGTGGAAAGTGGCGCGCAACCTGGACAGAGGGGTCCCCCTGCAGGAGCCGGAATTTCAGAACACCATCATTACAGACGCCTCTCTGTCGGGCTGGGGAGCACACATGTCACGTCACCAAACCCAAGGCAGGTGGTCGTCGACCGAATCTCGCCTACATATCAACGTCCTGGAGCTAAGGGCGGTGAGATGGGCCCTGAAATCTTTCCTCCCACACATCAAGGGGTCAAAAGTAAGAGTGCTCACGGACAATACGACAGCTATGTTCTACCTGATAAAACAGGGTGGCACCAGATCCAGGACCCTCTCGAAGGAAGCTCAAAAGATCTGGCATTGGGCTTTAAAACACCACATCTCCCTAGTGGCATACCACCTACCGGGAGCGAAGAACGTACAGGCGGATTCCCTGAGCAGGACTATGTCACAAATACACGAGTGGGAGCTGGACTCCACTCAACTCGGGGAAATCTTCGAAAGATGGGGGACCCCGTCGATCGATCTCTTCGCCACGGAAAGAAACCGAAAATGTGTTCAGTTCGCGAGCAGATGGCCCCAAACAGGCTCCCTGGGGGAAGCGTTCTCGTTTCCGTGGACAGGCAAGTTCCTCTACGCCTTCCCTCCATTTCCCCTCATACGGAGGACGATCCAGGGGATCCACAGGTACAATTGCCGGGTCATCCTAGTGGCCCCGCGCTGGCCGAGGCAACCATGGTTCTCAGACCTCCTTCATCTGTCGCTGGATCAGCCGATACCATTCAGGAAAGTGCCGAACCTCCTGTCCAGGGACGAGGGGACCGTGTGGCACCACAATCCGGACAGCCTGAACTTAACTGCATGGCTCCTGACTTCTCGGAGTTCGGGAACCTAAAAGTCTCGACTGATTGCCGAAGGATTCTGCAGGCGGCCAGGGCCCCGTCCACTAACAAATCATATGTAAGCAAATGGAAAAGGTTCTGTATATGGTGTCAAACACAACAAAATATACAACCTTTGGAAGTAACTCCGGAGCAAATCCTCCCGTATCTTCTTCATCTTGCGGAGAGCGGACTGTCATCATCGTCAATCAAAGTACACCTGGCGGCTGTTTCGAGATTTACAAGAAGAAGACAGTCCCCTCCACTATTCAGTGACAGGCTAGTGAAGCATTTCATGAAGGGTCTGTTTAGAACCTTCCCTCCGGAAAAACGGTTCCCACCGTCGTGGAGTCTGAACACGGTTCTAGCTGCCTTAATGAAGCCTCCCTTTGAGCCAATGTCCTCTTCATCTCTACAATTTCTATCTTGGAAACTCGCGTTCCTAGTTGCCATCACTTCGGCTAGAAGAATGTCGGAACTACAGGCACTGGTCATAGACCCTCCATATCTGAGGTTCTTTAAGGACAAAGTTATTTTATCAACTAACCCTTCATTCATCCCAAAAGTACCGTCGGTCTATCATAAGCACTCGACCCTGGTACTCCCTACTTTCTTTGCATCTCCTTCGTCGACGGCGGAGAAGGCTCTTCACACTCTGGACGTCAAAAGGGCGCTAAAATTTTACCTGCAAAAAACGCAAGATATCAGAGCCACCAGACAGCTATTCGTCGCCTACGGCCCCTCGGCTAGGGGTAAGGCTATCTCCAAACAAGGTCTGGCTCGCTGGGTCTCCTCGGCGATTACCCTGTGTCATTCCAAGGCCGGGAGACCTCTACTACATCGTCCCAGAGCCCATTCCACGAGATCGACATCTTCCTCCGTGGCTCTATGGGCAGGAATTCCGCTGACGGACATCTGCCAGGCGGCGGCATGGTCTGTTCCGCACACGTTTACGCGCCACTACTGCCTGGAAAAGCAGCACGCGGATGAGGTACAAATGGGAAGGGCAGTGCTTCGCCACCTTTTTCAATGAGGTAAGCCAAAGTTTCAAGAATAATGCTGCCTATTATTTGGCCTCAGCTGTTTTTTCAGAGTGTATACATGAATGTACATAGTTTATTGACCTAAACATAAGTGGTCGGGTAGATATATGCGCAAGGGGTGCATACTGAGTCATATGACATAGCATTGTATGGCGGAAATCCGTTTCGTATCAGTATAATAAGTTGTTGCTTACATACATGGTGTAAACGGTAGTGTTTGGGGGTGTCTCTACGAATGTAAGTTACATTGCACTCTCACCTCCTTCTTGATGTTACTGCTTTACAATCTATTCTAAGCATGTGAATCCATGAAAGATCCAATGCTGGAGAAGGGAGTAGTTTCTTACCTGTAACTCCATTTCTCCAGCATTGGTATCTTTCATGGATTCACATGCGCCCTCCGGCCTCCCCGGACTGCAATGTGGAAGATTGGTATGTAAGCAAGTTTTCCCCCGTTATCTTGGAGGGGTCGAAATCTGAAGGGACCCGCGGGGGCGGGGCTTATATACCATCACGTCCAACGGGGCGTACGTGGGCGGCCCCGTAGAGGACGCAGACGGGGATAGGGCAGAAGTTTTTTCCTATTGGAAATGACTATATATATGTGTACCGAGGGTTCCCAGTCTGACGACGGGGAATATTCTAAGCATGTGAATCCATGAAAGATACCAATGCTGGAGAAATGGAGTTACAGGTAAGAAACTACTCCCTTTTAGTATTGGGTTAGCAGTGTTTTTTCTTACCTCTTTGCTTTGGTTTCTTTGGTCGATATCTTTACTTTACTTTACTTTAATTGATTGATTTGTATAGTGCGGCCATAGACCCAAAGGCGTGAGGGCACTACAAGACAAATAACAGTTACACAGGAACAGCAAAGAGGTTGCATGTAGTTAAACAGAAATAGAAGAAATAAGATATTTTCACTGACATGTAGCAACTAATTAGTTAAAAAGATGAGTCTTCAGCTTCTTTTTAAATATCTCAAGCGACTCAATGTACCTCAACACGAGGGGAAGGGCATTCCATATGGTCGGACCCATGGCGAAAAGAGCTGATTTAGCCACCTTGCCAGTGCGGATATCTATGAACATCCTATGTGCTTTGATATTGTTTTGCATTCTAGTCGGCAGGCACGTGGCAAGGTGTGGTAATTGCCACGTGCCAATAATAACTATGAAAAACATTCTCATGGGAACTACTTTTTCCTTTTCCTTTTTACCACTCCCCCAAACCCCCCCTTTTTTCACCGTATTGTACGTTTCTCTACAATTGTCTTGAATATGCCTCAGTTCAATTAGGAAACAACCTCGAAACGCGTCAGCCAAGTATATTGAACTCATGGGTGTTCTTCTTTGCATTGAATATCGACATACTTGCAACTGAAAAAAAACGTTTTGTTTGATTAAGTGTCTCCATTTTCTTAAACTGAGATCATTATTGAATACAATTGAACGTGTTTTACATGTTGAATATTGTCTGAACCATTGAATGTCTTTTGACAGCATAACATATTGTGCAGGGGACGGGAGGGCTCCCAATCTGGATCATCTTTTCTCCCCTGCACCTATCCATATATGGAAAATTGACTTTAACTCATTAGTGTGCACCGATAACCCCAAGTTTTCTTGCAAGGTGTGGTAATTGTCCTCCGTAGAAATCTAGCAGTATATAGACATGGGTGGTGGAGGTGTGTTTCACTCCCACCCTAGGGTCAGAGATGGTTCAGATAGGAAGGTTATGGGTCCCTCCTTTAACTTCTAGTCGGGGGTCCCTGGCCTATTGTGGCATTCCTCTGTAAACTTGGAGGTGTGTGTGCATGAGAGGTCGGGAACGTCCTCCCTACACCCGCCAGTTGGGGATGATTAATCTATGGATTGTGGGTCCCTCCCTGGGCTGCATGTTTCTTCCAGAATGTATGATTCCTACTCATTCTCTTCTGATTGTGGGTGAAGAGCCAAGTTGTTAGTTGTTTTCTGAATTCCAGATGATCCCTTGTATTGCGTATGTTTTTTTGCTAGGCAATTCCATGTTTTTGGAGCCAGGTGTGAGAAAGATGATCCTCCAAATGTTATTTTATTGTATGGTTTTGGTTCTAGGTGAATGTCGTAGCTTGATCTGAGTGGTCTTTCTGGATGGTAGATGGTTATTTTCTTCTTTAGGAACTCTGCTCCTCGGCCATGAATTGCTCTGTGCGTTATGCACACTCTTTTGAACCTTATTCATTGTTTTATTGGTAGCTAGTATAGTATTTTCAGTGCTGGTCTAATGTGTTCTCTACATGCTAGTTTGCGCAGGAGTCTGGCCACTGCATTTTGGATAATATGCAGTTTCTTTAATAGGCATTCCTGTCAGGATGCCTACCCCCAGGCATCCGGACCAAGCCCATCAGCCCCGGGAGCAGGCCTATCTGGGTTCAGTCCTGGCGCCTAAGGCGCCAGGCTCATAGTCATTACTTACCTCAGGCAGACCATGCTGCAAATTACTCCAATCCAACATGAAGCCTGAAAGGGACTATTTTTCTACAAAGACTATTTTTTACTCGGGTGTGGTTCTAGGGACTTCTTACCTGGGACTACTTTTGAGGCTATTTAAACCACGCCCGACCAGCAACACACGCTTCAGGTTATTCTGCATCCAGCAGCGTAACACTCACTGTGCCTGCAGCCTGCATCCAGTCTTCTGCCACGCCCGCTTCGAATCCGGAGCTCCTAAAACAAAGAGGAAAGAAAGGGACAAGGTTAGAAAACAAACTTATTTCTATTCCACACCTGATTCTGGATCCATCTTGTCTTCGGACCTGTACAGAACATAATTTCTGCACACGCCGCACCTCGAGCTGCACCGGCGCGCTATACTCACCAGTCTTCACAGCATCCTTCGGGTCGGCGCTGCCTCCATCATTTCTTCGCCAAACTTCGGCACCTAGGAGACAAAAGAAAACCACAAGGTGAGTCGAGGGAACCAACAAATATAATTGTTACCACCATAGACTTACCTGATTTACCACCGGAGGCATCCTTTTTTGACTCTCCATATTTTCACGTGCCACATCTGTAAAGAGAGACAAAACAACATGTTTTCCTCGTGCAACATTTACCAGACAGCGCCGGGTAATACAGACTCTTACCTGAGCGCCACCAGCTGCCACAAGAGCATCTTTTCATGAGCCAGCTGCAAGACAAGAAAGGAAAGAGGGAACAAGAGTGAACATCAGACATATTGAACTCTATGAACTTAATACTTACTAGTCCTCACCAGGAACCTCAGAGTCAATACTCTCCGGAACTCTCCCAAGCCTTCAAACCAGTGAAGTAACTGGAATCGACGCGCCCCTGCAAATCCACGCAGGATGGAGAGCTCATCTTTCAAGAATATAAGGTGAAATTGCCGTGAGGGCATTTTGGAGGTGATTAGTTGTGGAGGACTGTGCGGGTGCCATCACTTGAATCCACAAGTAGCTAAATCCATCTCTCCACTTGCAGGAGAATATTTCTACGGGTTAAGCAGACAAGATTAGGAGGGCAGATCCAGTCACTACGCATCACGTGGGTGGAGACCGCAGCTGTCCGGGTCCGACCGACGCCCCTGTGGGAGCCAGGTGAGCGTAACAGAACGCAAAGCCTATCTACAAATCCCCACCCGGGCGTTATGGAAACCTCAGAAACCGACCAACTAGCCTTATTGTTAAGGGAACTTAGGGCAGAAGTGCACTCCGCGCGCCAAGAGACTGATGCCCTCAGGAGAGAACTGATTGTGTCAAAGGAGCGCACTGATGATCTTGCTAGACAATTACTGCAAAACCAAGTAGGGCAAACACCATTACCTGGACTCGGGGGGGGGGGGGGAATCCAACTCCTGTTTCATCGAGCAATCCTGTGCAAGTGGTTCTACCAGAGAGCATTCCTTTAGCTCCACCCGAACGTTTTGCTGGGGACCCAAAAATGTTTGCCGTGTTTATGAACCAATGCCGCCTGCCCTTTTTATGCAGACCTGGAGCTTTTCCAAATGACCAAACCAAAGTAGCCTTTGTACTATCATATCTTAGTGGCAGCGCAGCGGATTGGTCAATTCCATTAGTTAACCAGGATGACCCTCTTTTCCGGGATTTTCAAGGTTTTCAATTGAGCATGGAAAGACTATTTGCCAGACATTCACAGGGACAGGCCCTGGATAACCAACTTTTATCATTACGACAAGGTAACCAGGATCTACTAACCTATATTGCCACTTTCAATAGGTTAGTGGTGGAAACCGGATGGCCAGAGGTAAAACGAATTACATTATTTCATTGTGGACTTCGGGGTGAACTCAAAGACGTTTTGGCCCAAGTTGTGAACCCACCTCAGGATTGTGCAGAATATATAGACTTAGTGGTCAAGTTAGACCACCGACTTCAGAATAGAAAGGCTGATCGAGCTAAGTTCGAGAATCGGGTATTGGTTAAACCCAACGTTACCCTCAAAGGAACAGATGTATCAGAACCGATGCAGATCCGGGGAAGTAAAGGGACCCTTAACTTAAAAGGAAAGAGAAAGAAGACGGCAGATGCAATTGTGTCTGTACTGTGGGGCCTCAGGGCATTTTCTACGGGATTGCCCTATAAAAACATCTAAAAAAGTAGTCGGAGTTGCTGATCAAACAGAGCCTGATTCGGGAAACGACCACGCCCAACAAGCGTAGAGGTCCGCTTGCCGAGCTTGAAGAAGGATACTCGGACCTCGCACTTCATCATACCAATGGTCGTTATAGATCCAAGGCAGCCATCACGTATGCACGCAGTGAGGGCATACATTGATAGCGGGGCCATAGGAAACTATGTGGACCACGAGTTGGCTTCTAGGATGAATCTATCTCTCTGCAAAAAGACCACTTCGGATGTCATCACCACAGTCGATGGAACTGAAATTGCCTCTGGGCCTGTAACCCATTCCACCGCAGAGATGACACTATTGGGTCAGGATGGGCATCGAGAGACTATTGTGTTTGATTTAATCAAAGCCCCGCAGTTCCAAATAATACTGGGGATACCTTGGTTGGAAACACATAATCCTTGTATTGATTGGCGAGAGAAGAGAATAACCTTCCCGGATTGTGCACATACTTGTTACCCAAAAAAAACCTTGAACCAAGGCCTCGCCACAGTCGCTACTCCAGTCGTGCAGTTACCTCAGGAATATCAAGAATTCCAGGATGTTTTCCAAAAGGAACAGGCAAACACCCTACCACCTCACAGATCATACGATTGTCAAATCGATCTCATACCCGGTGCACAACCTCCATGTAGTAGGATCTACGCCCTTACGGAACCCAAAAACCTTCACCTACGACAATACTTGGACCAATACCTTGCTAATGGCTTCATTCGTCTATCCAAGTCCCCTGCATCTTCAGCTTTGTTCTTCGTGCCTCAAAAGGAAGGTGACCTCAGAACGTGCATAGACTACCGTGCATTAAATCAGATCACGGTTAAGAACCGATACCCATTGCCTCTGATCCCGAATTACTAGACCAAGTAAAGGACGCTTGCATCTACACCAAATTAGATCTCCGAGGGGCATATCATCTGGTACATGTAAAGAAAGGCGAAGAATGGAAGACTGCTTTTCGCACTACGTACGGGTTATTCGAATACCAGGTGATGCCCTTCGGGTTGTGCAATGCACCAGCAGCCTTACAGTATGTTATGAACGATGTCCTTCGTGAACTCATTGACGTCTGTGTTGTTGTATACATAGACGATATTCTAGTGTACTCCTCTTCAGAATCAGACCATGTGAAGCACGTTTGTGCAGTCCTTGAGAAACTACGCCAGCACAAGTTATATGCAAAATTGGAAAAATGCGTTTTTCATGCTACGGAAGTTGAATTCCTTGGATTTATCCTGACTCCAAAAGGAGTCCGAATGGACTCTCGAAAGGTGGACGCAATCCTCAAGTGGCCATCCCCCAGTTCAGTTAAAGGGGTACAAAGCATGCTCGGATTTGCCAATTTCTACCGCAGATTCATTCCGGATTTCTCACATGTTGTACACCCTATCACAGCACTTTTGCAAAAAAACAAATGCTTCTTGTGGACCGAAGAAGCTGAAAAGGCCTTCCAAGAGCTGAAAGCGAAATTCACGTCTGCACCTGTCTTAAAGCATCCACGCCCCAAACTTCCATACATAGTTGAAACTGATGCATCCACTTTAGCCATGGGAGCTGTCCTTCCCAGAAGGATCCTGAAACCGGTCAACTTCACCCAGTAGCATTTTGGTCCAGAAAGTTCTCGGCACCCAAGTTAAACTATACGGTTACCGATAAAGAATTATTAGCCATCAAATCCGCCTTCAAGGCTTGGTGGCATTATCTTCTCGGTGCCAGGCATACCATTACGGTAATCACCGATCACCGAAACTTTCAGTGTTTAAAAACAGCCAAGGCCCAATCGTCGCGTCAACTTCGATGGGCATTGTTCTTTATCGAGTTCGATTTCGTGATCACTTATCGACCAGGTTGTAAAAATGGCAAGGCAGATGCCTTATCCCGAATAGGGATGGGAGAAGCATATGCGAACCCGGAACCGGTGCCTATAATTTCAGAACAAAGAATTCTTGGCATAACCACTCTACAGACACTAGAGGATATTCAAGTAAAGATCCAACAACTCTTCGATCCAACAGCCCTGCAGGACTGAGTGAAGAAAGGCCCGGACTACTTAGTCATCAATGACCTACCTTATTATCAAGGGCGACTATTTCTACCACACAAGGAACTACAAGAACTAGTCATCTCCAATTATCATGACACCCTGATGGAAGGACACCCAGGTATCGCATAAACTGAAGCTAAAATTAAGAGACAATTCTGGTGGCCCACCTGGCGAAAAGACGTAAAGTCATTTGTAATGTCTTGTGGCATTTGTGCCCAAAACAAAAGTCAGAAGAAGAAACCAGCTGGCCTCTTACAACCTTTGGATATTCCACCCACACCATGGCACACCTTATCGTTAGACTTTATTACAGATCTACCTCCATGTAATGGATTTAACACCATTCTAGTTATTGTGGATCTTTTTTCCAAGATGGCCCACTTTATCTCTCTAGAGGGATTCCCTTCTGCTTCAGTTCTGGCCAGGGAGTTCCTCGAAAACATTGTTCGAATACACGGATTTCCTTCCGTATTGGTCTCTGACCGAGGTAGTCAATTCATTTCACATTTTTGGAAGAAACGTTGTCAACTGGGGCAAATCGACGTGAGGTCATCAACCAGTCAACATCCCCACACCGATGGTCAGACAGAGAGGACCAACCAGACCCTTGAACAGTACCTACGTTGCATGCTGCACCAGACCGAAAGTAATTGGAAAGATATTTTATGGATTTCCGAGTATGCATACAATAAATCTGTACATTCAGGCACCGGACAAAGACCCTTTTATACCATATATGGACATCACCCTCGAACCTCAGAACTAGATTCGCCTCAGCATTTAGCAATGTCTGCTGTTAGTCATTTGCATTCTACTATTACACAAGCCTTTAAAGAGGCAAAAGAACATTTGAAACAAGCAAAAGAGAAATATAAGAAAAATGCTGATCAACATAGAAGTGAAACTCCACAATACCAGATTGGGGATCAAGTTTGGCTGGCTACAAAACACATACCTCTGAAGGGAACTCGTACTTTTAACCCTGGATATTTGGGACCTTAAACTATTAAGGCCATTATCAACCCAGTAGCCGTCAAATTGGAATTACCCTCTAATATGCACATTCATCCTGTCTTTCATGTTTCACTTTTAAAACCAGTTCAACCAGGAACAAGAATAACCAAACCACCCGACCCCATCTTGATAGATGGAGAACCTGAGTTTGAGGTAAAAAATATCCTGGACTCCAAGATGGTTAAATCAAAACTTTTTTATTTAATCGGTTGGAAGGGCTACGGACCACAAGAAAGGTCATGGGAACCTAGTGACCACGTCCATGCACCTCGGTTGGTGAAAAGATTCCATCGGAACTTCCCAGACAAACCAGGGCCCAGGGGAAGAACAACTTTAGGAGGGGCCTTGGGGGGAGTGCTGTCATGATGCCTACCCCCAGGCATCCGAACCAAGCCCATCAGCCCCGGGAGCAGGCATCTAGACATTTAGTAAAACCTCAGCAGCCCTGGCTAGGTGCTATCTGGGTTCAGTCCTGGCGCCTTAGGCGCCAGGCTCATAGTCATTACTTACCTCAGGCAGACCATGCTGCAAATGACTCCAATCCCAAATGAAGCCTGAAAGGGACTATTTTTTACTCGGATGTGGTTCTAGGGGCTTCTTACCTGGGACTACTTTTGAGGCTATTTAAACCACGCCCGACCAGCAACACACGCTTCGCGTTATTCTACATCCAGCAGCGTAACACTCACCGTGCCTGCAGCCTGCATCCAGTCTTCTGCCACGCCCGCCTCGAATCCGGAGCTCCTAAAACAAAGAGGAAAGAAAGGGACAAGGTTAGAAAACAAACTTATTTCTATTCCACACCTGATTCTGGATCCATCTTGTCTTCGGACCTGTAAAGAACATCATTTCTGCACGCGCCGCACCTCACGCTGCAGCGGCGCGCCATACTCACCAGTCTTCACAGCATCTTTCGGGTCGGCGCTGCCTCCATCATTTCTTCGCCGAACTTCGGCACCTAGGAGACAAAAGAAAACCACAAGGTGAGCCGAGGGAACCAACAAATATAATTCTTACCACCATAGACTTACCTGATTTACCACCGGAGGCATCCTTTTGTGACTTTCCATATTTTCACATGCCGCATCTGTAAAGAGAGACAAAACAACACGTTTTCCTCATGCAACATTTACCGGACAGCGCCGGGTAATACAGACTCTTACCTGAGCGCCACCAGCTGCCACAAGAGCATCTTTTCACAAGCCAGCTGCAAGATAAGAAAGGAAGGGGGGAACAAGAGTGAACATCGGACATACTGAACTCTATGAACTTAATACTTACTGTTCCTCACCAGGAACCTCAGAGTCAATACTCTCCGGAACTCTCCCGATCCTTCAAACCAGTGAAGTAACTGGAATCGACGCGCCCCTGCAAATCCACGCAGGATGGAGAGCTCATCTTTCAAGAATATAAGGTGAGATTGCTGTGAGGGCATTTCAGAGGTGATTAGTTGGGGAGGACTGTGGGGGTGCCATCACTTGAATCCACAAGTGGCTAAATCCATCTCTCCACTTGCAGGAGAATATTTCTACGGGTTAAGCAGACAAGATTAGAAGGGCAGATCCAGTCAGTCATCGCTGCACTACGCATCACGTGGGTGGAGACCGCAGCTGTCCGGGTCCGACCAACGCCCCTGTGGGAGCCAGGTGAGCGTAACAGTTCCGGCATTCTTAGCTATAGGCTGTTGGCGTAGTCTACTCTGGACATGATAGAGCGATAATGGTGAGTGTTTTGTGGGTGAAGGAGAGGAACAGTAGGATCCTTTTTACTTTGTGCAGGAGGAAGAAGCATTTCTTGATTATGGCATTTACTTGTGGCTCAAGTGTTAGTTCATTGACCATCAGGACTACAAGGTTCTTTACTGTTATTGATGGTGTTGGTGCTGCTCCTGGTTCTGTTGGCCATGGGATGTAGTGGCTGTTTTTCCCATTTTTCGATATAACCATTATTTCTGTTTTGCCAGGGTTGAGTTTGAGGTTGTTTGTGTTCATCCAGCTGTAGAGTTCTTGCAGGCATTCTTGCAGGTTTGTGTTTACTTTGTGTGTGCTTTGTACTTTGTAGATGATCTGTGTGTCATTTGTGTAGTTATAGCATGTGATGATATGTCTTTTAATGAGCATTATTAGTGAAGATGGGTATATATTGAAGAGCAGCTGAGATAGGCAGGGTCCATGTGGTAATCCACAGGTGGAGTCCCTTGGGGTGTACTTGAAAGGTTTGATCGAGACGGTTTCTGTTCTTTCTGTTAGGAACGATTTAATCCAGCGTGGGGTTAGGTCGGTGATTCCTATTTCTTCCAATCTCCTGATGAGGATGTCATGGTTGACTGTGTCAAATTCTGCTGCGGGATCCAGAAGTATTAGAGCTGATCTTGTGTCTGAGTCTGCATGAGCCTTCAGATCGTCCCAGATTGACAGCAGTGCTGTTTCTGTTCCTCTCATCAGTCTGAAGCCTACTAGTGCCTGGTCCAGCAGTAGGTGTTCTTCCATGTAATTTTGTATTGTTCTATGTACGTAGGTTTCGAGTAGTTTCGCTGGATAGGTGACGTTTGAGATTGGTCTGTAGTTGTTCAGGTCTTCCAAGTTGCCTGCTGTGTACTTGAGGAGCGGCTTGATGTATGCTGATTTGAATGATCGTGGTACTTTCCCTATTAATAGCGATTGGTTGAAAAGATTTCTGTACTGTTCCATGAGTGTGGGGGTTGATTTGTGTATGTCTGGGGGTCAGGGATCCATGGGGGAGCTGTCTTTGTTGCTGTTTCTTACCAGCTTGACAAATGTCTCCAAGTTGCTGTGTAGCGGGTTAAACCATTTTGCTGTTGCTCTTTTGTGTGATGGGGTGAAAGGTTTTTCCTTGGAGATATTGTCGATTGTTTTGGCGATCCACTTGTGCAGTAGTGCTGTTTTTATGTCAAGGTCAGCTTCGTCTAGGGCCGTTGCCTGTGGTTTGTTGATTTCCATTTGTTCTATTAGGTTGCTAGCTTTGATGGTCCTCCGGTTTCCTTTCATGATAGTGGTCAGTGTGTCTGGCTGTTTGGCTGTTCTCCTGTGTAGCATGATTACGAAAGGGATGATGAGGTGGTTGCTCCAGAGGATCTGTATTGGTGGCCCTGAGGTGATGAGGTTTTTGTTGGCGAAGATTGCATCTAATTTATGATCTGCCGTGTGAGTTGCTCCTTTGACTAGCTGATGTAGTTTCATTGTTTTTAATTGTTTGGCTAGTGATTTTTGTGAGTTAGCGGTTTCTTCTTCAAACCAGATGTTGAAGTCTCCCAGGATTATCAGGTGTTCCTGCTCGATGGCTAGGTTGGTAATGGCTTCTGTGAAGGTGTCCACGAAGGTTGTATCATATGTTGGTGGTCTGTAAACTAGAACAAATTTGAGGTTTGTTTTGTGGTTTGCTGTTAGGTGAACGATTAGGGAGTCACAGTGTTCGATGCTCAGTGGTTCAGCCATTTTAATTTTCAGGTGTTCCTTGTAAGCTACTGCTAGTCCCCCTCCTCTTTTGTTTTTTCCTGTTTGCTTGTCAGGGAGGCAGTTGTGGGGTGGGATTTTGTAGTTTTCATCTCGCCAGGTTTCGGTTATGAATGGGATGTCAATACCCCCGTCTCACAGGAGGTTAAAAAATCTCTTTGCCGTGTTTGGACATTGATCTTGCATTGATTAGGTTACAATGGATCTTTTCGA
Organism: Ambystoma mexicanum; assembly: GCF_040938575.1. Taxonomy (NCBI): domain Eukaryota; kingdom Metazoa; phylum Chordata; class Amphibia; order Caudata; family Ambystomatidae; genus Ambystoma; species Ambystoma mexicanum. The sequence goes on along the minus strand of NC_090935.1, from coordinate 1,336,899,298 downwards.
CAGTGTTATGTTTATTTTGATTTTTTATCTGTTTTGTCTTGCAGTCGTTCTGTTGGGTTGCTTCTGTTTTGCTTTTGCAAATTGATTGGAGCTCTGTGGGTTCTGCTTCATCTTCAAAACGTTCTGTTAGCTCGATAGCTGTGTTGGAGAAAGCTTCTACTTCTTCATCTTCTATGTTTTGATATAGTGGCTGACGCTGCCCTTGTATTTTTGTGATATAGGGAGTGAGGGTGTTAGTTTTGTTCCTTTCTCGTCTCGGATCTTCTCTTCTTTTCCTGCGAGGTTCCAATAGGTTTTCGGTCTGCCTAGACCTGCCAGTGGCATTGGGGTGTTGCGGTGTGGAGGAAGTTGCGAGGTACAGTGTTAGATATAGGGATTTTTCTCTTCTCATGATGTTTGTTCTATTGGTCGTGGTGTTTGCAGGGGTGTGTTCTCTATTCGAGGCAGTTTCTACTGGCAGAGGGAGCGGCTGCATTGGGCTTGGTTCTTGTTCCGTGTTTCTTTGGCAGCATTCTGTTTCTGCGTTGGGTTACAGGGGCTGTAGCCCACTTGTAGGACCTTGTTAGTTTTGGATGGTGTTGAGTCTTGTCCTTTTGTGTTGTGATTGTGTGGTGCACTGTGTGGCCTCACGTCTTTTGTACATTGCTATAATCCGGGGTTAGTTGTGATATAGTGCCTGCTTGTTTTGGATGGGCTGGGGTGTCTGCGTATGACTGATGTTGAGATATAGGGGGATTTTGTTCTAGGGTGCTGGTATTTTGCTGGGGTTTTCCCGGGTGTCAGCCTAAATAGTGAATTTGGATTTTGTATCTCTCTTTCAGGAGGATGGAGGGTCTAAGTGCGGTGGTGTTGGGATATTAAGCTTTGGAGGGACAGTAGACAGTTGTCTACCTGTTATGCGCCTCTGTCATTGTCACTGAAACCCGATTTTCCTATTGTAAACTAAACCCCTTCCCTGAGCTGCCTGTAATTCTAAGCCTCAGTGTAAACGAATTTCCATTTGCTACTGTACTTTCCCTTTGTATTTGTTTTCTCCCAAATACCGATTTCCTACTTCATTTCTATTTTGCCCTGGTGTGCTGATTAGTATTCTCTAAAACTTTTCCTATCTCCTAATTGTAAGCAATACACATTTTCTTCTATTCTGTCCCCTGGCCCTTGTGAGAAATAATCAAAATCCCATTCTTCCATTTTTCTCCAAAAAAGGCTTTTCCCTTTCTTTGCTGGCTTCCCATCTTGTGGTAGTGGGCTCCACCCCAAATCCGATTTCCCCCTATATTCCTACTCCTTGCCACTGCTTTCCATTCAAAGGAATCAAGTTGAATTGATGTTTGGGGTGAGTGTTGCAGGGGGGAGTGCTAAACTGTAGGTGCTGTTCCTTTGTGGTAAATTGTTCTTTTTCTGTTCTGTCATTAAAAAAACTAAATTTGCTGTCATAGTATATCTTAACTGGGTTGTTTTGTAGAGATTATTTCATTTTGTGTTACCACAACATTGGTGGATGTGTCCTTGGTTGATTTGCCTTTTTCATTAAATAATAAATTAATAAATATCTTATTGATACACACCGGCCTGGTTCCTGGTCTACTGGGATAAAGGGTGCTGGTGGGGGTAGGGTGTGAGACGGGTTGGAAGCCTCCTTAAAAGAATTTGTTTGTACTAATAAAAAGTGTTTTATTGTGCGCCACCTTCATTGCAATGGGAGAAATTCTTGACTTTGCAATTAAACCCCACAACATCATAGAATACACAATATTGTTACTGAAAAATTATAACTTGATTTAGGGGAGTGGTTGTGACCGTTTCCCCCACACCCTGGAAATTGTCCTGGGGAAAATAAGATGACCCCTATCATGGGCGTAATTTTAGGGGGGGACAGGGGTGTTTGTCCCCCCCAAATTTCATGGCACACCATTTTGTCCCCATTCATTTGTCTGGGGCACCTTTTCTTAAGATGTCATGCCCCCCCCCCAACTTTTTCAGCAAAGTTACTCCACTGACCTCTATGAACCAACCAGACCCTCAATCCTGTTTCCCCCAAACCGTCTACGCCGTGCTGATCAGCACTGTATGGTGAACGCCTGCAATGACAACTTCACAGTTCTGCTCTGAGTTTCGGCCCACAGTAAAGAGGGACATTCTATACCAGTGTCTCCAATTGTTTAAGTCCAGCATACATTTTAATGCAATGTCATTATTAATTTAAAGTCAATTCCCCGGGCTCCATCATTTTGCTGGGTGTTCATCTCTACAGTTGCTGGACTATCATAACATTTCTTGCTTTGTATTTTATTCTTTGTCTTTGTCTTCCTTGTTCTTACTCTGAATTATATTATTCACCATTGCTTATTTTGTACCATTTCATACATTTTTAACAGCACTTTGGCTAAAGCGCTCCAGAAATGTAATAAACAAACGAAAAATGTGCTTCAAAATACTACCGGTCGTCCCCTACCCGCACTTGCCTGTCACCATGTGGCAACAATACACAATTGTCCATGGGCTCTCACATTGCTCCATTGACGAGTATTTGCAGTAGTATCCTAGGAGGGAGCCTGTCAATGCAGTGGGCTGAAGCCAAATGGGTGGCGTTCCACCGTGTGTTGAACTCCTACTCCCGCCACCCGCAGCAGGACGACAAACATTGGCATTTTCGCATAACGTAGAGGTATGCCCCACGATCACGCCACCAGTGTACCCCACATTTTCAATCATCGGTATGGTGGAGGAGGGCCGGAACGCGACTTGTGTTTCCACCAACTCCTTCCTCTCCGGCCTGCAAATGCTCGAGCATGGATTTTCATACCGGCATGGATTTCATGTTGGCACAAGTGCTGGCTATCGCTATGGGGTCTACCAGCTTTATGTACCAGTCGCCTGGTATGGCAGGTGATGTTTACAATTACATATAAACCCTGTCCTACATGACCGAACAGGTTTATTTTTATTAGTGAACGCTGCCTACCATGTGCGCATGGTAATAAGCAGTGTTCACAAATTAAAAGAAGCACTCTCCGACATGGAAGCATGTTGGAGAGCTTTGAATTGTAATTATGAGCGCTGCTTGCCATGCGAGCATGACAATCGGCGCTGACAATCAGAAGTAAAGGCTGCCTAGCATGCAAGGCAGCTTTTACTCACCTTGCATTGCGGAGTGCAAATGTGGCTGGCAAAAGGTGGCGTACACATTTGTACGCTGCCTTTTAGCCCTTTACATTTGACCCCAAAATGCAAATGACCAAAATGTGCTGGCAAGGACCCGCTAACATTACAGTGTAAGCATAACAGCTCTGCCAAATTACATTTTTAATAAACATGAGCGCCTTTGTGGGTTAATGCATCCGCGAGATGTGGGACGCCGCCCTCGGCTGCTCTAGTGCCATTACCTGGGAGTACATCAACCCGTCACTGCGCAGCGGGCCCTCTGAGTACTAGCATACTCCACTCGGTTTAGCGCCATGAGGGCCACTCTCTGTTTACTGACAACCTCTATCCCAATCGATATGGTCATGAGTTCTCATTGCTGGGCTGTAATCGGCCGACATGATGCAGCTGCGGCTATATGAACATGTGTGCAGAGCTCCTTCACATGCACCTCACTGGGCACCCCTGCCAGTGCCAGCAAAGGCACCGTGCTTGCTCGCCCCCTTTTTCAGATGTCCAAGGGCGTCTAGACAGACCCTGACTGTACAGGTGTAAACTGCAATCCCGCATGAGTCACACCGTCGCGCTCCACAATAAACGGGGGGATAAATATGCGGGTGTTGTTTGCACAAGAGAATCCCAGCGGGCACGACGAGATCCAGAGCGAAGGGGTGTGAATGAGAAACGCTGTGACCCGGATTACTGGGGGGCAGCCCCGTTTCTTGGGCATTTGGCTTAGAGGGCGTAGCACTGCGGCCGGCCGGCCCGCCGCCGGGTTAGAGGTGGCAAGGGTGACGTGAGCCTATACCCTCAAGAGGGTAGAGACACGTCAGGAGCGCCTCTGCCAGCACAGCCGCCCCACGCCCCAGCCTGGAAGACAAAATGTCCTCGGACAGGACAGGACAGGAATACTCCCAGGAGCGACGGGTACAACGGCTGGCGAAGGCGAGTTTTAAGGTCAGTGAAGAGTGAACACAAAGAGTGGAGTCGGTAGTCTACTGTCTACCATCTTCCATGCCCCCACCCTTCCAAAAACACTGCGGCTGTTCCTATATGTTTTCCCTATCCCAACACCCCTCCCCAAAATCACAAGCGCTTCCCCACCTCTCAAAGTGCCACCGCCCCCTTTTCCCTGCCCGCTTCCTAAAACATCAGCCTTGCCCCCTCACTCCTGCCCCTGTTCTTGCCCAGAGCACTCTTTAACCCCCTTTCTTGTGCCCAGTATCCTTTAGCCCCGTTTCTTGCTCCCACTCCCATTTGGCCCCTCTTCTTGTCCCCATTCCTGTTTGGGCCCTTTTCTTGCCCCCACAGTCCTAATTGGCCACTTTTCTTGCCCCCCCCCCAGTACTGTTTGGCCTCCTTTCTTGCTCCTTCCCCATTTCTTGCCCCATTCCCACCCATTTTTCAAGACGCCCCATTCCCGTGTAGCCCCTATTCCTGCCCCGCAGTACCATTTAGCCTCCTTTCATGCCCCATCCCCTTTAGTTTCATCCATTCCTGTTCAACCCCTTTGGTTAGTCCCCTTTATTGCCCCCATTCCGGTTCAGGCCCCTTTTCTTGCGTACCCAGAATGTTGGTGCTCCAAAATCCCATTGCCGCCTCGGTGCCTGTGTCGCCCCACCGCGAATCCCATCTCTCAGCAGTTTGCAAGCAGTCGCTTCTTCACGCCACTGAAGCGGCGACATGCACCACTCGCCTCCCCCCCCCCCCCCCCCGTGCAAACCCAGCCCTTTGGCCCCCACACATTCCCTGCAACACATTCTTCGGTTCAGCATCGGCAGCGAGCATGGAAGTCTGTATTTCAGTGTTGATGACGAATATATCAAAAACAACTGCCCAGGTGTGTTCTGTTTAATTATCCGATCATCGTCTACTCGGGGTATAAGCCGGGCAGTCATATTGTTCATTACGCATCTGTAGATGAGCCTCCGTGAGGTTTGGGAGTGGGGCACATTCTAATGATTCGCCCTGTGCACCGAATGGACTAGACACTGCTCTGCTGGGGGGCTTTGGGGAAGGGGGAGGGGGGGCAGACAGGTCCGCGGGAGGGTTTTGAGGAGAGGGTGAGGGGGTCAGTGTCATGGGCGAGATACACCGAATGGAAATGGACAATGCAATGGAGGGGGAGGAGGGGGCGGCTACTGTATCTATGTGACATGCAAGGAGTATGTGTGTTGATGAAAGTAAACGCGTGTGACATAGAATGAATCCGCGGGTGGCGGCGCGGTGTAAACATGTCACGTGGAGTCAGTGGGTGGGGTGCAACCTGAGCTCGAGTTCCCTCCCCTGAAAACAGTGCGACCGGCGGCGGTGCCCTTGCCTCCCTGTGCCCGCCCTTTCTGCAGGCAGCGAGTGGCGCGGTGCCCGGTGACTAAGAGGGGGTGTGCGTGCATGCGGGGAGGATGCAGCCAGGCGGGAGAGCTGGCAGCACCCTCTCCCGGCCTCACTGCTCAGTTGTGCCACCCGAGTGACGGGAGCGCGCCGCTAGGCCCCGTGGATTGGGGCCGACTGCCTGCGCCCCCTCTTTCGCTGTCAGCGGTGGGGAGTGGAGGGTGTTTATCCCATGGACAAGCGCCCGGAGTCGGGCGGCGGCAGCAGCTGGCAGGAGGAGTGGAGACGGGCATCCGAAGCCCTCCTCATCATGTTCAGAGCCAGGGAGCAGGGGGGCGACGCTGCCCGGCAGCAGAGCGTGAACCAGCGGCCAGGACCGGAAGAGAAGGAGCGGGGACCGGGAGAGCCGGAGGCGATCAGCCGAGGCTCGGAGGCGGTCCAGAGAGCGGGCCAGGGCCCTGGTGGGGTCGGGAGTGGGGGTGCCAGTACCGCGGAGGAGCCGCAGGGAGAAGACGCCCGCTGACGGCAGAATGGAGTGGCCCCACCAGCAAGCCCAGGGAGCCCAGGTAGGCGTGGAAACGGTTCCCTGGGGTAACAACAACTCCATCGTGGAGAACTGTAGAGCGAACTTAGCATGTATAGAATTATGGATGGGTGGCCATCAATCACTAGGTCCAAGTGACCTCTGATCCAAAACTAGTTGTTTGTGATGTCAATCATAAGCGAAGTGAACGATATATATATATATATATATATATATATATATATATATATATATATATATATATATAAATTCCTGTGGTTGATAGGAACCCCTCTTTATTTTGTGTATGCCCCCCTCCTTTCATTATCCCTTGTCCTCTCAGACCCTAACTAATACTAATAGATTACCTGACCACCTGTCTTAACTCACCCGAACCCCCGCACCTCCCCCTACCCCTCTCCTTTCCCTTGAGGCTCCTGGGAAAGCACCCACGGAGAAATGCAGATGTGTCGGCCTGCGCATTCCACCAACACCACTGAGCATTGCAGAGTGGCCAGCACTGCACATCCCGCCACTGAGCAGTGCCTAGAGGCCAGCACTGCACATCCCAGGACTGAGCAGTGCAGACTTACACATAGCCAATAAATAAATTAATAAAGACATCCGCCACTGAGCAGTGCAAAGTGGCCAGCACTACACATCCCGCCACTGAGCAGTGCAGAGTGGCCAGCACTACACATCCCGCCACTGAGCAGTGCAGAGTGGCCAGCACTAAACATCCCAGCACTGAGCAGTGCAGAGTGGCCAGCAGTGCAGATCCCGCCACTGAGCAGTGCAGAGTGGCCAGCACTAAACATCCCAGCACTGAGCAGTGCAGAGTGTCCAGCAGTGCACATCCCGCCACTGAGCCAGTGCCTAGAGGCCAGCACTGCCCATCCCGCCACTGAGCAGTGCAGAGTGGCCAGCACTACACATCCCGCCACAGAGCAGTGCCTAGAGGCCAGCACTGCACATCCCGCCACTGAGCAGTGCAGAGTGGCCAGCACTACACATCCCGCCACTGAGCAGTGCCGAGTGGCCAGCACTACACATCCCGCCAGTGAGCATTGCCTAGAGGCCAGCACTGCACATCCCGCCACTGAGCAGTGCAGAGTGGCCAGCACTAAACATCCCAGCACTGAGCAGTGCAGAGTGGCCAGCAGTGCACATCCTGCCACTGAGCAGTGCCTAGAGGCCAGCACTGCACATCCTGCCACTGAGCAGTGCAGAGTGGCCAGCACTACACATCCCGCCACTGAGCAGTGCCTAGAGGCCAACACTGCACGCGCCGCCACTGACTGCAAGGCAGATGTGTTGGGGCTGAAAGTCCAGCTACATACAGAGAATGTGTAGGGGTCGGGGCGGCAAATCCTGCTGCTGAGAGAGGCAGAACAGCCCCTGCCCGCTTGGAAAAAGATTCTGGCGCCAGTCTCCCTCGGTGACGCCACAATCCTCGGCAATTCAAGTACAAATTCACATTAATTGGTTGTTCTCATTATAAACCCCCACGCCCCTGCATGTTGACCTTGGACGAAAAATGAGAGGATGGGGAGACCACACAAAGGGACCGGATCATTGAATATTTCCGTGGTTGAAAGTGACTTTGCACTGCTGAAAAGTGACTTTGTACTGCTGACACAAATCTTGATTCATGGAACTGTGTATTTTTGCAGCACAAAGTCGGTGCAAAGTCCTTTTTGCAGTACAACATGACTGCACCGGACATTGCACGGCAAAAATGCACTTTGCACATTTCCATGCAACAGGGTTTGTGTCGGCAGTGCAAAGTCACTTTTCAGCAGCGCAAAGTCACTGTGAATCGGGCAAATATTCCATGAATCGGGCCCAAAAAAATGTAATGAAATCGAGGAAGGTGTGTGAATTATCAGTTAAAACAAATGATAGCAAACAACATTATTAAAAGAACAGCAAACACGAATCAAAATCGTAAGCAACGTAACAGAACGAAAACACAGCTAATGGGCCGGGTTTCCAAACGCGTTTTTCAAAGCGAAAATCCCATTGAAAAACGCTTTGCAACTCGGTCCCAATGTGTATTATCGGAAAATATGAGACACAATAGATACACACACACACATTTGGAAAAGTGAAATCATGAAGTTGGTTTTGTGTGGCAAGATCAGTTTAATTGACGTATTTGACCGTGGGCACGGTCTACACGGCCTGCCAGCTTTTGGCGGGAAACAGGCTGTCAACAAACTTCACTTCCCGCCTCATTAGGTGCAAGATGTTCTTATGATAAACGATCAAAGTCCATGTTGCAAAAATATGTGTCGAAAAACAAGGAATTTACACCAATTAGGCGCCACGAGGTTGTTTGTACGCAACTGTTAACTAAACTTGTTTCTCTTTGTTTTGAATTTCCTACGATGTCGTGTTCTCTATTTTCGGGTAGCCATTTATACTCCAGACTTATTTGCGCTTGCATTGATACGTTTTGCGCACATTCAAAAAAAGATGTATAATTCGATTAAAAAAAGTGAAGAGATTGCAATATTCTCTTTGAAGGATAGGCATTATTCTATCGTAGGTGTGCTTTGAATAAACATGCTTGTCATCACGAAGGCTTTACACCACCCGAGGGAGTGTACCCCATGGAAATACTTGCTTGCAGTATTTAAACGTTTTGCACCCTGTTAACCAGAGGACGAGCTGTGTGGCAGCACACAGGACGTATGTGTGCACGGGACGTTGTTCCGCGGCAGCGTGCTTTGTGTTCGGGTCACTGACATTGTGCCCAGGGTCCGACGCTGTGACGGTGGTTTGTCATTCCGTAGTCACCAGGGTGGGTGGGCTCCATGGCAGTGGGCCCAGTCACAACGACTTCACCACGGGGACAGGCTCTGTGGCAGTGTCCCCATCCCCAGGCGTGGAGAGATTGTCGACAGTCTGCGCACGGCCAGTCGCGGTGGTGGGGCCTTATTGGAAAGTGGGGCCTTCTTGGCAAAACTCGCCGTTCCCAGTGTGCAAATCATTGACAAGTCGATGAAACTTCGTAATGTACTCAGCTGCACCGGCTAGTGCCTCCTTTCACTGTGTCGGGTGCTTTTCTCTTTCGACAAGTGCCTCTCGGGCGGTATGTTGCCCCCCCCCCCCTCCTGGCACCCAACCGGCCCTTAACGTAGGCTGCGGTGGCGAGGTCTCCTCAGATGGCGGCGGCTCCGCATCCTGAGGCTGGGTCCAGGCCAGCAGAGCTCGGGGACATTCTGGAAGCAGCGCTTGTGTGTTATTTATTTCATTGTTTTTTTTTTAATCTTTACACAACACCCATAACAAATCCCAATACAATCAGCGTATATCAAATAACACATGAAAAAAAAACACATTTTTAAATTCAAAGGACAACATTTTACAAAGTACTATGTACATTGGTTATACACGACCTGAACCCGCAGATATCACAGCGCTAGATTACAAATGTAGAAAGGCATAGGTAGTTACAGTACAGAGTTTAGGTTCACAGTGGTTTCAGAGAAACTCACGCATATTTGTTAAAAAGTGCGCTTTTGACTTGTTGGCGGAATGGAGGGTAGGATGGATCGTTTCTGATTGTGGGTGGGAGCGTGTTCCATAATGTGGGAGCGATGACAGTGAAGCAGGAGCAGCCTGGTCGTTTTTTTGGTGAATCTAGGGGCAGCGACTGAGATGGAGGTTGAGCGTAAGGTTTGCAAATTGGGGTTTTTGGTGATGCGGTGGGTAAGATGGGGGCGCTGTGTTGTAGAGGCAGTGGTGGCGGGTGGAAAATATTTTAAATTCAATGCGTGCTTTGACGGGAAGCCAATGGGCTTAACCTTCACGCGCAACGCCTTTCGTCCATGTGCACCGTATTGTTATTCAGAAATATATTCAGTGAAAGCAACTACATCTCTATTTGCTGGACGGCACTAATCGTGCTCTCTGGCATATGTATTGACGGGTTAAACTCTAATAACAGCGTGCTTATTGAGAGTACTCCCGCACCTTTAGGGCCTGAGTGATTTATAAAAATGTTTTAACATGGGAACGTCCCATTGAACACATGTTTGGGAAATAAAAAGTCGTTTCCGCTTTTCAGAAAATCGAGGTCCAGAGGAGGCGTCAGCAGACATTTTGTTTCAAGATTCTTACGCAAGAGCAACCTGCAGTTTGCTGTAAGATTATCTCACCGAGTTACCCAGAGAGTTGGTGGGACGGGCACCCCATCGTGTCCATTCGGATTCTGGTGTTTCCACTACGAGGAAGTCCACACACTATTTAAATTTCTCTATTTTCAGACCCCGGTGATTACCCAGTTATTTGTTTGTAAAGACTGAGCTCGCCGATACAGTTGCTCCCCGGGCAGTTCCCTGGGCGCTGTCGAGCACTCGTTTCTGCGGCGCAGTTGTTTTTATTTTGACTTTGGTACTCGGCTGCCGCGGGAGCCCTGCCTGACGCTGGCAGCGTCCTCCTCGGGACGCAGCGGGATGAGCACGCGCATGCGCCCGCGCAGCCATAACGGTCGCAGAGAAAGGGCGCGCGCTCACAGGTGCGGTTCCTGCGCTGTGAGCGCGCGCCCTCGGAGACGCGCTGATCCTCCCTCACCCGCTCCCTCTCGGGGGGCAGCGTTTACTCTGGGCAATTGCACATCTTTCCGGGCACGACCCCTCACCCGCCACAGTCCCGCCACTTCTCCCAGTGCAACCACTGTTAATATTAATCTATCACATACGAATTGTTAACTTTCGGAAATCCAGCCACTTCCGGTTGTGGCCCCTTCCGTGTGTTGTGGGCTGCCTACGAGAGACGAGCAACAGCTGCTTCTTGCGGAAGGCATTCGGCCGCATTAACTAAATAAAAATTCAACAGTTACTCATAAACGACGCAAATAATATTGTACAAAAGCATATCACGCATTATCCAATGTGTGCAATATTCATGCACAGGGCGTGGGGGAAGGGGTGCTTGTAGATGTGCCCCCATTCCCCCAAGCGATTCTGAGAGGAAATAAGGTGACGCGACCAAACCCCCAGTCGCGTTCGCCAGGCCCTGCCATCGGCGGCGTTTGGTGAACGCCTGCATGCCAACTTGGGCTCTGCGAGCATCTGCCCACAGCTAGGAGCAACATCTCTCTGCCAATGCCCCCAATTGCGTGATCCAAGTGCACCTTTCACTGCAATGTGCTAGACAGACTGCACACCCGTGAGTGGGTCGGGTGCGCCAGACCCCAAACCCTAAAATAAGGAATGGGCAGACGGGAATAAGGGGAGACAGCAGCGCTGCCATGAGGCGCACTGGCGTAGCCTACTTTGATATTTTTTGCTTGTCTCTTAATTTTTTATGACAAATGTTTTTCTTTATGGTATTATTTTTTGCTTCGCGGTCTTTTCTTTTTGTTTCTCTTGCTGTTTGTATGCGGTGCTTGTGCGCTATACCGTTGACTGTTCTTTTTGTTTGCCTTGTTTTTTTTCTTTGCTCCTTCCCATTTTGTATCCCTCTGTTTACTTAAGGCCTCTTAATTTGTCTTCACATATTTTCCTAGAAATGGTGACGAAAGCAAAACGTATACCGATCATATATGTCCCCAAGTTTCATTGGCTTGGGATCACGTGATACCTCGCAACTAGTGACTTGCTGCCTCGTGCACCTCTTTTCTGCAAACATTTCTTAATGCCCTCACTGTCCAGGCTGGCGCGACACGTCCCCTCAGAACTATAAGCGCCAAAGAGACTTTTCACCGCGATAAAAGCACCATGAACTATTGCGGGGACGCCCAAGTCTTGCCCCTTCTAGGGTATCCTATTTTAAATTCAAGCGGGCTGGGGGTCGTTGCCTAGGAGAACTCATCTGCTGTTTTAAGTCTTGCAATTTTTTTTAACAAACGCAGCGTGGGAGTGGCAACATTTTATTTATAAACTTGGTCTTTGTAATACTGCTATCACTGCATGTATTATTTTTGGGGATATTTTTAATATTGTTACTGTTACTTTTAGTAATAACGTGTTTTTATTAATATTGGTATTATGATGAAGACGATGATAAGGATGTGGATTCGGCCAACCCGCACATCCCTTTCATGCAAATGAGCCCTCTTCCGGCTGCCTCCAGCACGGCTCCGGCATTCTGTGGAGTGTGCCATGAAGCCCTGCACACGCGCTTTTGGCTGCTGCGCCAGCCGCCCTCCCTTTCCCCCTTCCCGCTCGGCCGCAGTCGGTAAATGCGATCCCTGGAATAGAACTCGGCGAGCTAAGCGCTCGCAACTTAACATGGCCGCCTCGACACTTCAACCTTCCCGGGGTCGGCAAGGTGTGTATCAACAGTGGGGCACTGCGGGGGGTTAATACAGCGCTTAGAAGCGCGGCGTGGGCGGTACCGCCAAGAAGCGCAATATTATTTCAACGGATATATATATAGATGCGGTAGATTTGTAAACAATATACATTAGTTGAAGGAAATAATCTTTCTGAATCCCAGACGCCTCAGCACGCGCCCGCCCCCTCTTCAGAAGCCACTGAAGTGTTGATTTCCGATTTGAGAAAAGGCGCGCCCCCAGGAAGTGCATGCAGCAGCCGGGCTGCCTGTGGGGAAGCGATGAAGATTCCAGTAAACCCCGCCTTTTCATGATAGCCACATAATGTATTGCATAGCCTCGTGGCGTTTCCCCGCAGAGGGGAAGTCTTCTTCTTGCCAAATGTAATGGTATTTCATTTATCGACCTTGCATGGATGAAAAGCTGAATAGGTCTTGCAGGGATTTGAACTTGCTTGGTGCATTCAGCACATGACAGGGGGGAGCGCTCAACTCTCGGAGCTATCCGCTCGGACTACAGTGTGTCATTTGTTTATCTGCACAGATTAAAAATAATAACCCAATCTGCCCGTCATCCTCTCCTGTCCCTTCCATCATTTTTAAATATAAAATATTGTAATATTAATATTGTAAACAATTTATGACGCGCAGCATGGCCTGATTCTCCTGCTTCTAAGCACTCTAATATTAGGTGTTATTATAGTAATACGAAATGTAATCCCCAGAGTCGAGTCATTACCACAACCTGTGGGTTTACACATTTTTCACTTTAGCATCAATAATTCCCAAGCAAGTGCTCACAATAATGTCATAACCTGAAGGTGCTGTGGCTTTCAGTGTGGCTGCTGCGATACTTACTCATACTGAGACACGCACTCACAAAATAATACCTCACGCAGTTTCACTGCTTCCTGGAGATATGTGCGATTCTTCGAGTTGCAGGTCTGAAGCGTAGTGAGACTGGCTTATGAAGGGACGGGCAATGAGACGATGGAACACATGTATGATGTAGGATTTTTGGGTGGCCCCCCTCTTTTTGCTAGTGGACCCCCGTTGGTCCGCCTGAATGCGATTCCTGGAGCGGACACAGCATAAGCGTGGGCCTGTCATCTTCTCTTGCAGTGCTCACCCTTTGCACTGCAAAATATGCCAAGCGGGACTGGCGTGAGTCACAAACCTTTCTTTCAATGGGATAACCCCATTGAAAAACGCTCTGTGAATCAGGCCTGTCTGCTCTTTCTGCCATGTGTACGAGACACCCACGCGTACACTATTGCTTTTAATTCTTGTTTTATGGTTAATATCTATGTTTTTTTCTGCGTGGATAGGGGGGGGGGCAGATCTTTCGTCCCATAACCTCAGCGTCTTTTAAACGATGTACTCCCACCCAGACAGGGCTGGACTGACCTATAGGGAACTCTGGAGATTTCCCGGTAGCCCTCTGCACCCTGGACCTCTTTTGTGTGGTAACCTAGTTATTTCCACATTTTCTCATAGTAAAAGGTTTGGCTTGCTTAAAATGTGTATTACGGGGCCACTTTGAACATTATTTCCAGGGCCTCTTTTGGTTCCCAGTCCCCCCCTGCACCCAGACACACTCATATCATCTACTGGACACCCCGATACAATATTAACGAATGTATCGAATTTTCGAAATATGTTCACATCATACACTTTTGATGGGACAACCGTTGGCTGGGCCAAAACCAGCACCCCACCATCTCTGGGGTGACCAATAACGTCATGCACTCACACTGTTGCCCAAAACCCTAAATCCTGAGGTCCTACAATGGACCATGACCCTCAGTAGCCAAACTAACAAGCCCCAACCCCCCTCCACCCCCTCCCCCCGCCTCCAGGCACTACTGCAATCATGGGCAGCCCAGCTGGGGGAAGGGGGGTGGAGGAGGGGGAGGTGGTGATGAGTCATATCCACAAGCCCTGTGTATGGCAGTGCGTCAGAAGCTGATATCATATAAGTAACTCCACAGCTCCTTCCAGCAAAGGAAAACAAGGCTCCAAAGCAAATAATAGTTCCAGGCAGCTTAGCCGCGTGTTAGAAATATTACCTGCCCATATTACACACACACGGGGCATCAACTTGAAAAACTGCGTACATAGAAGTTACATGTTTGGCCATCAGGAATGTTTCCATTGAAAGTAATAGCATTGACTTTTTCAAATGGAATGTTTAAAATAATGTTACAAAAGCACATTTGGCAAATTTAAGGTAGTCTTCCTTTAAAATGGTCTGTAGATATGGTGACAGTGCGCGCTCATTGGGTGCGTAACAGTGATTAGAAAAATAAAATACTTGATATTTGAGCATCGCTAGGTATCTGTTGGCATTTGCACGGAATTGTACATCTTTTGCCAGCTCATGTGAGTGAAGGTTCTCTTCTGTGTTCGTTGTTGCAGGCGGTGACACTGCAGCGTGTGGACCAGCACGGGGCGCTGTGGAAAGGAGCGGCTCAAGAAGACACAGATTGTGTGGCCCCCAACAGCCCGGTGTGGATTGGTTCTGCGATCTAATAAACCGGAGGAAAAAATAAAGTAGCATTGAAAACAAAGGGTTAAAAATGAAGCGGTAAAAATACATGTACAATCAATGCCCAGCAAACCGCAAAAGCAGACATTTTAAACGAAAAAGTAAAAACAACTACAACATTGGACAAGCAATATGGGAACATACTCTACCAACACACATCTCTTCTCGACACCCCTTCTTTTGCACACCCTACCTGTTGCCAACTGTGAGGATGCACATTAAAAACGGGGATTTCCACTCCCAAATAACTGCAAGCAGCCTTAAACTGTGCTCAACTTCTTTAAAGGTTGCTGTTCCTAGCCACGCTTGTTTTATTTTTGTTTAGATTCATTTTAGAATTAAAGTTTAGTTATTTTTGTTTTTTTCATTATCAGTGTAGCTATTTACAGTAAAATGTATTTTTAGCTCTTCATTTTCACTATTCGTCATGGATCCTACACAGAAAGGGTGTGTGACATCACTCGCCGTCCTCCCAAGGAGGAGAACCGAAGGCCTTTTCCGACATTTTAAGGGCTGACAGGAGGACTCCATTTCACAGGCACAGAAACGTGTTCCAGATCCTCACTTGGAACTGGACCAAGCCTCGACTGCACCTCAGCTGCCTGGGCTGGACCGGTAGCGGAAACAAAAGGAAAGGAACAGTTTGACAAGTTCACTGGGGCACCATATGGCAGAGACCTCCAACAATTCAGGAGCTGCGACACACAGAAAACTATGGCTGCCCGAGCGCCATTTCTGCACTTTATTCCACTATGACCAGAGGTCACTGGGATGCGCACATGGCAGTGCTTTGTGTTCTTGAGTGCTTGGTTGTCGCTGCTTTTGGACTCGATAGTGCCCAGATATCACGTCTATGGGGTGCTCGTCGGTCATTACTCTCTGTTGACCGAGTCGCACTGCTCTGGGGGTTCCCAGTGCCACTGGACTTGGTGCCAAGGTGTTACTCCTCTCTCATTCCTGGATGTCACTGCTTGAAGGTTGTTGGCAGGGCTTTTTCACTTTGGCTACTAACTGCTTTGGCACCAATCAGGAGAGTTTCGAGCCAACTTGGTTCCCAGGGCGAGACACTAGAAGGCGCCCCCTGACTGGCACATATAAGTCCCAAACTACATCTCTGTGTCACGCAACAAAACCCTCCTCAATATCAATAAATCGTTGCTAAACAAATGAAGCTGGTTTCATTACATTGTAATTCAAGTACTTTACATAAGAAATCTAATGGGAAAACAAGAAAATGGTTCTTCTGTCATCTGCTCTTAGGGAAGGCCATTCATGAATGCAGTTTCATACTGGCACACTGTGGTCTGACCAACCTGCCGCAGTCTGGGGGTCCACCGGCCCTGTGTTGCAGCCTTCTAACCACCTCACTTTGCAAGGGGTAACACTAAACTAACCATATGAATTATTTTCTGATAGAAGGTTGTCATTCCAAGGTGTACAGTCTGGTACACCCCTATTGTACTCTCTCAAATTCCCCCTATGAGAGAGGGAAGGGGACAAATAGTACCAAAGAGTGTTCCTGCCGGCTTTGCATTAAATCACAGAGCATTTTGGGAATATAACAATGATCAGATATCTCTATATGTGATAAACAAGTCTGTGATAAAAGGGTTGTATGTGTGAATATGTAAATGCATAACAGCCACATGGCTTGGTGCTCACATCACTGTTCACAACACTCACCCTAACATTAAAATGTTTGTAACCAAGAACCTGTTATGACTGGTTTCCCTGTTTGCACCCTTCTTCCTGAATGCATGGCGAGTGAGGTCATGAATGGAATGTTATGTGTGTTTCTGGAATGCTTGGGTTTGAGTGAGTGTTCCAAACAGGCGGTTGGTAGCTGTGCAGCCTGGATGGTGGGAGCCAGTGGGCTCTATTCCCTTAGCCTCCTTAATATCTCCATCTCCAATACAATGTGCCTGATGCCACCTCAATGTGAAGACCGAATAAAGGAGCTTATTGAAACTACCTGCTGCCTCGAGTATACTTTCAAACTTAACTCGCTTAACAGAACCATACATACTCATTCGGACATGTAATGTTTTTGGATGTGTGGATAAAATGGCTGCAACATCAGACACTCAAATGGGGTTATAAGGGCTCTTTTGCTGCCCATTTCTGGAGAACTTTAGATAAGGAGTGACTGGGTCTCAGTCTGAGCATACCCAGTCGCCAATACCGAAACAGCTTTAGGGAATTAGATCTATAGACCTGAACGGATACACTACAAGAGACACCCAATAAAGAGGGAAACTGTACAGAAATAATTGTACTTCTTACACACGTTAGCCTGACCAGTACTAAGCTGATGAAGCGTTTTAAACAAAACCGGCTTCTGATACGTGGTATAGAGCCCATCGTTTCCCAGTCACTACCTCCTCACCATTGCGCAGGCATCAGGGGTTATTTCTGAATAAAAGAGTAGGCCCATGCTTTATCTAACAGAGTGCTGGCCTGCAGCTAGTGAAAATCATGGTGTGGCAGTGTAGGAAGGGTGTTTGGCCTAGTGGATGTACAATTTGAGTCCGCTTCTTTGATTGCTATGTGTGTTTAAGTGTGGGGACACTATGGCACGCGCGTTAGAGCTACACACAGAAACAATTCCTGTGTACTATTATTGTATGGACATTGGACACATCAGACAAAAACACTCATATGTGATGTTACACAGAGGAGCAGCACATAGACGCCTTAACAAACAGGGTGGTGACTCATTGCTGCACACATCACTGCACCGCTTTGCCACGGACTACTGTCTGCACGGTGACACAATGAACCCTGCTTTTCTAATCAAGGTGCCAAGTCATATTGAGAAGCCATCTAGCAGTGGTTGGCAAGTTAAGAAAATGAAAAGTTATTTGATGCTGAGCGGATGCATTTAGTCCATGTACCAGAGCAATCACTAGACCACTTAGGCAAGAAAACGACAGGTAACTTTCTCAGGCATGCACCATATGTCACTAAAAGTAATATACAAAAAAACAAACGTTTTGGTGTGCCAAATAAAAACATGAAAATAAAGAACAATGTTTAAGACTTTTTCTGTGTGGCACGTTAATTCACTTGGAAGAATGCATAGATTTGGTCAGCTAACTGATACTTTGTGCTGGCCTTCACAATAAAAATGCCCCTTCTTGTGGGGGAAACAGCAGCGCTGCATGCAGACTGTTTAGCAGAATATTGAAAGAGCACATCGGCGAGGATAGTAACGTTCAAGCTATTGTAGCAGCAACAATGTGAAAGACTAGTGTAACAGTCGTATGCACTTTCTTCACCATTCGAAACGAATGTTTTCATTTTGTACATGCAAAGAACGTTAACATGTTGAAAAACAGCAAACAAACGTCATTACATGATGGGCCTGAATCACAATGCGTTATTCAATGGGAACTCCCATTGAAAAACGCAGCCTTTTTTAAACAGAAATGAGTGATTCGGGTTGCGTGCACGCTATGCTGCACGCAAAAGAAGGATGTGTTCTGGCTTTTCACTGAATCCCGACTTGCCATATTCACGCGAGGTGCGAAGCTCTCCCGATAAAACGTGCTACACATTTATCATCATTAGTGCAAGCGGTCAACCATGTACCCCGGAAGAAAAATCAGCTACAGTAATAATAGGACCAATACCCGAATGCCAACATGCTGGACTAGCAATGCACTTTACCACGCCTTGAGTGAACCCTGAGCAAGAGTTTCAAATAAAAAAAGCGAACGCCACCCAGGTGGGAAGCAGAGGCGCAACAAAACCAACATCTTGGGGGTAAGGGGTCTAACTGGTGATGGGAGGAGCCACTTTGGAAAAGGGGCAGGGTAAACTTGGAGGCCCCGCCCCCGCTGTTCTACCCCTGCAAGGTCTGGTGTGGGGACCAACTATCAAATAGTAACTTTTAAAGTGCAATATGCAGCGAGGCAATGGAAGCCTTTCTTGAAAGCAGCAGGTTTAAAGTTTTACTGCGTTTGTTCAAGTACATTTTTCTGCACAAACACAGTAAAACTTTAACACTGCCAGATGCGGGAAAGACTTCCCTCGCCTCACTGCCTAACAAAATGCAAGTGTGCACATCCAGGGGTGAACCTAGGCTAACATGTGGGCAGGGGCTAACCCTTCAAATGTTGGGAGAGGCACTAACTTCAGAGACTGTGGGAGAGGGGCAAACTAACTTGAGTAGGGGAATCTAACTTCTTTACGCATTCCAATGAGGCTGTTCTAGTGTTGCTACAATGTTACAAGCAGTTCACTCTCTCCTTTAAGTCTGACAGCACCCACTTAAGGACCGCTGTGAGAATGAGCTGCCTCCTGTCCCTCGTACTGTTCCAATCACTCCCCTGGCATGCAAGTACCAACCCCACATCCCAATTTCAAATGCCTAAAAATGTATTCATCTGAATGCAGGTGCTAACAATGAAACGCTTTGAGTAACTAAGGTTTCCACAAAGCCCTTGAGGTTCTCCGCAATTTCATAACATAGCCCCAAACCCATTGAAGAAGATCATCAGTCAAGTGCTTCTGACCTGCACCCACCCGCCTGTCAGCACCGTCACTCCTGATGCAAGTCACAATGCCTTTAAATTCCATACAAAGCTTATATTAGATTGCAAAACCACACCTTCCCCGACTAAAAACAGTTTGCAAGTGAGGAGGCAAGTTCAAGCAGAGTCAGCGCTGCATCCTGTGCCAAGAAAGATGTTGTTCGTGTTAAAAGTGCTATATTCAGAAGAAGTCTTCTCCAGTGAAGGGAAGCACGGCACACAGCGATAACCGTAGCTCATAGGTAAAACAGATCTCTCTGTTTTCAAGGGAGTGTTGCCTTCAGCTGTGTGTGGGGTGTCAGTGGGCTGAGCAAGGGGGCATGCCTAGGCGAAGAGTGAACACACGTGACACGTATCTCTTTTGGGTGCCAGACCGGCCACATTTTTAATCTCACTGCAAGCAATAAATGTACAAAAATGTGATGAAAATACATCATATCATATCCATAAAGACCACTTCCTACCGGCAAGTGGTCCAGGGGAACCATGGCACTACACCCCGGCAGGGGCGTTGCATGGTGGTGAGGCCCTGTCCCCTCCCCACCATGCCCGACACAGGAGGCGTCACCGGGAGTCAGTTCCCCTTTCTTACCGGGCCAGCTGCCCTCGGTATTGCTGCCGCTCCCTGCCCCTCCCGGGAGTCTCTGGTTGCAATGCCCCATTCTGGCTCCGTAGTCCCGCGGAAAGGGATCTCGGTGTCCCCATGGTCCTCCCCCACCCGCCACAGGGGTGTGGACCCACCGGTCCGCACCGCCAACAATGGTAAAACCATTAATTCATTCCACAAAGTTCTGCCACAAAGTTTCTGTTCTATGCTGGGACAAATGCACGCCATCCTGGTGCGACGTTCCTGGGCCCCTCAATAGGCCATTCCCGCTGATATGTAGGTGCCCCAGGCGGCCGGCCACCCGGGCTAGTTCACTGTTCCATTTCCGTGCCAACATGTTTAAATAGCGTGCTGGCCCTGGGCACCCCCAGGACAGTCTGGGAATGATCTGTGACCAGGCGATCAAGGCCCCAGGGAACACCCTGCCGAACCAAGCCAACAATTATGCAAGAGTTTGAGCAGCTCTTTCCTTTCCGACCTCATCAGGTCGTTGCCCCCAATGTGCAAAATCACCAGCACAGAGCTTGGCACCCCTTCCTTAAATGCTCCTCCATCAATGAAGGCACTTGGCCCACCTGCAGACCCCTCCCCCACCCCGATAAATCCAGTGAATGTCTGTGCCTGCCACCTCGGACATCAATCCAGGTCTTTCTTGCACTGTATGCTCCATACTTCGAACAAACGAGTGCCTCACGACCCACACCACCGGCTTCGCCATCTCCTATCTTACAATGACAAAAGACAGTGCATTCGAAATTTCATGAAGGCTTTTTTTGCCTATCGTTTTAACATAAGAGATGCAGCCTGATCTATCCTTTGTAAGCACAAGACTTCCACTGCCTTCATTTGTCCTTCCCCCAAACCGTACCCCACGGGTGTCGTGGCTACCCCTATTCTAAAGGAATGTGGTGCAAATTTCGTCCCCTCAAGCCCCGCCTCTCTCAAGGCTGCCTCAAAGATTTTCTTAAATTGATACATGGACAGGCACTATCCATCTTGGTGCAGAAATAGCGGGCCTGCCTGGTCCCCTGTCTACCCCACAAAAGCCTGTAGCGCCTTTATTGGGCAAACGTCAGCCCTAGCAGGCATTGTCAAAGCTATCCCGGCCTCTCTTCCCTCCTGATCTGTTTTGGATTTCCTCATCCAGATGTGTGCCAGGCCCCCCCATCCAATCGAACATAGATGCCCCCACCATTTCACTGATCCTGAAGGCCCCAAAAAAGGCTGTCAAAAACGCAGCCTTGAACAGCGTCCTTTCCCAGTCATCTCTGCAAATCCCCCTTCAGACCGTTCACCAATGCTGCTAACTTATCCGGGTCCAGAGGTCTCCTGCTATCACTCCCTGATGCCACAACCCTCTTTCAACCGGCCAATGCCTTTTTTTGTGGCAAAATCAGTGGATGGCGGGGACCTTACTTGTATCCCAGAAATTAAACCAATGGCCACCATTTTTGTTATGGCCATCCAACAGTCACCCCTCCTTGTGTAAATGACCCAAACAACTTCTGGCAGAATTTCTGTGAAACATGTCTGTCATGCCCTGAGCCCAACAGAATTCCCTGAATTTCACAACATTCCTTTCACATGCCCTTTGTGTCCCCCCTGAAACTGATAGATTGATCAGGGATGCTAACCCCGGGCACCCAGCTCCCAAAGTGTCTCGCTGGAACTCCTGTAGTTTAAAACGGGTCAAAGCATTGGCTGAATTATTGAGAACACCTGCAACATATTTCGTTCTAAAATGGACGTTGGCTTTTAGACACAATAACGCCAATCTCTTTAGCAACCTCAACACCATTGGACATGTCACCCTCTGGCTGTTGATTGAGCATACCACAGACATACTGTCTGACAAGAGCACAACGTCCTTGCATCCTAGCTCCTTCCCCCAAATAGTTAGTGCCACTAAATGGGAAAGAGTTCCAGAAATCTTATGTTTCTACACAGTCCCTCCTTCTGCCAACTGTCTGGGCACTGTTGTCCACACCATTTGCTGCCCAAGATTGCCCCACCTCCTGCAGCGTCCATATATAAGGTCAACTCACCATTGCTTTCCATTTTCTCCAGCCAAACCTGCATCCCATTAAAATCCCCCCGAAAACTGTCCCAAATCCTCAGGTGTTGTTTCTATTCTTTTGACAGCCCGGTGTGGTGGTCTGGCTTAGTCAATCCTGACATGTCCCCGCAATGGAACGACAGAATAACTTCTGCATAGGAATGATTCGGAGGTCAAAATTAAGCTGTGCCACCAGACTCTGTAGTTGCCCTAACAGGCTCGGACTGGCCTATAGGGCAATAGGCACATGACAAAACACAAAATACTAGTGTGGGACAGTTTTTTGGTTCAAAGTGGGTCAGTTTTTTAGCCAATGTGGGCCAGTTTGAGTTACTTAACTATGCGGCTAGTAATTTTGACCAGTGTTTCTTAGAAAATATTCTTTAAAATGCACAATTTGCATCACATTTTATCAAAAGACTCCCCCTTGGCTACTACTCAAACAGTGTCACAAAAGGAATAAA
The DNA here is from genome assembly GCF_040938575.1 of Ambystoma mexicanum. Classification (NCBI taxonomy): domain Eukaryota; kingdom Metazoa; phylum Chordata; class Amphibia; order Caudata; family Ambystomatidae; genus Ambystoma; species Ambystoma mexicanum. The sequence continues at coordinate 1,336,876,805 of NC_090935.1, read as the reverse complement.
TTGCCATTTGCAACTGTGGGTTACTTTTTCATTGGTGCCTGAGACCATTTTATGGCCTAGTCTGACCCTGTGCTCTAGGGTGACCTTCTTTGCCCCCAAGGCATGCCGATACCGCCCCCCTGAACGCCATTACTTTATTGTGAGGCAGCCGACACTGCCCCGCCTCAGGGTCAACCTTAATGGCCAGAATACACAGAGTGGTGGTGGGCCCTTCAGTTTTATCTGCTGCCGAAGGCACCCCCATCTTTATTGCCACCGCCTGGGAGGAACCCTGCGCCCTGGCTCATTCCCTTGTGCCCCTCTCTCCCATAAAAAGGAAGTCGTCCAGGTAATGCAAGACCTTTGCCCCAGTGCATTCCTTTTTGACCACCCACTCGAGGAATGTGCTAAATTTCTCTAAATAAGTGCATGAAGTGGAGCACCACATAGGCAAACACCTGTCATAATAGAATTCTCCCACCACGTGAACTCCACCAGGTAGTAATCCTTGGGGTGCACTGGTAGCAACCCAGAAAGCAGCCTCAATGTCTGCCTTTGCCAGCAATGCCCTTTTCCCCATTCTTCTCAACCGTGCCACTGTCAAGTCAAAAGATACATACTTTGCAGCGCATACGTTGCTATCAATGGCATCATTCACTGCCGCCCCTTTAGAAAAGACAGGGTATGAATCAGCCATAAATCAGATACTTTCCCTGCTCCTTTTTTGGGACAATACCTAGTGGGGACCAAACCAACCCCTCAAATGGTGGTACCATGGATGGACCTGCCACTCTCCCCAACTTGACCTCTTTCTCCACTTTGCCCACCAGTATCGCAGGTTGTACCCGAGCACATCTCTGGTTTTCAGGCACTGGGAGGATGCAAAACCCCTTCTCTGGAATCCACGTGCAAACGCCTCCACTAGAAGGCCTGCATCATCCATCAGTGGGTACCCATTTTCCCAAGGCCTCCGTACCTCCACCCGTATGGGTGAGGGTAAACCCGCCAGTGGCCCCCCGTGCCTCTGACTCCTACTTCTTTTCTTTGCTGCGCGTGATGCATTTTGCTTCTCCGTGCCCTGACATACCACAGAATGAACAGACGTGCTTGAATTTGCAGACTGGCCTCGCACACAAGGACTTGCAGGTCCAACACACCCCCTTTTTGTCCATGCTTCCCCTGTTGTTGTCAGGAATGGCACTGTCAAGAGTGGCACAGGGTACCCAGGTAGATTTTGGGTGGCTGTGCCGAAGTAAGGTAGCAGATAAGCACACACAGCAGGTAGTTAAACAAGAAAGAAGAGTAGGAAACTGTAGCTGTGAGCCAAAAGGGGCAAAAGATACAAAGGTACAAACAAACTGGATTTCCTCTTGGGGTGTATGCTGAAATGGGAAAGAGTGTTCCACGAACCTTAGGAAACTCCAGCCTTCTGCACAGATTGCTATAACAGAGGCCCACGCTGTATGCTCATGGCTGGGAACAACAGCAGTGGGTGTCTGTAACACTGAAAACGCGACAAGGGAAGGGGCAGAGGTTGCCTGCCGGAAACCAACAGGCAAGATCTGTACAAAGGGATTACATAAGACACATGAGAAGACAAGAACAGATATATCCAGCGAAAAGGAAGTCAATGAGCAATCTAGCAGAAGGAAATGAAGGAAAGGCAGTTAGACTGAAGTAGATAACCTAAGGTGGAGTACAGAGGACTCAAGGAAGAGAACAAGGGAGCAGCAGTCAGGAAAACAGAAGGGCTGCAAAGTAGGAAGCAGGTCTGCAGTCAAGAGTGGCACTAGGTGCAGGCAAACTATAGTGGACTGCGGAGGACTGTAGTAGGCTGCAAGGCAGGGAGTCCAGAAGAACAGGACAGAGAGATTAGTAGTAGGCGACAGACAGAGAGCCCAAAAGAATAGGGCCGCGAGGTAGGGAGCCCAGAGGAGCAGGGCCGTAGGTAGCTAAGTGTAAAACAGGCTGTAAGGCAGAGGAGTGTAGCAAGCCGCAAGGCAGGGAGCCCAGGGGACAAGGGCTGTAGGCAGCGGAGGGAGACAGGCTGCAAGGAAGGAGCCCAGAGGACAAGTGCTGTAGACAGCGGAGGGAGACAGGCTGCAAGGAAGGAGCCCAGAGGACAAGGGCTGTAGGCAGCGGAGGGAGACAGGCTGCAAGGAAGGAGCCCAGAGGACAAGGGCTGTAGGCAGCGGAGGGAGACAGGCTGCAAGGAAGGAGCCCAGAGGACACGGGCTGTAGGCAGCGGAGGGAGCAGGCTGCAAGGAAGGAGCCCAGAGGACAAGGGCTGTAGGCAGCGAAGAGGTGCAGGCTGCAAGGTAGGGAGCCCAGAGGACAAGGGCTTGGAGACAGCAGAGTGTTGCAAGCTGCAAGGTAGGGAGCCCAGAGGACAAGGGCAGTAGGCAGCCGGAGTGAGGCAGGCTGGAGGCAGGGAGCCCAGAGGACAAGGACTGTAGGCAGCCGGAGTGAGGCAGGCTGCAGGGCAGGGAGCCCAGAGGACAAGGACTGTAGGCAGCCGGAGTGAGGCAGGCTGCAGGGCTGGGAGCCCAGAGGACAAGGGCTGTAGGTAGAAGGCAGCGGAGCGAGATCGGCTGCAAGACAGGGAGCCCGGAAAGGGCACTGGATCAAAACAGGATAATGCAGCAACAGGAACAGCATACAATGTAGCAGGTCAAGGCAAACAGGAGCGGGGAGATCTCAAGATGCAAGACACTGTGCTCCTGCAGGCAGCTGCTTATATACAGCCCTGCCCTGTTCTGAGGCAGGCTAATTAACAGCACCTGGGGCAGCACACCTGATGACAATCTGCCTCCTCCCTCTCTGGTCCTGAGCAGGTGGAAGCTGCACTGGCCGCTAGGGCTTCTGGGGATTGTGGTCCCAATAACGATGAATGAGAATAGCCAGGAATTGCGGACTGTAGCCAGGTGCATTATGGTAAATGTAGTTAATTGAATAAAATAAGAAAGAACCAAAGTTGAGCAAATGGAAATAAAAGACCAGGGCGTGAAAAGGAGTTGTTCAAGGAGTATTAGGAGGATAAATAAGTACCAAATAGTCCATGATGGTTGCCAATGCGTGTGCCAGCGGCGCGGGCATGACAGTATGCCCCTCTCCATGCCCCTCTCCAGGCCCCCTGAAGACTGACAAACAAGAAGAGCACGTCCAAGGCCTGTCACACCGCGAGAGAGTCTTATACCGAAAAGGCACATCACGAAGCACCAAAAACTGTTTAATGCTGCAAGGTGAGAGTCTTGAAGGGAGGAGACATTACCAATGTTTCGAACCTTTGAGGTGAAATTCAGAAAAGACAACTTCTTAGGGACCCAAAACCCAACAGTGCGTTCATGAACTGAGGAACTGTGGAGATGTGCTGCAGGCTACATGGCATATATTGCTTTGAAAGAAGTGGTCTTCCTTAGGACTGGCAATGGTACAGTGCTGAAAGGTGGAACCAGAGATTCAGCTGAATTGGTTGCTCTAGGACGGTCGTCCAAATTGTCAGAAGCAGCAATGGCAACATGAAGATTTGCGACAGAGACTTCAGGAGTAACAAAAGTTGCAGGAATACCATGAGTTGCAGGAAAATCAGGAATGGCAGTAGGAAGTTCAGATGCTGTAACAGCTGGAAGTATAGGTGTCACAGGAGCACCAGCCGACAGGGACGCAACTGAGACTGATGGCGTCATGACTGGTAGTTTAGGTGCTGCAGAGGCACCAACAGGATCTACCGGAGCTGTTGCCTTAGTAGGAGAACTTTTAACTGGCTTTGCAACAGGTACTGTCCTTGCAGGCAGAGAGGAAGGGGGTGCTTCGACTGCAGTGGGAGTGATCTGAGATGAGGCATCAGTAGCAGATTCAGGAGTACTAGCAGGGGGAGCAGCAGAGATTGGGCTAGCAGATCTTGTAACAAGTAGCATGGTGGATGTAGGACCAGGAAAGGGTAAGCCTTCTGAAGGCTGGCCTGCAAAGTCTTGTGTGCCCAAGTTGATACATGGATCTGGATATTGACAGTAGGCAAAGTTGGATTCCAGACAGGTACTGGGTATGTTTCAGGATCTGACTCATGGTCAGGAGTGCCAATGTTCATAGAAGCAGAGTACATCTCAGATCTGGTCACTTCAGTAGAGGCTGTAAGTGGGAGTAAAGGACTGACATCTAGGGCAAGAATGGAACAATCCTTTGACTCAGCGGAATGTCAAGTCAGATGATTACACTTGATCTTTGGTGTAATGGCCGTGTGAGCGATCTGGCCCACTGGAGGAGTCCATTCTTCACTATCTGAACGACAGCCTGTGTTACTGTGGCTAGTAAGTGAATGAGCGGTGTCAAGCTTTGCCAAGTTCAGGTCTTCCAACTGCTCTGTATAAGTCTGTATCCTCTTCTGTGTTACCATTACAGGCCTTAATCTGTTAAACTCTAAAGACAGAATGTCGGGTGTAGGACATAGTGTCAGATGGTCTGGTAGATTGTGTCCCTTAGCTAGATTCTTATAATACAGATAGACAAATTCATCATAAAGGTCTTCGGTTTGTCTTTTAAGGCTTAAGAGTTGTTCTTGTAACAGGTATGTTCCATTAGCCTGTTCTACAGCTTCAGAATCTGGTGTAGCAGAAAATTCGGGTGTTGCAATAGGCAGACTGACCTTAGAGTTATCATAGTTAGTAGTTACTGGGGAAGCATTAAGACAACCGAGGGTCAGTATTGGTCCTTTGTACCCAGGACCAGCTGCTCTAACTTCAGGATACTGAATGTCTTGTCCTATTAAATGAGTGGTATCGGTAGTCTGGGGAGGTTGTGTAGCTTGCCAAGCTGATCTTGAGGATGTCACTTTGGCAATAACGTACTCTGGTTGAGAGTTTGCCACAATGAGTGCAGCATCTTTGGTTGAAGCAGTGTCAAAAGTAATGCCAGAAAGCGCATGAGTGTTATCCACTGGTTGGGCTAACAAAATCTGCAAGAATTCGTTATCTTGCTGTAGTTCTTCTACAGATGGAGACTGTGGATCATAGTTGCAAATATAGTAGTTATACATAGTAGGGTCAGAGAGCCAGTGAGTGTAGTACTGTGCTTGTAAACCTTTGTTTACTAGGGCGAGTCTGTCCTTTAAACTAGGGTTTTTGTTTGCTGTCCTTGGGAAAACTTTAGATTTTTGTAGAGGTTTCTTGAACCGAAAAGAAGGCATCTTTGGTCTGTGTGTGCCTTTCCTGCCTATGGAACAAGAATCTTTTTGGTCTTGCATTCTGTCAGGAATGGCACTCTGTCAAGAGTGGGACAGGGTACCCAGGTAGATTTTGGGTGGCTGTGCCGAAATAAGGTAGCAGATAAGCACACACAGCAGGTAGTTAAACAAGAAAGAAGAGTAGGAAACTGTAGCTGTGAGCCAAAAGGGGCAAAAGATACAAAGGTACAAACAAACTGGATTCCCTCTTGGGGTGTATGCTGAAATGGGAAAGAGTGTTCCACGAACCTTAGGAAACTCCAGCCTTCTGCACAGATTGCTATAACAGAGGCCCACGCTGTATGCTCATGGCTGGGAACAACAGCAGTGGGTGTCTGTAACACTGAAAACGCGACAAGGGAAGGGGCAGAGGTTGCCTGCCGGAAACCAACAGGCAAGCTCTGTACAAAGGGATTACATAAGACACATGAGAAGACAAGAACAGATATATCCAGCGAAAAGGAAGTCAATGAGCAATCTAGCAGAAGGAAATGAAGGAAAGGCAGTTAGACTGAAGTAGATAACCTAAGGTGGAGTACAGAGGACTCAAGGAAGAGAACAAGGGAGCAGCAGTCAGGAAAACAGAAGGGCTGCAAAGTAGGAAGCAGGTCTGCAGTCAAGAGTGGCACTAGGTGCAGGCAAACTATAGTGGACTGCGGAGGACTGTAGTAGGCTGCAAGGCAGGGAGTCCAGAAGAACAGGACAGAGAGAGATTAGTAGTAGGCGACAGACAGAGAGCCCAAAAGAATAGGGCCGCGAGGTAGGGAGCCCAGAGGAGCAGGGCCGTAGGTAGCTAAGTGTAAAACAGGCTGTAAGGCAGAGGAGTGTAGCAAGCCGCAAGGCAGGGAGCCCAGGGGACAAGGGCTGTAGGCAGCGGAGGGAGACAGGCTGCAAGGAAGGAGCCCAGAGGACAAGTGCTGTAGGCAGCGGAGGGAGACAGGCTGCAAGGAAGGAGCCCAGAGGACAAGTGCTGTAGGCAGCGGAGGGAGACAGGCTGCAAGGAAGGAGCCCAGAGGACAAGGGCTGTAGGCAGCGGAGGGAGACAGGCTGCAAGGAAGGAGCCCAGAGGACACGGGCTGTAGACAGCGGAGGGAGCAGGCTGCAAGGAAGGAGCCCAGAGGACAAGGGCTGTAGGCAGCGAAGAGGTGCAGGCTGCAAGGTAGGGAGCCCAGAGGACAAGGGCTTGGAGACAGCAGAATGTTGCAAGCTGCAAGGTAGGGAGCCCAGAGGACAAGGGCAGTAGGCAGCCGGAGTGAGGCAGGCTGGAGGCAGGGAGCCCAGAGGACAAGGACTGTAGGCAGCCGGAGTGAGGCAGGCTGCAGGGCAGGGAGCCCAGAGGACAAGGACTGTAGGCAGCCGGAGTGAGGCAGGCTGCAGGGCTGGGAGCCCAGAGGACAAGGGCTGTAGGTAGAAGGCAGCGGAGCGAGATCGGCTGCAAGGCAGGGAGCCCGGAAAGAGCACTGGATCAAAACAGGATAATGCAGCAACAGGAACAGCATACAATGTAGCAGGTCAAGGCAAACAGGAGCGGGGAGATCTCAAGATGCAAGACACTGTGCTCCTGCAGGCAGCTGCTTATATACAGCCCTGCCCTGTTCTGAGGCAGGCTAATTAACAGCACCTGGGGCAGCACACCTGATGACAATCTGCCTCCTCCCTCTCTGGTCCTGAGCAGGTGGAAGCTGCACTGGCCGCTAGGGCTTCTGGGGATTGTGGTCCCAATAATGATGAATGAGAATAGCCAGGAATTGCGGACTGTAGCCAAGTGCATTATGGTAAATGTAGTTAATTGAATAAAATAAGAAAGAACCAAAGTTGAGCAAATGGAAATAAAAGACCAGGGCGTGAAAAGGAGTTGTTCAAGGAGTATTAGGAGGATAAATGAGTACCAAGTTGTCCATGATGGTTGCCAATGCGTGTGCCAGCGGCGCGGGCATGACAGTTGTTCCGAAAAGACTGCTGGATGCCCTGTGTGAACCCCTTGCTGCTGGATGGTCACGCTGCTGTGCAGCTAGCCCACAGGTCCATCGCTCTATCCCCCAGTCCAGTGCGGCATTGCCCGCCTTTGCACTCCTGAATCTCTCATCATGCATCAACCATGCGCCAAGTATACAGTAATGATACATAGTCAACACCATGGGATTATAGGCCCACAATTTCACCCTCGGTCTGGATGTGTTTCCAATAATATTGCTGCAAATACAGAGAAACCTGTCACCCAGTTAGCCGACGATCATTCCACAAAAAAGATTGTCTTTCTCCTTGCATTCCTCCACCCTTCTGTAGTCCAAGAGCAAGAATATATCCATGTATTTTTCCTTCCATATTTGTTCCTTAGTTTCAAGGGCATGTGCCAGGTTAACATCCCCAGGGTAGTAGCCTGAATTGTGTCAGAGGCTTGCCCTGCCTGCCCGCCCCCAGTCAAGGTGGCCCCTACACCTGCTGCTAACGTTTCCTGTGCTCTCACCCCTAGTGTTATTCCCCACACTCCCTGATAGCTGGCAGTTCTCACATCTTTCCCCATGAGCACTCATCACCGTTCCTGTGTTTTCACCGGCCTCTCCTGGTGTCCCCAATGGGGCTGGAGTTACCGCCCCTGAGCCCTGATTGCACTGGGTGCTTGCCCCCACATTGCTGCTGTGCTAGCTGTCCTGTGGCGGTCCCGGGCAGTGGGGCCCATCCACCCTGTGTTGGCCCCCCCTGCCAGCCTCCCCCAATACTTGCAGGTGTGCCCCCCATTACCACACCTTGTAATCCTGTTGACTGGGAGCCCCACCCGAACCCCATCCCTTGACCATTACACTTCCCCCAGGCAACTGCTTGACCCAGACCCCCTGACCTCAAGGGGTTCCTGAAGTGCCCATGTTCATATTGGCTCCAGTATTCAAAGATGTGCTATTTGCCCCTGGTTGTGGTGTGCTGATTTCCTGTAGCACCTGGGCCACACTTCCCACCGCCCGGACACTTCCAGAGCTTCCTGCTCCATTGGCATCAACTGCCCCTTGGGGGTTTGTGGGTGGTACCATCGACCTACTTGTGGGTTGGTGTAGCTATCTTACTCGCCTTCTCTTTTTCACTGGAGAAAAGGCTGCCCTGGTGGCCACATTCTTCCTGCGAGGCCTCGAGATCAAGGGTTCAACAGGGTCACCCTGCCCCCCCAGCTTGAGACCCCACAACTGGCTCTGCCCCACTTCTACTTGGGAGTGATCCTAGCACTGCCCCCAGGTCCTTGCCCTGCAACAGTGCAATGATGACGGCCAGTGTTGTGGGATCCATTACCTCCTTTTCTTTATATAATTAGGTCAAAATCGGCACTTTACATCAATTAAAAACAATTGTCTTTTCTTGTGCTGCTTTACCCAAAACACAATATTTTTTTACACAACCTCCGGACGCAGTCGTAATGCAATTGAATGGGGCTCCAAGCCCCCAGGCCTCAGTTGCCATGGTAAACGCACCATGTTGATCCCCTCTGCCTCGCTTAAATAATCTAAACAATGTGCCCTTGTAACAAAAAACAAGCCACGCTGCTTTCCTCGGCAGTGGTAAAATAATTCCTTGCTTGAACAAGATCGAGACAACACAATGCGTCCCTTCTTCCCGGAAAGCCCAAGCTTCGCTCCGTAACAAAACAATCTCTTTGTAAATGTTTCACAAATCAAAACTGCATGACAACGCTTCTTTTTTGTACACAAGGCAAACAAAACAGCGAATAAACAGTTTCACTTGCTCAAACGATATCAAGAAACCATACCGCCCGAAAGCAATTTTCCAGCCCCGGCTTGCGCCGACCCAGCCCTTGTCCCAATATCCAGCCACCCTCAGCACAGTCCTTTCCACCACCCCTCTACCCTACCCGCCTTACCTCTGCCGCGAGCACCACCCCCGGCATGAAGGTCGAGAATCTGAACTTCCCTGCGTTGACTCCTTGCTTCCCCAGGGACAGAGTGCAGCGGCAGCAGCACGATCCAGCTCCGGGCAACAAAAACAGAACTACGAGGTGGCTTCTAGGCGTGGGCTCAAGGCGGTGACACAGGCACAATGATGACATGGAGGACGAGGCAGAGACATATGCTCTCCTCGTCCTCCATTGGCTGTATATAAGCCCCAAGACTGGCGCCCCCTCCCGCCGGCCAAGCCGGGGAAAACCACCCCACTGGCACAGGCATCTGCCTACTCGTTCTCCCCTGGCCACACCCTGCCTGCCCAACCCGGCACCCCTGTAATGTCAGGCTTTCACCTTTGTTAGCCAACACCATTGAACAGATTGGGCTCAAATTTGTGATTTAGTCATTTTATTAAATCATTCTTAAGGGCAAGATTTTAATATAATATGTTGCAAAAAATAAAACCATGTACTCTCTTGTATTCACTATATTATACTTTCCCTTCTGTGCTAGAAAACACATGCATTAATTGCCAATGTCATTAACTCAGAGCAGGATGTTTGGCCGTGACCATTTGGGCACAGGACATTTCGGCACGGCTGTTTGGACATAAGTCCCGTTTTGGCGTGCCTTGTTGTCCGCAGCTGGCAGGGTGCAGGGACATTTTGGCTGCTGGATGTTTGGGCGCGGAAAGAGCACCAACATTATAAACAATATGAACCTGCACCTGTAACATAAATGAGTTTCAGGTGCAGGTTCGTAAAGAAATTAGCAGGACATTTAGCTGTGCCAAATGACCACATTATTTAAATTAATTAAATAAAAATCAAAAATTATTTTTTAAATTTTTTTATATATATATATATATATATATATATATATATATATATATATATATATATATATATATATATATATATATATATATATATTTATTTGACAGGTATTTGATTAAAAAAATATGATAAGTATTAGGGTATACGGAAGGTCATGGTTTACATGTAACCAAAACACACATTATTTTTTACATGTTTTCATAATGAATTGTAGGTCAAGTAGAAAATTTCCCATGCTGAAACACCAAGCCCTCTCTGTCCTTGTGGTTAAGTGCTGGGCCTTTAACCCTGTTGTGGTTAAGTGCTGGGCCTTTAACCTTGTTGTGGTTAAGTGCTGGGCCTTTAACCCTGTTTATAATGTTTGTGCAGTCATCGAAGGATCGCTGTGACCTCCCATCTGTTTCAGGAGCTCACTACCCTCATAACTATGCCTGTTATCTAACATACACCTTGAAAAAGACCCCTGTTGGGGCGAAACATGTGTCAGCCCAAGCATTTTATCAAATCACCTTGAATAATTGGCACAATTGTCTAATTAAATTACCTGGAACATACCCAGTATGCAAGACTCGGCTCTCATTATTTACAGGAGCCGAAGCATCAAAGGATTCAGCACCTGGTTTGAGTTCAGTTTCCCCACCATACCTACTCTAAAACATTAATAGGTACAGTACCTGTCAATGGGCAGCATTTGCAAAAAAGAGTCCTTTTGTATTTGACAGGAGGGCGTTTAGATACAGCTGCAATGTCAGGTGCAACCAAACATCCCTTGCGCCAAATCAACAGCGCCGGAATGGCTTTCGCGCCACTATGGCAGCGCCGAAAGAGGCGGTACACCCCCTTTTGGCGTGGCCGTTTCGCCGCGGGCCGGTTCGGCGTGGCCAGTTGGCCGCAGCGGCCAGTTCGCCGCGCCCATTTCGGCGCGGGAGCCTTTCTGGCGCCGCCGATTTGGCGCGAGGGACGTTTGGACGTGGCTGACATTGCAGCCACATCTAAACTCCCTCACGCCAAATTTAAAAGCATAATTATTTCCAAATGCAGCACGTTGACAGGAACTGTGCCTGACAACGTGTTGCATTTGAAAATAATTTGGGGTGAAGTGTAGTATTTTTTACTGTGAATTGCCCAAATGCTTTATTATTATTATTTTTTTTATTAGACTGTTCAATTATGTGAGTTAAATATGCAACTTTTGCTCCCCCAGGCACAAGGCCAGTTTGGTCTTGTGGTTAAGTTCGAAGCCTCACAATCTTGAAAAAAAATAATGTGATATTTTGCAAATAGAATAAAATTAAAAGCTTTAGCCCAGCCACGAACCGTGGCCTGCAAGATTTTGAGGCTTGGAACTTAACCACAAGTCCAAACTGGTGTGCTTTGGGCTGCAAAAGTTACATATTTAACCCCCATGACTGAACAGTCTAAGAAAAATAATAATAATAATAAAGCATTTGTGCAATTCACAATAAAAAAGAATCCTCTGCCCACTACCACCCCTCTCCTCCCACCACCTGCCCACTACCACCTCCCACCACCTGTCAACTACCACCTCTCCTCCACCCCCTGCCCACTACCACCTCCCACCACCTGCCAGCTATCACCTCGCTCCTCCACCCCCTGCCCTCTACCACCTCCCCCCTCCCACCACCTGCCCACTAACACCTCCCCCCTCCCACCACCTGCCAGCTACCACCTCGCTCCTCCACCCCCTGCCCACTACCACCTCCCCCCTCTCACCCCCTGCCCACTACCACCTCCCACCACCTGCCAGCTACCACCTCGCTCCTCCACCCCCTGCCCACTACCACCTCTCCCCTCCCACCCCCTGCCCACTACCACTTCCCCCCTCCCACCACCTGCCCACTACCACCTCTAACCCCCTGCCAGCTACCACCTCTCTCCTCCACCCCTGCCCACTACCACCTCCCATCACCTGCCAGCTACCACCTCGCTCTTCCACCCCCTGCCCACTACCACCTCCCACCACCTGCCAGCTACCACCTCCCACCACTTGCCAGCTACCACCTCGCTCCGCCACCCCCTGCCCACTACCACCTCCCAGCTACCACCTCCAAGGTAGTGGCCTTGCGTTAAGTTCTCTACCCCAGAGGCTTGCAGGTCATGGTTTGTGGATAAACGGAACCTTTCGTTAATTCCCCCTTTAAATAAAAATAATGTGATATTTTGCAAATAGAATAAAATTAAAAGCTTTAGCCCAGCCACGAACCATGGCCTGCAAGATTGTGAGGCTTTGAACTTAACCACAAGACCAAACTGGCCTTGTGCCTGGGCAGCAAAAGTTTTATATTTAAGTCCCATGATTGAACAATTGATAAAGAAAAAAAATAAAGTATTCCGGCAATTCACAATAAAAAATACTCTAAAGCATGTGCTTTAAAATAAATACTGTAAAAAAATACTGTAACCCCCTCCCCGCGCCAAAACATCATTTGCGCAAATCACATAAAAAAATACTGTAACCCGCACCCCGTGCCAAAACATCCCCGCGGCCAAACGTGCAGCGCCGAATTGGGCGCGCAAAAATGGGCACGCCCAATTGGCTCCCGCGCCGAATCGGTCGCGGCAAATCGGCCCGCGCCGAACTAGCCGCGCATAATCGTCCTGCTCCGCGAAAGAGGTGATGCGGCCAAACCGGCCACTGCCGAAATAATAGCGCCGAAATGGGCTGAACGCCTTTAAGGTGATTCCAAACTTGCCTGATACTGACATCTATTGGGGAAGAGCAGTATTGCCACACATTATTTGCCAGTTATATTCCGCCCAGTTAATCAGTTCAGGGAGCCCCGGTTTAGTCCCAGATCCAGGGCAATTTGTGAGGACTGCGTTCCGGCTAGACCCGGTCCACTTAAAAATGAGTTTTTTCAATGTTTTTATTATGTCGTTAAATTAATAACTTTTTAATACATTTTATCATATATAAAAGTACATTCACTAACATCTATGATTCAAATTACACAATTGGTTCATGCTTGGATTACTGCTATTATCTCGCATATTTCATTCCATAACCCAGAGAAATAGATTATACATCCCTCATGATTTCCAGACATGAATAAGTCCCAGGGTTCGTTGCAGTTTACTACCTAAATGTGCTAATGAGTTTCTTCTTGATGATGCAGTCAGCACAAGCAGTTTCTTGTGATTATTGGTAGGATGTTCAGGTTTTAGGGTGCAAATAGGCAACTAACCTGAAATGGGTGGTGCTACATGTGGGATAGCAGGCATCTATTGTAGACAGGAGCAGAGCTGGTTTAAAATGCTGGGGAGCTGAAAGACAGTTTTAAAGGGGGGGGGGGTTACAAGTAGGGTCATGAATGGTTATCACCTGCCCGTCCATTTGCAGCATGTCCGCCAACAGTTGTGCCTTTCTCAGCCATGCTCAGGTGTGCATCAATGTGTCCATGCTGACCCTGGCAACACTTTTTTTTTAATTGGCTCTTTCTCCGGCCAACTGGCTTGAGAAAAAGGGAGGAATGAAAGAGAAGCGTAAGGACTCGTATTGGTAAGTCATTTGCTCTGGGAATCAAACAGGATCCCTTCTTGATTCACACATGTGGTGACATCACAGGAGGTGATGTTATAGGAAGTGGCATTAGTCATTTCGCCTCAATCATGGGGTTCGAAACTACAAAAGTAAAACCACAACTAAGGACATTACAGACATTGTAACGAATGCTCAAAATAGAAGTGTTTAGGGATTTCTGCACATTTACTTGTAAAAATGGGTTTAGAGAGACTAACTAGGTTTGCAAAATGTGACAAAATATGCTGGATTTAAAAGATGGCTAAGGCATGCATTTACACGCATGTTCATGTACATTATGCAAATCAAAGGAATTGCTGTGCGTGTTACGTGCTATTTACTTGATAGGGATGCTGCAACACACGTTAGCTTCGGGTGCTACTGCCATTTGTAAATATGTGAATTAGTTCTGCTGGTCCCAAAATCTCACCTCTACAATGAAACATTATTAATTAAACAGCACTTGTACCAAAGAGGTATTAACAATGTGTTGTGCAAACACTACCAGTGCTTTAAAATCGTCTTTAGATAATCAGGTAATTAAACAACTAACATCGATGGAATGTAAATTCTGATCACCGCCGCAGCAGCAAAATCCACTCCATAAATCTAGAGACAGTCAGGTCTGAAGAGGCACGTCTCCTTTGTAATCATGGCAAGTGTGAACAGATCGGGCTCTAGCCACAGGACACCGAAGTTAAATGGCTGAGGAAGCCCTGCCCCACAGCTCAAATTTCTGGGGGGGGGGTCTGGAGCCGATTAGCTCAATGATATTGCACGCCTGCCTGGAAGTCAGTAAACGTTGCGAAAGTACGGGAGACGCAGACTTGCGAATGTATGTCTCCTGGCCAAATGTTTTTATCAATACTTCCATTTTAATGTTTAATTCCCACTGTGTTTATATTCAGTTGCTGCCATACCGGGACAGTATTAACTGGTGAAAATTGTTTAAATGTAAAAACTTTATTTTCGAATGGAGTGTGTCCTTCCACGTATTCCTCATCTTATGATATTTCCATATCCAGCTTGAGCTTCTTTGGAAATGTTTTCCAGCAGAGGGCGCTGCGCGCCGATGCCTGTCGACTCGATGTCCCTCGGAGGCCTCTGTCTCGATGTCGACGTCATCGATGCTATAAAGCGCGCGCAGCGACCATTGCTTCAGTTCTGTTTTTTTCACGAAAACTATCACTTCAGATACAGTGCGCTTCGGTTCCCTAACGAGAATCTTCGAGTAAAAATCATTAAAATAGCATTGTCATCGGTATCTTCGACTCCAAAATCAGGGTTTAAGAAGTGCCAGGACTGTGGGGTGAAGATGTCCCTTACAGACACCCATCGGGTGTGTGTCTGTGGTGCTTCAGTTCCTCTTACACTACCTTCAGTTGTAAAGCCTGCCTATCGATGATGGCAAAAGTCCTGAAAGAGTGAAGAGGAAAACTAGCGGCAGGTAGGTCAACATCCCCTTTGACGACTCAGTTGAAAAGACAGTCTTCAGACAAGTCTAGAAATATTTCTCCTTTTGGAAAAGACAAAAAGATTGAGATCACGCAGTGGTTCTCACCATTCGTCATCTTGGCGACCTTCGAAGAAAAGGCACCATAGGTCGGTGTCTTCGTCGTCGTTGAGTTCCTCCCCAGAACGGGTTAAATGCCTGACAAAATCAGCCAGTGGGAGAAGTTCAGAGTAATCTTTTTTTTAAATTTTTTTTTATTATAGTTGTTTTGGTCGCGAAAAATCGAGACCTTTCAACTTAAAATCTTGTTTACAAAAGCATTTAAAACAATCTACAAACAATCATACAGAATAAAAAATTTTTTTTTTTTAAATAAAAGGTTATAAAAAAGAAGGTGAAAGACATTAAAATAACTGTTACAGTTTCACTATGTTGAGACAGCATACTTTGATATTTGTATTTGTTGCAAGTAATTAACAATGGCATATCTCACTGACTTCCTTTTGGTATAAAACAATAATGCCCAGAGTTCTTCAGCAGTCGTAATTTCTTGATCCACAAATAAGTGTTTGAAATAAATGCAACGAATTTGTAATAGATTCACACCTTCGGTGCACAAATGCTTCAATGTTTCTACTTGGCATTTACAAAATCGGCAAAGCAGGGGTGTGTCATTTTTGTTGCGGTTATTAGTAACATCATTTGTAAGCCAGAGATTTAATCTGAATCTCAAGAACCCACTACGATGATTAGCGTTTGGGGATTTTAACAAATAATTAGCCACAACATTGTAGCGCTTTAGTTCAAAGGGGTTAGACTTAAAGTTCTTATAATATGTACATGCCACACGTGTGTGGATCCAGTCTGTTTCCCATATTTTTGTTTTTGCTTTGTCTGGATTTTCTAGCAAGAGCGTACTATTTATTTGCGCTTTATCCAAAAACTTTTGAACTTTCATGCGCCACATTTTCGGAAATATATCCACAGAATTCAACAAGTAAGTTGCTATA